>NC_073629.1:91240800-91865800 GCF_029407905.1 Bubalus kerabau
CCACAGGAAACCCTAAGCTCTCATACATGCAATGCAGAAAGAAGAGGTGGGAGAAGCCTAGAGGGCCATTCTTGACCTAGTATTTAAATGCTTATTCCTTGCACCCCCTCAGCAGTTTGGATATGCAATTCAGAAGTCTTGTGGGGTCCAGTGTTAGCTGTCCAGAGCAGGGGGAGCTCAATGGTGCCCACTTGCACTAGCTTTCTCCTTCTCTGCCTCCCTCCTCCGTACTTCCTTCACCCCTAAGTGTTCCCTGAGACCATTCCTAAATAAACTACCTGCACACAAGTCTTTGTTTTGGGTTCTGCTTCTCAGGAAACTTGGGTTAAGACAGAGAAGGGCACCACAACACAGGACACTTAACAAAAAACCCAGTGTTTCAGAAAATACTGTCAGAAAACCAGCTCTGCTGGCTGCTACCATGTCATCAAGTCACTTCATATCTCTGAACCTCAGTCTCCTCACTCATGAAATGGGTTAAATGATAGCTATCTGTCTACACTCAACAAAAATATTCTTGAGAAAATGAGAGTTTGCAGGAAAAAAAAAAAAAAAAAAAACCTCTCAAATACACCAAGAGCTATAAAAAACGCAAGGTTCATTTTAGGAATGCATGAAAGCTTAGCTTCTGTCTCAGGCTTGGCCCAAATATTCCTTTCAGCATCAGCTTACCCTTGGGTTTTGCCTCTTTTGATGTCCTTTCTGGTATCCCTGAACTTGTGCATGACCAGTTTTTTCATGACTGCATAAGTCAACGTCATATCTGATAACATCAGTGATTCCAGTAAGGCAAGTCATTTGAATTAATTTGTAATATCTGGTTAACCACTTTAAAATATAGATAATCATTATAGACGTAACTTACAAGTAAAAAAAAATCTATTGTGCTTTATGTGATAGTCTATCAATATGTCAATATAGTCATTATTGCAAGAGTAATTACTGCAATATTCAATATTCATTATAAAAACTATTCATACGTTTTTTAATTTTCACGTATGAAGGGAAACAGATTAATGTTTAATATGATTATTAAGAAAGAGTCCTTTTACTAGATAGCTTTAGGAAAGTCATATAATAGTTTCTGAATCTAAAATTTTTCTAGAAGTTTAAGTAAAAATAGGTTAGTTAGAAGTGCTGAGAAATTAATGTTTCTACTTTTAACTACCAAAAATGTTAATAATAAATGGTTAATAGTTAATTTTGAATAATATTTAAAATTATCCTTTCAGACATGCCTCTTCTGTGTTGATAATATTAAATTTTAAGTGGATATTTATTTTGATATTTGGCCATTTGATACTGGATTTAAATATATTTTGTGAACCTCTAGTGTCCTTGATATCTATTCTCCAACAATATCTGAGGATACTGTGAGCTCCTTTAAGTAAAAGCTGTTTATTCACACACCCACCCACTTATTCACTGATTCATGTCTATATAACAACTGTTTACTGAACACCTACTATAAGCCAGTAGACTAATGTTCGTCTCTATATTCCCAGTTCCTAAAACAAAATCCAATAGAGCTATTTCAAACTTTAATAGCAGGACTTTTCATCAAATAAAACCTTATTTAACATAAGACAAATAAAATTAATAAACTCATTCATACATACATAATCTGTATTGAACACCCACATGTGCCAGGCAATCTGCTAGGCACAGAGGAGATAGCAGTGAACATAACAAAGTCCCTGCCCTCGTGGGGCTTACACTCTAGTCAGGGAGAAAGATGCAGCAAAAGAAATATACAAGTAAATATGTCATATATCAGATGGCTGCAAGTGCTACAAAGAAAAGTAAGGCACAGTAAAGACAATAAAGAGTGCTGAAGCCCAAGAGATCAATAATTTTGTGGTGTGGTAAGAAGATGCCTCGTTGATTAGGCAACCTTTGAGCAGAGATGTAGCCATCTGGGTTCAGCTGCTAAGTCACTTCAGTCATTTCTACTCTGTGCAACCCCATAGATGGTAGCCCACCAGGCTCCGCCATCCCTGGGATTCTCCAGGCAAGAACACTGGAGTGGGTTGCCATTTCCTTCTCCAGTACATGAAAGTGGAAAGTGAAAGTGAAAGCATTCAGTTGTGTCCGACTCCATGGACTGCAGCCCACCAGGCTTCTCCATCCATGGGATTTTCCAGGGAAGAGTACTGGAGTGGGGTGCTCCACTATTATGGGTATAAGAAAAATACAGGAATTAGATTTTACACATATATAGGAAGAAACGGGGAAGGTGAAGATCTGACTTGGTAGTTGGGGCTGAGTCCCTAATTAGTCCTCCTAAAGGGCCAATTTAAAAGGAAAATTACAGCTTTCATGGACTCTAGAAGCCAAGGATTTATAGCCACTGGAGGTTACCATGAATAAAGCTCATGGAAAGGTCTATGGGAGCTATTTCTTCTGTGTAACTATTGGCTCTACAAAGTTATAGCCGAAGATGTGGGCACAGAGGATAAGAGAGTGAGCAGAAGCTGGGACTTGTGGGCACTCTATTTGTCCATCAACACTGCTCATAACAACTTTCCTAGAGAAAGAACTTGTGCTCTCTTCCAGCCTTCCAAATATCATGGATGTTCCTTTGTTGCCAGTTCTAACCTAGAAAGATGATAGGAACAGTAATTCTGGGAAATACAGGTCCTATCTCAACCATGTTGATAGAGCTCAGTCCAATGGAAGTAAAGACCTAGCTATGGGCTACTAGAAGAGACTTCCATGTAGAACATCACGTACAAAGGCCCAGAGGTGGGACTTTACTTGTCATGATATGTGTGTGCATGCTCAGTCGTTCAGTCATGTCCAACTCTTTGCAACCCCAAACTCTTATAGCCCACCAGGCTCTTCTGTCCATGAAATTTTTCAGGGAACAATACTGGAGTGGGCTGCCAATTCCTCCTCCAGGGGATCTTCCAGACCCAGGGATCAAACCTGCATCTTCTGCATTGGCAGGCAGGTTCTTTACCACTGAGCTACCAGGGAGGTTCCTTCAGACTTACAATTACAATCAAATCCATGAGTGCTTTAGGGAATGGAAAGGAGGCAATTTCAAAGTCAAACCTTAGTTGAGAAGCCTTAAAAAAAAAGGGAACAATTATAGAAATATATTTGAAGAGTGCTTCAGAAAAAAGTAGAAGTTATTGTTATTATTAACCTGGCTGAAGTTATTGATAGGGTATCCTTCCAGGGATTCTGGATTCAAGATCTAGTTTGATCACATGGGTATGGTTGATGGAAACATGGACATAGCAACAACATAAATAAAGTTGAAATTCCGGAAATCCTTTGGTATTAGTAGAGGAAGGAAATCAAAGTCTATGAGGGATAGGAAAGCTAGAGTGCATTTATCATGTGTGACCCAGTCACTCCCTACCTCTGACTGTCATGTTGATTTGAACACACTCTCCTACCAAGGCCTCAAGATCTACATTGATGAAGAGAGTATCAGCATCACTGAAAAGTGCTTTCGCGGCATCTCTCTATGGGTCAGGGATGCTGATGAGAGGAGTTCCAGGTAAAATGGAGTCACTTATTTCACTGCAAAGAGGGAACTTCAGTGGGACAAAGGGCAAGCAGAAGCATTTCATCTATGGTTTTAAACTAGGTATGGTCACCATAACAGACAGCAATATTGCAGTGTCTGACTTACAGAGATAAGAATGTAAAGTGCAGTTGACCTAGGCCCTAAATAAACCAGCATCTCATGAAAGACCTGGATATCTTAGGCTTTATGATACCAAAATATTATGCTGCTAATATTGTTGCAGTCCCTAAGGCAATCTCCATATGTGAATAAAACCAAGATCTCTTGAATGTAGGGATGGCCAAGTACACTTGAAGAGGGAACAAAGGACTATATAAATATTTTTGGAGATATGCACTGTAACTCATTGTCCTTGTCTTTTCCCAAGGTACTGGTGCTTTAAAAAAAAAAAAAAGAGTAAATATACTTCTAAGGAATTACTAGTCACTGCCAGTACTTTTGCCTAGAAAATCCCATGGACGGAGGAGCCTGGTAGGTAGGCTGCAGTCCATGGGGTCGCTAAGAGTTGGACATGACTGAGCGACTTCACTTTCACTTTTCACTTTCATGCATTGGAGAAGGAAATGGCAACCCACTCCAGTGTTCTTGCCTGGAGAATCCCAGGGACGGGAGAGCCTGGTGGGCTGCCGTCTATGGGGTCACACAGAGTCGGACACGACTAAAGCAACTTAGCAGCAGCAGCCCTTATTTAAACACTGAACCCAGAACCTACTGCAGCCAAGTAGACAGAGTGAGCTCAAGTGATAAATAGAATTTAATTCAACTTTGTTTAATGGCAAGCTCAGTGGAAAGCCCAAATCAATCCTGGGATTTCTAGTGTAGTGTTAGAAATACATTCTCTGGAACTCACAGAATCCACACACTGGCTTCCTAATCCATGAATAAGAGGCTAAGTAGAAAAGGCCAAGGGAATACTCCTGCACTTCTCCTTCCCTAGCAAAACAGTAGATCAAAAGCAGTGTCATGTCCCTGGAGGCAGAAATCATTGAGATTAGTGCCTTTATCAAAGAATTGGAAGATGTAGAAACAGTGGTTCCTACATATCCTCAATTACTGCCAGTTTGCACAGCTCTGTGGCACTACTTACATAGAGAATATACTATGATTGACTCTTCCAAAGCTGTGTGCAACAGGGACCTTGCAGATGCTCTTTCATTGTCTATTTTGGCTTATATGGCAGACAGAGAACTTTTGGAACCATGCTATATGCTAAAACTGCCAGTGACATCTAGAAGAAGTGGCAATACATCATATATTATGAAAACCACTGGTTCTCTGGAAGAAAGCAATCTCCTTCCCAACAGGATGTGGAGTATCCACAGCTGTGGCTTTCCACCTTCACCCTACAAATGGAGAAAGTAAAGACCAAGAGCAAACTGACACATCCTGGCTTACATCACCATTAAGAAGCAGAGCCGGGTCTGAGCCTCTTCTAGCCCCCTACCCTCTAGTAAAAGCACCTAGAGTTCACCAACTCCATGCTGCGGTGGAAGGTGCAGGTTTTCTGGACTTTGACCCATGCTAGAAAACAATATGCTGCCCCGGTAAAGACAAGAGAAAGACAGAAAAATCAAGAATTGACTGCCGGCCATGCTCTGCCGGGAGCCGGCATATTGCATATTGAGTGAGGATCTGTAATAGCTCAACTGGAATTCTATCACTGCCTGGAACCAGCGTGAGGCACTCCGCCCATGACAAAGGTCATGAGGAAGGAGGCTCGGCATACGCAAAGGCGGGATCGAGCCTCAGGAGTCCCCCTGGAAATTCTCGAGCATCTACCCCCAAAACCAGAGTCTGCCTACTTTCTGCTTTGTGCTTTCACCTACACCTCTGACTTTACGGGGGGCTGTCTCCCACTACCTCTCTCTGAAAAAAGAGTTAGCTTACAGCTCCAGTTAATAATTCCTGGGTGTGACAGTGTTTAACCTACAAACTCCTTTGGAAATCCTCTAGCCTGCCTGAATAGGTTTGTCCGGCCACATGTGATTGCTCACAGCCTCCCAACCATGAGAGGCACAAGATGCTTTAAACCTTCTAAAAACAGGTTCCTTAGAAAAGTTAGAAAATTATTAGTATAAGTATAATGGGCTGATTAGAAATCATATTGGTGAAGGGTTTTTCATTTGTTGAGCCAATGTTTACTGCTAAGTCTCCATATCCCCTGCCCTTACACACATTAATGAATATATAAAAGAAATAAGTATTAACCTTTGATATAAATCACGTTAGACCTTAGGCTAAGTAAATTCTTTCCTTAACTAAAACCCACTACACCCTCACCCTATAGGAATGTAACTTTATTTGGGTGGCGTCTGTTTTAAGAATAATCACCCCTGGAGAAATAAGTGTCCTGGTTGACTGACCGCTAGGGTCGTAAATTGTCAGCAGGCCCCCCGGCCAGAAGATGATGTAACACCCCTAAGACCTCTGTATACATTTGTATGAAGCCCCTGACTTTGATAAAAGTCAGGACTGCTGACCCCGCGTGACTTTTGCATAACACCTCAGTGTATAAAAGTAGACCATGGAAAATAAAGAATTGGGATCAGTTTCTCGAAATACTGGTCTCCCCATGTCTCTCTCTCTCTCTCTCACTCTGGTTGAGTCTCCATCTGGAGCGCGGAACCCACCATGCTTACTAATTATGCCTGGGCTTCTAAGATCCGACCGGGGAGGCCTCAGTGTCTCCTCTCCTTCGGGAGAACGGAAGGACGCCTGCGGCCTACGTAAGTGGTGCAAGCTTCTTGTCTTGAAGTTTTATTGGTCCCCCGCGTAAACCAAGCTACTCAGCCTCTTTTCTCCACTGAATTTTCCTACTGAGCTATCCTTATTCCATTACTCTTTATATCCTTAATTAACGTTTAATTAAGCAGTTGTTCCCCGACCCTCGCCTAGCCGTCTCTCCTTCGAATACCCTGGATCAGCTGGGGCTGGACCCCGGCAATGCTCAGGATGCAATTTCTTCCCAACTCTGACATCATTTGGGAGCTTATTTTCAACTGAATGTTGTGTTTAGAGTCAGTGGGGGCTTGCACCAAGGGAACTCACTTGACAGATGCCTTTTCCTCTTTAGTTTCCAAGAAAGCAGGTGGCTACAGCCAACTCCCCAAGTACCCAAGTGTGCAGTCTAAAGTTCTCTGAATTTGGGAACAGCTTCAATCCCACAGACTCATCATCTGGGTAGAGAGATGATTCAGTCGAATGACATTGGCCATAACCATTTGAGAGTCTTTTATGATGTGGTCCAACTGTACATCAGGGACTTGGCCAAAATGTAAAGGGATTTTTTTTAAGACTATCCCCCTTTACTTTCAAATATGTAGACCATTTGGAACATTCTCTAAACCACCTGGGCCCTGGGATTGAATTTCATGATGTACTCTATAAAAAAAACAAGTCTTAGAAATAACATACCACATTAGCAACTAAGGATGTGTTCAGATCCTATTGGCAAATGCACTCTCAAGACAGAAAGGAGAGTTAATGAGAAGGAAGAGTTTCAGGTGAGTTTCAGAGGTTACCCCTGAGTGGAAAAAGAATGCTAGAATTTCCATGAAGACTTGAGAAGACTAAAAAGAGTATGTTCTAAAGTCAGTGGGCTCTAGTTACTTTTGGCTTATAGCTGGTGGGCCAGGGGAGGGGAGGGAACAAATATTAGCAGCCCAGAGAAGATTGCTAACTCTATAAGTTACTTTTGGGGGAGGAGCGTGGATCAGGTTGTGGGGAACCCTAGGGTGACAAAGAGTAGCTCCCGCTAGAACGTCTTCATCTCTAGCCTCAACTGCTGCTTTGCTGCAGCTCACCCCTTGCCCAACTCACACTCCATCTTTCATACAAAATCCATGTCCATGGGGACCACACAAAGCCAGAAGCTCCCATGATCCTGAATCTTTTCTTCACCACACCAAAAAACTACAGTTCCACTCTGAATGCTTGAATAACAGTGGAAAGCTGTACAGATGATTTTGTCAAAGGCACAATGCCAGACATCTTGCACCTACCCAGAAATCCTTCTGAAAAAAGAATCACCATTTTCATGCATTCATTTCCTGTAATAAAATTTCTTAATCAGTGTTCCCGAAAAGTTTAAAAAAAAAAAATCACCATTTTCTCCTCTCCTCAAAGTTTCATCCTCATGAAAAATTCTGAAAATCCGTTTCTTCATCCCTTCCTCCTCCCCTTTTCCTGCACAAACAGCTTCTCCAGTTTGCTGTTGGTTAGTCCCCCACCACTCATGCCTCCTTAACCTGCCATCTTGCTACCACAGGGAGCAAGATGTGGTCTGGATCCCTGCCTGCTTTCCCTCTTCCAAAACAGCTGTGCTTTTATCCACGTTTTATCTCTCTGCCCGCTTGTAAGCTCCCTAAGTTCAGGACTGAGTCCAACTATCTCTGCCTTCCCTGTCGTGGCCTGTATAGCAACAGTGCATAGTAAAAGCACCACGAATGTTTGTCGCTGCAGCAGAGTTATGTGGAAATAGAGGACAAGGGCTTTTTCTGCTTGCCTGTCTGGAAACTGACCATTAGCATCTGCCCTCACTAACCCAAGGTATACCATTTTCTCAGATGTATTAATTCTGAGGTCTGCTGTACCAGTTACCACAAACTTGGCAGCTTAAAACAACAGAAATATATTCTTTCATAGTTCTGGAGGCAAGAAGTATGAAATCAGGGTATTGGCAAAGCCATGCTCCTTCCCAAGACTCTAGGGCAGAATTCTCCCTCCCTCTTCCGGTCTTCTGATGGCCTCAGGCATTTCTGGGCTTGCTCCTGTATCCCCCCAACCTCTGCCTCCATCTTCTCATGGCTTTCTTCACTGTGTCTCTGTCTCTACACATAGCCTCCTTATAAGAACATGAAAAAAAAAAAAATCATTTTTTGGCCAGGCAGCCTGGCATAAAGGATCTTAGTTCCCTGACCAGGGATTGCTTGAACCTGGGTCCTCAGCTGTAAAAGCACGGAGTCTTACTCATGGGATCACCAAGTCATCCTAATCCACTATGATATCATCTTAAACTCGCCAACTGTATCCGCAAAGACCCTATTCCCAAATGAGGTCACATTCTGAGATCCTAAGTAGATCTGAATTAGGAAGGACAACCCACTACACTAGGAAATGAAGACACAATATTTTGAGACAGACAGATAAAATAACTTTTTTCTTTAATGACCTAGGCAGGTGATGCCTTATGGTGAAACCCTTGCCTTGTTGGTAAGTTCAGTTCAGTTCAGTTCAGTTCAGTCACTCAGCCGTGTCTGACTCTTTGCGACCCCATGAATTGCAGCACCCCAGGCCTCCCTGTCCATCACCAACTCCCGGAGTTCATCCAAATCCACATCCATTGAGTTGGTGATGCCATCCAGCCATCTCATCCTCTGTCATCCCCTTCTCCTCCTGCCCCCAATCCCTCCCAGCATCAGAGTCTTTTCCAATGAGTCAACTCTTTGCATGAGGTGGCCAAAGTACTGGAGTTTCAGCTTTAGCATCATTCCTTCCAATGAACACCCAGGACTGCTCCTTTAGAATGGACTGGTTGGATCTCCTTGCAGTCCATGGGACTCTCAAGAGTCTTCTCCAACACCACAGTTCAAAAGCATCAATTCTTTGGCGCTAAGCTTTCTTCACAGTCCAACTCTAAGGAGTAGCTAATTGTTTCAACAAATAAAAATGTCTTATCTTGTACCTTACATAAGAAATCCTTAACTTCTTGGTCTCCAGACCCTGCTGGACAAGTTTTCTTCCCATGTTTCTCCATCATGAGGGCCAAAGAAGCCACAGCTATTAATACGATTTCTTGCCTGCTGGAGGAGGCTGATTTAAGTTTGGTGCAGCCTAAAGTTCATATGGTTTGTTCCTGTGGGAGCCCTCTTAAAGAAAAAGAATACAGAATTATGAATCTAAAAGTCAATTCAAGATTGAATATTTACTTAGAATGAGAAAATAAATGACCATACACTATAAATTTTTAAAAGCTGACAAATACCATAAAATCCCAAATTTTTGTTTTTGTTAATTAGCTTTTTTTCCTACATTTTTGGCTGCATTCTCTTTGATCACCTCTTCACACAATAACAATTTTGTAATATTTTCTGCAGAGGGAACAAAAAGATCATTGAGCCCTTCTTCCTCCAGCATGGACCCTTGAAATTTGTTTTTCTTATGGGTAGTTTAGAAAAAGTTTTAGCAGCCCAACTTGTTACTGAGAATGTCATGTAAATTTCCAGGATAACCATTAAATTGGGGGAATATCTATAAAGTTTCTTTCATATGCAAGCTATAAGGTTTCAGGGCATTTCAAGTTTTATTGTATATGACTAATGTTAAATATTTTTTGAGTTGACGACATTCAATGACCAGTTTGATGTCAGTGACCTTGTATAGCACATGAAGAGGTTTATATAATTTTTAAGTTGTCTTTTGCCAAAGCAAATGAATGAGATTACAGCTCATTTTAACAAGACACATGAAAAGGCATAATGAATTCATCCAAATAAAGCCACTATTGACCTCTGACCTACGTGTGTGCTCTACTGAGGTTACAAATTACCTTATTCTCTGTTATTATTTCTATTTCTCTTTGGCTTTGGTGTCTTCTGTTTAGGAGTGTCCTGATTCTCATCATCTCCTAAGCTCTTCCATCAATTTCACTATATGTATTTACTTAGCTATCATTATTATTTTGTTATCCTCATGATTTGACTATCAGAGATTAGAGTTATCTTTGTTATACAATAAGACATCTTTTGATGTTTAGTTTTAATTAACATTCTTTTTTTCAGTTTACATTTTTGGCTTCCACTAACAAGATCTGAATTCAGGTATGATCAATAATTCTGAAAAAAATTTACAGAATTAATCTAAAATTAAAAGTGATTAATACTTATATTTTATTCAGCTCTATAATTATATAAGCAAATTATTTTTTTTTAACCAACTGAGAGTGACTACGGGCAGAAATGTTGTCACTGAAGTACTTGTCTATGCAGCCTATTTTCTGACATGAGTGACAATTTTAAGCACAATTTCTTCTGGAGCCAACATGGGTTTTGTGAGAAACAGATGTGTCAGATACTGTAAGACGGGTCAGACACTAAGATGGGATGCAAAACTAGGAGACTGCACGCTGACAAACTCACTGTTGGTAGTTCTGATACAGCTCTGTACCCTGTAAGTGCAGGAATGTTCCTGAGTCCTATTGGGTGCAGATAATATAAGGGGCATTTAGAACTGTGCATGCTGTCTTGTTAACATACTTTTAGTAGACACGCACTTCCATTTTGACCAGGTACCAAGAAGAAACAGATCTACCACTTATAGTTTTAAAGGTCTGATAATTGTAAATACTTTCCACAGAATAGCTTCTGGCCTCATACATTTGTGAGAGTTGGGCCATAAAGAAGACTGGAAAGGAAAGTGAAGTCACTCAGTCGTGTCCGACTCTTTGCGACCCCATGGACTGTAGCCTACCAGGCTCCTCCGTCCATGGGATTTTCCAGGCAAGAGTACTGGAGTGGGTTGCCATTTCCTTCTCCAGGGGATCTTCCCAACGAAAGGATCAGGAAGACTGAGTGCCAACAAATTGATGCTTTCAAATTGTGGTGCTAGAAAAGACTCTTGACAGTCCCTTGGACTGCAAGGAGATCAAACCAGTCAATCCTAAAGGAAATCAACCCTGAATATTCATTGGAAGGACTAATGCTGAAGCTAAGCTCCAATACTTTGGCCACCTGATAGGAAGAGCCAACTCATTGGAAAAGACCCTGATGCTGGGAAAGATTGAATGCAGGAGGAGAAGAGGGCAACAGAGGATGAGATGATTAGATAGCATCACTGACTCAACAGACATGAATTTGAGCAAACTCCAGGAGATAGCAGAGGATAGAGGAGCTGGCATGCTGCAGTCCATGGGGTTGCCGAGTTGGACACGACTTAGCTACTGAACGAGAGCAACCATACATTTCAAATACTGTTTCTTCTCCATTGTCCATGTATTTCTGCTGCCACAGACTAGCACATGTGTTCATACCAGGATCCCACCTCTGGCCCTGCCAGAGCCCAGTGAGTAGTAGAAATAGTTGTGGAAGACTTTCCTATGCCAGCATGACCATCACAACTAAACTAGACACGGAGGGGACCATGATTCACATCAACATATCTCATGCATGCATGCTAAGTCACTTCAGTCATGTCTGACTCTTTGAAACCCTATGGACTATGGCCTGCCAGGCTTCTCTGTCCATGGAATTCTCCAGGCAATAAGTGGGTTGCGAGGCTCTTCTCCAAGGGATCTTCCCAACCCAAGGATCAAACCCATGTCTCATTATGTCTCCTGCATAGCAGGAGTGTTCTTTACCACTAGCACCACTCAGGAAGCCCCACTAAACCCCAATTAAATGACCCCACATCCCCCAAGCAAATCCCAGCAATATCTGCAGCCCTCCAACACCAGCTAACACAAGGCAAAGTGTGATATATTAGAAGCTGATGCAAAGAGGCAGGGGCCTAGACTGATTTAAACGAAATACCTAACTTTTGAACACTGTACAGATTCACATGACCATGAAAGTACATTGCTTGAGTCCCTCTCAGAGCCTTGGAAGGCACATGGACAAGTGAGAAGCCCTGAACCTTACATGCTATTAACCTCGGGGTAAATTTATGTCTTCTTGGCAGTCATCAATATTCCTCTTAACTTGAATTCCAGGAGAAAATTGGACACTCTGGCCCACTTATTTCCTGGCCTAACATTTATCTACAAAGATCCCTTATATATTAAACCCCAGGGACTTATTAGGAGGCAGGAAAGCTCCTCACCATGTGCTGGTAGATAAACATTCTAGTCTTTTTATAAATGACTGAACCTCATGATTACACCCAGTCCACTCAGTCTATATCACTTAATGACCACACACCTCCCAACTATCATCTGCTCCAAGAAGATGTGGTAATAAGGACTCTCTGGAATAAACATCATACCTCTGGGCACAGAGATGAAGGTTTTTTTTTTATTGCTTTTAAAACTTATTCAAATATTTATCAATTCTTACTATGTACCAGGTGCTAGTTCATGGGCTAGAAATAGAATAAAGCAAACAAGAATTCCCAGCCTTACAAAGCTCATGTTCTAGCATGGACAAGGGGGCCCAGTCGGAGATGGCAGACAATGAACAAGCAGATAAACAAACATCAGACAAGGACATAAATAAATATCTTAGCTAATAAGAACTGTGGAGGAAAATAGAACATGGATATCAATGGGCAGGAGGTTGCTGTATTGCATAGCGAGATCAGGGAAGGACTGTCTGAGGAAATGACATTTGAGATGAGACCTGAATTAAAAGAAGATGTCAGCCACAAATAACCAGATATAAGGGTATTATTGACAAGAGAGAAGATAGCAAGCATGAAGGCCCTGAGGCAGGAACAAGCTTGGTAAAGCCAGAGAACAAAAAGCAGGCCAATGGGGCTTAGCCAAGTGAGGAAGAGCAAAAGACCTCAAAGGAGTAGGAGGGGACAGATGCTGGAGAATTGTGTAGCCCATCATGTGGAACTGAATTTGCCAAGTGTGACGAGGAGCCACTGGGAGGGAGGCTTTTGAATAGGAGAGTGATGTGGTCTGATTTTTGTTTTCAGAGATTACTTTGATTCACTCAGTGGATAATCCATCATAGAGGGACAAGACTCAAAGAAGAGAGACAATTTGGTGATTATTTCAGTAGCCCAGTAAGAGACAATGATCTCCTATTTAATATTTATCTTCTGTCTTAAGGAAGGAAGGAAAGAAAACATTTTAAGTGGGGAAACTGGACTCCGTCATTCCTGAAAGTTTTCAAACCGTATTTACTGTTGAAGAGCACTCTAGTCCCTCCTTCACCACACACCTTCCCTTTCTTTTTCAAAATGAACTCAGTTCTTCTGCGGCTATTCCACGAGTCCTCCCCAGTTCTCTCAGGGAGTGCTTATTTCCAGATCTTTCTGTGTCTATTCAGTAAACAGTCCCTAACAGCCTGCTCTGTGCCTGTCGGGGCTTTGTGTGTGTCCTCGCACGGGGATTACTGAGACGGCTCACAGAACACCCTCTAGGAGACACAGACATGTATAAAGTGGAGGACGCAAAGTGCTAAATGCTGCAGTAAAGAGGTGAGGTTTTAATTCTTGCTGCTGCTGCTGCTGCGTCACTTCGGTCGTGTCCGACTCTGTGCGACCCCATAGACAGCAGCCCACCAGGCTCCCCTGTCCCTGGGATTCTACTTTGGGTCAAAAAAAAAAAAAAAAAAGGAGGTCAGTATATGAGAATCAGACACAGAGCTGCTCTTCATATAGAACGGGACTACTCACTGGAGGTTCATGAGCAGGATCTGGCCTTGTGGAAATCATCTAAAGTAGGAAGGACCAACAGGCACATGAAAAGATGTTCAGTATCACTAATTATCAGGGAAATGCAAACCAAAACCACAATGAGATATCACCTAACACTGGTCAGAATGGCTATATCCAAAAGAACACAAATAACAAATGTTAGTGAGAATGTGGACAAAAGGCAACACTTGCATACTGTTGGTAGGAATGTAAACCTGTGCAGTCATTATGGAAAACAGTATGGTGGTTCCTTAAAAAGCTAAAAATAGAACAATGATATAATCTAGTAATTCCACTCCTAGGTATATATCCAAAAACAAAAATATTAATTTGAAAAGATGCACATACTCCAATGTTCATAGCAGCATTACTTACAACTGTCAAGATATGGAAGCAACCTAAGTATCCATCAGCAGGTAACTAAAGAAGATGTGGTATGTATGTGGTGCGTGTGTAAGCTCTGGGAGCTGGTGATAGACAGGGAAGCCCATGCTTCCTGTGCTGCAGTCCATGGGGTCACAAAGATTCAGACATGACTGAGAGACTGAACTGAACTGATATATACACAATGGAATACTTCTCAGTCATAAAAAAAAGTAATGAAATTTTGCCATTTGCAGCAACATGGATGGACTTGGAGGGCTTTATGCTAAGTGAAATAAGTCCAATAGAGAAAGAAAAGTACTATATAATATCACTTATATGTGAAATCTAAAAAATATGACAAACTAGTGGCGACCAGTGGGGGTTGAGGGCAACACAGGGGTGGTGGAGCGGGAGGTACAAGCTATTGGGTGCAAGATAGGCTCAAGGGTGTGTTGTGAAACATAAGGAATATAGCCAGTATTTTGTAATAACTGTAAATGGAAAGTAACCTTTAAAAGTCATATGAAATTTTTTTTGTTTTATAATAATATAAAGCAGGAAGGACCCCAAGTCACCAGGGTCAGTATTGGATGCTGTTCTGGTTAAGGACTGGGACGCTGGGCAGGGCTACAGCTATTGGCCTAGGAAGAAAGACGTAGGCACAGTCCCAGACCTATAACTCAGGCCAACCATAGGACAGCAAAGTCTCAAATTAGAGTTTACTGAAGAGCTGGGCTTAACTGTGACACAGGAATTAAGGGTCCTTTAGCTGTAAAGAAGCCTGAGTTAGGGGGAAATAGAGGAGGAAAGCAGGAAACTACCATTTAGGTCTTCCCAGCCCAGTGCCCAGGCTTACTTATCAGCTTTCTCAGATGTGGCTTGAAAGTTGTAGATAGATAGGTGAGTCCTGAAAGTTGTCAGCCATCAAACATTAAAAATGGAGTCAGATTCTTGATTACAATATGTAACTGCTATTTGACATCTCCCCTTGGATGTCTAGTAAACAGTCAAGTTCACTATGGTCAAACAAAATTTGATTTACAATGCTTTCACCCCTCAACTTGACCTTCCCTTAGCCCTCTCCATTAAAGTAAATGGCACCATCATCTGCCCGTGTGCATAGGCCAAATTCCTAGGAAAGATGGCTTAAACATAAGGTGGTAACAAGGGAGGTGGAGGGGAGAGAATGGATTTAGGATAAGTACTCCCAGTCTAGATGAAAATGGGGGTTGCATCATGCAGAGAAATTCAAGGTGACTCCTAGGATTTAGACTAGTTTGTTTTCACTGTCTACATAGCCCTTATCTCATTCTCCCTCATTCCGCTCAAGAAGGAAAAAAATAAGCTCTCTTTGGTTTTTAGACAAATGTTGGTAGAGAGGTAGCCTGATCTACTGGAAAGAACATTGATTTTACAGACAGACCATTCTAGGTTGAACCCCTTTCTTCACCATAGCTGGGTGATCTTGGACAGTGTATTTGTCGTGTCTAACCCTTGCAGCTATAAAATAGAGAGGTTAAATGCTACTACACAGAGTAATTGAGACATTTAAGTTAACATAGGCAAAGCACTTAGGATAATTCTATCTTACACATGGCAGGTAGTAATTGTGTAAAGGGAGAGGCATCTTTCTTCCATGAATATGCCCATTATTAATAGTAATAATATTTACTCCAGACCCAAGTCATTGCCTTATCACTCAGCCCTGACCCCTAGTTTCTCCAGAAAAGAAATTGTCTCTGATGAGAGCATAGGCCTTGGAGATGTCTCTGAAATTGATTCACTGAGGGACCCAGGGAAGTTTGTCAACCTCAGTAAGACTCAGTGTCCGTATTTGAGAAGTGACAATCATAGGATTCGATGCACATTTGATGAAATCACCAACGCTTAATATCTGTCTGACTCACCGATCTGCAAGTTTCCTGCAGGTAAGGCCCCATCTCTGTGGCTTGCTTCTGTGTCTCCAACATCTGACACTGAAATGTCCCACCCCAGAAGCTGGAGTTCTAACATTCACTGCCAGATCACTTGCCCAGGCCCACTGTCCACCAAGCATTCACTACAAGGCTGTACCCAAACCAAACTGCCTTCCTACACATTGCATTGAGTGAGTACCCTAGCCTGGACCACCTGGTGGTGCCCACTTGCCTGCATACTTCATTGGGCAGAGAAGTCTGTAAATAGCAAAGAGGCAGGCCCCAACATAGCCCCCCATCCCCACACCTGGCCCAACCATCCTCCCCTGATAATAAGCCAGGTTTAAAGCAGGAGCCGAACTTTGGCAAGTGTGTTTCAGAACACAGAACAGCATGAGCAAAGGTTGCAGGCTTACAAAAAGCCCATCCAGGCTGAGAGAGCACACTATGCAAGTGGGGGAAAGTAAAGGCTGGAGGGAGTTTGTGCCAGACCACAAGCAGCTTCAATGCCAAGGAGGTTGGACTTTATTCTTTAGGAGCCACCAAGTTTTTTGAACAGGAAGAGATGTGATCAGAAGTTCTACCAAGAAGAATCTCGCAGCATGAACATGTTAGATTAGTCAGGGGAGAGACAGAGACAAGGAAATTAGTGAGAAGGCTAATGCATAGTGGAGATAAGCAGCCTCCCCAATCTCAAGGAGGTTTCCTAATAGTCACACCAAGCATTGATGTACATTTTCTATAACTCCTGGATGACCTTGAGTGAGTGACCTGGATTGCAGTCATGGCCACAGTCTGCTGTGTGATTCTGGCCAGCCTCTTCACCCCTCTGAGCCTCCCTTTTCTTATCTACATAACAAAGGGCTTGGATCAAAGGATCACTCAGCTCTGCATTTCCTTGGCCTTCAGAAATTTATTTCAACATTTGCAAACCCTTGTAAAAAGACTGATAAGGCCCTCTGATAGAAACCAGAGAGCCAAGGTGTCCACAGAGACCCCACCAGGCTTCTCCAGATGTACACCATTACCATTTAGTGTTAAGAACCTCCAGGCAATGAAAACAGAATATTCAGGGAAATTACTCTGTAACTGGCCATTTCTCTCTGTAAGCTTAAATCACAGTACTATGAGAATAAACTGTTCCCATGAGGACATAACATTGTTCCTTCTGGACTGGGAATGCAGCAGACGTGGTGCTTCTGCTGATGCTTCTCTGGTACACCAATCTCAAAGGCCGTAATATATTTCTAGAGGTAGCCATCCAGCTGTCAGGTAACTGGAGACAAGTGGGAGAGAAATATATTATGGGTGCCTGATACTTCACTCCATCTGGGTGTCTCCTTGACTCTCTGAGGAAACCAGCAGCTAGGAAGACAAAGGCATAGAGCAAACAAACAAACCTAAACAAATCAAAATTAGTAAAACAGGAAGAGATGCTGAAAGAAGAAACCGTCTTGGGAAGAAGCAATGCAGTGAACTGGGAGGAGTGGAAAGTCAGGGCAAGACTACCACCCACCTCTATCCTGGTGCATAGAACACACTCATCTTCTGGAAGCATTTTGGCTCACATTCTGGGGTTTGACTTTCCCAGTGTGGGTTAGATAATTTCCAGTCCTCGAGTTTCCAAGGGAAAAAAGAACAAGTTTTGGAATCTGTATGTCACACCAGGCTCTACACAAACCAGTGTGTGATGTCAGGCAGATTGTTTAGACTCTTGGAGTCTCAATTTTCTCATCTGGAAAACATGGAGTGTAGCATCTACTGTATTTCATCGAATCTAACACCCCATAAACTGTAAGATTCATTATTGTTATATGTACATGTAGAAAAACACACCGACAATTAAACCACAATATAAGGTTCTCTTATCACATAGATTGTAAAATGCAACATGCAGCTTGATCTTAGAGATGCTAACGTGTGTGGAAATGTGGAGTCTAAGAATCTATGAAATATGATACTTGCAAGGCTGCTGTGAGCTCTAAAATGAGACCATCTGTGGGAAAATGCCTACCTAGTGTGGCGCTAGACACATTTCAGAAACAAATATATATTTGTGATTAACATTGATTCTCATAAAATATTGTCCGAGCCCTCTGCAATTTCCTGGGAAGCAGGATTTGATAGTATCAAATGCTGAGGCCCCTTTTGCTTCTCTCCACCGACCACCAACCACCACCGACCCGATCCTTTAGAATATTTAGCAAATGCCACTAGGTACCATCAAGACGCTAAGAGCGTTACAAGCGCTGATTCACCCATTGAGTTAGCGTTCTTCCCAAACACACCGAACGACCCACGCTAAGACCAGGATGAACACAGCTTGAACCTTCTGCCCTAGGCTCACGTCCCCACCAGCTGTTTGACAGAAGTGTTGTCTCTGGGCTGATAAAGGAGAGAGGGTTAGGAGTACCATTGGACTTCTTCCCAGAGTTCCTGCTGCCCAAATGATCAGAAGATGCTCAGCCTCACCAGTGATTTATTTTTTAAGATTCATATGCTTTGTTTTATGCTTTCTCCCCTTCTCACATTTTTTAAATTTCTATTTTCTTTTAAAAAATGTTCAAAACCTAATACAATTATGTAAAGTTTAAAAATAAAATAAAATTTAAAAAATAAATAAATAAATAAAATAAAATAAAAAATGTTTCCTTAATCATTTAACAACATATGTGTGTGTACATACATATACTTTTTTAACATTTCACCTTTATTTTTTAACTTTTTTATTCCTATTTTACATTGTAAAGATCTGTTTAACTTTTTTACTTCGTATGTCATGGCCTATAGTCATTATCCTTTAACTCTTTCATTTTCATATTTTTATGCTTTATTTTTTAGCCTTTAATCTTATTTTTAATTTTATCCAGACTTTCTCACTATTCTATTTCAGCTCTGAGCCTTTCATTTCACTAAATTAAAAATTCTCTTTTTCTCGTGGATGACCTTTCATTTAAAAATAAGGGCACTGAAATTTAAAATTATCTTCTTTCCTACTTCATTTTATTCTTCACCCATTTTTCCCTTAAAATTTTTCTTTGTCTTTTATTTGTAGGGAGCATTAGTATGAACAAAGCTAGTGGAGGTGATGGAATTCCAGCTGAGCTATTTCAAATCCTAAAAGATGATGCTGTGAAAGTGCTGCACTCAATATGCCAGCAAATTTGGAAAACTCAGTAGTGGCCACAGGACTGGAAAAGGTCTGTTTTCATTACAATACCAAAGAATGTTCAAACTACCAAACAGTGTGCTCATTTCACATGCTTGTAAGGTTATGCCCAAAATCCTTGAAGCTGGGCTTCAACGGTACATGAAACAATAACTTCCAGATGTTCAAGCTGGGTTTAGAAAAGGCAGAGGAACTAGAGATCAAATTGCCAACATTTGTCAGATCGTAGAGAAAGCAAGGGAATTCCAGAAAAACATCTACTTCTGCTTCATTGACTATGCTAAAGTCTTTGAATGTGTGGATCAAAACAAACTGTGGAAAATTCTTCAAGAGACAGGAATACCAGACCACCTTACCTGTCTCCTAAAAAAAATCTGGATGTAGGTCAAGAAGAAACAGTTAGAACCAGACGTGGAACAACTGACTGATTCAAAATTGGGAAAGGAGTATGACAAGGCTGTATGTTGTCACCTTGCTTATTTAACTTATATGCAGAGTACATCATGTGAAATGCCAAGCTGGATGAGTCACAAGCTGGAGGCCAGATTGCTGGGAGAAATATCAACAACCTCAGATGTGCAGATGATACCACTCTAAAGGTAGAAAGTGAAAAGGAACTATAGAGCTTTTTGATGAGAGTGAAAGAGGAGAGTGAAAAAGCTGTCTTAAAACTCAGCATTCAAAAAACTAAGATCATTGCATCTGGTCCCATCACTTCATGGCAAATAGAGGGGGAAAAGTGGAAACAGCACCATATTTTATTTTCTTGGGCTCCAAAATCACTGTGGACAGTGACTGCAACCAAGAAATTAAAAGACACTTGCTCCTTGGAAGGAAAGCTATGACAAACCTAGAAAGAAAGAAAGTGAAATCGCTCAGTTGTGTCTGACTCTTTGCAACCACATGGACTGTAGCCTACCAGGCTCCTCCGTCCATGGAATTTTCCAGGCAAGAGTACTGGAGTAGGTTGCCATTTCTTTCTCCAGGGGATCTTCCTGACCCAGGGATCGGACCTGGGTCTCCCGCATTGCAGGCATATGCTTTACCATCTGAGCCACCAGGGAAGCCCCAAACCTAGGCAGCATATTAAAAAGCAGAGACCTCCATTTGCTGAGAAAGGTCCATATAGTCAAACCTATGGTTTTTCCAGTAGTCATGTATGAATTTGAGAGTTGAGCCATAAAGAAGGCTGAGTGCCAAAGAATTGATGTTTTTGAATTATGGTGTGGAGAAGACTCTTAAGGGTCCCTTGGACTGCAAGGAGATCAAACCAGTCAATCCTAAAGGAAATCAACCCTGAATAGTCATTGGAAGGACTGATGCTGAAGTTCCAATACTTCAGTCACCATATGCAAAGAGACAACTCATTAGACAAGACCCTGGTGCTTGGGAAAGATTGGAACACAGGAGGAGAAGGGGGCAATAGAGGATGAGATCGTTAGATAGCATCACTGACTCAATGGATCTGAATTTGAGCAAACTCCAGGAGATAGTGAAGAACAGGAAAACCTGACATGCTGCAGTCCATGAGATCACAAGGAGTCAGACACAACTTAGCAACTGAACAACAACAACAAATAATAACATGTAAGAAGCATAATTCCTGGGTCATATAAAATGGGAGTTCTTCAGACACAAAAGATATTTACACATAATTTCAATAATACAGGCAAAATTAATACATGCTATTAGAAGTCAAGACAATCATTATTAGCCTGGTTGGTGGATGAGAATAAATCCATATCACAGATGGTCATCAGAGTTGCCTTAGTTGGAGGGAAAACTGCAGGAAGATGTGAAGGGGAAGGGCCTTAACTCTCCCTATGCTACTAAGGATGGTTTATTCTGTGTGTGTGTGTGTGTGTGTGTGTGTATGTTAACTTGCTTCAGTTGTGTCTAATTCTTTGCGACCCTATGAACTGTAGCCCGTCAGACTCCTCTGTCCATGGGATTCCCCAGGCAACAATACTGAAGTGGGTTGCCATGCCGTTCTCCAGGGGATCTGTCTGACCTAGGGATCAAACCTGAGTCTCTTATGTCTCCTGCGCTAGCAGGCAAGTTCTTTACCACTGTATGTGAAGTCACTCAGTCGTGTCTGACTCTTTGCAACCCCATGGGCTGTAGCCCGCCAGGATCCTCTGTCCACGGGATTCTCCAGGCAAGAATACTGGAGTGAGTTACCATTTTCTTCTCCAGGGGATCTTCCCAACCCAGGGATCAAACCCAGGTCTCCTGCATTGCAGGCAGACACTTTATCCTCTGAGCCACCAGGGAAGTCTCTTTACCACTAACACCACCTTACTCTCGATCCCTCACCAAAACCTCCAGGATAGACCCTTCCAAAGTCACAGTTCTCTCTGTGCAAACCATCTACCTGCCTTACTAGCAATCTCACTCATTTATCCATCCCACAATATTACTGGCAGTCTGCAGAACATTAAACAAGGTCTGGCATGGAGTAAATAACAGATGTCAAAAGATGTCATTTCTTTTTCTCTCTCCCCACTGGAGCATAAGCTCTGTAAGGAAGAGGGCATTATCTGAGACGGATGGGGACACAATGAAAGCACATGGAAGATGATCTAACATTTCAGGTGTGTGGGTAGGAAGAATTTTGGGAAAACTCTCTGGAGGAAAATTCACCTTCAGTTGAGATCTCTAGGAAATAGGCACACGGAGTGGGCAACAAGAGGAGAGTACTTCAAGATGAGATGACCACATGGGCAAAGACCTGCAGGTGAAGAGTGTGGAATTCTTGAGGAACTAAAAAGACTCAGTCCAGAAGTTTCTCAGCATTTCACACTACCAGCACTTTAAAATCTAGGGTTATACCAAACCATGTCAACATATGTCACTTGCCAGGCTGGGTAGCGGGGTAGGAGGTCTCACCTGAGAAAAGCATCCTCTTTTGAGCAATAAGGTAACTCTGAAGCTCCGCATGGGAAGAGCACAGGGACAGGTCTAAACCAGGCTTCTGCCACCCTTGTCACTCTTACCCTTGTATTAGTATTTCCAGACTGTTCCATCAACCTTCCTGGTAGATTTTCAGGGGCTTCCTCTGTGGCTTCTTCTATAATCTTTCTTTGTATAATTGTCAGAGAGAAGCTAACTAGAATTTTAAAAACAGGACAAATTGCCCCATAACTACAAAACTTACACTGAGTATATCATACTTGCTTGAAGTATTGGAACCCAAGGTATCCCTGGGCTTTAAGTCCACTAAAAAAGATCATGGGGCCCAGGGAAGAGAGCAAAACAACCGTTCTCTATTTCTTCCCCAGGGTTCCCAAAGGGAACAACAATACCCATTTTGTCTTATAAGTTAGCCTATATACTATTAAACCTTAGTTTGTTAGTTGCTCAGTCACGTCCAACCTCTTTGTGACCCCATGGACTATAGCCCACCAGGCCCCTCTGTCCATGGGATTTCCTAGGCAAGAATCCTGGAGTGAGTCACTATTTCCTTCTCCAGGGGATCTTCCCAAACTAGGGATTAAACCCAGTTCTCCTATATTGCAGGCAGATTCTTTACTGTCTGAGCCACCAGGGAAGCCCTATAAACCTTAAATCAACCATTAGTGAAGTGAGTGAAGTGCTAAAAAGTTAAAAAGGAGATAAAATTGAATAATAAAAAATTACCAATCTAAAATAAGAGAAAAGGAAGTGAAGATGGGACAAATACAAAACAAATAGCAAGATGATAGACCTAAACCTAAGCATATTAGTAATCACATTAGATGTAATTTGCCATATAAACAAAGATGCAATATGAAAAAAATTTTAGCAAATTGAATTTAAAAATGTAAAAAAAAAAAGGTCAGTTTATCATGACCAAGTAGGATCAAGCCCTAGGAATCTAAAGTTGTTTTAGTATTCAAAAATTAATTAATATAATTCGACTATATGAACAAACTTATATATATATATATAGCCATCAATAGATGCAAAAAAAATAATATTAAGCACTTGACAACATCCAACATCCATTTCTGTTGAAAACTCTTAGCAAACTAAGAAAAGAATGGAACTTCCTCAATCTGATAAAGGGCACCTGTGAAAACCCTACAGCTAGAGTCATTCTTAATGGAAAAAGACTGAATGTTTTCCCTCCGAAGATCAGGAATATGATAAAGATGTCTACTGTTTACTTCTCTGGGGGTTGGGACAGAGTTTGTAAGTATAATCAAGCAAGAAAATGAAATAGCAGGCATCCAGACTGGAAAAGATGAAACAAAACTGTCTTTATTCATAGATAACAGAACCATCTACTTAGAAAATTCTCTATACAAAAACACTACTAAGCCTACTAAGTATAACAAAGAGGAAGCATATATTGTCAATATTCAAAATTCAATTGTACTTCTATATACTAGCAATAAATAATCATAAACAGAAAGTTTTTAAAGTGTCATTTACAAAAGCATCAAAAATATAAATACAATTAAGTCTGACAAAAGTTGTGAAGAAATATACACTTAAAATGACAAAATATTACAGAGGTTAAAGAAGATCTAAATAAATGGAGAGATAAATCCTATTCAACGTTTAGATGTTTAGATGTCAATGCTACCCATTTTGTCTTATTGATTCAACATATCTCAACAAAAATTCCAGGAGGGTTTTTTGTTGTTGTTGGCAGGAATTAACAGACTGATTCTAAAATTCATGTGGAAATGGAAATCATCCAGACTAGTTAAAACAACTTTGATGAAGAACAAAATTGAAGGGCTGCTGCTGCTGCTGCTAAGTCACTTCAGTCGTGTCCACCTCCGTGTGACCCCATAGACAGCAGCCCACTAGGCTCCTCTGTCCCTGGGATTCTCCAGGCAAGAATACTGGACTGGGTTGCCATTTCCTTCTCCAAGGCATGAAAGTGAAAAGTGAAAGGGAAGTTGCTCAGTTGTGCCCGACTCTTAGCGACCCCATGGACTGCAGCCTACCAGGCTCCTCCGTCCATGGGATTTTTCAGGCAAGAGGACTGGAGTGGGTTGCCATTGCCTTCTCCGAAAATTGAAGGGCTATTGCTATCCAATTTCAAGACTTATTATAAAGCTACAATAATGAAGATATTGTGATATTATTATAGACAAACAAATAGATCAATGGAATCACATAAGATTCAGAAATAGACCCACACATATGTACCCAACTGATTTTTTTAACAAAGAAGCAGATGGCAATTTAATGGAGAAATAATAGTCTTTTCAAAAAATGGTGCTAAAGCATTCATATTTAAAAAAAGATAATTTCTATCTATACTTCAAATAATATAGAAAAATGAACCAAGTAGATCACATGAAGATCTAATGTAAAAGCTAAACTGCACACTCACAAAAATTAACTTGAAATGGATTAAAGACTTAAATGTGAGACCAGAAGCCATAAAACACCTAGAAGAAAAGTCTCCTTGAGATTGATCTTGGCAGCAATTTTTTGTAGATGAAATCAAAAGCACAAGCAACAAAAACAAACAAATGGGACTACATAAATCTCCACACAACAGAAGAAAGAAATCAACAAAGGGAAAGGCAACATACGGAATGGGTTCAAAAATATCTGCAAACCATAAATCTGATACGAGGTTAATATCAAATTATATCAGGAACTCATGCAATTCAATAGCAAAAAAACAAATCATATGATGAAAGAATGGGAAAAGAACCCTGGATAGACATTTTTCCAAAGAAGAAATACAGGTTCATGAAATGGCCACCAGGTACATGAAAATGTGCTCAACATCACTAACAGCCAGGGAAATGCAAATCAAAATCACAGTGAGATATTATTTCACACCTGTTAAAATGGCTATTATCAAAGAGAAGTAAGTGTTGGAAAGAATTCACAGAAAAGGGAATCCTCTGTCACTGTTATGGGAATGTAAAACTGGTACAGCCACCATGCCAAAGAGCACAGAAGTACCTCAAAAAATTAAAAATAGAACTATGATATGATCCAGCAATAAGGAAATGAAATCCCTATCTCAAAGAGATATCTGTTTCCCCATATTCATTGAAACATTATTCACAATAGCCAAGGCAGAGAAATAGCCTAAGTAAGTGTTTGTTGATGAATAAAGTAATAAAGAAAATATGAATAAATATTTGCAAAAGTTTAAAACCTCAACTATAAAACTTTTAGAAGAAAACAGAGAAAAAAATTTTTGTAGCCTTGAATCAGGCAAAGATTTTTTTTCTTAGATAAGACAGTACAACCATGATCCATAAAAGAACAAATTGATAAACTGATAGATACTGTTGAGAGACTGAAAGGAAAGGTCAGAGACTGAGAAAAAATATTTACAAAGCACTAATCTGATAATGAATTTGTATATGAAATCCGAAAAGAACTCTCAAAACTCAATAGTAGGAAAACAAAAGAGCCAGTTTTTTAAAATCAACAGAAGATTTGAACATTCACAGCAGAAATACATAAAATATATATTATGTGTGTATGTCAAATAAGCACATAAAAAGATGCTCAACAGAACAGTGTGGAGGTTCCTTAAAAAACTAAAAATAGACCTCTCATATATCCAAAAATTCTACTCCTGGGCATATATCCAGAAAAAAAACATAATTCAAAAAGATACACACACCCCAGTGTTCGCTGCAGCACTATTTACAATAGCCAAGACACAGAAACAACTTAAGTATCCATTGACAGATGAGTGGATAAAAAAGATGTAGCATATATATATATATATATATATATATATATACACACACACACACACACAATGGAATATTAGCCGTAAAAGATAACAAAATAATGTCATTTGCAGCAACATGGATGGACTTAGAGACTACCATACTAAGTGAAGTAAGCTAGATAAAGTCAAATATCATGATATCATTCATATGTGGAATCTAAAAAAAATGATACCAGTGAACTTATATACAAAACAGAAATAGCCTCATAGACATAAAAACAAACAGATGGTTACCAAAGGGGGAAATGAGAGAGGATAAATTAGGACTGCTGCTGCTGCTAAGTCGCTTCAGTCGTGTCCGACTCTGTGCGACCCCATAGACGGCAGCCCACCAGGCTTCCCCATCCCTGGGATTCTCCAGGCAAGAACACTGGAGTGGGTTGCCATTTCCTTCTCCAATGCATGAAAGTGATAAGTGAAAGTGAAGTCGCTCAGTCGTGTCCGACTCTAGTGACCCCATGGACTGCAGCCTACCAGGCTCCTCCGTCCATGGATTTTCCAGGCAAAAGTACTGGAGTGGGGTGCCATTGCCTTCTCCAAATTAGGACTAGGGGTTAATATATATACACTTGTGCATAAATGTTCAGTCATGTCCGAATCATTGTGACCCCATGGACTGCAGCCCACCAGGCTGTAGTGTCCATGGAATTTTCCAGCCAAGAATATTGAAGCAAGTTGCCATTTCCTACTCCACAGAATCTTCCTGACCCCAGGACTGAACCTTTCTCCTGCATTTGGCACTCAGATCCTTTATCACTGCACCACCGGGGAAGCCCATATACACACTACTACATATAAAAGAAACACCAAAAAGGACATAATGTATAGCACAGGGAACTATATTCAATATTTTATAACAACCTGAAGGGAAAAAATATGAAAAAATATATACATGTAGATATTCAATAAGCACATATATATATATAATATATATATACAACAAATATACTTCAATATATAATATATATTCAGTAAATATACTTCAATTTAAAAAACTAATATAAGCTCATAATAAAAGAAAATAAGCAAGCCCTACCAAGAATAAGACCACAGACCTTGAATATTCTGACCCATGCCAGCCTCTCTCACCTTATTCCATATGCTCTCTCCTCTGCTCTCCTCTACTGCCCTAGTCACAATGTCCTCTCTTCTTATCCCTTCATGCTCCAAAGCATCTCACTTGCTTTCTCCCTCTTCCCCAAGACATGCCTTTGGCTGGCTCTCGGTTTCAGCACTCAGCACGCCTATCACTCCTGAAAGAGGTTTTCTAACCCATACCAAACAGATACAGCACACTATCCTTTCTGCCACACAGTGTTTATTTCCTTCATCATGTTTATCACCATCTGAAAGTAGTTGCTTTATTTATTGTCTAATGTTTTACCTTCTATCCCTCCTTCCTAAGAAGAAAATACTTTAAGGGTAGAATTCTGGTCTATCCTATCCTTTGCTTTATCCCAGTGCCTAAAACACCCCTTGGCATATGGTAAAAACTTAATAAATATTTTGGAATGAATGACAAAATGCAGTACACCACTGAGGTCTTATAAGTAAAAGATATAAAAGTGTTCACTTTTCATTAAATATTAACATTCTATACATGTAAGAGAGCTTGATTTTAGAGCAGTTATCTTCCTAATTCATATATTATTCTATTCATCTTTCTGACTTTTAGCAATGTTTACTCTTCTGTTAACAAACCCAGATCAGCTTCTTTGATATGTATAAACCTCAGACTGCTTTGTGACTAGTTCTAACAATGCCCCCCGCAACACTGGAATTTATTTAAAACTCAAGTTTAAAAAAAGAATTTAGGACAGATTTCTTGTCTGTGGGTGTGTGGAGGCAAAAAACAAGAATTCTGATATGGCTGGGGTGTGTTGGGATGGAGGGAAGAGATGAAAATATTTGACCTACTGTGAGCCAAGAAAACTATTGTATATGGGAAATGTTGTTTATCTCCTTCCTCTAAAGGTAAAAACTATGTAAGTCTTCTGATGTCAAAATACATGTTCTTCCCAGTAAGGAAAGTAGCTTTAGGTAAAGCTATAATAGGAGAGAGAATTCTGTTATCAATCATAATAAAGTAAGTTGTACTGTAATAACAGCCCCAGATGTCAACGATAATGCACAATAAAAGTTGATTTCTAGCCCAAAGTCCCTAGTTAGTCTGAGTACCTAACTAGAATAACTTTTCCTCACATTGGTACAGCATTCAAGGATTCTTCACTTCTGTGGCACCTCCAGTCTCATGCATACTTCCAGGATCATTGGAGAAGGGAAGAAGAACCATGAAGAGTGACTCTCCAATTCTTAAACATTTCCACCTGGATATGACCTATGTCAATTCTATTCACATTTCATTGGCAAAATCAAACTTCATGGCCTTGGCTAATGTCAAAGTGCTAGAAGGACAATCACTCATGTGACTGGAAGGAGGAGACCAGAAACACTAGTGGGTAGCATCAGAGTTTTCCTTGGGTCTTAATCATGGAAGATTCTGACCCTCAACTCAAGAGACGACTGTACTGTTAACCAGTGAACAGCCATGGAAGGTTTTGAGCACTGAATGGCATTATCAAGAATTCAGGCTCTACCAAAACTGAGCTAGACAAGTGCCCTGAGCCCTATCATCTCAAATGGTGCACAGACCACAGCTGGGTCTGCAAGCAGTAACCAGTCTTGGCAAGCAGCCTGAGCCCTGTCACCTTACACGGAGACTGAGCCACTACCAGGATGGGTGAGCACCCTGAGTCCCCCTTCCCTGCACAGCAGAACAGCAGCAACCAAGACAGGAGAGCACCCTGAGCCCTACGTACCCAATACAGAGACCGACTCACTAACCCATAACTAGGCTGGGCAAGCACCCAAAGCCCCATCACCTCAACCCAGCACATAAGCTGCAACCAGGATGGATGAACATCAAACATTTAGAAAAGTTAACACCTATCCTCAAGTTATTCTAAAAAAAAAAAAAATCTGAGGAAGGATGGCTTCCAAACTCATTTCATAGGACCACAGTTACCCTGATACCAAAACCAGACAAAGATACTATCAAAAGAGAAAATTACTTCCCAATATCCCTAATGAACCGAGATGCAAAACTACTCAACAAAATATCAGCAAACTGAATTCAACAATATATTAAAAGGATCATATACCATGATCAAGTTGAATTAGTTCCAGGGATATAAGGATGGTTTAACATCCAACCAATGTGATACACCATATTAATAAACTGAAGAATAAAAATCATATGATCATTTCAATATATGCAGAAAAAGCATTTCACAAAATTCAACATTCATTTATGATTTTAAAAAACTATCAAAGTAGATATACAGGGAACATACCTTAACATAATAAAGGCCATATATTATAAACCTACAGCTGACATCACTTTCAATGGTGAAAAGTTGAAGCTTTTCCTCTAAGATCAGGAACCAAACAAGGATGCCCACTCCTATAGCTTTTATTCAACATAGTATGGGAAGTCCTAGCAATAGTAGGCAAGAAAAAGAAATAAAAACCATCCAAACTGGAAAGAAAGTAAAGCTGTATTTGCAGGTGATATGATTCTATATATAGAGAACCCTAAAGGCTCTACCAAATAAATAAGTAACTATTAGATCTAATAAATGAATTCAGTAAAGTTGCAGGATAAAAATTTACAGAAATTAATGGCATTTCTATACATTAATAACAAGTTATCAGAGAGAGAATTTTTAAAATTCCATTTACAATTGAATCAAAAAAATAAAATACCTGAAAATAAACTTCACCAATAAAGTGAAAAAAACTATACCCTGAAAAGTATGACATTGATGAAAGAAATTGAAGATGACACAATTTAAAGAAATACTGTGCTTATGGATTGGAAGAATATTGTTAAAATGTATTTATGGATTGGAAGAATATTGTTAAAATGTCCATACTACCCAAAACAATCTACAGATTCGATGAAGTCCCATTCAAAATACCCATGGCATTTTTCACTTTTCACAGAACAAGAACAAATAATTTGCATGGAAACTCAAAAGACCCCAAATAGCCAGTTCAGTTCAGTTCAGTCTCTCAGTCGTGTCCGACTCTTTGCGACCCCATGAATCGCAGCACGCCAGGCCTCCCTGTCCATCACCAACTCCCGGAGTTCACTCAGACTCACGCCCATTGAGCCAGTGATGCCATCCAGCCATCTCATCCTCTGTCGTCCCCTTCTCCTCCTGCCCCCAATCCCTTCCAGCATCAGAGTCTTTTCTAATGAGTCAACTCTTCGCATGAGGTGGCCAAAGTACTGGAGTTTCAGCTTTAGCATCATTCCTTCCAAAGAAATCCCAGGGCTGATCTCCTTCAGAATGGACAGGTTGGATCTCCTTGCAGTCCAAGGGACTCTCAAGAGTCTTCTCCAACACCACAGTTCAAAAGCATCGATTCTTTGGCACTCGGCTTTCTTCACAGTCCAACTCTCACATCCATACATGACCACTGGGAAAACCATAGCCTTGACTAGACAGACCTTTGTTGGCAAAGTAATGTCTCTGCTTTTCAATATGCTATCTAGGTTGGTCATAACTTTCCTTCCAAGGAGTAAGCATCTTTTAATTTCATGGCTTCAGTCACCATCTGCAGTGATTTTGGAGCCCAGAAAAATAAAGTCTGACACTGTTTCCACTGTTTCCCCATCTATTTCCCATGAAGTGATGGGACCGGATGCCATGATCTTCGTTTTCTGAATGTTGAGCTTTAAGCCAACTTTTTCACTGTCCTCTTTTACTTTCATCAAGAGGCTTTTGAGTTCCTCTTCACTTTCTGCCATAAGGGTGGTGTCATCTGCATATCTGAGGTGATTGATATTTCTTCCGGCAATCTTGATTCCAGCTTGTGCTTCTTCCAGCCCAGCGTTTCTCATGATGTACTCTTCATAGAAGTTAAATAAGCCAGAGCAATCTTGAAAAAGAAAAACAAAGAAGGAGATATATGTTCCCTGATTTCAAACTATACTGCAAAGCTATACTAATCAAGAGTATGATACTGTCATTAAAACAGGTAGCTCAGTGGAACAGAATCTAGAAATAAACCCTTTCTTATATGGTGAATTAATCTACAACAAAATGGCAAGAGTATACAAGAAAAAGATGATCTCTTCAATAAATGGTATTAAGAAAACTGGACCATTTTCATACACCATGTGCAGAAGTACACTCAAAATAGTTTAAAGACTTAAACATATTACTTGAAACTATAACTCTCTGACACTAGTTTTAGCAACATTTTGGGGGGAACCTGTCTTGTTTTGGGCAACAAATTAAAAATAAACAAGTGGGAGTACACCAAACTAAAACTTTTGCTCAGTAAAGGAAACCATCAATAAATCAAAGGTCAAACTACAGGAATTGGAGGAGGTATTTACAAATGATACGTCTGATAATGGGTTGATATTCAAAATATGAATTACTTATATCACTTGATATCAAAACAACCCAATTAAAAAGTGTCAGAGGATCTGAATAAATACTTCTACAAAGAAGACCTACAGATGGCCAACAAGTACATAAAAAGATGTTCAATATCACTCATCAGGGAAATTTAAATCAAAATCACAAAGAGATACCACCTCACAACTGTCACAACGACTATTATCAAAAAGACAAGAAGTAACAAGTATTTTCAAAGATACAGAGAGAAAGGAATCTTCGTGCACTCTCAGAGAGTCCAACCACAGTAGAAAACAATATGAAATTTCCTCATAAAATTGAAAATAGAACCACCATACTATGCAGCAATTCCACTTCTGGGCATTTATCCAAAGAAAATAAAACACATATTTGAAAAGATACATGCACTTCTATGTTCACTATAGTATTATTTATAATAGCAAAGGTATGAAAGCAACTTAAGTGTCCATTGCTGGGTGAATGAATAAAGAAAACATGAAAAAATATATATAATACATACATGATAGAATATTACTCAACCATAAAAAGAATGAAATTGTGCCATTTACAACAACATGGATAGACCTAGCAGGTATTATGCTAAGTGAAATAAGTTTGACAGAGAAAAACAAATACCGTATGATAACACTTACAGGTAGAAATCCAAAAAAAACAAAATAGATGAAACAAAAGCAGGCTCAGATACAGAGAACAAATTGGTAGTTGCCAGAGAGGAGGGGGGATGGGAAGATGGGCGAAATAGGTGCAGGAGATTAGAGGTACGAACTTCTAGTTATAAAGTAAGTCACAGGAATGCAATATACTGTATAGTGAATACAGTCAAAAATATTGTAATAACTTTACATGGTGACAGGTGGTAACTAGACTTATCATGGTGATCATTTCACAATGTATAAAATATTGAATCACTATGTTGTATACCTGAAACTCATAATATTGTAAGTCAACTATAATTCAATTAAAAAAAAAAAAGAATTAAGGCTCTTATGGCCTAAAATAGGGATCAGTTATCCATGAGGCCTGATTCCAACCTGTGAACACCTATAAATGTCAGTTGTATTTAAAGTAAAGGACACTTAAGATTCATCTCATCTTGATGTAAATAAAGATTAGCACATGTCTATTTGTCCAAGTCTGCAGGTGGGAGATTTCTAATCACATCCCCACCTCCAGTCAGTTATTACTGCCCCACACCCCTAACCCTGCCAAAACATCTTTTAAACAGCTGGAAGTTCTACTTGCTGACTTTGCAAAAGCCCCTCTTAAATTCCTCTTTTCTTAGAAAGTAGCTCTGCCAAGTGCTAAGAAGTTCACACCAGATGGGATGCATTTACACAGAACCAGGGCCAAAGAACGCCCATCTCTTTGTGCAGGGCCCACAGGCTGGGCAGAAAACATTGTCTGAACCACTGCTTTTCACACCTGCCAGATGTAACAATCCTGTGCGTGTCTGCTTTTTGGTGAAAGTGACTTCCCTGATTAAGAAATATCTTTAAACAAATATACAGTTAGAGTATCTTCCACTATAATGCCATTCTCTTCACATATTCATGATCTTGAATCAAAGCCAAAAAGATGCTCCCTAGTCATGTGTCTTTGAAAGTTGGAGCTTGGATCTCTCCATTCCCTACTTAATTTATGAGAGAAACATGTTCTGACCACAATCACATACCAGTTACAGTCATTTCTTTTTCCAAGGCCTGTCTCTGTGGAGTTGGAATGCTCATCTTCAAGTTCAGGCCTCTTCTATTTGGAAGATATTGTGCTTCAGTTTCTTTGGGAAGAGAGTTCTGAGTTGGAAATTAGCATGCATGAAGTTCATTAAGGCACACTCAAGATCTAAGTCTGTGGATGGGAAGGAAAGGATATAGGATTGGGTAGACTGAAAAGCCAGGCTTCAGCTGACCACACAGTAAGCTCATGTTTATGCCCTTCAGAATTACCCATTCTGCAGAAAAATCCATGGGCTTTTTTGCATTGAGCACTCATTGGATGCAGGCTACCCCAGAAAGGATGTATGGGTTTTGGGTAAGGAAACTCTCTCCAGGCCAGGGCAATTTCCAGAGTAAACCGGAAGCATTTCCAGCCATTAGGGAGAAAAATCATTTATTGGTGAAGGGGAATTTAGGTGGCACATTACAGCATTCACTACATGTTGAAGCTGAAACTCAGATACTTGGCCACCTGATGCAAAGAGCTAACTCATTTGAAAAGACCCTGATGCTGGGAAAGATTGAGGCAGAAGGAGATGCGGACAACAGAGGATGAGATGGTTGTATGGCATCACCAACTCAATCGACATGAGTCTGAGTAGACTCTGGGAGTTGGTGATGGACAGGGAGGTCTGGCGTGCTGTGGTCCTTGGGGTCGCAAAGAGTCGGACACGACTGAGAGGCTGAACTGAACTGAACTGAACTGAACATATTTTATATCCACAGTTAGAGTTCACGTTAGGCAGCATGATGTCATGGCGTGGACCAAATAAGCACTAAACCAAGAACTGCCTTCAAAATCTGGGTGACCTTTAGTAACAGCCATCACAGGGGCTCTGCAAGCCAAAAAAGATCTAGCCTCTAGTCAAGCTTGTGACATATCTGCATGCATGCTCAGTCATGTCTGACTCTTTGCAACCCTATGGACCTTAGCCCACCAGCCTCTTTTGTCCATGAGATTTTCCAGAAGAATACTGAAGTAGGTTTCAGCAGATCTGATCTTGCCCTCAACTCCATTGCACACAGTATATGTTCAAGTCCCAGGCTGCACCAGCTATAAACAGAAGATGGGAACAGGTTTGTCTCACCCCGGCACTTCCTTGTGGTTTCATTCCTGAATGACTGACACTGGATAACAAAGAGCCTGCTGCTGTCAACCATCTTGTGCCTGCAAATCAGACCCACTAACCCACAGCCACCAGCACAAAAGACAGCACATACTCCAGCCCCATTTACTTTATGTAGGATCTTACTCTCGTTCCCAGATCCAAGCTTTTGCCTGGCTTGGAGACATCTTTTATACTGCCGACCTCTGGGAATAGGTAAATGAATGATGACTTCCTCCCTTGGGTCCTCATCTTCTGTGATTTCAGATCTAGTTCTTCAGTTCCTAGATGTTCCCAATAACCTGCGGATGCAAGCTACGAGATGCCTGATGTTGCAGATTGAATTGTGTCCCCCCAAAATCATAACACACCAGTACTTAGAATGTGACCTTATATGAAAATTGGGCCTTTACAGAAGTAATTAGGTTAAAATAAGGTCAAATAAGGTAGGCCTATTCTAATAAAACAGGTGTCTATGAAAAGGGGAAATTTGGATATAGTTACCTACACAGGGAAAATATCATGTAAACATGAAAGCAGAGATGGGGTGACGTTTCTATAAGCCAAGGAACTCCAACAATTGCCAACAACCATCAGAAGTTAGAGAAGCATGGAGTAGATTCTCCCTCACATCATCCCTACTGACACTTTACCGTCTCTCCTCCAAAACCATGAGACAATATATTTTTGTCGTTTTAGCCAACTAGTTTGTGGTGCCTTGCTAGGCAGCCCTAGGAAATGAATACACCTGGGAACGGTGCCCATCCCATCCTCGCCTGCATCTAAACCATCGCTCTAGATAAGCCTACCATAGGCCCCCTTAAAACAAAGAGAATAAACGTCTCACCAGAGTCACAAGGCCATCAGATAAAACAGATAGGAGCACATTAGAAGTCAGGTAATCTGGAAATCAAAATCACAGTAAAATATTCAGTTCAGTTCAGCCACTCAGTCATGTCCGACTCTTTGAGACCCCATGAATCGCAGCACGCCAGGCCTCCCTGTCCATCACCAACTCCCGGAGTTCACTCAGACTCACGTCCATCAAGTCAGTGATGCCATCCAGCCATCTCATCCTCTGTTGTCCCCTTCTCCTCCTGCCCCCAATCCCTCCCAGCATCAGAGTCTTTTCCAATGAGTCAACCCTTCGCATGAGGTGGCCAAAGTACTGGAGTTTCAGCTTTAGCATCATTCCTTCCAAAGAAATCCCAGGGCTGATCTCCTTCAGAATGGACTGGTTGGATCTCCTTGCAGTCCAAGGGACTCTCAAGAGTCTTCTCCAACACCACAGTTCAAAAGAATCAATTCTTCGGCGCTCAGCCTTCTTCACAGTTCAACTCTCACACCCATACATGACCACTGGGAAAACCATAGCCTTGACTAGACGGACCTTAATTGAAAAAGTAATATCTCTGATTTTCAATATGTTAGGTTGGTCATACCAACTAAAATAAGATGAAGTGAAGTGAAAGTTGCTCAGTCGTGTCCGACTCTTTGCAACCTCATGGATAGTCTGGAATTCTCCAGGCCAGAATACTGGAATGGGTAGCCTTTCCCTTCTCCAGAGGATCTTCCCAACCCAGAAATCAAACCCAGGTCTCCTGCATTGCAGGTGGATTCTTTACTAGCTGAACCACAAGGGAAGCCCAACAATACTGGAGTGAGTAGCCTTTCCCTTCTCCAGAGAATCTTCCCAACCAGGAATCGAATCAGGGTCTCCTGCATTGCAGGCAGATTCTTTACCAACTGAGCTATTAGGAAAGCCCACCAATTAGAATGGCTACTATTAAAAAAACAAACCACACACACAGAAACAAAAGCAAAGTGCTGGAGTGGATATGAAGAAATTGTCATGGCTGGTAGGAATGTAAAATGGTACACTTGAGAAAATAGTATAAGTTTCATCAAAAAATTAAAAATACTATTACCATATGATTCAGCAATTTCACTTAATTTCATTTCTAGGTATATATCCAAAAGATTTGAAAGCAGAATATTGAAGAGGTAGTTGTACAACTGTGTTATTACAGCATTATTTACAATAGTGTAGAGGTGGAAGCCGGAGAAGGCAATGGCACCCCACTCCAGTACTCTTGCCTGGAAAATCCCATGGATGGAGGAGCCTGGTGGGCTGCAGTCCATGGGGTCTCTGAGGGTCAGAGACGACTGAGCGACTTCACTTTCACTTTTCACTTTCATGCATTGGAGAAGGAAATGGCAACCCACTCCAGGGTTCTTGCCTGGAGAATCCCAGGGATGGGGGAGCCTGGTGGGCTGCCGTCTCTGGGGTCGCACAGAGTCGGACACGACTGAGGTGACTTAGCAGCAGTAGCAGCAGAGGTGGAAGCAGCCCAAAAACCCACTGGCAAGGCTTCCCCAATGGCCAAGTGGTTAAGAATCTGCCTACTGATGCTGGGACATGGGTTTTATCCTTGGTCCAGGAAGGTCCCGTATGCTGTGAGGAAACTAAGCCCGTGCACCACAGCTACTACAGAAGCAAGGAGCAGATTTCTTTTAGGATTTCTTTTCTTCTAGGAACAGAAGAAAACAGATTTCTTTCTTCTAGGAACAAGCACCTAGAGCCTGTACTCCACAACAAAAGCCACTGCAATGAGGAGCCTGTTTGCCCGAACTAGAGAAAGCCTACACGCAACAATAAAGACCCAGTGTAGCCAAAAATTAAAAAAAAAAAAAATTCCCAGATGAATAAAGAAAACATGGTTTATACATACAATGGTATATTACTCGGCCTTTAAAAATAAGCATCCTATAACATGCTCCAACATGAATGAAACTTGAGGACATTATGCTGAGTGAAATATAAGCCAGTCACAAAAAGACACATACTGTACGATTCTACTTACATGAGTTTTCTAGAGCAGTCAAAATCATGGAAACAGAAAGCAGAATGGTGGTTGTCAGGGCCTGTGAGGAGGGGGAGGGGAGCAGTTCCATGGATATAGGGTTTCAGTTTTGCAAGGTAAAAAAGTTCTAGAGATCTGTTACACAATAATGTGAATAAGGTTAACACTACTGAAATGTACACCTAAAAATTAAGAGGGTAAACTTTATATCATGTGGTTTTTTAACCACAATTTAAAAGAAAAAGAAGCTAGGTCATCTGGCTCCTAGCCCAGCACTTTTTCCCCCAGCACCACCTCAGCATCCACACCAACACTTTGCAGAAGGACAAGGGACAGACCCGTCTTTCAGCCAAAGAACTGCCCATCCACTGAAGCCAATAAATCAACTTATAATCATGGTGGGGGCGGGCTTTGGGAGGCGGTGGTGGCATTCCTTGAGCAACTATTCGGGAGCTGAAAGTATATACATTGTCTCATGTGATCTTATGGGCGATGCTGTGAAGCAGTCCTCATTTTTCCACCTTGTAGATGAGAAACTGCCCCTTGGAGGACTGAAGGGAACTAACTGTTCCAAGTCCAGTGGCTGACAGCAGGCAGACCTGGGACTTCCGACTGCCACCCCAGTTGCCTATTAGACAACATTTTACTTGTTACAATCACTGTGCTCAGAGATTTCAGTTTTCAAAGAGGTAACTGGACTGTCTCGACCACACGCACTCATCCTGTGTTCATCTGTTTGGTTTTTTTCCTTTTCTTTTCTTTCCCCCAACCCCTGACGCCCTTTTTTTTTTCAGGGAAGAAAAGTTGATCATCTAGTGTAAAACATTTTCCTTAGAGATCACTTAAGATATTTGGCGGTTGCCAAATATCGCAAAAGAGAAAGAAGAAAGATGCAGGGCTGAGGAATAAAAGAAAACTTTCAGCCAGTCCTTAAAGCCTTGGGAACTGCTTCAGGCACGCCTCCCTTGTCACCACCCCAGAAGTTCACACAGCCTTTCAAGTTGGCAGACCCTCGGGAGGCTGAGCGAGGGTGGCCCAGGCCACTTCTTGCCAATCAGGAACCCTCTTGAATTCCTCGCACTCAAAACAAACCAGCTGCCCCCATCACCGCCCCCCCACCCCCGACCCCCGTCCAAGCCTTGGTGCGTTCGAATTTCTTTCCCACTTGCCAAAACCTGATTTCCTGTTTCTAAGAAAAAAACTTTTAAAATACCCCTTGGAAAAAAAAAAGACTCCTTAAGGCAGCTTAAACATCAAAGAGCTCTTAGAAAATAGGGTTCTGTTTGGTTAAGTGTACATGAATCAGAAAAAAACTACGATTAAATTTCCCCTTTTAAGTGCTAAGGATTTTTACTGGATTTGGGTAAAAAATTTACAAACAAAACATAGATTCTTGGGGACTACAAGGCCCATTCATCTGGTCCAGTCTGCTTATTGCACACAGGAGGAACCAAAGGCCCGAAAAAGGAAAGTGACTAAGAGCTCTCAACAAGAAAGTGTGGCCATCCTGGGTCCTTAGACTCTCGCATCAATTGATCAGAAGCCAGACAAGGAATTCAAGCAAGGCTTTATTTGGACTCGTGGTGCTACAGAACAAGGGAGAGAGAAACAGGTGCCCTTGCTCCCTCTCAAGGAGAATTGGCTGGTTCCTTAATTGGGAGGGTAGGGGTGGATAGGTGCAGGGCAAGGGCAGATAGGTGGGTTAGGTAGAAGGGTGGCTTGGTGGTCTGCCCACCCCCACTTCTTGGCAGTGCAGTATGCAGGGTTATGCACAGTACCCTGCTTTTGCTCCAGCACCTCAGAAGCAGCAGTTGGGTTTTTGGCTTTTTTGTATCTTATGGCTCATAATTTGCCCCAACTGTGGGTGTATGCAATTCTTTTTAGTCTCTTGCAGTTTCTTTGTATTCTGTTGCTCAAGGAGATGTTTGTCCAGGTGCAAGCACTCCAGTCAAGGGCCCCAGGTCTCAGCCTGTCTCAGAGACACCAGAACCAAACCCAAGCCAAGGCCCTTAATTCCCAATCCGGTGTTTTTTCTATGTATCTGTCAATTTCTCTTGTAATTGGAAATTGTAAGGTGTTTTTTTTTTTTTTTTCCAAAGTCAAAGGTAATTTAACGTGTGAAACCTTCAGAAGGAAGTTAGTAATGTCATTTCTTTAAAAAGGTATTAAAGTCTCAAAAGAAAAGCCTTACCTATTACTGAGAAGATATTTTATATGGGCATTATTCACTTCACCACAATTCTATGAGATAAATCACTGTGTTCTCTCCATTTTACAAAAGCAATGAGAGGGAGGACAAAGATTAAATTCTGATTTGTTTTTGCTCTATTAATTAGGCTCCTTCTAAAACCTATTATCAACCAGGCCTCAAGGCAATCACAAGAGGTAGGCATCATCATCTGCATTGCACAAAGGAGAAAATCTGATCTTAAAGAAATGTCTCACCATTCTCAAGACCCAGAAGTGGTAGAGCTGGGATTGAAACCCATGACCTGAAACTCCATCCTCTCTGTTACCCACTTCACAGGGTTGTTTCAAGGGTGAAATCAAATCATGGAAGCCAAAGCCCTTTGTAAAAACTGTAAAGGATTTAACAGATTCAAGAGATTATCGTTTGTGAGGCTAAATTGTTTTATTTTCCTAAATTTCCACTCTGGCTTTTAGCAACAGGATCCTAGAGCCTAGCGATGACCCAAGGCCCAGGTCTCTCAGCTGAAAAACATTTTCCAAATAAAAGATTTGATTGAGCACACTCTTGTTTTCCTTGGGCAGGTCCCAACCCCCCAAACGTTCAATTAGGTTGGAAAGTTTTGATCCCAATGGCCATTGTTGCAGGCAAATGAGAAACGTGGAACCTTAGTCTCTGACCCTGCCAAGGAGAAGAGTACCCGAAACAACCACAAAAAGCAGTCACCCTGCTGGCAGCTAGGCTGTCCAAATAGCAGCATTATTAAATCAAATGCTAGCTCATTGCTTTGCATGTGTGTTTAGTCCTGGCTGTTTTACAAGCATCTTCTACAAATTGTACCCCACTCTAGACATATGGGATACAGAGAGAAATGAGCCACAATCTCTCCCTCAAGGAGCCCACAGTCCCCAGGCCGTCTGCTCACAGCCCCCGTGAATGTCCCCCTGTCCTTTCTGGCCACAATTTATTCTTCCTTCTTCTCTGCAGGACAACAATGCATGCCGGTGTTATGAGCTGAATCATATCCCGCCAAGTTCCTATGCTGAAGTCCTTCCTAACCTTCAGGTCCTCAGAACATGTCTGTATTTGGAGAAAGGCTCCATAAAGAGGGGTAAAATGACAGCTCACCTGTGGGTGAGCCCAACTCTAGCATGACAAGTGTCATGCAAGAAGAGGAGACCATCATACAGACCCACACAGAAGGAAGACCACGTGAATACACAGGGGGCAGACAAGCATCCACAAGTCAAGGAGAGAGAGACTTCAGTAGAAGCAACCATGCCACACTTTGACCTCACACTTCTAGCCTCCAGAATTGTGAGAAAATAAATCCCTGTTGTTTAAATCATCCAGTCTGTGGTCATTTGTTATAGCAGCCTGAGCAAACTAATATAACCACCTAAAGCATTGACTCTGATCTGCAGATTAGGAGTAATTTTTTTGTGTTTAAAGAAATAATAAATTTAAAAACAAACAACCGTGGACCACCCTCAAGAAATTTGTGGTCTTTTTTTTTTCTTTTTTCATTGGAGGATAACTGCTTTACAATGTTGTGTTGGTTTCTGCTGTACAACAATGCAAATCAGTCATTAATTTTATGTGTGTGTATATATATATGTATCCCTTGTGAGCCTTCCCCCTCCTCCCATCTCACCCCTCTAGGTTATCAGAGTGACAGACTGGGCTCCCTGTGTTATACAGAAGCTTCTCACTAGTTATCTGTTTTACAGCCGTTTTACACATGATAGTGTATATATATATATATCAATGCTACTTTCTCAATTTGTCCTTCCCTCTCCTTTCCCTGCTGTGTCCACAAGTAGAGATAAGTTGTTTTTCTTCCTAGTACTATACTAGGTGCTGGAGACGCTAGCATGGAAAAGCTGTGGACTTGCTCCGTGGAGCACACATTCCAGCAGAGGAACCAAACTTGCAAGTGTCTTCTGCATAGTCATTTTCTAAGTCTGGCTGTAAGGGGATACAGCGCATTCCTTTATGTGCCCCCGAACCCAGCTAGGGGAAGGACAGGCTCAGCGCACATTTCCTGGAGAAGAACCTCCCCCTCCAGCAGGAAGTGAAAGTGTTAATCACTCAGTCGTGTGTGACTCTTTGAGACCCCATGGACTGTAGCCCTCCAGGCTCCTCTGTCCAAGGGATTCTTCAGGCAAGAATACTGGAGTGGGTTGCCATTTCCTTTTCCAGAGTATCTTCCCAACCCAGGGATCAAACCTGGGTCTCCTCCACTGCAGGCAGTGTCTTTACCATCTGAGCCACTAGGAAAGCCCCCCACCATAAAGTATAAAGAGATGTTATGCAGGAGGAGGTGGTGTCAAAACATTCCAGGCATTGCCACATGCTAAGTCCATGCAAGTGAAGGATGGGAAGAGAGAGGCTCTAGCCAAAGCAGGGCCAAGTCAGGGAAGGGTGTAAGCCAAGACAGGCAGTTGGGTGGTAGCTGATGGGGACTCAGACACTGAAGAGTTTCAAGCATGATTCTGCTCAGATTTAATCACTGAATCATCCTCCATATGCAGTCTTTCACAGAAGAAGCACTGGAGGACTGTTTGTTGATTTGAAGTGACTAAACCAAAAGATGGTTTAGAACTCCACTGCTGAGAAGAAATCACAATTCCCCTTACCCTCTCCTCCATCTAGCCAGGTCCCGCTTCCCTCCTACAAACCCGTATTCATTAGTGAAATACTCCCAGAAAGCTCAGGCTCACATAATCTTCTTCTCAGTTTTATCTCTTATTACTAGTCACACCTGTACTTCTTATTGAGTGGCCCTGTGGGGTCAGTTAGGCAGACCTGGAGCCAGTCCTGACCATTCTGAGACCTTAGGGCAGGTTGCTTCAGCTTTCTAGGCCTCAGTGCCCCATCTTTTAAATTGGGGTAACCATACTTGCCATATATGCTCTCCTTTTCCTCCTCTTATGATAGAATCCCCATCTCATTTTAACTGGATGCCCGTGGCCATGAGCCAGAGGCCCCATTTCCCAGCCTCCTTTGCAGCCAGATGCAGTCACATGGTCATGTGAGTCTACTCAGAACAATGGGACCTGAGCAGAAGTGAGATGTGCAGCTTCGAAGTCACTCCTTAAAGACAGTCTTAGCTATTTGTCACAGGACCTCTTTCATCCTTTCTGCAGGATAGGAAATGGAAACAACCAGAGCTCTCACAAAGGCATACCAGACAGGTGACAGACTGACCTACCAGCAGGGTCCCTCCATAAGAGAGGGATAAATGATAACCCCCTTCACACCACTGAATTCCTGGGCCCCTTTGTGCACCAGCTTTGTCTGTACACTAAGAAACCCACAGCCTTCTTTTGGAGATTGTAGAAAATCTATTCTACACGTGGCAGGCAGGAGACTAACCAGTACTGCCATAGCTATTATCATGATGAATCAACTGAGTGTGATGACTGGTGAGCTGTGAATGGGAAAGGAGAAGTTCACCACACTCTGAGCTTTCATTCCTGTGTGTCTGGGAAAATGGTAGGACTTCTGATAGGAATGGAGACTCAGGTAGGGAGGGCAATAAGGAGAGGGAACAGGCTTTACCGGAGTTGAATTTGAGTTGCTGGCAGAGTTCACAGAAAGAGATGCCAATAGGCAATTTGAAACCCAAGCTGAAGTTGAGGCCTAGAAACAAAGAATTGGGCTAGGGTTGGTGGGGGAGCTGAAGCTGAGACACTGGATGAGACCTCTAAGGGAGAGGGCCACACACAGATATTGGATGGATAACATGGGGCCAAGTTTGGCTGAACAAATGCTTTTTAAGATACAAGAGGAAGAAACTACTGGAAAAGCCCTGTGAGGAGAACGAGTCTTATGTACAGGCAGCAGGGGGCATGGCTGGCTCTGATGGGGGCTGGGAATGGGAAGGAGTCCCCGTGATCTACTACAGGATCCCTGGGAGGACACAGAGGAAGAAACTTCATCTGGGAGATGAGCAGCCAACAGGTATAACCATTTCCCTAGAGCTTTAACAGTGAGGGAGTGTAAGTCATTCAGTTGGGTCTGACTCTTTGCGACCCCATGGACTATAGCCCACCAGGCTCCTCTGTCCATGAGATTCTCCAGGCAAGAACACTGGAAAGGGTTGCCATTACTTCCTCAAGAGGGATCTTCCCAACCCAGGGATCAAACCCAGGTCTCTTGCATTGCAGGCAGATTCTTTACCATCTGAGCCACCAGGAAAGCCCAGCACATGCCAAATATGAGGAACCACTTTAATAAACATCTAGCCTCTAGGAAGTGGTTTGTGGGATTATAGAATGTTTTTAGTATAAAAAATTGGATGAAATCAAATATTTTAAAAGAGGTCTGAGTGTGTGTTAGGAACTTGGTCCATCAAAGTACTTTAAAGGCAAATATTTTGAGAAGATTCTTGTGGAGGCAGTGAAACTCAATATTTGGCCAGAATGATTCCATGGAACAGAAAATAGCATCTTGAAAGGGGAAAGAAATGTGTCTCCTGTACAAATGTTCAGCCAACAGATATGCACAGGGGTCTTCTCTGGGTGTGCGCGTGCATGTGCTGCATGCAGTTAGTTCACACTGAATGGAGGGGGCAGATGATAAACAGGTCAGGAGTTATGAGAGCTGTGGTGGAAAATGAGGCTGGGGGATAAAAATGTGGACAAAATGTGGTCCACTGGAGCAGTGAAGTTGAAGTTGAAGTCACTCAGTCGTGTCTGAGTCTCTGCCACCCCATGGACTGTAGCATACCAGGCTTCTCCGTCCATGGGATTCTCCAGGCAAGAATACTGGAGTGGTTTACCATTTCCTTCTCCAGGGGATCTTCCCAACCCAGGGATTGAATCTGGGTCTCCCACATTGGAGGCAGACAAGAAAGGAATGGCAAACCACTTCAGTATTGTTGCCTTGAGAACCCCATGAACAATATGACAAGGCAAAAAGATATGACACCGAAAGATGAACTCCCCAGGTCGGTAGGTGCCCAATATGCTACTGGAGAAGAGTGGAGAAATGACTCCAGAAAGAATGAAGAGACGGAGCCAAAGCAAAAATAATGCCTAGTTGTGGCTATGACTGGTGATGAAAGTAAACTCTGATGCTGTAAAGAATAATACTGCATAGGAACCTGGAATGTTAGGTCCATGAATCAAGGTAAACTGGAAGTGGTCAAACAGGAGATGATAAGAGTGAACACCGATATTTTAGGCATCAGTGACCTAAAATGGACTGGAATGGGCAAATTTAACTCAGATGACCTTATATCTACTACTGTGGGCAAGAATCCCTTAGAAGAAATGGGGTAGGCCTCGTAGTCAACAAAGGAGTCTGAAACGCAGTACTTGGGTGCAATCTCAAAAGCAATAGAATGATCCTTGTTTATTTCCAAGGCAAACCATTCAATATCACAGTAATCCAAGTCTATGCCCCAACCAGTAATGCTGAAGAAGCTGAGGTTCAATGGTTCTATGAAGACCTACAAGACCTTCTAGAACTAATACCCCCAAAAAATGTCCTTTGCATATAAGGGACTGGAATGCAAAAGTAGGAAATCAAGAGATACTTGGAGTAATAGGCAAATTTGGCCTTGGAGTACAAAATGAAGCAGGACAAAGGCTAACAGAGTTTTGCCAAGAGAATGCACTGGTCACAGCAAACACCCTCTTCCAACAACACAAGAGAAGACTCTACATGGACATCACCAGATGGTCAACACTGAAACTGGATTGATTATATTCTTTGCAGCCAAAGATAGGGAAGCTCTGATGGGAATACCAGACCACCTGATCTGCCTCTTGAGAAATTTGTATGCAGGTCAGGAAGCAACAGTTAGTACTGGACATGGAACAACAGACTGGTTCCAAATAGGAAAAGGAGTATGTCAAGGCTGTATATTGTCACCCTGTTTATTTAACTTATATGCAGAGTACATCATGAGAAACGCTGGACTGGAAGAAGCACAAGCTGGAATCAAGATTGCCGGGAGAAATATCAATAACCTCAGATATGCAGATGACACCACCCTTATGGCAGAAAGTGAAGAGGAACTCAAAAGCCTCTTGATGAAAGTGAAAGTGGAGAGTGAAAAAGTTGGCTTAAAGCTCAACATTCAGAAAATGAAGATCATGGCATCCAGTCTCATCACTTCATGGGAAACAGATGGGGAAACAGTGGAAACAGTGTCAGACTTTATTTCTTTGGGCTCCAAAATCACTGCAGATGGTGACTGCAGCCATGAAATTAAAAGACACTTACTCCTTGGAAAGAAATTTATGACCAACCTAGATAGCATATTCAAAAGCAGAGACATTACTTTGCCAACAAATGTTCATCTAGTCAAGGCTATGGTTTTTCCTGTGGTCATGTATGGATGTGAGAGTTGGACTGTGAAGAAGGTTGAGTGCCAAAGAATTGATGCTTTTGAACTGTGGTGTTGGAGAAGACTCTTGAGAGTCCCTTGGACTGCAAGGACATCCAACCAGTCCATTCTGAAGGAGATCAGCCCTGGGATTTCTTTGGAAGAAATGATACTAAAGCTGAAACTCCAGTACTTTGGCCACTTCATGCAAAGAGTTGACTCATTGGAAAAGACTCTGATGCTGGGAGGGATTGGGGGCAGGAGGAGAAGGGGACGACAGAGGATGAGATGGCTGGATGACATCACTGACTTGATGGACATGAGTCTAAGTGAACTCCAGGAGTTGGTGATGGACAGGGAGGCCTGGTGTGCTGCGATTCATGGGGTCGTAAAGAGTTGGGCAGGACTGAGCGACTGATCTGATCTGATCTGATCTGATCTGATATAGTCAGCAAAAACAAGACCGGGAGCTGACTGTGGCTCAGATCATGAATTCCTTATTGCCAAATTCAGACTTAAATTGAAGAAAGTATGGAAAACCACTAGGCCATCCAGGTATGACCTAAATCAAATCCCTTACAATTATACAGTGGAAGTGACAAATAGATTCAAGGGATTAGATCTGATAGACACAGTGCCTGAAGAACTACAGACAGAGGTTTGTGACATTGTACAGGAGGCAGGGATCAAGACCATCCCAAAGAAAAAGAAATGCAAAAAGGCAAAGTGGTTGTCTGAGAAGGCCTTATGAATAGCTGAGAAAAGAAGAGAAGTGAAAGGCAAAGGAGAAAAGGAAAGATATACCCATTTGAATTGCAGAGTTCCAAAGAATAGCAAGGAGAGATAAGAAAGCCTTCCTTAGTGGTCAGTGCAGAGAAATAGGGGAAAACAATAGAATGGGAAAGACTAGAGATCTCAAGAAAATTAGAGATACCAAGGGAACATTTCATGCAGAGATGGGCACAATAAAAGACAGAAATGGTATGGACTTAACAGAAGCAGAAGATATTAAGAAGAGGTGGCAAGAATACACAGAAGAACTACACAAAAAAGATCTTTGTGAGCCAGATAATCATGATGGTGTGATCACTCATCCAAAGCCAGACATCCTGGAATGCAAAGTCAAGTGGGCCTTAGGAAGCATCATACGAACAAAGCTAGTGGAGGTAATGGAATTCCAATTGAGTTATTTCAAACCCTAAAAGATGATGCTGTGAAAGTGCTGCACTCAATGTGCCAGCAAAATTTAGAAAACTCTCAGTTGTCACAGGAGAGGAAATGGTCAGTTTTCATTCCAATCCCAAAGAAAGGCAATGCCAAAGAATGCTCAAACTACCACACAATTTCACTCATCTCACACACTAGCAAAGTGATGCTCAAAATTCTCCAAGCCAGGCTTGAACAGTGCATAAACCATGAACTTCCAGATGTTCAAGCTGGATTTACAAAAGGTAGAGGAACAAAAGATCAAATTGCCAACATCAGTTGGATCATGGAAAAACCAAGAGAGTTCCAGGAAAACATATACTCCTGCTTTATTGACTATGCCAAAACCTTTGACTGTGTGGATCACAACAAACTGTGGAAAATTCTGAAAGAGATGTGAATACCAGACCACCTTACCTGTCTCCTGAGAAATCTATATCCAGGTCAAGAATAACAGTTAGAACCAGACATGGAACAACAAACTGGTTCCAAATTGGGAAAGGAGTACGTCAAGGCTGTATATTGTCATCCTGCATATTTAACTTATATGCAGAATACATCATGGGAAATGCCGAGCAGGATGAAGCACAAGCTGGAATCAAGATTGCCGGGAGAAATGTCAATAACCTCAAATATGCAGATGACATCACCCTTATGGCAGAAAGTGAGAAAGAACTAAAGAGCCTCTTGATGAAAGTCAAAGAGGAGAATGATAAGATTGGCTTAAAACTCAGCATTCAGAAAACTAAGATCATGGCATCCAGTCCCATCACTTCATGCCAAATAGATGGGGAAACAATGGAAACAGTGACAGATTTTATTTTCTTGGGCTCCAAAATCACTGCAGATGGTGACTGCAGCCATGAAATTAAAAGATGCTTGCTCCTTGGAAGAAAAGCTATGACCAACCTAGATAGCATATTAAAAAGTAGAGACATTACTATGCCAACAGAAGACCATCTAGTCAAAGCTATGGTTTTTCCAGTGGTCATGTATGGATACGAGAGTTGGACTATAAAGAAAGGTGAGCACCTAAGAACTGATGCTTTTGAACTGAGGTGTTGGAGAAGACTCTTAAGAGTCCCTTGGACTGCAAGGAGATTCAACCAGTCCATCCTGAAGGAAATCAGTCCTGAATAGTCTTTGGAAGGACTGATGCTAAAGCTGAAATTCCAATACTTTGGTCACCTGATACAAAGAACTGACTCATTTGAAAAGACCCTGATGCTGGGAAAGATTGAAGGCAGGAGGAGAAGAGGACGACAGAGGATGAGATGGTTGGATGGCATCACTGACTCGATGGACATGACTTTGAGCAAGCTCCAGGAGTCAGTGATGGACAGGGAAGCCTGGAGTGCTGTAGTCCATGGGGTCGCAAAGAGTTTGACATGACTGAGTGACTGAACTGAACTGAACTGAGGGCGTAGAAATGAACAGCACAGCTGCCTTACCTCAGGGACGCTCCCGCTGAAGTGACCTTGGAGCACAGACAGGGGAGTGAGGGAAGCCATGCAGCTCTCAAGGGCGAAAGGAATAGTAAAGGCCCCAGGGTGGAAGAGGACACAGCATGTTTGAAGGCTGGCCAGGACTGCCTCATTACGGTGAGGCAAGTGAAGAACCTAGGTGTAAAAAGGAACCCTCCTGCACTACTGCTGGGAATGTAAACTGGTGCAGCCACTACGGAGAACAGTATGGAGGTTCCTTAAAAACCTAAAATAGAGCTACCATCAGTTCAGTTCAGTTCAGTTGCTCAGTCGTGTCCAACTCTTCGTGACCCCATGAACTGCAGCTCTCCAGGCCTGCCTGTCCATCACCAACTCCCAGAGTTTACCCAAACCCATGTGCATGGAGTCGGTGATGCCATCCAGCCATCTCATCCTCTGTCATCCCCTTCTCCTTCTGCCCCCAATCCCTCCCAGCATCAGGGTCTTTTCCAATGAGTCAACTCTTCACATGAGGTGGCCAAAGTATTGGAGTTTCAGCCTCAGCATCAGTCCTTCCAATGAACACCCAGGACTGATCTCCTTTAGGATGGACTGGTTGGATCTCCTTGCAGTCCAAGGGACTCTCAAGAGTCTTCTCCAACACCACAGTTAGAAAGCATCAATTCTTCAGCGGTCAGCTTTCTTCACAGTCCAACTCTCACATTCACACATGACCACTGGAAAAACCATAGCCTTGACTACATGGACCTTTGTCGCCAAAGTAGGAGCTACCATATGGTCCAACAATTCATCTCCTGGATGTATATGCAGAGAAAATTATAATTTGAAAAAATACATGCACCTCAACGTTCAGAGCAGCACCATTTATAATAGCTGAGATGCAGAAGCAACCTAAACATCCCATCCTAAGAGGATAGATATATATATATATAGATAAATAGATAGATAATGGAATATTATTCGGTCATTAAAAAGAATGAAATGATGCCATTTGCAGCAACATGGATGCACCCAGAGATTATCATACTAAGTGAAGTAAACCAGACAGAAAGACACATATCATAAGATATCACTTATATGTGAAATCTAAAAGAAAAAAAAGATACAAATGAACATATTTACAAAACTGGAAGAGACTCATAGACATAAATAACAAACTTATTGTTACCAAAGAGGAATGGTGGTGTACAAGTATATGCTCTCTCCTGAGGGAAGGGATAAATTAGGAGTCTGGGATTAACAGATACAAACTATTATATATAAAATAGATAAACAACAAGTGCTACTATATAGCACAGGTAACTACACTCAATATCTTGTAATAACCTATAATGGAAAAGAATCTGAAAGAGAATGTGTGTGTGTGTGTGTGTGTGTGTGTATCCAAATCACTTTGCTGTACACCTGAAACTAACACTGTGTAGATCAACTTCAATTTAATTAAAAAAAAAAAAAAAAAAAAACACTTAAGGAGGCCCTCACTCTTTTTTTTTTTTAATTTTATTTTTAAACTTTACATAATTGTATTAGTTTTGCCAAATATCCAAATGAATCCACCACAGGTATACATGTGTTCCGCATCCTGAGGCCCTCACTCTTAAGGGGCCACACAAATGCCAACCAAGCAGGGAGTGTCTCCTTATACTTTGTGCCCTGACCACATTTCATTCTTCTTGCTTCATCTTGGCCTAAGTCTCAGAGCTGAGTAGGAGCTGGGGAGAGTAGCAGAGACCCCAGAGTGGCCCCCAGACTCAGAAGATATGGATATCAGGAAGTCAAAGACGATAGATGACTCACTTGCTTGTTCTTCCTAGGAAACCTAATGTCGAGATACCCCTACAAGCCTGGAAGGTTTATCTAAAAGGTTAGAGAGGGCTTGGATCCAGTTCTTAATGTGTTATAGGATCTTCACTAAGAAGCAGGAAAGAAGAGTTCCAGCCTTGTCTCCTAGCAGGGCATAGCTTTGCAACCTCAGGCAGCCCCCTTTCCCACTCAGCACTCAAATTTCTTTACTGTATCATGAAAGGATTGCATTAGATGAACTCAAAGTCCTCCCAACACCATCCAGGTCTGAAATTCTATGATTCTATGAACTCAGAACAAACCTCTGTTTTAAAAAGGAGCCGAAGGACTACAAAGAGGTTATCAAAAGCTCAAAGAGAACAAACCTTTTTTCTTCTTCCCCAAGTATTTCTAAGACACTTGGGAGCTAGTTTCAGAGTTCCAGTTGGCCCAAACTTGACCAGAGTCTGGAATTATTCTCTCTCCATGGGACAGAAGAGCCTCTTGGATGGTGACAACCTGGCTGTCAGTAACAGGCTGGAATCTGTTATCCTAGCAAGTGTCCACACACTGGTGCCTCTGCAGGTGAGTACCACGGTGGACACCCATGGGAGGGACCACTTCAAGAATCAGATAATAAAAAGGAATGTTCTGTTTTGAGCAAAGAAGGCCACTTGCAGCCAAGTTTTCCATTCATGAACCTGAGCCAACACAGATATAACTGCCTCATTACTCCTTTTTCTTAGGCTTTTCACAGCTAATTTTGTTCCCTCTATGTGACTAACAATTGCCTAGGGGATTAGAGTTTTTGAAGACTTTTACATCTTGACATTCAACCTGACTTATGCACTCAGGATCTGAAGCAGGAATTAACATCATTCCTCCTTTACAAATGAAGAAGCTGTGGCTCTCAGAGAGGAGCTGGGAACCATCCCCCAAGTTAAGTGTCAGACCAAAAACACACTGCCAGCGATACCTTATAAAATCGGTGCCATGAAACTCATGGTAACTCAGGGTTCAGTTCAGTTCAGTCGCTCAATCATGTCCAGCTCTTTGTGACCCCATGGACTGCAGCATGCCAGGCTTCCCTGTCCATCACCAACTCCCAAAGCTTGCTCAAACTCATGTCCATCAAGTCAGTGATGCCATCCAACCATCACATCCCGTGTCATCCCCTTCTCCTCCCACCTTCAATCTTTCCCAGCATCAGGGTCTTTTCCAATGAATCAGTTCTTCACATCAGGTGGCCAAAATATTGGAGTTTCAGCTTCAGCTTCAGTCCTTCCAATGACTATTCAGGACTGATTTCCTTTAGGATGGACTGGTTGGATCTCCTTGCAGTTAATTAAAAGAAATACCCCTGCCTGTTGCATCAGTGAATCAAATCTCACTTTCACGTTTTACAATTCCCTGGTGGCTCAATGGTAAAGAATCCACCTTCAGTGTAGGAGACCCAAGTTCGATCCCTAGATCAGGAAGATCTGGAAAAGGAAATGGCAACCCATTCCAGTATTCTTGCCTGGGAAATCCCATGGAAGAGTAACCTGGGGATTACAGTCCATGGGTTCTCAAGAATCAGAGGTGACTTAGTGACTAAATGACTACTATCTACCTATCCTGTCTGTTTTCCAGACAGCAGGGACACAGCCACCACCTCTCCTCTCCACCCTCCTCAACACCATCCGCCTCTCTGTCAAGCCCTCAAACACATTCTGACTCCTTCCACTCCTCCTCTAAAAGTCCATGCACATCGGCTCCAGGAAACAGAGTCCCAGGAGGATCACCATACCACTGGTTCTGCCATCAGCCTGCCTCCAGGGCAGGTCTGGGTGCCCTTGGAGCCCGCTTGTGCTATGCTGCTCTATGGAAAATCTTTGCAAAGCCTCAGGGAGGCCTCCACCCTCAAAGGGTGGAGGAAGTGGGACACTTAGATCCAGGACACCAGCGACTCTCATTTTCCACTCTTGACTCAGAGTGCCCTGCCCAGAAAAGCCATTGGACCCCAGGCTGCCCACAGATCAGCATGCCAAGATTGGTAGATGTGTTTGCCTGTGTAAATGGAGTCAAAGAATGGAAAATCTGGCCCCGTTTTTGGGAGAAAGTTCACGAGAAACATGCTTTCTCTGACTTGACCTGATAGAAAAAGTTGGGAGAGGTCAGAGCTGGGAGAGGAGAAGTGGTGATCTCCTGAGTCAGAAAAAGCAGTTGTACAGATGCAGAGAAAGCCAGCCACGCCACCACCAAGAGAAGGGTGGACCTACGGCGAGGAAAAGCAGGCTGCAAAAGTTACCTTCATAAATTAGCTTGTTTTCACTTGGGGTTTTAGCAACCAACAATTAGTTTTATAGAAAATGGAAAAATCCAAGTTCAAAGACTCTAGTCCTCCAACAGCCGGCTTCAGGCAATTCTAATCAAGCAATAAGTGAAAGAATAAACCTCAAAAAAAGGGCTAGAAGGTTCAGAATAGATTCCAATTTGACCTGGAAAAATCTTCTCCCTCCCTTGAGCTTCAAATAGTACTTTCATTTGCTACTCTTAGCTCGGAACTATCCCAACAGTCACTCAAGAGAATACCTTATTATGCCTATTTTGCAGGTGAGGAAGCTGAAGCTCAAAGAAGTGAAGTGGCTTAGTCAAGGTTATATTTTACTATGTGTAATAGCTAAATGGAAATTCTATCCCATGTCTGCCTGAACCTAGGGCTTCTAGCCACCATACCATATGCCTCAAAACAAACAAGAAGGATTTATTATACCTCTGATTCAAAGAGGTTAGGTGATTTTCCCAAGGTTGCACAGGAAATAAATTCAAATAGCAGGAAGTGAACCCAGGTTTCTTACCACCAGAAAAAGAGCCTTTTGCCTCATGCCACTCTGCCCTCATCACCTCTCTCTGTTCTGATCTATCCCTTCCAGCTGCCAAAGCAGCATCTGGTATGTAGCAGGTGCTAAATAAATATTTGATGGGTAAATGAGTCCTTCTTTGAAGTGAGGTTTTATTAGGTAATCGGATAATGGACTTAATTGAGTGAGATAGTGATTCATTTTGCTCAAGGCTTAAATCTGAATTTGGAGGCGAGCTCTTGACTTAGCTGTAAAATATGTCCCTGGGCTCCTCCCCAGTTAAGGACAGGGATGACTGGAGAAAGAACCCACTGTTCTTCTCTGGAATGAGAATAAACCCATAACTGAGGCTTTTATGTTTTTCTTCTCCAGGACAATCCGGGAACAAAGACTGTTCTTGACTTCACTGCAATGTCCAAGAGGATAGGGCCTTTTAGTGTCCAGACACTAGTTTTCTTCTCATTACCTGTGATTTTGTTAAGGTATAGCGATTCACCAATAGAAAACTGTAGAACAAAAAAACTGTGGGGCTTACCTCTAGGGAAAATTCCTCCTACATCTATCTCACACATTCTCTTGAGTACTGGGGAGTACTTGGGAACAGGGAGTAGGGGCACGAAAGGGGCTGCCTCATGCAACCTCTTCTCCAGACAGGATCCCAGGCATCTTCCCCGTGAGTCTGAAGACAGGGAGCCCCAGTCCACAGTGGGGGGAAACTAAGGATCAATGTAGATGACAGAGCCAGGATTTGAACTCTAATTTCCCTACGGCATAGCCAGTGTTCTTTCCCACCACAGTCAGAGGCTCCTAATGAAAAGTATCATCACAGAGGAATCTGCTTTACAAAGAAGTACCACCTGCTCTCTCTGTCAGTATGTGAGCATACAATGAGAGGGACAGAGCAGGGATGATCCCTATTTTATAGATGAGGAAACAGAGGCTGCCTCTATGTTGAAAGTGATACATGCATGTACTATGCACTACATATAATTCCTGTTTTTACAGAGAGGAAACGGAAGCTCAGAGCAACCAAGTTACCTACATATTTACATATATTATATATATTCATATTATGCTCCTACAATGTACACGTTCCCACCTGACATTTACAGTGCTATCTCTCCAAACTTCAATTTCTGCTTTTCTAAAATGAGGATGAGTGGCTCAACTGAAAGTGATCACCTGGAGAACGATGAAACATTTGGAAGTAGAATCTACTTCTGATTCTACTTTTTCAAATTCTGATTTGAAACCTTATTGAACTGTTGTCTATTACAAGGATCTTCTACTCTGATGTCATGAAATATGTAGCTCTTAAAAGCATCTAAATGTAGAACATTTTACCAATTGCTAGCCAGGGTAGCTAGTTCAACAAATACTTCCCTGAACCTGTGCAGAAAGTCAATTCTGATGTTTGTATGAATAATTCATTCATGGAATCAAAACTATGTATTCTACCAGTGTAGGAAGGCTGCATCTAAATAAATCCTGTCTTGTGTGTTGCCCATAAAATGGTCAGGGTGGGGGAAGAATTTGTCATTAACGTCCCCCAAGAGGCTGGACCAGGGGGCCCTTCATTCAGTGCTCTATGCCAAGTGCTTAAAATTAAAATGGCCTTTGCCCTCTTGAGGTGCAAGAAACACTATATTGGACAAAACCATGAAAGACATAGACCACTTGGCCAATCTTTGCAGAAAGTTTCCTTTCCGGCCAAGATTGTTGAGCACCAACCCTGTGTGCAGGGAAGGTCAGCTGAATGCCTGGATGCGCAAAATGCTCCACACTGGGTGGGAGGGTGGGGGAGTAGCCAAGCACAGAAGAGGGTGGAGCTCCATTTCAGAACTCTCAGGGCAGCCCAGGTGGAAAGGCATGAGCTGGGAAACTGAAACTGGAGGCTAGGGTCACGCTGGGAAATATCATAAGTGTCTGTACTGAAGGGTTTAGTAGCAAAGAAATACAATCAGAACAGTTTTAGAAAAACCAGTCTTTTATTCACTCATCGAACATCTTCTATTGGGCACGGTGCCAGCCGTAGCAGGGCACCTTTGTGCTACTGCTCCCTGGGGACTGGCATGAAGAAGGCTAGCACAAAAACAGGCACTCGATGATATTAAACATGGGACTGCTGCAGTGGAGATCCATGCCGCTGCAGCAGGGACCAAAGAGGCGTCTCAGGCTGTGCTCTCCTAGAAGCAGACCCAGAGACAAGGGCTTGAATGTAAGTAGTTATTCAGATGTCCTCAGGAGGCATTCATGGGGGATTGGGGAAGTGAGACAGGAAAAGGAGCTAATACCACGGGGCAGCTGGTCTTAATCCCACTGGATGCGCCTAGGAGACTGTGTAGAAGGCTTTTCTGAGTTATTCCACCTAAGGAATGAGGAAGCTGGGGTATTAACCTACCACCTCCCATCCTTCCTTAGCTGAGGGCTGCTCCCTAGAGACCGGACCACCCAGGCTGCCCACAGATTATGGTCTTTGGCAAGAGAAAGCCCTGAGGCAGTGTGTATGGGGGAGTCCCTAGGGGATGTAAGCAGGTAAGAGGATAAGACCCTCCATGGCTCCCTGATGGTCAGGCAGGGCCTCACTGCACAGGTGGTGCTTAAGCTGAGGCTGGGAGCACCAGACAGCAGGGTCCACAAAGGGCAGTAGAGTGGATGGTCCTCTGTGTCTGGTAGATGAAACGAGGGAGTTGAGGAGAAAAGAGTAATGAGTGATGCAGCTGAGCAGGCAAGAACCAGATCATGGAGGACCTTGGGTTTCCTATAACATTTGTAGATTGTGTGCTGTGACATAATCCTAATAGCACAGGGAGGCCGAATCTGGTGGTAGAGACCATTTGAGAGGGAGTGATGGGGCGGGGGTCGGGGGGAGGGTTCTACTGAAAAGCCCATATGAGAAATCACGGGCTTGAAGTAGAGCAGGGCCTTCAGGATTTGAAACAAGGAAACTGACAAGAGAGATATTTAGAGGGATCTCCCTGGTAGTCCAGTGGTTAAGATTCTGTGCTTCCACTGCAGGGGGCACAGGTTCAATCTGTCATTGTGGAACTAAGATCCCACAGCTGGTAGTTTAGTGGCTAAATTGTGTCCAGCTCTTGCGACCCCATGGACTGTAGTCTGCTAGGCTCTTCTGTTCATGGGATTTTCCAGGCAAGAATATTAGAGTGGGTTGCCATTTCCCTCTCCAGGGGATCTTGCTGACTCAGGAATCAAACCCAGGTCTCCTGCATTAAAGGCAGATTCTTTACCAACTGAGCTACAAGGAGAGCCCATGCAGTCGGGGGATGGGGGGTGGGGGTGGGGGGTGCGGGGAGAGAGAGAGAGAGATTTAGAAAGAAGAGTGCTCTACCTGAGTTCACAAAGATAGAGTTTTCTACTGCACACGTTAGGGAGGGAAAACAAATTCCAAGTAAATAGATACTTGGAAAGAGTGTAACAAATAAGGAAAGGAGCTGAGGAGTGGAACACAAATGCATCACTACAACCACACTCAGGGTCTGGAGGAACAGGATACAGCCATAGAGCCGGTGAGCTTTGAGGACAACCAAGAGGTGTCCTCACATAGAAGCCAGAGGAGCTCAACCAGCACCACAGGTCAGCACAGCCCAGGAGCAGAGGTCAGGGAGCAAGAGACCATGCCACTGTTGCAGGCGGTGCTCACTGGGAGGGAGATCACAGATGACTCTTTTCTTCAGTGAGAAATTAATGAGTCAAGTGATAGACTGCTGGCCGTGCAGATAAGGAAGCCAGTGCAAGAAGTTTGGCAATGAATAGATAAAGAGATGCAGGTATCTTGGGGGGCTGGAGGGGGAGGGTGGAGGAGGGTGGAAGGGGGTGGAGAGGTATGGCAAGGACCACAGCATCACCGGAAGCATCTTCAGGCCGAAGAGTGCAGCCCACGCTGTGATCTGAGCAAAAAACCAGAAGACGAGGTTGAAGATGATGAAAAAGGAAGAACTTCTAGAAGGGGAAATCAATGTTTTAATAGAAAGAATTGGGACTCCCTAAGGCCATTACTGCCGGTTAGTCTCTGGGTAACCATGGTAACCAGCTTCCAAGATGACCACTCATGATCCCTACCTCCTGGTATTCACACCCTGTGTGGGTCCCCCCCACACTGTACCAGTGTTGTTCTGTGTGACCAATAGAATATGGCAGAAGTGATGGTATAGCATTTCCAAGATCAAGTTATGAGAGATGCTGTGACTTCCCTTTGGCGCTCTCTGAATCTCTCTCTTGAAGCCCTACAGAGATACCCACATGGGAGAAATGAAACCTTCCTGCCAACAGCGCTGTGAGTAAGCTTGAACTTGGAAGTGGACAACACCTTCCCCACTGACTGCTTAACTATTGCTTCATGAGAAACCCTGAGCCAGAAATCACCCAGCTACTCTACTCGCAGCCTCCTCAGCCTCGGATGCTGGGGGAGATAATACCTGCTTGTTCTTTTAACAAAGTCTGAGTCTTGGGGAAATTCATTACACAGTGATGGGTTAACTAGTACAATGGTCATCCTGGCCTGGTTAATGGGAAGGTAAAATGAAATAAAGAATGGAATGGCATAGGGATTCATGAAAATACAGAGGAGAGACTAAGAGGCAGACTCAGAGAGGCAGGCGGAGGAAAAGCCACCTCTCCTTCTAACCTAGGGGTAGAGAGCAGAAGCTCCCCGTGCTGCCCTGACTGAGCCCTGCAGGCCAGGCCCAGAGATACCTCATCCAGAGCACCTGACTGCATCCCCAGACCTCCCTGCAGGAATGGAGGCACCACACAGCTTTTCCCAGAAAGAAACCATGGTTAGCAGAGGTCTGTTTAGTACCTGGATGACAGAGGCAGAGCCCAGAGGGGAGAAGGAGAGAAATAGATAGTGCTCAGACATCGCTCAGGGCAGGGAGTGGGTGGGAGGCTTTGAGGAGAGGTGTGAGGTGGTGGGAACCAGGAGCTGGGGAGGACATGAGGAAGGTGAGCCCAGACCTGCCAGCCTGGGCGGGAGGACTCTCCACCCTCGGGGGCCACTGGCTCTCAGAGTGCAGGAAACTTCCCCCATGCCTCTGATTGAAGGTCTGGCTCACTTTTTATCCTTTTAAAGTAAAAACTCAGGGATATACCCAGGCCATCTGTGTTTACCAGAAAGGGCCATTTTTCCATCTCCCTGACGGCCAGGAAGGTGCTCTATGGAGGACCAGAGCATATTCCACCTCCCCACCCAACTTGGCCTCCTCCTTGCCAGCAGGCTGGGCCTGGCTCCACACACTCCATCCAGAGATAATCAGAACCCTTTTAAAGGGCTGACACACGTCTTCTGGGGCATTTCACCTAGTCCTAGAAATCCCGGAGATGGTGGCTACATCTGAGCTATTTCCCTTTTTAGGTAAAAATGATGTGTACCCAGGACTAATTGGACATATTAGTGCTATCTTCTCCAGAAATCAACCAGTCACGTAAGAAATTTTTAGTTAACAAACACATAAGGATGAAAAAAATCAGTTGCCAAATTATTGCCTCATTTCCAAATTGTCTTTGTTTTTTAATGCTATAAAAACAGAGACAGCTGTGGCTCAGGCATTTCAGTGTGTGTGTACTCAGTCCTCAGTCGTGTCCAGTTCTTTGTGACCCCAGGCTCCTGTAGCCCACCATGCTTCTCGGCCCATGGAATTCTCCAGGCAAGAATACTGGAATGGGTAGCCATTTCCTCCTCCAGGGGATCTTTGTGACCCAGGGATTGAACCCGCGTCTCCTGCACCTCCTGCATTATAGATAGATTCTTTACTGCTGAGCCACCTGACAAGCTCATATGAGTGAAGCCAGAATCATGAATCTGCAATATCTCAGCCTCTTCCCATCCCGTGAAGGATAAACTTGTTTCCTTATCTTACTCAAGCCCTCCCTAAGTGGCTCCTGTCTCTATTTCCATTTACAGCCACAGTCCCTCTGGGAAAATTTGCCCCCAGCCCAAGACCCCCTTCGCAAACCTCCACACCTTTGCCCAGGCTGTGGCCTCTGCCTAAAACACCTTCCCTTTCTCGATCAGTGAAAATCTACCTACTCCTCAAGCTCCGCCTTTCCCCGAGGACCTTCAGATGGAGCTATCTTTGAGGACAGGGCTGCACCTCCTTCTCTCTGTCCCCTCAGGACCCAGCATTGCTCTGGCATTAAGGAGATGCTCCCTGTGTTTGTTAAAACACATCATCGGGAATGAAGCCATTGACTCAAGTTCTTTTCTGGCAGGAGGGGGACCATTCCTGCCACGCTGGAGGGAACGCCCGCCTGGGAGAAGGTGCTGGAGAAGGCACGAAACACTCTGTTCCTCTGCTTTGCTCATCTCCCAGATGTCAGGAGGATGGGAAAAGTGGATCTCATCCCCGTCATCGCAAATCATCTGGGTGTTGCTCTGGTTTTCCTTTAAAAGGATTATTAAAAGGGAGGGACCCTCCAATTACAGCCATGTGGGGAAAGCATCACACATTTCAGAGAGGAGAAAAAGTGCTCTGGTAACTGGCCTGGCTTTGGTCCACAGCCTGTCTCCCTCCAGGGCCTAGAAATGCTGCCACATGGGGAGGAAGGTGACTGCAGTCCCAAGGGGCAGGCAAATGATACATGTTGGCTCCGATCTCATACAACACAGCTGCAGAGGCCAAGGGGGGACTCGAAAGCATCACAAGGAAGCCTTCCCAGGAGGCCTGCCTCCCATTCCTTGCAGATCTGGGGGCCTCTTTGCTAGCAAACCGGGTGGCCTACCCCATTCAGAGTCTTTCTGTTTCCTGCTTGGCAAACACCAAGTTAGAAAACAAACCCTCTGCATTATGGTGCTGGTTAAAGGAGACCATCAACTCCATGAGGACAGGTAGTCTGTGATGGTTGACAGATTTCTCAGGGAACAGTGGTTGGAGGCATGAATGAAAAAATCATGGTAGCTCTAGCCCCACCATAACTTACACTGATGCTAGTTTCCCTCTTTTCTGCCAGGAATAGTTGAGTCCAATAAATGTTTATGAAGCATTTGTCCTGAATGTGCTTAGTGTGGTGGAGAATACAAAAGAGGTACACCGTGAGCCCTCCTCCAGACTCTAAGATGATGTCAACACCAGTAAAACACAGGATAGAATGAGGTAAGTGGATGAAGAAAAGAAGGCTATGGGAATTGGCTCGAATGGGGTGGTCGGCTCTGGTTGATCCAGTGGGGAAAAAAAGAAGTGAGGAAAGGCTGAATGCCAGTCCGCACACAAAAGATGGCATGACGAATGATTGTGGGGTACACTTGTATTTTTCTTAGACTAAGGGATCCAGGATTGCCTGGGCTCTCTTACACATGAAAAATCAAAGTTTATATTAATAGCTGGACTTGGATCCAAACCCTCCACGTGGAGTTTGCTGGAGCTTTTTATGAAGCTCTTGAGCACAAATTCAGATCTTGGAATCAGACCACCAGGCAGCCAATGTGGGGGACAAGAGGCCAAAGTTGAAAGCCCTTGAGCATATGCCTGAAGGAAATGGGAAGAGGCTGGGTCTCCTCCCTGCAAGCTGGACCCTGGCTCCTCTCCTACTCCTGGATCTAGGGGGGCAAAGCAGAGAGTCACACTCCCGTGCATTGCCTTTACATACAGTGATCCCCCCAGCACTGCTTATGAGTTTACCTCGCTATCTTGGGGTCTGAACCATGATTAACAATTTGCCAACACTTCTGGGAGAGGGGGAGGAGAGGAGGTAAGGAGGAGATAGAAGGTGGTAAGGAGGGAGGTCTCCCTGCTAAGCAGCCCCCTGCACTTGGGGGCTACAGGTAGTGGAAAATATCTTACTGTTCTCTGGTTCTGCCCCTTTGCACCCACTGCATCCTCTTTGTTCTGCCGACACCTACTCATCCTCCAAGATCCAGGCAGGATCACTTCCCCCAGGATGGCCTCTCAGGTGCCCTATCTGAGTTAACTTCTCTCTCAGAAGTAAGTACAAGGAACCACCATGCCCAGGGAGAAAGCATCTTCCACATTGCCTTGTCATCTTTTTTTTTTTTTCCCCAGGCAAAAAAACACACACAGCAGCTTATGTTCTTGCTTTTCTCTCTCTCTGTCATGCACACACACACACAGAGGCATCACAATATATCCAGATGGCCCTTAATAATGAGAACTCTTTCTCCTCGGTAATATTTTAACCTTTATTATACACCTGCCTAGATATGATTTCATTCAAGTAGCACAACAGTCCTGCTCTAAGCAGAGACAGATCTCATCCTTGCTTCCTACATAGACCAGTTTAATAATATGGAAACAATTCTTCAACAAAAGTCAGAAGACTGATTTGTATACCTGGAATCTGTTGATATTTGCTATAGACTGAATGTTTGTGTATCCCCACGCCCCCAAAAAAGTCCATATGTTGATATCTAATCTTGAATATGATGGTATTTGGAGGTGGGGCCTTTGGAAAGTAATTTTATCATAAGGGTGGAACCCTCATGAATGATATTAGTGTCCTTGTTACAGAGACCCCAGAGAGCTCCCTTTCCCCTTCACCATGAGGACATGGCAAGAAGGTGGCCATCTATGAACCAGGAAGTAAGTGTATCAGATCAGATCAGTCGCTCAGTCGTGTCCGACTCTTTGCGACCCCATGAATCACAGCACGCCAGGCCTCCCTGTCCATCACCATCTCCCGGAGTTCACTCAAACTCACATCCATCGAGTCAGTGATGCCATCCAGCCATCTCATCCTCTGTTGTCCCCTTCTCCTCCTGCCCCCAATCCCTCCCAGCATTAGGGTCTTTTCCAATGAATCAACTCTTCGCATGAGGTGGCCAAAGTACTGGAGTTTCAGCTTTAGCACCAGGTACCTAATCAGGACAGCACCTTGATCTTGGACCTTGCAGCCTCTAGAACTGTGAGGCATAAATTTTCCTTATTTATAAAACACCGGTCTATGATATTCTGTCATAGCAGGCCAGATAGACTCAGATAAGGTTTAAGGTTGATAAACTTTAAAAAAAAAAAATTACTTATCCTTTAAAGCCAAATCAAGAGTTCCTGGGAGGTCAGAACATGCCCCTTGTGGAAGGTCTGTGTCTCCTGTAGACTGTAAGCTCTCTAGGGCAGGGCCTCTACCTGCTGTGTTCAGCACTGTATCTCCAGGACCTAGCCCTGTGCTTGGTATGTGATCAGGGCTCAAATTAATACATAAGTAAATGAAAAATAAATGTTCTTTCCTGAATTTCAGTTGTCTATGCCTAGCAATGAGGGAAGCTTAATGGAGGAGCTGTGGTACGGTCACAAGTTCTTCCAGGCCTGAACTCCATGAGTCGCTTTTGCTGCTGACATGTTCACAGCGAGTTATGAACTACAAAGAGCCTTGATCCTCATAGAACCTCATAGGTGAGTGGTTCATCCCACTGAATGCTAGGTTCATTGAGGACAGAACCTTAATTATTTCTGTGTCCCAGGACTCCTATTTTTGCATATGGCAAATGCTTACTATGTTCATTCAAGACTCGACCAAGTAGTGACCTGATGCCCAGAGGGGCAGCTTGTTCCAGTCACACAGCTTATTGGTGATGGAGCCAATGGGATGCCCAGGTCTCTGTACTTCCTACCCTATTATATCAAGTACTGTGTGATTCTTTTTTCTAATTTTTTAATTGGAGGATCATTGCTTTACAATGCTGTGTTGGCCTCAAGTACTGTGTGATTTTATACGTGAAGCTGTGATGGAGACTCAGAAGTGGACCTCATCCCTCTGCCCCCACAGGCCACTGTGCTCATCGAAGGCCAAGAGGATAGATAGGATTCCGCCCTGCTCTAGCAGGACTCCTCCGGAACTAATGCAGTGGCTTGCTGCAGATATCATTGGGAGTATCTGAGTTTGGAACATACCCTCCTCCAAGTGCAAAAGACAAAGCTATGGGGACAGTTGTAGGATAAGTCACATCCCCACAAAGATAAGTTGTAGATCTAATCTCTAGTACCTGTGAACATAACCTTATTGGGAAATATGGTCTTTGCAGATGTAATCAATGTGAAATGTGGTCATACTGAATTATATCCAGTGAGTGGTATCCCTATAGGAAGGTCATGTGGAGCCAAGAGAGAGTGAGAAAGCCATATGACAACAAAGGCAGAGATTGGAGCCGTGCATCTACAAGACAAATGTTGCCAGAAGCTGCCAGAAACTAGCAAAAGGCAAGGAAGCATTCTCCCCTAGGGCTTACAGAGGGAAGACAGCCCTGATGACACCTTGATTTCAGACTTCTAGCCTCCAGAACTGTGAGACTATAAATGTCTGTTGTTTTAAGCCAGTTTTTGGTACTCTGTTACAGCAGCCGCAGGAAACTAATACAGGAACAAAAGCCTCAAGTAAGAGATGTCTTTCTTCAGTACAATCAAGAGGAAAGGACATGGGAAGAGGACAAGTAGAGGAAATGAAATGAGATGGAGACATAATTCGTAGTTAACATTTGAAGACCCAGATAGATTCCTGCTACCTGTAGCTGTAGAAGGTGTGTATGTGTATCAACACCATCAAATGATATTGACAGAGAACTGTGTGTGTGTGTAATTTTACACAATTAGGGAACAGCATTCTATTCAGAATACAACAATCAACTAATTTCTTGTTCACAATTTGGAGGAAGGTATATCCAGTCAAATGGTCAACAAGTGTTCACTGAAGCTGCTTCCTGCAACTGGCACACGGAGACTCACAGTAAATGAAGGCCCTACCCAAGAGGGCTCATGATTCACTCGGGAGACCTCACATTGAATCAGGCACACAAACAAACATTTGACAAAACTCCTTGGAGCACACAGAGAAGGCAGGGCAGGAACATTTAACAGAGGAGGTGTTCATGTGACCTGAGTTGCTGAGGAGAAATGCACCATAGGATTGCTTAAACTGCAATCAGTGTGATAAATGAAAGAGCATTCATGAAAGGAGGAAGATGGATTTCATGCAAAATCCAGAGCGTGTCTCGTTAAAGGGCCAATGATACCCTTTGGTTTGGTGGGATCCAGCGAAAAGGAAGAAGACAGACGTTTTGATTACCTATTTAGTACATGTGAATTTCTCACTATACATATTGAAGTGTATAAGAAATGCAACTTATTTTTTCTACAAAGCACCCTATTTTCTATAGACTAAGTCCATATTCTGCCCAAGGGCAGCAATACTAGTAAAATCAACTTGAGGTTTTTCTTAGACTAACCAAGTCTTTCTCAAGTCAAAGTTTTGTCCCTCCCAGACCAATCCCAAGATGGTACCTTAACCCTGATGCAGCAAGGAATGCTGGAATGGAGGGGCTGACCCGTGGTGTCAAGGCACTGGAGAGAGGATCAGGGAGGTGGATTTTTTATCCTAAGTACCAACATCCATGGAGACAAATGCAGAACCTGCTGCCCATCATCCCTTGTCCACTCTTGAAATCCCTAGACCCATTCCATGTCAATGTCATATCAATCTCCACTGCTCTACACCACACGAATGTTACAGTTTGTGTTTCAACTTGACTAAGCTATTAATAGAACTACATTTCCTGGACTAGCTTTCCTATACAATTTCAGGTTGGAACTGGTCAAAAGAGAAAAGTATGCAAGACTGAGAAGTGGAAGTAAAGCAGCATCCATTGCTCTCTTAAGGCTGTTGTATTTAGATGAGGGAAGGGGCAGATGCAGAGGGTCCTAGAGATCTAGCTCTTTCTCCCTCACTTGTCTGACTGCACCAGTCTCAGAAATGTTGGTTAGAGACTTCTTTTTTTTTTTTTTTTTGAATTTTCATTGCTTTTTTTTTTTTTTTTAATTTTATTTTATTTTTAAACTTTACATAATTGTATTAGTTTTGCAAATATCAAAATGAATCCACCACAGGTATACATGTGTTCCCCATCCTGAACCCTCCTCCCTCCTCCCTCCCCATTCCATCCCTCTGGGTTGTCCCAGTGAACTAGCCCCAAGCATCCAGTATCGTGCATCGAACCTGGACTGGCAACTCGTTTCATACATGATATTTTACATGTTTCAATGCCATTCTCCCAAATCTTCCCACCCTCTCCCTCTCTCACAGAGTCCATAAGACTGTTCTATACATCAGTGTCTCTTTTGCTGTCTCGTACACAGGGTTATTGTTACCATCCTTCTAAATTCCATATATATGTGTTAGTATACTGTATTGGTGTTTTTCTTTCTGGCTTACTTCACTCTGTATAATAGGCTCCAGTTTCATCCACCTCATTAGAACTGATTCAAATGTATTCTTTTTAATGGCTGAGTAATACTCCATTGTGTATATGTACCACAGCTTTCTTATCCATTCATCTGCTGATGGACATCTAGACTTTTCTTTGATCCTCCAACTGCCCAGTTCAGACCTTTATTTCCACATCTTCTCCCACAATTTTATGACATCTTGTTTCTAAAATAAATCCTTTATTCCATAACAATTATAACGATTCTGCTTCCTTGATTGAACTCTGCCTGATTCTTGGGGAAATATCTGCCATTCTATGAGGGCTTTCTATAGCAAGATTACTAATTGTCCCCAGTATCCATTCTGTCTTGATTCCCATTAACCTTAAAGCCCCACACCTATAAGTCTCAGCTTGTCCAATAACCATCAGCTAGGGATTCCATTTCCAACCCTTTTTTTGCAGCTGGGGATGTCTATGTGATAAAGTTCCAGCCAATAGAATGTGAAAAGAAGCAAAGTGTACAGCTTCTGGCCATGCCCTGAAATGGAAGCTTGCTTCCATTTCCCGCCTTCCTTTTCCCACCTTTCAGCTGACTAAAATGCAGGTGTGGTAGATGAGAGCTAACCACAGCTCTCATGGTTGAGATGCTTCAGGGAGCCAGAACCATCACCCTAGGATAGGGGGAGTAGCGAGAAAGAAGGACTCATGGAACACAGCTGCCTTTCCTTCCTGAATCACCAATTAGTATAAACTTTGAGTGACAGAAATAGCCTTTCTCATTTCAGTCATTGTTGCTTTCAGCTCAGCTAGAGAAGCAAGCAAATATCCCATTATATCGTCATTCCACCCATCCAGGACAAAGCAGAGGAAGACCCTTGTGGGTCTCATGTTGTCCCAGAATGGGGAATTAGATGCTGGCCAGAAGTTCCTCAGTCCCCCTTCTTTGGGGCTCATCAAACTCACCTGGGGATGCATTCACCCTCTCTTCTATCTTCAAGAGGGACAAGAAAACACTTGGACCAGAGATGTACTCTGTTGCCCTCCTCTTCCACTCTTCCATCTTTCTACCAACCCAGAAAGGCTTGAGCTTTTTTTATCTAAGACAATAGCAACATTCCTGGATCCTCCGCTATTTAACGTATAAACTGCAAGCCCTGAGTCGGTCCAGGTTTTGTCCTCTGTGTAGACTGTTTGCTGCTAGGAACTTCAAATGTCTACTTAGAAATCCTAATGGTGACTTTTTAAAATCAATGTATCTTCCCTAATGACCATGCTTCAGTGAGTCTGGAACATGCTGGCCACTCTTTGGAAAAAGAGGGGACAACAATTAATACTTGTCAGCATCGTCTCCAACACCTGTGAAATGCAGAACATCATGCTAGACTTGGTTCATTTTTTCTACAACTCACCCCTGAAGACGAATTCTCTCATTTGTGAAATGGATGTAATACGACCCAGACCAATGAAGTAACTTGCTTGAACTCACATAGACAGGAAGTTGTGGAATACAACTTAAACTCAAATCCATCCTTTTTCAGCTACACATCTTTTTTTGGCTGGTGTGAGCCAGCTGGATGGAGATGTGGAAGGCACTTTGGGCAAAATCTAAGGGATGAGTAACCTTGAAAATCAGGCAAAGGGAAGTGGACTTTGGTTTCTCTTTCAATTTTTTTTCTTTTTAGTTTTAACTTATTTTTAATGGTTGCATTTCTTCCATTTTCTTTGACAAAAGGGCCTTAGATTAAATTCATATTTCAACCAATTTTTTAATGTTTAACTACTTTTTATGTCCTAGGCAGAAATCTGACCATTAAAATAACATAAACATTAAAATTATATTCCCTTTTAGAATAATGAAAGATTAAAACAGAAGCATGGAGAGCTTTTTCAAAGGCACACTTCTTAATATTCTTTGTAATTCCAAACTAATATTTATTGTTTCGCATCAATAATTTTCATGATTTAACTATAAATATTGGAATATTTTTCTTACATATTAAATGAACCTCAAGAAAAGGAAACTTGCCTTTGAAAATCAGTGACTTCTACAACTATATATAAATATTATGTAGATGTTTTGAATGTTTTCTGTTGAACAAGAGTTCTATTTCTCTTCCCTAATACAGAGTGATTTATTTTTCTTCTACAGATTTAAAGGCAAGGGTAGGAGGGAGTCTTTGAAGCAGGGTATAGTAGTTTCCTTTTGCTGTTATAACAAATTGCCAAAAAGTTAGTGGCTTTAAAAACAAAATTATTCTTTTATGATTCTGGAGGTTGGACTCCAAACTCAGCTTGAGTTACAGTGAAGGTGTCAGCAGGTCTGGCACCTTCTGGAGGCTCTGATGGGAAGATCCATCTCCAGGCCTTTTTCAGCTTTGAGAAGCCACTGTATTTCTTGGTTAGCAGCCCCTTTCTCCATCTTCAAAGTGTCTCACCTTCTTCTCTGTTCTGTCATCATATTGCTTTCTCCTTGAACCCTAACTTCTGTTCCCCTCTTACAAGGACTGTTATGATTACATGAGGCCCACCAGATCTTCCAGCACATCTCAGAATTCTTAATTTAATCACAACTGCAAAGTCCCTTTACTACACCATGTCTCATATGCCCAGGTCCTAGAGACTAGGGCAGGGACATCTTTGGAGGCCTTAGCTTACCACAATGGGGACACTGGTGGAGAGTGAGGCTGTGGGCACCAGTGGAGACCGAGGATGTATGTGGCTGCGACCCTGCAGAGTCAGAGGAAAGAGCAGAGGTTTGTGAACGAGAGAGATCCAGTCAGGAACAGCTATATAATTTGCAGGGCCCAGTGCAAAATGAAAATGCAAGACCCCATGATCAAAAATTAAGATTTTAAGAAAGCACAACAGAACATTAAACTACACAGGTGGCATGCTCAAGAAGCCAGTTCTGAACTGAGTTAGAGGCTGGTCTGGGGTATTTGCTACTTCTGTGACCTTGGACAAAGTCATAAACTCTTGGCCTCAGTTTTCTTACCTATAAAACTAAAAAAGCATTTCTGTATTACAGGTATTAAAAAATTACCAAATGCTTACTAGTTTAAAGCAACAGAAACTTACTCTCTCACAGTTCATGAAACTAAAAGTCCAAAATCAAGGTGTTGGCAGAGTTGGTTCTCACTAGAGACACTGATATAGAATACGTTCCACGCCAGTCTCCAGGTTTCTGGTGACTGTTTGCAGTCCTTGGCATTCCTCAGCTGGTAGATTCATCACTCCAACTTCTGTCCCCATCTTCATATGGTCTTCTGTCTGTGTCTTCAAATCAAATCTCTCCCTTCTTTTACAAGGATACCAGTCATTGGATAGAGAGCCCATTCTAAATACGGGATGACCTCATCCCAAAATCTTTAACTTAATTGAATCCACTGTCCCTGTTTCTACATGAGGTCACATTCATAGTTACTAGGGTTAGAATTTGGACATTTGTTTTGGGGGGAACACTATTCAATCCACTACACTAGAATTGTTGTCAATATTCAAGATATCATATATGAAATGCTCAACAGAGCACCTTGGACATATACTGTGCTTAGCTGCTCAGTCATGTCTGACTCTTTGTGACCCCCATGGACCATAGCCTGCCAGGATCCTCTGTCCATGGGTTTTCTCCAGGCGAGAATACATAGGAGGCTCTAAAAATTATACTTATTATTAAATATAATAAAAGTAAAGCTTGGGCATACATTTGATGATGACTAACATCTAAGAATGGAAATCCAGAGAATGAAAATGAGGAGCTTGCTTATTTATAAAACAGTCTAAGCACAAGAGGGCAAAGCCCTGAGCTCCAGGCTTGCCACAAAGCAAAACGTTTCCTAGGGGAGCAGCCCCAGACACTGGGGGGAAGCCTGAAGTAGAGGCAAAAATTGGCACAGGGACACCCTACTGGAAAAAATGGGGACCTGGCAGTTAAACAAAAGATTCACCCATTTGTCCCTTCAATCACTCATTATTTATTGCCCACCTACTAGAGTCAGGCATGGCACCAGTCTCCAGGGATTCCAAGCATAGCAAGAACACTACATTTTAGAAAGATTTCTATTTTGATTGGGGGTGGGGAGGGACAACCTTTTTACATTTGTTTGCTTTCATCATAAAATTAATTAAGGTTATTAGAAAATATTAGAGGAAGCAGATGGCCTGAGCAGGTAGTTGTGGTACAGAGAAGACTATAGGCTTCAAACATACTCACATAGCTGTAAGATCTTGGTCATGTCATTCAAACTCTCTGAGCCTCAGTTTCCTCATCTATAAAATAGGGGTAATAATATTCCTCACCTCCCCATTGGAGAAGGCCTATATAACATGAGAAAATGTACGTGAAGCACTTGGTACAAGAACTGAAACAAGGAAGGTTTGCAATAAATACCCCTTTTCCCTTTCAGATTGGTGTTTCAGAAAGAAGACGCGGGCATCCTCGCACTCATTCACTATATAACATGACACTCGTATTCCCTAAGTCAACTTTCACCAGAGGCTAACGGGCTGTTTTCTTTCAATTCAAGCAAGATATTTTCCTGGCTGGGCTGTAGCTGGAAAGAAAAGCAAGAAATATAGGATACAGTGAACTTGGGAAATCTTTCCTGTAAAAGCCCTGGCAGATTTATCACAGATGTCTGGCCCACTCATGGCCTTCTCCTGAATTCTATTAAGAATAATAACAAACAACCAGGAAACTGAACCCCGAAGCCCAGAAAACAGTGTTCTGGGTCTCTGGCAAAGTGGGGTCATGTACACACACATGAGACCCCAGGCCCTCCAGGCACTCTTTGGTTGCCGGGACAAGGAAGTCGGCAATTACAGACACCCCTGACAGACGATGGGCTAGGCCTTCTCACATGCACAAGCTCTTTTGGATCCTTGAAAAGAGCTGTTGGTCCCTCATTTTTCAGATAAGAAAACCTAGGGCTAAGATAAGGTGAGTTTTTTACGCTGAGATGCTCAAGCACGCAAGCATGTAGGACTCATGGAGCTTATGTAAAACACAGAGGTTCTGACTTGGCAGGTCTGAAGTAGGGGCTCTGGCATGAGTATTTTTTATAAATATCAGAGGTGATTCCAATGTATACATTCTGCTGACTAATGACCTCTGCAGCACAGGCTCTAAGTCTGTGAGATTTGGACTGACGTCCTGTCTCTGTCAGTATCTAACAAGGTAGCACTTAGCAAGTTGCTTGATCTCTCTGAGCCTCAGTTTCTACTTCTGTCAAATGGGGGTAATTAAACCCAGTCCATAAAGTTTTTTAATCAAAGTGAAAATCATTCAGTCATGTCCAACTCTTTGCAACCCCATGGACTATACAGACTATACAGTCGATGGAATTCTCCAGGCCAGAATACTAGAGTGGGTGATCTTTTCCTTCTCCAGGGGATCTTCCCAACCCAGGGATCAAACCCAGGTCTCCCACATTGCAGGCAGATTCTTTACCAGCTGAGCCACAAGGGAAGCCCAAGAATACTGGAGTGGGTAGCCTATCCCTTCTCCAGGGGATCTTTCCCATCCAGGAATCTAACTGGGGTCTCCTGCATTGCAGGCAGATTCTTTACCAACTGAGCTATGAGGGAAACCCTTTTTAATCAAGAATCTTATAAAAATGAGTTGCTAATCCACAAGAAGTACTCAATAAATCATAGTAAGTCATATGGCTACTGATTATTTCTGTGGCCTTGAGCAAATTTCTTAACTCTTAGACTTCAAGTTCTCTTCTGTAAAATGAGGGATCTTAGGATAGAATCTTTAGGAAACATTTTGCTCCATGTAACCCTGAGTGGGTGCCTATTAATATATGTCCCTCCTTCCGTGAGGATGAACCCCACTAGCCATTTAAGCAATGAGCCAATTCTGGACAAAGAGCAAGTTGAGCAAGAAAACAATGCTTACTTCAGGCCAATGTGTTTCTGTCTTCCGACAAGCTGGCCAATTCACCCCAGGCTGTATCTGCAGCCGATGCTTGCTGAAATGTCTCCACGTAACCCTCAACTTGCCATTCCTATTATACTCTCCTCATGCTGCCTGGAATTACATAAAGCAGCAGGAAAGAGCACGACTGCACTTCTGATCACAACAGAGAGCTGGGGTGCCTGGTTTTGCTCCTCCAGTTTGCAGCCATGAAGGAATGGAATGTAGGACCCTTCATTCATCCCTTCAATATGTCTGGCCCCACTGTGGGCCAGACGTGGTGCTGGGTGCTGAAGATGCTGAGACAATATGCAAGGCCTGATCTAGGGTTCATGATCAAAGGACGGAGGAACAGTCATGACAAGAGGCCAATGTTGTGACTTGGAGGGTAGAGGACAGATGTCTGTGGGTGCACCAAGGGGACCTGGAAGCCAGGGCCCAGGGCTGCTTTACTCACTGATTCCTTCATGCATAAGCACATCTGTGTGCCAGGCTCTGGGCTAGTCACTAGCTTTCTTGGATCATCATCACATCTGCTCTCAGGGTTTGAGCTGCTCACAGCTCCAGTCCTGGGCTCTCATCCACCCATGTGCAGGGCTCAGCACTACCCAGGAATATAGCTCTGTACTCCTATGCCCCTGTAGCTCTAGGTCTCTCTAGGTAGACTCTCCACCAAAAGCTGAGAACACACAGAGGCAGCATTTGTTCCATAGACACAGCAACCTCAGTCCTGAGCCTGAACCAGGCATAGAAGAAGGTGGTGAGAAGTGATCAGCCAGTTGATGAGGAAAAGCGAAGAGATCGGAGACTCCAGGCTTCTCCTAGGAGAAGGAGGGAAGGTCAAATTCTTTCTCTAAGATTCTCAAACTTTACTGTGCCAGGCACTCTGAGGAATACAGACACAGCCCCACCTACAGAGTTCAGTCTAGGCCTGGCTGGGTGCAGCAGCCAGGCTAAACTATGATCTGTATCAGAGGAGTCAGGAGGGGCCTTGGCCCCACCCCTCAGGCCCAAAGGGCCTCATTAAAAGTTCCATTTAGGTTTTGAAGAGGTAAAATGTACAGCCCCAGACATGTTCCTGCAGGATTAGAAAAAGAGGATGGTCGTGGTTGGATCTTAAATACATCCTATTTTATAATGCTAGTTGGCTTTTTTTTTTTCATTTTTTATTATCTACAAGAATGACAACGGCTGAGGCCTCTTCAGATCTCCCAAAACTTCATCTATGAGCAGCTCCTTATGTTTTCAACCCCCTTGAGTTGCCCAGCCAGCCACAAGGCTGTAAAGATGGAAAAGGCAGAGGGAAACGAGGCTCCCAGAGGTGATAAGACTCACCTACAGTTACACAGATGCCAATCCAACATAGGAGGCAAACCCTGAAGTCTAACAGCAGGCCATGTGCATGGGGCCATTTCACCTGGCCAAGACCCTGGCCCCAGAGAGGGGGCGGTTGACTCCTGGCTTCATAGGATGCCCATAAAGTGACCTTCTCACTGATCTCTCTACACTCTCATCGAATGGGAAAAGTGGGGGGTGTTTCAAGAAAACAAGAGATTTCAGATGAAGACAAAGAATTTTAGAGTCAGCCTGGCCTAGGATAAAGCACATAGTCTTTGGAGTTAGGTCATCAGAGTCCATACCTAGGCCTACTGCTCTCTGTGGGAGAATTAGTTGTGAGGATTTAATAAGAGACTGATGCATGCAAAGCACCTGATGCATATGTGTGTATGTGCGTGCACTCAGTCATGTTGACCCTTTGTGACCCCATGGACTATATAGCCCATCTGGCTTCTCTGTCCATGGGATTTACTAGGCAAGAATACTGGAGTGGGTGACCGTTTCCTTCTCCAGATCTTCTCGACCCAGAGGATCTTCCCAACCCCGTTGGCAGACAGATTCTTTACCATGGCTCCACTTGTGTAGGTGTTAAATTGTAGCAATAATAACAGCAACATTTTTATGTTTTTTAATTGTAGGAAAATTGCTTTACAGTGTTGTGTTGTTTCCGGCCATACAACACTTCGAATCAGTTATAATCATATACACAACCCCTCCCTCCCCTCTCCCCACCCCACCCCTGGTCATCACAGAGCCCCAGACTGGTCTCCCTGTGTTATATAGCAACTCCCATTAGCTATCTATGTTACACATGATAGCATATGTCTGTCAATGCTCCTTTCTCAACTCAGCCCACCCTCTCTTTCCCCAGCTGTGTCTCTACATCTGTATTTCCAATCCTTCTCTGCAAATAGGTTCAATAGTATTTTTTCTAGATTCCATATATATGCATTAATATATGATATTTGTTTTTCTCTATGACTTACTTCAATCTGTATAAGAGGCTCTAGGTTTGTCTACCTCATTACAACTGACTCAAATTCATTGCCTTTTATGGCTGAGTAATATTCCATTGTGTATACATACCACATCTTTCTTAGCCATTCATCTGTTGATGGGCATCTAGGCTGCCTCCATGTCCTGACTATTGTAAATAATGCTTCAGTGAACACTGGGGTACATGTGTCTTTTAGAATTATGGTTAAAAGAAACAATTGTGGTTTTCTCAGGGTATACACTAAGTAGTGGGATTGCTGGGTCATATGAGCTTCCCTTGTAGCTCAGTTGGAAAAGAATCTGCCTGCAATGCTGCAGACCCAGGTTCAATTCCTGGGTTGGGTAGATTTCCTGGAGAAGGAAATGGCAACCCACTCCAGTATTCTTGCCTGGAGAATCCCATGGACAGAGGAGCCTGGTGGACTACATTCTATGGGGTCTCAAGAGTTGGATAAAACTTAGCAACTAAACCACCACCAGGGCAGATTTATTTCTAGGAATCTCCATTTTGTTCTCCATAATGGCTGCATAGGTTACATTCCCACCAACAGTGCAGAAGGGTTCCCTTTTCTCCACACCCTCTCCAGCATTTATTGTTTGTAGATTCTTTTTGATGATGGCCATTCTGACTGGTGTGAGGTAACAGCAACATTTAGCTAGGGCTTACATGCTGTTCTGAGCACTTCCTGTATATAAACTTTTTAGCCTTACATCAACTCTATGATGTAAGTTATAGTAATCATCTCCCATTTGACAGATGAAGAAATAGAGGCACACACATACACAAGAAAAAAAAAAATAAGAGAAATGCTGAGAGTCACACAGTTAGTAGGGAGAAGTGTAGCTAAAATTTGAACACAGGCTCCAGAAACAGGGCCCTAAATCAGAGTGCTATATCATGCCTTTTTGAAAGCAGCATGTGTGCTTGTGTGTCTCAGTGATGTCCAAATCTTTTGTGACCCCATGGACGATAGCCTCCCAGGCTCCTCTGTCCATGGAATTTTCCAGGCAAGAATACTGGAGTAGGTTGCCACTTCCTACTCCAGGGGAGCTTCCCAACCCAGTGATTAAAACTGTGATTCTCATATCTCCTGCATTGCAGGCGGATTCTTTACCACTGAGCTGCATCCCTAATAAAACAGAATTAACTGCCTTTTACTTCCCCTAAAACTGACTTTAGCAAATTTCAGAAAGAATTCTGGGCCTAATACCGCAGACTCAGTAGCCTTGGTGGCTACTCCCTAAGCAAGGGTCTTCTTGGCTTTCCCGTTCTAGCCTTACCTCTCTGGGATAAGGCCATCCCAGTGCCTGCTGGCCCACCCACCACCCACCTTTCCTAGATGGGTACAAAACTCATCTCAAGTCAGCCTGCCTGGATTCTATTTAGACATTCTTCTCAGAAGCAGATAGTACAGATACTTCTGCTGAATGAGGAGCAGGTACAAGTTTACCCTACACGTCAAAGGACAAGACAGATGGGTGCCCCTCAAGGCACTCTCGTCCCACCCAGCAGCAGGCCACCCACCAGCCTCCCCTTCAGCTCTGACCCCCTGGGGACCCCACCAAACTCTCTCTAGTCATCATTTCTCATTTTGCACTCTGGGAGGGGAGAAAGATCTGCATTAGGTGGGAGATAAATTTTCACAGAGACATCTTCGTTGGCTTTTTTTTTTATTAATCTTCATTAGTCACTGCACTTGGGCTTCCCTTGTGGCTCAGCTGGTAAAAAATCCGCCTGAAATGCAGGAGACCTGGGTTCGATCCCTAGGTTGGGAAGATCCCCTGGAGAAGGGAAAGGCTACCCACTCCAGTATTCTGGCCTGGAGAATTCCATCAACTGTATAGTCTGTATAGTCCATGGGGTCGCAAAGAGTCAGACACGACTGAGCGACTTTCACAGTCACTGAGCTCACCCAGATGACTGAGGGAGTTAAAATGTGTGAGCGTCTTCTGAAAGCAGGCCTTCAGGTGTGACATGTATATGCTCAGTTTTCTCATCCACAAAATGACGATAACTCTTGTACAGTGCTGACTGGGGATGAGATCAAATAAAGAGACATTTTAATGAAGAAAAACAGCCTTTGTCACTGGTTCCCCTAAGATAATAAACTTTCTATTGTGCCTTTTCTTAGAACTAATCCTAAAATGGAGCTCAAAATGCCAGCTACAAGGTGGAAACAAAACCCTCAGAGCCCTTCCGAGGGCAGCAAGATGTCCAGGAAAGAGCCCTGGCCTGGACCCGTCCCAGTTCAGCCTGTCACTTGCTGTGTAACTGAGCAAGTCTCATTTCTGCCTATAAAATAAGAGCACTAATAACACCCATGGGGCCTCCCAGGTGGCTCAGTGATAAAGAATCCACCTGCCAATGCAGGAAGATGCAGGAGACAAGGGTCTGATCCCTGGGTCAGGACAATCCTCTGATGAAGAAAATGGCAATCAGTATTCTTGCCTGAAAAATCCATGGACAGAGGAACCTGGTAGGCAACAGTCTATGGGGTTGCAAAGAGCCGGATATGACTGAGCGACTAAGCATGCACAATTAACAACAGTACCAAGGCCTTGCCTGGCACTTGCTACATGCTCGGCACTCTTCCTAGGGCTCTCAGATATTAACTCATTTCAATAAAATAAATAAAATCAGATGAAGGCTGGATCTTCACGTTTCCTCCCAGCTCTGCCTGTCGGGGACTAGCAGGCCCGCTTTGGGGTTCTGTAATTAAGAGAGGTGTTAATGGCCCTTATCTGTCCCCAGATCAACAGGCCAGATAGAGTCCAGCTCTGCGTTGTCAGCACCAAGCACTGGGGGTCTCCACAGCAGTGTGGTAGGCCTTCCTCCTCGAGCCCAGGGTAATTGATGAGGTGTGGGGGCAGCGACTGGACGAGGAACCAGTGAGAGAGCAAACAGAGCAAGTGATTAAACAGAGGAGCAGAGCGGCTGGCCACATTCGGCCTCCTCAGAAGACCCCTCTTTGGAGGCCATCCAGATAGGAAACATGATCCTCCACCGGCCAGCTGGGTCTTTTCACAGCAAACCTGGCTCAAATGGGAAAACACTTTTCGGTGGCCTCTCTCTTCTCATTTTTAGATTAAAGGGTGACAATGGACTTGCCAAAGGAAAAGATAAAGTTTGTTTCATATATGGAATCAGGTCTAGTTGCTAATAGTCTGCTTTCCCGCTCCCTCCCACTCTCTCCTGCTGCCACTCTAGCTGCCTTATTTTCCAAATGAACCGCAGACCTCAGTCCCTCCCAACCCTTGTCCATTCTGGTCCTTCTACCTGGAGCACCCTTCTGTCTCCACTCTACCTGGACAGTATCTTCTTCTTCTTCAGGACTCCAGTCAAAGGTCACCTCATCATCCTTCTAGAAGGTTCTGGGACCCTCCTCTGCAGCCTTGTGGAGTCAGAGACTTGGACAGAATCATAGCTCTTTTAATACTGTGCCCTAATCACATGGGTATAGGTTAAAATGAAAAATCCTGTCATCCATCAGAGAACAAGGTTCAAATCTGGTCCAGTGCTTATACCTGCATGACCTTGGGCAAGATGGCTAACCTTCAGCTTCTGCTCCCTTGGCTATTAAATGGGGATAACGATGAGTATCTAAGCCAGCTGTAGCAAGCAGCAGCTGAGACCATGTGGGGATGGTGCCTGCAGGGTGCTTGGCAGGGGCCAAGCTCGTGGCAACTCTGCTCAGTGTCACTGCTGTTAAATGACCTTCCCCAAGCTGCAAAAGGAGAGGGGGTTGAGAATCTTATACTTAGGAGATCTGGGTTTAGTATGGCTCCCCTGCTCCTTTCTTTACAATAATTGTTTTTACTCTGTTAGTCAAGAATTTCAACTGCGTATTTTGAGTTCTCTTTTCTCTCCAATTCAACCCTTTCCAGCAGGCTGTGCTGTGAGTCTGAGTGATCTGCCCAGACTTGGGTGCCACCAGTTATCAGCAGGTGAGATTAGGGATGTCTCTATAATGTGTCAGTCACTGAGCCAGGTGCTTCCCGTGCTTTTCATCTCATCTATACAGCCGATGTCCTCATATTACAGATGACAAAATAAAGGAGCAGGCAGTCTGGATTGCCGTTCACAATTCAGTGCTTGCATGACCTAAGGAAGCTACTGAAACTACGGAGCTTCTATTCCTCACCTGGCAAGTAGGGATCATGTGAGGGATGGATGGGACGATGCAGGTGGTGGGTTAGGTAGGGTGCCTGGTGTATGGGAAGCCCATGGCACACGCTGTGCTGTTGCAGGTAAACCTAAAGTTTGCCCTTGATAAATGCCAGCCCTCTCCACCTACCTTAACCCCAAGTCTTCAAGCTTCCCCTCAGCCATAATGAATTTAGGTTCCTCGATTCCCCATATTCTCTCACCTTAAGTTCTTCACTTGTACTGTTCCCTTTATCTGAAACATTCCTCTGCTCTCCACTACCGGCCAACTCCAACTTATTAGATTAAATGTCAGCTTCTCCAGGGGGCCTTCCCTGTTACTTTACTCTGAGTTATATACTACTCCTAGAGGTACCTTACACTATCCCCATCATTTCATTTCAATTCACAGGTAATAGGTAATTTTGCTAAATCCAAAGTTCAAAACAACATGCTGCTGCTGCTGCTAAGTCGCTTCAGTCATGTCCGACTCTGTGCGACCCCATAGACGGCAGCCCAGCAGGCTCCCCCATCCCTGGGGTTCTCCAGGCAAGAACACTGGAGTGGGTTGCCATTTCCTTCTCCAGTGCAGCACAGTGAAAAGTGAAAGGGAAGTCGCTGAGTCGTGTCCGACTCTTAGCGACCCCATGGACTGCAGCCTACCAGGCTCCTCCATCCATAAAATAGTATAAAGTGGTGAAAAACTGGCTTCTAACCCTGCCCCATCCACCCACCTTCCCTCACCTCAGCAGGTTATCACATTCCTTAGTTTCCTGGGTATCCCTTCTAGAGTTACTTCAGGCAAATAAAAATAAGTATTCTTATTTTCCCCCATTCTGACATGAAAAGTAGGACACTCCATAATCATTTCTCACCTGGTTCTTGCCACATCACACCCCACCATGGAGATCATTTCTTATCAGGATGTATAGCACTTTCTTAGTCTTTCCCACCATAACCTAGCATTCTATTGTATGGAATTTACCTAATCAGTCCCCACTGATGAACATGTATATCTGCTGTGTTGCTGGTGTGCAGTATATGTAGAGGATAAATTTCTCCCAGAAATGAGGAAAAGGCATTTATAATACAGTGTAATATCTTCCCTGATTCAAATATAAGCCTCATGAGGGCTGGGACACCTGTCTTCACTGAGCATAGGGCAGAGCCCCCACCCACACCTCCTCCAGGGCTCCACATCCTCCCACCATACAGCCCCACTTGGAAAGGGACACAGATGCCTGTGTGCTTTCCTCTTTCTGACCTCTCTCCGCAAAAGCAGTATTCCTGCAATACCCCAGGAAACAATTTATTAATATTTGAGTTCTCAACTCAGGTTTCCAAATACTAACTTATCAAGATTAGTATTTGAATTTCCAACAAGACAGTAAGGATGAGGAGCCTTAGAGGTTGACCTGGCTCTTTGCCATTTGCCCATCACCCCCCAGATCCATTGTCAACTATGCAACTTTCCAAGGCTGCGGGGAATTAGTCAGTGATGGTATTCCTATCTCTGTGAAGGCCACTGCCATTAATATCACCACATCAAGCTACAGTTGGGAACCAGTCATTCTCGCTCTTCTTTCACAATTTCGTATCATCAGTCATCAAGTCCTATCAATGATACCTCTTAAAAATCCCTAACATCTCCATAGTCTCTGTATCTTTCTGGATGACAGCCTTATCCTAAATCTCTCCTCTTTTGAAGTACAGTATAATTTTCAGAAAGTTAAAATAAAAATGACTATCATAATAACATAAAGTTAACATGTGTTCAAGATTTATTTAATTCATTAATGAGGAAACCTGATAGTAAAGCTGGCTTGGAATATTTTTGAAGAGCTGAGTATTGATATTACATAAGTGCTACAGAGAGAATATTGGAATAAGATATCTTGCTAGATACAAAACTAGTTAATGTCCTTCAGGACAGTAAAAGCAGAACCTTTTTTCTATCAGATAAACTATTTTATCTCTGGCAGACAAAAATCCACAAATCAAAAAGGAATTTCACAGAGCCTGGGTCTAATCAATAGCAAATAATATATCCAACAAGAATACATGCAAATTTGCTTCTGTCGTTTCCGACTCTTTGAGACCCCCATGGACTGTAGCCCACCAGGCTCCTCTGTCCATGGAATGTTCCAAGTGAGAATACTGGAGTAGGTTGCCATTTCCTACTCTGGGGGATCTTCCCAACCCAGGGAATGAACCTGCATGTCTTGTGTTTCCTGCACTGGCAGGTGGATTCTTTACCACTGTGCCACCTGGGCTTCACTTGCCCAATAAGAGTACATTCCCACAAAGAAAGATGGCAGCCACCTTTTGTTTTTGTAAATAAAGTTTTATTTACATCATTATATTCATTCCCTTACCTATTGTCTTTGACTGCTGGCATGCTACAATGGTGTTGTTGAATGCCTGTGATGGAGAACATAAGGACCACAAAGATTCTCCCTTCCCTCCCACCCACTTCCCAGACTGTTACCAGAGCAATCCTTCAAAATCACGCAATGCACATTGTCAGTTCTCTGCCTAGAATCTTTCTGAATCCCCATTGCTCACTAGTTAACTTGACCTTGTACGAATCCCTGAACCCTCTGACCCCCAGTCACCTTTACCTGTGATGACCTCTATCATGTGATATGTGTGACAGCTCTGTGGACCTAAAGCCTGTGCACAAGGTCTGTAACTTGCATTGGTGATCAGGAGGACTCATTTTTCTCCACATCTCAAAGCACTGGGAAGACTTTGGGCATCTCTGGTTTGAGGGAACTGGGGATGAAAAAACGATTAATACCAACCACCCCTGAAGCTTTGGGGGAGAATTAAGGGGGAAACTTGTTTATAGAGCTTGGCACCTGGTAAAGAGCTCCATAAATGCGAGCTTATTCCCCTACAGGCCGCTTACCTCATGTGGATCTGAAATAAGGATTATGCTTCTGAGAGGGAGAAGAGGCAGTGAGGAGCAGAGGGCTGCCGAGGCTGGAAGGGAAAATTGTGGTGAGGACAACATCTGCTTTCTATTCCCCAGACTCGGGCCCCCGGCCACCCTCCCGGTGGAACGTTTCTCCATTCCGTATAAACAGAAAGGATGATTCTCGTAATCTCGGCAACAAAATACGCAAGCATAAAAATGGGTCATATTTTACTTTAATGAGAGAAACGAGGGCCTGTTTCCTTCACACAGAGAAGCCTGGGTTGCTGTAATTAACACCAAATGGGCCCGAGGCTGATCTCTCAAATGTGAAGAGGTTGTTGGAATTGGAAGAAACCTGGGGCCTCTGGAGGTGATAAGCATTGCCATCCCCTCACTCCGCCCATCCCTAACCTCCTCTTCCAGCCAGCTGCCAGGTCCTGAAAAGCAAGGGAGGATTAACTTTCATTAAGCACTTACTAGGTGCTTCACAGGAAAACACACATGGGAATGCATACAGACACACACACACACACACACACGGATGCAATCAGGAAAGGCATTTCCAGATCAGAAGACTAAGCCTCAGAGAGGTGAAGCAATTTGCCTAATCTTTGCCAGCTTGGAAGAGATGGAATCCTTCACCATCTGGCATTAACTTCTCTTTCAAATCTCATCCCTCCATAACAGCCCTCCTGTATGGCAAGGAAATCAAACCAGTCAATCCTAAAGGAAATCAGTCCTGAATATTCATTGGAAAGATTGATGCTGAAGCTAAAGCTCCAACACTTTGGCCACCTGATGCTGGGAAAGATTGAAGGCAAGAGGAGAAGAGAATGACAGAGGATGAGATGGTTGGATGGCATCACCTACTTGATGGACACAAATTTGAGCAAACTCTAGGAGTTGGTGATGGACAGGGAAGCCTGACGTGCTGCAGTCTATGAGGTGGCAAGAGTTGGACATGACTGAGCTACTGAACTGAACTGTAGTATATAGTCCAATCACATTGGGCCACTTTCCATTTCCCATTTATGGCCAACTCCTGCCTGTTTGTGGACTGGCAAACCAACCACCTTTCCTTTACTTCTTTGCTCTTGAAATCTTGGTTCATCTTTCAAAACCAAGTCAAAATTGAGCAGAGCATGGATTAGTGACATAGAACATGCGTATGGACATTGGGATCACTCAAACCATCTTCACAGACCAATCCTGCCATCTCATTCACCTCTTCTCTTTAAGCCCTACTTGCCCATGTGTAAAATGGGGATAGCAACACAGAGGTGTGGTAGGAGTGAATGAGTTAACATATATTAAATGACTTGCACAGAGCTTTGAACCCAGTATTTGCCTTCTGTATATCTGGTGGAAACATGGAAACATTGCCAGCCATCAGGAAAGAAACTTAAACAACAAAGGCATTTCAAAGGTATACTCTCATGATGAAATGACTACTCTCACAAATGACCATGAAATGTCCCAACCCACTCCCCTTGCCAGAGACACATTATCCCAATGTGCCTACCTGCCCATCTTTGTTTGGAGGCTGCTCCAATGGAGCAGTTGGACACAGGTGACAGGGTGTCAACTCCCTAAGCTAGTCCTTGGTTGCTGATCCTAGACTTACTACAGAAAGTTGTCAGCACCAGATAGAATATCTGATCTGTAGGCAAATAAAAATATGATAACAGTGATAAATTCAAACTATTGTTCTTCCTTTTATAAGACTTCTTTCAGGGGAACCGTTTGGCATGCCACTATGAATAAAGAAATGGGGCTTGAAAAGATAAGAAGATGGGAAGATCAGAGAGGAAATTCTTGGAGGATTCTACAAAATAATGACCTGAATATGTGCTCAGGGTCTTTTCACTGTTCCAACTCCCAGGGATCATTCCACCACCAAAATAAACTTGGCTCATTGTAGTAACCTAGAAGAGAAGCCGGATATGGCTGACACTTCAAATACTGGGAAAGAGGACTTAGGATGAGGGATTCATTCATTGTTACACAAAAGGAAGGACTCAAACCCCACCTGAAAAGAGGCTTGCCTTCCTAGAAGAATCTGCAGTGAAGACTTCAATTATGAGGTCATGGGAAGAAAGCATGATGGACGCTCTAGGGTCAGGGAGAGGGACCATCCCTCCAACTAGCTCTGTGTGGCTCTAGAAGAGGTCAGCTATTTTTCAGAGGTGGCTGTGTCAGAGGGTAGAGAAGGCAATGGCACCCCACTCTAGTTCTCTTGCCTGGAATATCCCATGGATGGCGAAGCCTGGGAGGCTGCAGTCCATGGGGTCGCTAAGAGTCGGATGCAACTGAGCGACTTCACTTTCACTTTTCATTTTCATGCATTGGAGAAGGAAATGGCAACCTACGCCAGTGTTCTTGCCTGGAGAATCCCAGGGACGGGGGAGCCTGGTGGGCTGCCGCCTCTGGGGTCGCACAGAGTTGGACACGACTGAAGCAACTTAGCAGCAGCAGCAGCAGTGTCAGAGGGAAGTGGCAACATGGGATTGAAGACACCCCATTTCCACTGGAATATTATAACAAAGAGGCTCCCTTCCCTACCCAATCTTAACAAACCTGTCATCAACAATCTACCAGAAAAGAAACTTCTCTGTCTTCCACTACCTATTGGCCTCCCTTGGCCCAAAAGACCCCAATGCCTTGTGTGCATACTCTACAAAACATGTACTTACAGACCAGATATTATTAAAGGGATCAGAAGCTATTGAGGCAAGGAGACCTTTCTCAACATGTGGCTTTTAAGGAGGCAAGATATAGTTAGAATTCTTAATGAGATATTGTGAAAGCACATACACAAAAACACCTTTTAGTACTATACACATGATTTCTAAATTCTAAAGTTCAATAGAAAAAATTTAAAGCTAAATGTTATTTTTTCAGTTTTTATGCTTTAACTTTAACTTTAAAACTTGTTTGTTAACTTTAAAACTTAAAGTTAGCTTTAAAACTATAACATATTGGAAAGTTGAACACAAGCAGCAATCACAATACAGAGCAAAAACTGCTTAAATTGAAGACCATAGATGAGAAGGTAAGAGACATGAAAGACAAAAGCAGAAGATATATTATCTAAGAATAGACTTCTAAAAGGGGAGCAAGAAAGAGATGGAGGAGGATTAATAATGGGAGATAGAATTAAAGAAAATTTCACGGAGGGGAGGAAAAGCAGGAAACTTTATATGGAAGTTGCCTTGAACAGGAATAATTTTAAGTAACACACACCTAGACCTACTCTGGCAAAATTACTGAACTCCAAAAAAAGAAGAAGAAATATTTATGAGTTTCTTGTGGCAGCCATGAAGATATGCCTTTCAGATCTCCTACTACAGGGAATCTAATTAGCTGATGGCCCCTCTCCAGCCCCTCTGAAACTACCACAAAGTTCATGCTGAGGCCTTGCTTTCTGCAGACAGCTCTCAGCCATGACTAAGCATGCAAGGGTCCTAAGGCAGGCCCACGCCCAAGTGATGCCTCCTATGAAAAACTTTGGTTCAAGGACTCCCAATAGGTTTGACCAAACCTTTCCTAGAGCTGCACTCCTGTCAGAGATAGCTCCTGCCATAACTTCTTTCTTTACAACTCTGCTTTCATAGGTCTTATACCTCCACTGTGGTCAAAGTTTCCCCTGCCCTTCACTTCCTGTTTCGATAAATCTCTTACCTATCTAATCCTCTCTTTGTGTCATTTTAGTAGACCTCAACTAGCACAGATATGGAGAAGGCAATGGCATCCCACTCCAGTACTCTTGCCTGGAAAATCCCATGGACGGAGGAGCCTGGTGGGCTGCAGTCCATGGGGTCGCTAAGAGTCAAACACGACTGAGTGACTTCACTTTCACTTTTCACTTTCATGCATTGGAGAAGAAAATGGCAACCCACTCCAGTGTTATTGCCTGGAGAATCCCAGGGACGGGGGAGCCTGGTGGGCTGCCATCTCTGGGGTGGCACAGAGTTGGACACGACTGAAACGACTTAGCAGCAGCAGCACAGATATACAAAGATATTGGTAAATAGATAAATAAGTGGTAGGTAGATAGACAAAAATAAATATCTGAATTTCTAGATACAACACAGGTAACAGAAGACAGTGAATCATAATTTTTAGATTGAAAGAAAAAAACGCACTGCAATTCTATCTATATTCCACCAAGACATCCATTTTAAGCAAAGGTTCAGTTAGATACTGATTGATGCTCCCAAGTATTTCCAGTTCTCTGCCTTCCAGGCACACAGAGGGCTTGGCATGAGTCTGTTTCATTTGAAGTTTGCCATGGTGAAATTCTTTGGCCAATGAAAATGACTGTGTCCCTCCTGGGCAGAAGCATTTAATGGTGGTAGGAGACTTTCCAGCATTCTCCTTTGCTGATGTGATCTAGAGACTAGAGATCTCTTCATGAAAATTAGAGATACCAAGGGAACATTTCATGCAAAGATGGGCTCAATAATGGACAGAAATGGTATGGACCTAACAGAAGCAGAAGATATTAAGAAGAGGTGGCAAGAATACACAGAAGAACTGTACAAAAAAAGATCTTCATGACCAAGATAATCACGATGGTGTGACCACTCACCTAGAACCAGACATCCTGGTATGTGAAGTCAAGTGGCCTTAGAAAGCATCACTACGAACAAAGCTAGTGGAGGTGATGGAATTCCAGTTGACCTATTTCAAATCCTGAAAGATGATGCTGTGAAAATGCTGCACTCAATATGCCAGTAAATTTGGAAAACTCAGCAGTGGCCACAGGACTGTAGAAGGTCAGTTTTCATTCCAATCTCAAAGAAAGGCAATGCCAAGGAATGCTCACACTACTGCACAATAGCACTTATTTCACACACTAGCAAAGTAATGCTCAAAATTCTCCAAGCCAGGCTTCAGCAACATGTGAACCGTGAACTTCCAGATGTTCAAGCTGGTTTTAGAAAAGGCAGAGGAACCAGAGATCAAATTGCCAATATCCGCTGGATCATCGAAAAAGCAAGAAAGTTCCAGAAAAACGTCTATTTCTGCTTTATTGACTATGCCAAAGCCTTTGACTGTGTGGATCACAATAAACTGTGGGAAATTCTGAAAGAGGTGGGAATACCAGACCACCTGATCTGCCTCTTGAGAAACCTATATGCAGGTCAGGAAGCAACAGTTAGAACTGGACATGGAACAACAGACTGGTTCCAAATAGGAAAAGGAGTATGTCAAGGCTGTATATTGTCACCCTGCTTATTTAACTTATATGCAGAGTACATCATGAGAAATGCTGGGCTGGAAGGAGCACAAGCTGGAATCAAGATTGCCAGGAGAAATATCAATAACCTCAGATATGCAGATGACACCACCCTTATGGCAGAAAGTGAAGAGGAACTAAAAAGCCTCTTGATGAAAGTGAAAGTGGAGAGTGAAAAGGTTGGCTTAAAGCTCAACATTCAGAAAACAAAGATCAAGGCATCTGGTCCCATCACTTCATGGGAAATAGATGGGGAAACAATGGAAACAATGTCAGACTTTATTTTTGGAGGCTCCAAAATCACTGCAGATGTTGACTGCAGCCATGAAATTAAAAGACGCTTACTCCTTGGAAGGAAAGTCATGACCAACCTAGATAGCATATTCAAAAGATAAGACATTACTTTGCCAACAAAGGTCCGTCTAGTCAAGGCTATGGTTTTTCCAGTAGTCATGTATGGATGTGAGAGTGAAGAAAGCTGAGTGCCAAAGAATTGATGCTTCTGAACTGTGGTGTTGGAGAAGACTCTTGAGAGTCCCTTGGACTGAAAGGAGATCCAACCAGTCCATTCTAAAGGAGATCAGTCCTGGGTGTTCATTGAAAGGACTGATGCTGAAGCTGAAACTCCAGTACTTTGGCCACCTCATGCGAAGAGTTGACTCATTGGAAAAGACTCTGATACTGGGAGGGATTGGGGGCAGGAGGAGAAGGGGACGACAGAGGATGAGATGGCTGGATGGCATCACCGACTCGATGGACATGAGTTTAAGTGAACTCCGGGAGTTGGTGATGGACAGGGAGGCCTGGCGTGCTGCAATTCATGGGGTCGCAAAGAGTCGGACACGACTGAACGACTGAACTGAACTCAACTGAACTGATGTGATCTAGGCAGCTCCTGTTGATATAGACTCAAAACACTGAGCCTTCACATAGTCAATAAGCTCCCTAGTAAGTTCCCTGGGATCAGCAGCAAACTTCACATAAGCAAAAGGACAGTTAGGATTTTTTAAGCCTTTGAGATTGAGGGTGGGAGTGTTAATTCCTGCATTAGGCTATTCCACCAGTGCAAAGACCAAGAAAAAACGTAAGCTCTGTGAAGATAAGGCCCTTGACTATTCTGTCATACCCTCTTCCCCCAGCAACAGCACAAAGTACTACCAAATATAGCCTTCTAATTGTTGCTATTCTTATTGAAAGAACTTTTCAAACATTAAAGAAGTCAAAGAGTTATGTGCCTTTAAAAAAAGGCATACCCCTAGCTGAGAAACCACTTGAGAAGGATTCTAACCAAAGGAAACTTAAATTAAAACAAAAGTCTCAAGATACAGAGGATGACAAGTATAAGAAAAAGTAGTAAGCAATGAATCTTATGGTATTTTATTATTAAATTTAAAAACAAATGATGAATGCTTAACTGGGAATTGTAATATGAGTTAAGTGAGGATTATTGAAACAGAAGAGGCATATTGTAAGAAAATATGGGATAATAGAATGAAAGCCCTGAATTTACTTGGCAAAACCCAAGAGGTAGGGGTTGGGGGTAGAGGGGGAGAGGTTTCACAATGGGGTAGGAAAATAAAGAAGTTAAAATGTTTAAAGGTTTCATCACTATGGAGAGCACAGGGCCAAGTCAAACATTGAGGGGAGAAAGAATTAGGAAGACTTGTTGAGTTTTTACATAGCAATAGAGAAATATTTAACTGTGAAGATTGTTAACAATTACTGTGATTAAGACACCTATTATTTGGCCATTTATTCAACAAAAAGGCATTGAGCACCTAGAATATGCCAAATATTTTTCTAGGTGTTGGAGACAGATAAGTATATATACATCAGTAACTACAACACGCAAGGTTCCTACTCTCATTCTCAAGAAGGAAGACAAGCAATGAACAAATTATCAAAAAAATAACAAGGTAATTTCAGATGGTGATAACTACCATCTCTTTTCCTTGGCTGATAGCTTAGGAAAGAATAGAAATTATCCATATTAAGCTAAGTGTTCTAAGTGTTCTAAGCAAAGAAGTTGTGGCAGTGATAAGCTTAATATGTTCAAGAATTAAAAGGAAGGTCAGAACAGCTGGAGGTTTGTGTGTGTGTCTGGAGATCAGGATGGGGTTGCAATACCAGTTCACAAAAGTGGCAAATCACATAGAACTTCATGAGGCTAAGTAAAAACATACAATTATTCCAAATGTGTTGGGAAGCCACGGGGCAGGGGGTAGGGGGGCGGGGGAGGGTTTTAGGAAGAGGAGCATCATGATCTCATTTATTTTAAGAAGATTACTGGCTGACGGAGAAGGAAATGGCAACCCACTCCAGTATTCTTGCCTGGAGAATTCCATGGACAGAGGAGCTGGGCAGGCTACAGTCCATGGAGTCACAAAGAGTTGGACACAACTGAGTGACTAAACAACAACTACTGGCTGATGCATGGAGAAGAGATTATAGAGGGCAGAGCAAGAAAGAAAGCAGGGACAGCAAGTGGGGCGCGACGGTGGCTTGACCAAGGGGTAGCAGTGGTCCCAGGTGAAGGGAAGGGATGGATCAAAGTTGACTCAAAATTTCTGGCTTGAGCACTTGAATAGAAGAATCAGGGCCTACTGATCAGGAACTAGAAGAAGGTAGGTTGTAAATACAAGCGAAGTTTAGGCAAGCTCAGTTTGAGATGCTTGCTAAACCTCCAAGGGAGAGACATGTCCAAGCTCACACTGGATATGTGAGCTTAAGTGAGAACTCAGGGATGGAGGAAAATGCTCATCAGAGAGAAGGCATCTAAAGCCAAAGGAGTACTCAGGCTACTGTATTTACAGAGCTACCATATAAAGCACCTAGCCTGGGACTTAGCATATGGTGGGTGCTCAATAAATGGTTCTCTCTCCCTTTCTTCTAAGGATGAGTGATGATGGTCTTCTAGAATGAATACTGGGCCAAGTGTCAGGAGGCTGTATATTAACCCTGTCCTAGGCAGGACGTATAACCTTCTGGTCTTCTGTTTTCTCAGTGACTATAAAAAAGGAAGGGCTTCCCTGGTGGCTCAGACAGTAAAGAATCTGCCTTCAATGCTTCAGACCAGAGTTCAATCCCCAGCTTGGGAAAATCCTCTGGAGAATGGAATGGCTACCCACTCCAGTATTCTTGCCTAGAGAATTCCATGAAGAGAGGAGTCTGGCAGACTGCAGTCCATGGGGTTGCAAAGAATCAAACATGACTGAGCAAATAACACTTTACTTTTTTCTTTTCATACAAAAAGGAAACATATCAATAGTGATCACCTGGGGATGGGGTGGGGTGGGGGAAGGGACTGGACTACAACGAAGCACAGGGAAACTTTAGAGGATGGGTATTTTATTTATGTTGACTGCGGTGATGGTTTCACAGATAGGTTCCTATCTCAAAATTCATCACAATTGTACACTTACACAGGTGTAGATTATTGTGTGTCAATTATACTTTAACTACACTGCTAAAGTAAAAATGAAGTGAACAACTTCTGCTTTATTATCTCCCTGGGTCACTGTGTCCCTAGGATTAATTATAAAAACACTTGAAATAATAAAAATGGACACAACATAGGACACATGGAGTGTATTCTACTGTTGTGATGTTTTGCTCTCTGCAAGTAGCCACTGTATTACTTGGGGGTGGATAGTATGAGTTGAAAGATATATGAAACAAAAATATGAAGATTTTCCTGAAAAACTGACAAGGCAGATGGGAAGGAGACTGTATTAGTCAGGGTTCTCTGGAGAAATAGAACCGACAGGATATGTGTGTGTGTTTCTGGGTGTGGATATGGGTGTGGGTGTATGGTTTATTTTAAGGAACTGGCTCACACATTACAAAGGTTGACAAGGCCCAAGATCTGCAGTTGGCCAGCTGGAGGCCCAGAAGAGTTGATGGTGCAGTTCTAGTCTGAGTAAAAGAGCCTGAGACGCGGCAGAGCTCAGGATTGAGATCCAATCTGAACATGCAGGCTCAAAGCCCAGGCAGAGGTGATGTTTCAATCCTGAGTTCAAAGGCATGGAAAAACTAATGCCCTAATTCAAAGGCAGAAGGCAGGATGAGGTCCCTTTTACTCAGCCTTTTTGTTCTATTCAGGCCCCCGACTGATTGGATGAGCCCCCTCCCATTAGTAAGAGAAATTTGCTTTACTAATGAGGCAGGAGATAGATGAGCTGCAGGTTAGACATTAACAACCCGCCTCTTGTTTGCATTTCATGGGGCAGGAAGAAGTAGGCTTCAAGCTGGATACTTATAACTAGATTCCTGTTTGCATTTCCTGAGACAAGAGATTGGTGGGCTCCAGTTAAGGCATTTACAATCAGACTCCTACATGCCCTCTCAAATAGAAGTAACAACACAAACAGGGTAAATAGCCAGTTTTTGACTCTTGTAAAACCCCAGTAAGTTTCTTGAAAAACCCCAGTAAGACAGTAGGCACTGGAACAGCTGTAAGGAGATACCCCATGTCCGAGGGCAAAGAAGCCCCAGCAAGATGGTAGGAGGGGGAATTCATGTTTAGAATCAAACCCCATTCCTGCCAGAGACGCTCAGAGGGCTCAAGCAAACCTTGTGCACACCAGGACCCAAGGACCCCACAGAGACTGAGACAGAACTGTGAGCGTCTCCGGTGGTGGTATGCATTAGCAGTGGACTGCCACAGGGACAGGGGCCTTGGGTGCAGCAGACTTGGGTATAGCATAAGCCCTGTTGGAGGAGGTCACCATTAACCCCACCACAGAGATGCCAGAACTTACACAGGACTGGAAAATAGACTCTTGGAGGGCACAAACAGAACTTTGTTCACCAGGGCCCAGGAGAAAGGAGCAGTGACTCCACAAGAGACTGACCCAGACTTGCCTGTGAGTGTCCAGGAGTCTCCAGCAGAGGCGTGGGTCTGTGGTGGCCTGATGCAGGGTTGGGGGCACTGAATGTAGCAGTACATGCATGAGATCTTTTGAAGGAGGTCACAATTATCTTATCAGTATTCTTGCCTTGAGAACCCCATGAACAGTATGAAAAGGCAAAATGATAGGATACTGAAAGAGGAACTCCCCAGGTCAGTAGGTGCCCAATATGCTACCGGAGATCAGTGGAGAAATAACTCCGGAAAGAATAAAGGGATGGAGCCAAAGCAAAAAAAAATACCCAGCTGTGGATGTGACTGGTAATAGAAGCAAGGTCCGATGCTGTAAAGAGCAATATTGCATAGGAACCTGGAATGTCAGGTCCATGAATCAAGGCAAATTGGAAGTGGTCAAACAAGAGATGGCAAGAGTAAATGTCGACATTCTAGGAATCAGCGAACTCAAATGGACTGGAATGGGTGAATTTAACTCAGATGACCTATATATCTAGTACTGTGGGCAGGAATCACTCAGAAGAAATGGAGTAGCCATCCTGGTCAACAAAAGAGTCTGAAATGCAGTACTTGGATGCAATCTCAAAAACGACAGAATGATCTCTATTCATTTCCAAGGCAAACCATTCAATATTACAGTAACCCAAGTCTATGCCCCAACCAGTAACGCTGAAGAAGCTGAAGTTGAATGGTTCTATGAGACCTACAAGACCTTTTAGAACTAACACCCAAAAAAGATGTCCTTTTCATTATAGGGGACTGGAATGCAAAAGTAGGAAGTCAAGAAACACCTGGAGTAACAGGCAAATTTGGCCTTGGAGTACAGAATGAAGCAGGGCAAAGGCTAATAGAGTTCTGCCAAGAAAATGCACTGGTCATAACAAACACCCTCTTCCAACAACACAAGAGAAGACTCTATACATGGACATCACCAGATGGTCAACACCAAAATCAGATTGATTATATTCTTTGCAGCCAAAGATGGAGAAGCTCTATACAGTCAGCAAAAACAAGACCAGGAGCTGACTGTGGCTTAGATGATGAAATCCTTATTGCCAAATTCAGACTTAAATTGAAGAAAGTAGGGAAAACCACTAGACCATTCAGGTATGACCTAAATCAAATCCCTTATGATTATACAGTGGAAGTGAGAAATAGATTTAAGGGCCTAGATCCGATAGATAGAGTGCCTGATGAACTATGGAATGAGGTTCATGACATTGTACAGGAGACAGGGATCAAGAGCATCCCCATGGAAAAGAAATTCAAAAAAACAAAATGGCTGTCTGGGGAGGCCTTACAAATAGCTGTGCAAAGAAGAGAAGTGAAAAGCAAAGCAGAAAAGGAAAGATATAAGCATCTGAATGCAGAGTTCCAAAGAACAGCAAGAAGAGATAAGAAAGCCTTCTTCAGTGATCAATGCAAAGAAATAGAGGAAAACAACAGAATGGGAAAGACTAGAGATCTCTTCAAGAAAATCAGAGATACCAAAGGAACATTTCATGCAAAGATGGGCTCGATAAAGGACAGAAATGGTATGGATCTAACAGAAGCAGAAGATATTAAGAAGAGGTGGCAAGAATACACAGAAGAACTGTACAAAAAAGATCTTCACGACCCAGATAATCATGATGGTGTGATCACTGACCTAGAGCCAGACATCCTGGTATGTGAAGTCAAGTGGGCCTTAGAAAGCATCACTATGAAAAAAGCTAGCGGAGGTGATGGAATTCCAGTGGAGCTATTTCAAATCCTGAAAGATGTTGCTGTGAAAGTGCTATACTCAATATGCTAGCAAATTTGTAAAACTCAGCAGTGGCCTCAGGACTGGAAAAGGTCAGTTTTCATTCCAATCCCAAAGAAAGGCAATGCCAAAGAATGCTCAAACTACCGCACAATTGCACTCATCTCACACGCTAGTAAAGTAATGCTCAAAATTCTCCAAGCCAGGCTTCAGCTATCGTGAACCATGAGCTTCCAGATGTTCAAGCTGGTTTTAGAAAAGGCAGAGGAACCAAAGATCAAATTGCCAACATCCACTGGATCATGGAAAAAGCCAGAGATTTCCAGAGAAACATCTATTTCTGCTTTATTGACTATGCCAAAGCTTTTGACTGTGTGGATCATAATAAACTGGAATATTCTGAAAGAGACAAGAATACCAGACCACCTGACCTGCCTCCTGAGAAATCTTCATGCAGGTCAGGATGCAACCGTTAGAACTACACATGGAACAACAGACTGGTTCCAAATAGGAAAAGGAGTACATCAAAGCTGTATATTGCCACCCTGCTTATTTAACTTATATGCAGAGTACATCATGAGAAACGCTGGCCTGGATGAATTACAAACTGAAATCGAGATTGCCAGGAGAAATAGCAATAACCTCAGATATGCAGATGACACCACCCTTATGGCAGAAATTGGAGAACTAAAGAGCCTCTTGATGAAAGTGAAAGAGGAGAGTGAAAAAGTTGGCTTAAAGCTCAACACTCAGAAAACTAAGATCAAGGCATCCGGTCCCATCACTTCATGGCAAATAGATTGGGAAACAGTGGAAACGGCAGCTGACTTTATTTTGGGGGGCTCCAAAATGACTGCAGATGGTGATTGCAGCCATGAAATAAAAAGACGCTTACTCCTTGGAAGAAAAGCTTTGACCAACCTAGACAGCATATTCGGAGAAGGCAATGGCACCACACCCCAGTACTCTTGCCTGGAAAATCCCATGGATGGAGGAGCCTGGTGGGCTGCAGTCCATGGGGTCGCTAAGAGTCGGACATGACTGAGCGACTTCACTTTCACTTTTCATTTTCATGCATTTTAGAAGGAAATGGCAACCCACTCCAGTGTTCTTGCCTGGAGAATCCCAGGGACAGGGGAGCCTGGTGGGCTGCCGTCTCTGGGGTTGTACAGAGTCGGACACTACTGAAGCAACTTAGCAGCAACAGAAGCAGCAGACAGCACATTAAAAAGCAGAGATGTTACTTTGCCAACAAATGTCTGTCTAGTCAAGGCTATGGTTTTTCCAGTAGCCATGTACGGATGTGAGTGTTGGACTATAAAGAAAGCTAAACACCAAAGAATTGATGCTTTTGAACTATGGTGTTGGAGAAGACTCTTGACAGTCCCTCAGACTGCAAGGAGTTCCAACCAGTTCATCCTAAAGGAAATCTGTCTTGAGTGTTCATTGGAAGGACTGATGTTAAAGCTGAAACTGCAATCCTTTGGCCACCTGATGTGAAGAGCTGACTCATTGGAAAAGACCCTGGTGCTGGGAAAGACTGAAGGCAGGAGGAGAAGGGGACAACAGAGGATGAGATGGTTAGATGGCATCACCAACTCAATGGACATGAGTTTGAGTAAACTCTGGAAGTTTGTGATGGACAGGGAGGCCTGGTGTGCTGCAGTCCATGATGGGGTTGCAGAGTCAGACATGACAAAGCGACTGAACTGAACTGAACTGAACTGACTCTTGTAAAGACTTCAAGTTAACAGTCATGGCAAGGACCAAGAGGGGCAAAACTGCCTCCAAGTAAAGGATTAAGGGATCTCTGCCCCCCATCCCGCTTTTTGGGACATGGGAAACACTACACATATGCAGAAAGGATCCTTGGTTGTCAAAAGTCATGGGATAATGCCAGGCCTTAATGAGTCTTGCTCCTCACAGAAGCCTTCACTTTGAGATCTATCTTGACTGAGGGGTATGTGCACACCCAGAGGAAGGTTGCAGGGTAGGTCAGGTACGGGAAAAGAAACCAGATATTGGCTAAAGGTAAACAAAGACGTGGAAGAACTGACCTATATAAATGACTTAACCACCTCTTTACTGCACTGCTTCTCACTAGAGGGGACACTCACACCCTTTCTCTCCAGGTGTGCCTCTCTGCCTTGCTTCTGTCTTAACTAAACAAACTTTCTCTGTGTGCTCTCCCACTTGTTGTTGAGCTCTGTCTCTAAAATAAACTTTGTACTGGCATTTATACTTTTTGCCTCTGTGACAAATGCATTTTTCACTGGGAGCAAAGATCCAGGGAAAAATAGCGTCCAGCCTCTAGCCCTTGCTGGTCTGGTGGCTAGGGTTTCTGATTTTATCCAGGCTGAAAGTGAAAGTGTTAGTTGCTCAATCATGTTCAACTCTGCAACCCCATGGACTGTAGCCCATAGGCTCTTCAGTCCATGTGATTCTCCAGGCAGGAATACTGGAGTGTTAGCCATTCCCTTCTCCAGGGGATCTTCCTGGCCCAGAGATCGAACTCAGGTCTCCTGCACATCAGGCCAGTTCTTTACCATCTGAGCCCCTAGGCTACCCAGATTCAGCTCCTGGGCAGAATTAAGATTTCAGTTCACACCACCGCTTGCTGCTGCCTCATCCACCAAAATCACTAAGTGCAATTTAAGTGTTAATCTCATCCAAAACACCCACAGACAGTATAATGTTTTGCTAAATATCTGGCCATCTATGGCCCAGTCAAGTTGCCACATAAAATTAACCATCTCTATTAGGGTACACCTCTATTACCCCCTAGTCACAGATGAAACTCAAAGGGACAAAGAGTGATAATCCTTTGCCCAAGAATACAGAGTTGCCAAACTTACAGAGCTGGATTTTCAAATTTCATTTCATTGGAGTCTACTGCACCAAACTCCACTTCTTAGAATCCCAAACTTCAGAGTTGAATGAGCCCTTACAGATTCTCTAGTCCCATCTCTTGTTTTACTGAAAAGTGAAAAGCTGAGGTCACACAGCTAGTTATGGAGAGAGCTGGGGGTCCAGCTTTGGCTAGTGCTCCTTCTGTCCACATCACCCCTGCTGTTAGGCTCTTAGTCAGAATCCAACTCCATCTTTGGCCACTTGTTCCAGCCCAGCCTGTAGGGAGAAAGAGCCTACTCTGGGATCATGTTCTGCCCTCAAGGTCTCAACAGTGATGAAGAAGATTTCCACAGGTAAGCCCCCATCCAGCCTCTCACCATTTCCAGCCCCCGCTCCACCCAAGGTTGACCGGGTGCAGAAGCCCAGATATTTTGCAAGTAGCCCATTGGCACCTCTTTTCCTCCTCTGGTGGAAAAAATGTTGCTCAAAGATCCTGATTTCAGGACGGTGGGCCTGCCTCAGTGGGTAATCTCTGTAGGAGGTTTCCCTTTGGGGAAGCTCGTTTCTTTAAGGTCATAAATGACTGGATCCCAGGATGCTAGGGAGTTCCAGAGAAGTAAGGAGTGGGGGAAGGAAAGGAGAGGAAACTTTACCAGAGAGAGGCTACTGCAGGAAAATTTTTTATAGATAATGCTCTCAGCCTTTGAGAACTTTCATGTCAGCCGCTAGTCTAAGTAACTCAGAGTATCTCAGTTGCCCTAGTCACCCCACAAGGTAGGTAAATTTTCTTATCCCATTTTACTAGATTAAAAGAAAAGCTGAGGAACAAAGATGCTTAGTGATGTCCCCAAGGTCACACAGAATAGCTGGGGAGCTTATTTTTTACCTCTGTCTGTCCGAATTCAGAAGCTGGGTCCTAACTCTTACACAGAAGTTTTACAGTTTATGAAGCATCTTTCCACCAGTTATCTCATTAGATTTACACTGTATGCCTGTGAATTAGGGTTTGCTATTTGACTGGATTTCCTTCAAGTTTACTAGACACCCACTCTGGGGCAGGCAGAGTCTCTACACTCAGAGAGCCGCAGATTAGCAGGAGGCAGTGTGTGTGTTAGTCTCTTCAGTTGTATCCAAGTCTTTGCGATCCCATGGACTGTAGCCCGCCAGGTTTCTCTGCCTAACCCACGCAAGAATACTGGAGTGGGTTGCCATTCCCTTCTCCAGGGCATCTTCCTGACTCAGGGATCGAACCCACATCTCCTGTGTCTCCTGCATGGCAGGTGGATTCTTTACCATCTGAGCCATTAGGGAATTCAGGAAGCAGAGACAATTTCTCTTTTTTATTATTTTATTTTTTCATTTTATTGAAGTAAAACAATGCAGTAAAGTACACAAATCAAAGTGTGTAGTTCAATAAAATGCTCATTCAATATAAACATAAATATGTGTGTGTGTGTGTGTGTGTGTATAACCACCTTATGAATCAAGGTATAGACTATTTCCAACACCGCACGAGGGTATCTAATACCAAGGTCACCATTATTCTGACCTCTTTCACCTCTTCTATCAAGCCATTTTGCTGTCCTTTGCTTTTATTCAAATGGAATTCTATATTGTGTTCCCTTTTATAGTTGGCTTTCCTCACCCAGCATTCACAGGTTGCCTCTGTCATAGTTTGTTCTTTTTATTGCTGCACGGTGTTTTATTGCATGAATTCACCATACGCTGCAGGTTTGCTTTCTATGACACCAACTCTGAGACAAAGATTAGCATTCAGTATCATCACTAGGAAGTGCCCTTGGAATGACAGCTGTGGAAAGGAAGGGCAGGAATAGGATCAGCAAGAGGGAGAATTCCAGAGCTCTGTACAGACCCAAGCACTCTCTCGGCCAACCTCACAAGGTGACCTAAAGCTAAAAATGGTCTTAGCGGTATGGATGTGTGGATAAGGCCTCCCCCAGCAAGGGCAGCCTTGGGCAAGGTGGCTTTGGACAGCCAAGGCATTGCTGGAAGAGGCTAACAGCCTGAAAGTTGTCTGCCAGCGGCACTGGCAAAAGCTAGGGCAGGAAGTCCCGCCTTGAAGGGGAATCTGAGCAGCACATGACTGTATCCACCATTCTTAATGTATTTCTCCATTCTCCTGTTGATGGACATCTGGGTGGATTCCAGTTAGCACTATTATGAATAATGCTGCTATAAATATTCTTATAGATGTCTTTTGATGGACATAGCCACTTATTTCTGTTAGACCTATAACTAGAAACAATGCTGGGTCAGTCACAGGGTATATATCAATTTATACTCTCACCAGCAATGTTTCAGTTGTTCCAAATTCTAAAATTAAAGTGTCTTTAATTTTAGTCATTCTTGTGGGTGGGTCTTTAGGGGTATCTCATTATGGTTCTGATCTGCATTCCCTTGACTGACTAAACCACATAGCCATCCAATATCTGCTCTCATGTCTGGTCCTGGTGGAGCTAAATTTGAACCCAAGGTAAGTTGGGTCTCAAAATGCCATATTTCTCCCTGTCTATTCAAAGACAGGGTGTATCTATACAAAGGCTGAACTGCTTTTGAAATCATCATGACCTTGAATCAACCTGCCCTCCTGCTGGGTGTGTGGTGTATATGGGTTCCCTTCTGGGGCAGATGCTGCTGGACGACTACCCACAGCCAGTGCCTGCTCTTTCCTTGCTCTCATACACTCTGGGTTTAAGAGAGAGGACAATGAAACATGAGGGTGTGTTGCTGGGGCCACTGAGACTCAGCTTGGGATCTTTGACAACATCCTCAAACAATTCAGTTTCCTAGCCCCAGAACCTCCCATAGTTCTAATGTTCCAAAACATAAAAAGATAAATTTTCTTTTCATTAAGCCATTTGAGTCAGGTCTTCTGTTACTTAAAGCTAAAAATATCCTAATACCCCTTTTCCCACACCTCAACTTGGACAAATTGGAACTTCTCTTCCCCCTTCTCTTTACAATGTGGTTTGATGGAAAAGGAAAATGCAGAAACCTCATCCTTATAATATTTATAATAACAGATTATTTTCATTCTGTGCAGAGAAATTCTGAGGAGTAGGGGTTAGTGTGAAGTCTAGCAAAAGAGATGAGAAAACAATAGAATCAAGTCTATGCTTCCTAAAGAGTTAACGACTTCATTCTTTTTTTTTTTTTTTTTTTTTTTTTTTTCCAAAACTACAGCCAAGACGAAGAGGGAGGAAGTATTGTGCCTGTGGCCACACATCCAGTAAGTAAAACAGCTGAAATCTGATGGACTGAGGTTCATGCTCTTTTCTTTAGAACTCTATGTAAAACAATTCTTCCCTTAAAAGAAAGCACGTGAGCATTAAAACCAGAACTTTGGAAAGTTCAAGTACACAGGTTTTAACTGCTCAATAAACAGTCCTCAGCTTCAGAGGATGCAAGGTTGAACCCCTCCTGAATTATCTCACAGAGGACACATATTCTAACACTGAGGAGAAAATGAAAGTGACTCTATGTCCAAGACTCATAAAGTTAGCACCTTTGTAGAGATGGACAGTCTTCCTTGAGGTACTGGAAATTCACTGAAAGCCAGCCCTGGTGTACGAAGAAAAGGAGAACAGAGGTCCTTCTTCTCAGCCTCAAGGGTGGGGCAAGGGAGAGGGGACAGCTCCTTTCCACACTGTACACACCAAAGCCTCAGAGTCACTGAGAGACAGAACTATAGGTCTTTCTCCAGCCCTCAGGACTCTGACCCTTCTCCATTTTGCCCTTTCCTGCCAGGGTCCTCCCTCCCTCTCATCTCTGGAGCTGTCAGCATCCTCTCTTCCCTCTGCAGGGCTCCGATCTCCTCACCCCGACACTGGACACTGGAGAAGGCACCACCCCAGCTCCACAAACACACTCTCACTTGCTGCCCCAAAGTTAAGTCCTTGGTCTCTTTGTTTTATGGTTCTTATCGTGAGCTTTTAATGCAAGTACATAAATGAAACTCACTTGGCTTTGCTGAAAAATTGATGATAAGAAGATGAAGGTAGACAAGAAGACAGGGACCACTCCAGGCAGGAATTTGCAGGCTTTGTTACACAGTTGGGCCTTATCTCCAAAGCAAAGGGAAGCTATTGAGGGATTTTAAGCAGGACAACTAGCTTAGGTATGAGTATTAGGAAAATCATTCTTATGGCCAAGGGAAGGTTGGGGAGAAAAAGAAAGGGACAAGACTAGAAACCAAAGGCAATCACCTGGGGTGCTTTTTCAGGTAAGGAGCTCCCTGTCACTGGATTATGGAAACAGAGATACAGAAACCATAGGGAGGACTCCTATGATGGATACACAATTGGACTAGCTCATGCCCAAGGTCCTTCCAGATTTAGGCACGGAGATTCTCTGCAAGAAAATTTACCTGCCCAGGTCCAACCTCCCTTTTCCCAAGTTCACAGGCCATGAAAATGAGAAGTGCCAAGGACTAGAAGTCGATCTGGGATGGCAGTGTCTCAGTTCAATCCTGGGTAGGTTTCCATCTCCATGGCCCAATCAAGATCCTGCAGCCAGTGCCCACCATGGGGACAAGGGGTGGTTCCATTTTGTTGTGCAACAGCTCATAAATCCAGGAATTACAAACAAAGGGGATTCTGTTACAGGTAAATACCATTTGAAATACAATCTCTGTAAGGGCTTTATGTTTGTCATGAATTTTATAAATTGTTGCAGTAATTAACAGGGCATAAAACAGTCTTCCTACCCCATCCAGGAAGGCCTTCCTGAATGCTGCATTGTCAGATGTGCCACTCAGCCTCTTAGAGTGGCGGTGACTTGGGTGATACTGGGTATAGGAGGAGGGTGGGGGGCTCCAACCCTGGGAAAAACGCCTCCATTCATGAGCCAGTAGTTTAATGGGCTCATTTTAGGAGGCTTAGAAAATGACATCGAGATTTACCTCCTGGGCCCTTCCCTCTATAAATTAGAAAGGGCCCTGGGGCCTGGGAGACAATTAGGGCCTTCCTCTGCATTTCAGACTGAAGCTGGGCAATGAGGACCCTTTTCTCCTTTGCTGTGACTGCAAGCATTTGGAGTATATTTCTACTTTTTCCACCTTTTTCTTTCTCCCTGGGAAAACGATCAAACACCGTATGGAAAAGAAAGACTCCAATTCATGAACACAGTTTTGGTTTCTTTCTAGAAAATAGTGCGTTCTTGAAGTCTCAAATGACCTAAAGAATTGATTCAGAGCCCTCCTGTTCCCACCACCCTGGAGGATTCTGTGTCCCCTTCCAGACAGCTTGCATGATGTCAGGACAAGGCAATGAGCATGGTGGCCTTGGTACTTCCTCCACATGAATTTTTAATTGAAAAAAATAATTTCAGCAGACACAAAGTATAAGTGGTATAAATATTTATGAACCTACCACCTAGATGAAAATATAAAACATTATACATCAAACTGAAGCCCCTGGGCCCCCTCCTATATTTCAATAACATGTCCTGTGGGATTTTAGCAGGAAGTGACATGATCAGATGAGTTGTTGGGAGCTCACTCTGACTACAATATGGATCGGAGGAACCAAGCTGGACTCAGAGGGACCACCAGACCAAAGACTAGAGCGCCAAAGGCCCTGCTCCACACCCCTCAATGCTAAGCGTGGAAAATCAACAGCCAAAGGAAATTTACAATAATGGCAATTTATACTGGTTTCTCAACCTTCAAGTCACTCCATGTTTTTCAAACTGACTAAACAGTCAAATTCCCTCCATAAATCTTTATTTAATTCCAATTTTACATATATGCAAAGTGAGACTCAAGGGTATTAAATAATTTTTCCAAGATCACACTGCTGGTTTTGAATACCAGCTAGTGCTTCATTCCCTTGATGATGTGTCAATCTAATATCTAGAACAGAACCTGGCTATAGACTGTTTGTGCTCTGTCAACACTCAGTGTACAATTGAATCACTCCTGCTATACATCCTCTCTGCTCTTTAGAGATTTAATCATGTATCGCCCAGTGCCAAATTTTTTGGCATCTATGCACATAAAATAATTGGCAATTATATATTTCCTAATTTAAAAGTAAACTTCTTGAAGGAACAGTAAAGTTTCTTAACTCCTGGCACAAAGTAGGAATTCATCATTATAATTATGTAACAGGCACATAGACTTTTAAACCAGAGGAAATATTTTAGGACATCTGGTTAAAGTCTTTTATTTTATAGATGAGAAAACTGAGACTTGGAAAGAAAACAAATGCCTGACCATGGTCCTCAGAGTGAGGCAGGAAATTGTGCGCATGTATAGCAGGGCCACTTTCTCCAAGATCCTTCAGCCAGCCCATATTTAGAAACCCTCTGCTATGCCAGGTTCCAGGATGAGCACTGGGACATCTTGAGCAATAAGATACAGCTCTTGCTCTGTAGGACACAGGGGCTCATGGACCACCCCACTGTGTAAAGCCATCACAGAATAAAACAGAGAGGGAGAGCCTGTGGCCAAAAAAAGACATTTAAATTTCATTGTTATACAGTGTGCCAACAAAACATGACACATTTGGAAGCAAAATTTGGCCATTTGGCCATTGAGGCAGCAGTTGTGAGCCCCCTAGAGAGTCCATCATTCTACTGGTGATTCAGAGTCAAGGGGCACAGTGGCTAATTATGCTGTACATGCATCCACAAGACCTATATGGCATTAAAACATTCATTCATGGAATTATTCTGCCTTCATACTGACCATAGAGCTCACACTCCACCTGGGATCAATTATTGAATGGTCACCTTCCAAACACAAATCTAGAGTCATAAATGTCTAACCCAGTCATTGCACTTCTGGGAATCTGTTCTGAAGAAATCATCCTAAGTCTTGGAAAATCACACACGATGTTCACTGAACCATGGTTTATAATGAAGAAGAACTACATATAGTAATAATAATTATAAGCATGTGTTAAATACTTTTCATTTAGGTTAACATATCAAGCACTGTGCTAAAGGACTAATAAATATGATTTCAATCTCATTACTTTTCACTATCAACTCTATGAAAAGGCTATGATTGTCCCCATTTTACAGTTGAGGAGATTGAGGCTCAGAGAGGTAATTAACTAATCCAACTTTGTAAAGCTAGAAGTGGTGGTGATATAAGACATCCCAGAGCCAGTGATCTTATACATTAGATTTAAGATCAAACAGCAGAGCAATAAATAAAGGTTTGCATTTAATGTAATATTATCCAACTTCTGAAAATTATGTTTATGAAAACTGCCTACTGTATCCAAAGCAATGAAAATAATAGTGAGTTTGACATTTGCATTTTTACAATGACAATTATGGTTTTATGTATGTAAACACACTCACACACCCTGAAAGACTATAAACCAAAATTTTACCAGTGGTTGCCATGAGGTAACATTGTCTTAGTCATTCAGTTGTGTCCGACTCTTTGTGACCCTATGGACTCCAGCCTGCCAGTCTCCTCTGCCCATGAAATTCTCCAGGCAAGAATACTGGAGTAGGTTGCCATGCCCCCCTCCAGGGGCTCTTCCCAACCCAGGAATCAAACCCAGGTCTCCCACATTGCAGGCAGATTCTTTACCATCTGAGCCACCATGGGGTGATTATTTTACTTTGTGTCTTGATTTTTGAAATATTTTAGAATAATCATGGCAAATTACTTTGATAGTTGGAAAAGCAGATTTACCATATTTATGAATAATAATTCTAACAAGTGTCTACCCTCCTCACATTAATCATCTGTAGAATTTCTGACAGAAAACATCCACCATGCAGAGTATTAATGTTACAACAGTTTGCCAAAAAATGCTCAGTCTTAAAGAGAGAAAAGAAACAAATGGAAAAAGAACAATTGTGCACTTCTCTGTCATTTGTTTTCATCATTTCCCCTGTCTCGACCTCAGACTTTCCTAAAACCAGAGGAGGAGAACCAGAATCTCATGGAATCCCTGACTTGGTAGGAAGCCTGGAAGTCATCTGCCCATCCCCTACTGGGTACAGAAATCCCAGCCAAGGCGCTGCAGAGATTTCTGAGGCTGACACTCAGTTGTGTTGGGAAACAGTTCTCCATGGGTCCCTAATGTTCTGCATATCCCGTAAGCAGAGGTACCCCTTTTTTTTCTTTTCTTTTCTTTTTTTTGCTATACCATGCAGCAGGCAGAACTTCCTGCACCAGGGATCGAATCCACACCATCTGCCCTGGAAACACGAAGTCTTAGCCACTGGACCACCAGGGAAGTCCCAGGGCACCAACTATCTTTTCAAAGATGTTTGTAAAACAAACAGACTTGGAAACTAGAGTCTCCCTCAGGAGCAGAAGGCAGATTTATTTGCCCCCAGAGAATAAAAGCAATGTCTTCCCCCAGGGCAAAGGTCAGGTGGATTTGCATGCAGCCATTCTAAAAGATTTGTTTCCCTAAACTCAAGTTTCATCAGTCCTGAAGCAAACTCAGTCTCCCTGCAGCACCTGTCTGGGCCACATGGCATCACCCCCACTTCACCTCAGGACTTGAGGGACACGAGACTATCACATAAGCAAGCTTGTGCTGCTCGCTGTGCATGAGTAATAAAGTTCTTTGTCTCCAACCCAGAGGTCACCAGTTTTCCATGACATCCATGAAACCATGGCAGGCTAACGTGTTAACTTGGAAGGAGGGAGAAGTCCTCACTATTCTTCAAAACTATTTTCTAAGACAATTCTTCCTCTGGTTTCACATGTATCCAGTTATTCCCAGATGACATGTAAAGCTCCTTCTCTTAATTTTTTGTTGTTAGAGTAGATTTAAGCTAGAGTTTAAGCCTGAATTCAAGTGCATGGTGGTCAGAAGACCTGGGTTGTCCACATTGCCAATCCATTTACACCTATTGTTCCAGCATAACTATTAATAACACTCCTTTCCATTCCCCAAACTGTCCTAGTTTAGATGATAAATTACACATGCTCTCTTACTAAAGGGAGAGCACAAGTTAACTTAGGGCCAAGTTAACAAGAGGGAAAGCCCAAGGGCTGAAGACCCTGCCTGTATCCTTCCAGCATTTCCTGTCAAAACAATAGGATACAAAGCAGGGCTTTATGCCCCAATATTTAAAATTGTATGGCTCTGGGAAGCTATTGAACCTCTTTGTGCTTTGATTTCTTTATCTGTAAAATGGCAATAATAGTAGTATCTGTTTTATAAGGTTGTTGTAAAGATTAAATCAGTTAAATATTTAAGTATAAAATACTTAGAACAATATAACTATCATGCATTGGCTTTTTATCATTTTAATTATCACCATCACATTCATTTAACCTCAAAAAGTAATTACTCTGGTGGTTTGTCAGCACCCACTGATCTATTTTATGCATTCATGGAACTCAAAAGAGCCCTAAGTGGTTATTCATGCCTTGCCCTTGACTTCAAGCAAGACTGTACTTCGTCAAACTCAAGATGGCGGCTCATTTGACTTTTCATGAAAGTCACTGGAGGACCCTGTACAGCAGCATTACAGAACCACGCAATAAACAATTAGGAATAAATTAAAGCAGTTGCATTCCTATAAACTTGTATCTGCTTCATGACTCCAAACTTTCACCATTTTGTATGTTAATGGTGGAAGGCTGGGTGGATATGCATACCTATGTTTTATTAAAGATTCTACACCATATCTAAGAGGGAAAGGAGGTACTAGTAATATTTATACTGCAATAATAGACAAATAAAGACAATGCAAGGCAAATTGGGTCAGATGGTCAAATGGGACTAACACACACAAAGGAACAAAATGGGTTGTCTCAGGAGCTAGTGGCCTTCCCAATGTCAAGGTCTCTCAGTAAACTTAATTGGATCGTGGGCAGTGAGCAGGGAGCCCTCTTCTAACATGCTGGTGCCCAGGCCCGACAACTTAATTGCAAGGTAGCATTTCAGTTACAAAGCAAGAACTTTCCAACTCTGGTGGGTTGGCCAGGGGGTCAGAGGGGATCTCTGAATCTGCACACTCTATAAAAGGCAGGACATTTTTATGGCCCTGGGGGGACAATAAATGTGAAAACACCAAAGGTGGCAATATAACCAGTATGCAAAATATCCCACAGGGTCTTAAATCTCAGAGCAACACAGCTCATGTTTGATTGTCTTCCAGTCCTGACAAGTATAATGATTGTCCAAGACACCCTCCACTAGGCATCAGGAAGGAAGTGTCGAGCATGTCAAGTATGAAATATGCCTCTTTTTAAAATTCGTTTATTCCTCAGGAAACCTGAGCTGCTTTGCACACTCCAAGTGTGTGCCTGTACCCTTTGTGAGCAGAACAATTGAAATGGATATAACCATTTGTAAAACTAAGATCTTTGAGATTCAGCAGCCCCCGCCCTCCAGCCCCAAGCCATGATCTGTAGTAGATGGTAGCTATGCAGAGAATTTGTTCTGCCTGATAATTACTGGTCAGACTGAGGACTGACATTCTTTGTACTTGTCACTCTAGATATGCCTGATCAGAGGGGCTGCAGGTTTTTCTTAATCAGGGAAAATAATAATAATAGTAATAATAATATCAGCTATGATGACTGTTACAATTTCATCTACTGTATCCTGTGCCTTTATTATGTAGGTATGTGAGTCCGTTAGATCCTCCAGGAAGCAGACACTGAGAATAGATAGGGGTACGAGGGGTAGATTGGAAGTAGTGTCTGTAAAAGTTTCAAGTGGGAGGAGGCAGGATTGGGTGGGGAAAATCCAACAGACAGGTAAGAATCTAACACCTGGAAAAGGAAAGCAGGGAGGAAGTGGGATTCGCAGACAGTGACCCTAACAGCAGCACAAAACTGACAACTGGCTGCCAACCCAACAGGACCCTCGCAGCAAAGACACCCCCCATGGAGGACTCCCATGCTGGGCAGGAAAGGCCCCAAGTACTCAGTCACTGGCTTGGGTCAAAGACTGTGGCAGGTCCTGGATGGGCTGTGGCTGAGGACTTTCAGAGTTCTGTGGCTGCCTCTGTGTAATTCTGCCTGCTTTATCATCAACTGGAAAAGTAGAGCCTAGAGAGGAAGCTCCCCAAGCACACACAGCCATGAAGCTGCAGGGCAGAAAGGGCGTTGGTACAAACCTATGTTCAAAGGCCTACCTTCTTATAACCATCAAGGAAAACCATGAGCAAGAGGTGAACATCTCTAAATATGTTTTATTTTGTACATTTTAAGCTATATTCAAATGTTATTATATTTAATTTATTAGTTTGCAACTTGACTTTTTCATATAATATTTTATCTATGAGATTTATCCTTATGAATACTTCTAGCCTGTTCATTGTTTTTTCTTCTGCTTCATAGTATTTCATTAATAAGAACATTCTAAATGCTCTTTAGAACATTCTAAATGTTCGTTCTCTTGTTGATGAACATTAGAAGGTTTCCTTTGTTTCTTTATTACAAATAATTTGATTAAAATATTCATGTTTAAAAATAAATATGATAAAACTTCACAGAGGGCCTTTTGTGTCGTGTTTCATAACTCAGCCGTGGGCTGCAGGTACTCAAGGAGGAGACACAGCCTTTCTCCCCAGAGAGATGGTTTCAGGTTTGTGTGATAAGCATCTGGAGGATGGAGTTGTATGCAGACTTAAGGAGGTCAGCTCTTCTAAGCGCCACAAGCTTACACCAAGGGCCTTGCGTGACCAGCAGACAGTGGTGCCCAGGAGGTGTGCAGCTAGCAGTGTGCACAGAAGAGCTGTGAATGAAGTGCCCTAGACCAGCTTCCTCCCAGCTCCATGTTTCTACACTGTGCCTGTCTTCCCCTTGAACTTCTGGACATCCAGGGCTTAACGGAGCTCAACCTTCACATTTGGCTTGAACTCAACTCCCAGCCTAGAACTTACGTTTCAGTCTCTCCTTTGACATTTAGACCTGCCCAGAGAGCTAAAAGCCTCACAGATTGAACAGTGTGAAACCATCGCTATGAGGCCAGGGCCCAGGACCCAGCCTCCCCAGCCTGATCATCTACACTACACCAGCTCAGCCCTGTCCTATACCCTCAACTAGAAAACACTTCAAGGCAGAAGAGTGGCACTGGCTGAACTGAAATGATTTGGATTCAGCCTTTCATGGTTTCTGGAGTATTCAACGGTCAGAACTAAAATGTCTGCTCTGGAACTGCTATCCGGGAGCTTACTCTCACACCCAGAATGTTGGAATTTGACCACTGACTGAGTTTCTCATGAAAAATGCAAACTGATGGAAAGAGTGTCAGCTTAGAGTCGGAAGGACTTTCAGTCCCAGCTTAGCCACATCTTCATGGGCCTTGGGCAGACCACTTCATTCTCTGAGCCTCAGTTTTCCTATCTGTATAATAAGAATTGTGGTACTCAAAAAGATTCTAGAGAGTCTCCTGGACTGCAAGGAGATCAACCCAATCAATCCTAAAGGAATCCAACCCTGAATATTCATTGAAGGACTGATGCTGAAGCTCCAATACTTCGGCCACCTGATTGAAGGCAAGAGGAGAAGAGGGCAGCAGAGGATGAGATGGTCAGATACCATCACCAACTCAACGTACTTGAATCTGAGCAAACTCCGGGAGACAGTGAAGGACAGGGAAACCAGGTGTGCTGCAGTCCATGGGGTCGCAAAGAGTGGGACATGACTTGGCAACTGAATAGCAAGAAGAGGAAGAAGATTCTAGAGCTAATATAAAGAGTATTTTAAATATTTAAGAGTTAATATACAGAAGCTCTTTGCCACCTTGAGTCATAGGATTATTCTAAGGTTTAGTGAAAAATAAATACAGTGTGTCTAATAAAATACCTAAAACATGAGAGGTACAAAATAAGTTACACTTGTAAAAATTAACATCATTACTGTTTGCCAACAACAACATAACCTCTCAGAACAATGTCTATTTTACAAAACATTTACAAATCCATTACCTTGTTTGATCTTTTCAACCCAGTCAAAAAAAAAAAAAACTCCATACCTCCACTCCACAGAAACATAAACTGAGATTTAAGTAACTGGTCCTCAGTGCCTTGTTCAGGGTCACCCTGCCCCATAGCAAAGGAGCTCACTCATCAGATCTTCTGTCTTGCAAACCTGGAAACTCTCACTAGGTTCTTTTGGCTCTGGTCACACCACAGCTCTCTGAATTCCATAAGAGCAGAAATTCCATTTCCCATTGCATTTGGAAACTCTGAGAACCAGGTGGTCAAAGAACAGGCCTCTGGTCACACACAAGCCAGAGGAAGAGAAGGAACCAAGTTTCTGTCCAGTTTCTGAGTGAGTCTCCTGGGCCATGCCTTGAAGGGAGCTTGGCGGCATCTCCGAAAGCCAGGCTGAATCTCACATGTATATGAGGGGCAACCTGAGAAGTAAACCCATTTTACTGATGAGGACAATACGATGCCTAGGAGGAAAGGGGATACACTGTGGGGATGTGCAAACAGCCCTGGCAGGGAATCAGAAGCCCTGGATTGAAGTCTTAGCTCAGGTGTTGACTGATTCACAGTGGAGCTACAAGGAAGTCACTGCTCTCTTTAAGCCTCAGTATCCTGCTTCAGGATTTTCCTACAGTTCACTCAGAAACCAACCCAGGGAAAGCCCCTCACAATCCACACTGAGCATGGCCTCTTACAGAGCTCCAGGTCCTGGTGGCTTCTTGCAATGCTCTCAGGACTTAACAACTCAGAGCCCGTGTGGGCCTCCAGGTCCCTAATCCAGGACCTTCTTTGCCATTCAAACACCTGGTACCAGTTAGGAGTACTCAGCCAATCTTCCACCCACCATCCAGCTCAGAGTAGAATCCTGGTTACAGTTAAATGCCTGTAATGTGAAGGTGCGGAGAAGACGACGGCACCCCACTCCAGTACTCTTGCCTGGAGAATCCCAGGGACAGGGGAGCCTGGTGGGCTGCCATCTATGGGGTCACACAGAGTCGGACATGACTGAAGAGACTTTGCAGCAGCAGCAGCAATGTGAAAGTGAAGCTGTAAATAGAATCCAGGCCACAGCAGGTAGGGTGTGGATGAGAGACCTCCAGACAAGCCAGGGTGGTACCTAGATGACAATGAAGCTGGGATTCTCACTTTTCAATAGACTCAGATCCTGTGGGATGTGAGGGTCTTTCTTGGGGGCCTGCTAGGCAAAGCTAAGTGCTGTTGCATAGGGGATAACCCCTTTCAACAGAAAGAAAAACACATAACATAAGAACCGTGAGATGAGTTTAATTCAGAGCCTTAATGAGGACTATAGCCTAGGAAATAGCCTTTCAGTACCTCTGGGGGGACTGCCCTGAAGAGGCAGAGAGAGAGGCCAGTGTGTGTATGATTCTGGCAAGTCAGTACGTGCAGTCAAGCATACATCTCAGTGAAGGAGGAGGGACTGGTATCTCAGTTAACCATTTTAGTGCTTTTTAAAGAAGAAACAAGAATCTGGACTCACAAAACCTTTTTCCTAAGATAAATTTAAATACTTAAGAGGTCTTGTTTTTCCAGAGCACAGAGCACCTTATCCTATTCTTCGTCCTGAGTTCGTCTCGGGTGTAGTCAGTCAGTGACAGCAGAGATCAGTGGCTTAATCCTTGCATAACAGAGGGGGGGCCACATGCTTGGTTTTACACCCATCTGTCTGAGCCCTAGCCCCTGCACACCATCGGTCTCTGATCCTGCCACTCTGGCCTGGGAGACTCCTGGAAGGGCCCATGCTGGCCATCATAGAGCTGGGCCCTGCAAGATCTTGACAGAGAAGCAGGATTCAAGGGCCCTGTGTTCCCTAAATCATACTTCACCTAGAGGTCTTGACATCTTGGAGACACTTGATAAAGGCAAATGTACCGCAGGATTTCTCCACAGTTTATTCAGAAACCATCCATTCAGAGACCAGCCCTCACAAGCCCACATGTATAATTTACAAAGCTCTGTTTATTGATATTTCCATTTATAAAAGGGTAAACTGGGGTTTGCTGGCTCCAGAATTCATGCTGTTACTCATTATACTGCATCACCCTTTATCAGTCAGCATCAACAAGGAGACAGAAACTTGATGGGAGCAGGGACAGATGAATATAATTAACTAGTAACAGTGATACCAGGAAAGGAAGACCCATTATATATCCTGAGTTCTTTTTGCCATAAAGCACTGCAGAGGCAAGCGTCAGCAAGCCATCCAGGGTTGCATTCAGCCTCCAGGGTTATCTCCTCTATCCTGGGCCTGTAAGGGTTGGAAATTCAACAGTGCCCAATACACATGTAGCTCCCACCATCACAGAGTTGAGACTCGCAAAAATGCCTCATATTTTATGGGCAAGGATTCAGTTCAGTTCAGTTCAGTGGCTTAGTCATGTCCAACTCTTTGCGACCCCACGAATTGCAGCATGCCAGGCCTCCCTGTCCATCACCAACTCCCGGAGTTCACTCAAACTCACGTCCATCGAGTCAGTGATGCCATCCAGCCATCTCATCCTCTGTCGTCCCCTTCTCCTCCTGCCCCCAATCCCTCCCAGTATCAGAGTCTTTTCCAATGAGTCAACTCTTCGCATGAGGTGGCCAAAGTACTGGAGTTTCAGCTTCAGCATCATTCCTTCCGAAGAAATCCCAGGGCTGATCTCCTTCAGAATGGACTGGTTGAATCTCCTTGCAGTCCAAGGGACTCTCAAGAGTCTTCTCCAATACCACAGTTCAAAAGCATCAATTCTTTGGCACTCAGACTTCTTCACAGTCCAGCTCTCACATCCATACATGACCATAGGAAAAACCATAGCCTTGACTAGACAAACCTTTGTTGGCTTTTGAATATGCTATCTAGGTGGTCATAACTTTCCTTCCAAGGAGTAAGCGTCTTTTAATTTCATGGCTGCAGTCAACATCTGCAGTGATTTTGGAGCCCCCAAAAATAAAGTCTGACACTGTTTCCCCATCTATTTCCCATGAAGTGATGGGACCAGATGCCATGATTTTCGTTTTGTGAATGTTGAGCTTTAAGCCAACTTTTTCACTCTCCTCTTTCACCTTCATCAAGAGGCTTTTTAGTTCCTCTTCATTTTCTGCCATAAGGGTGGTGTCATCTGCATATCTGAGGTTCTTGATATTTCTCCCGGCAATCTTGATTCCAGCTTGTGCTTCATCCAGCCCAGTGTTTCTCATGATGTACTCTGCATATAAGTTAAATAAGCAGGGTGACAATATACAGCCTTGACGTGCTCCTTTTCCTATTTGGAACCAGTCTGTTGTTCCATGTCCAGTTCTAACTGTTGCTTCCTGACCTGCATACAAATTTCTCAAGAAGCAGATCAAGTGGTCTGGTATTCCCATATCTTTCAGAATTTTCCACAGTTTATTGTGATCCACACAGTCAAAGGCTTTGGCATAGTCAATAAAGCAGAAATAGATGCTTTTCTGGAAATCTCTTGCTTTTTCCATGATCCAGCAGATGATGGCAATTTGATCTCTGGTTCCTCTGCCTTTTCTAAAACCAGCTTGAACATCAGGAAGTTCACGGTTCACATGTTGCTAAAGGCTGGCTTGGAGAATTTTGAGCATTACTTTACTAGCGTGTGAGATGAGTGCTATTGTGCAGTAGTTTGAGCATTCTTTGGCATTGCCTTTCTTTGGGATTGGAATGAAAAGTGACCTTTTCCAGTCCTGTGGCCACTGCTGAGTTTTCCAAATGTGCTGGCATATTGAGTGCAGTACTTTCACAGCATCATCTTTCAGGATTTGGAATAGCTCAACTGGAATTCCATCACCTCCACTAGCTTTGTTCGTAGTGATGCTTTCTAAGGCCCACTTGACTTTACATTCCAGGATGTCTGGCTCTAGGTCAGTGATCACACCATCATGATTATCTGGGTCGTGAAGCTCTTTTTTGTACAGTTCTTCTGTGTATTCTTGCCATCCCTTCTTAATATCTTCTGCTTCTGTTAGGTCCATACCATTTCTGTCCTTTATCGAGCCCATCTTTGCATGAAATGTTCCCTTGGTATCTCTAATGGGCAAGGATTAAGAAACACCAATTGAGACAATGAAATTAATTGGGACTAAACACCTGGAATGACTGCTGAAAAGGGACTGGCATATCTGAACCCAACTCCAAAACTACAGAATCAGAATTTTAATAGGTGCTCAGAGAACATACAGCACAAACACCTGAATCTGATGGGGAAAGAGGGCATCAAGGAACACCTTCCAAAAGACTAATAATAGAAGAGCTCACCATTCCTGCAGGCCAACTAACTGCAGGACATAGTGCTAAACATTACATGTGCATTATCTTCTCTTGTCCTCCAGCAGCCAAGTAGGATTCCATTTGTTAATCACGTCAAATTTTTGAGTTATTATTTTCATCCCTATTTTACAAATTATTAAAATGAGTCAAAGAGAAGTTAAGAAGTTTGTCCAATGTCATACAGCTAATAAGTAACAGATCATTAAGCTGTAACTTTTCAACCCAGCAGGCTTCCTTGGTGGCTCAGTGGTAAAGAATCCACCTACCAATGCAGGAGACTTGGGTTTGATCCCTGGGTCTGGAAGATCTCCTGGAAAAGGGAATGGCTACCCACTCCACTATTCTTGTCTGAAGAATTTCATCTACAGAGGAGTCTGGTGGGCTACAGCCCATGGCATCACAAGAGAATCAGACATGACTTAGTGACTACACAATAACAACAATTCAACCCAGCACCTTTGAGAGTTTTCCCAAAACAGCATTCACCTCTCCCTGCCCTTCTGCCCATCCTGCAGACTCTTCCTGTCACAGCTAAATAACATGTGCAAAAGCCCACAGGTAAGAAAGAACATAGCCTAGACTATTTAAGGTGGTGAGGAACAGAGAATGCTATTGATGAGGCTAGAGTAGAAATGTTTAAGATAAAAAGCATGCTGCAAAATCTAGACCCAACAGGCAGATGCTTTTAACCTCAGTTTAGTCCTGGGACCTGCCTAGAAAAGTGTTCATCTTAGGTCCTGAGTACTCCCATCTTTGCCTCCATCGCAGCTAAGGCATAAGTACACCTAAGAATCCAAAGTAAGAAAATTGGCAAAGTCTACACTTTGGCCACCTCATGCGAAGAGTTGACTCATTGGAAAAGACTCTGATGCTGGGAGGGATATGGGGCAGGAGGAGAAGGGGACGATAGAGGATGAGATGGCTGGATGGCATCACTGACTCGATGGACGTGAGTTTGAGTGAACTCCGGGAGTTGGTGATGGACAGGGAGGCCTGGCGTGCTGCAATTCATGGGGTCACAAGGAGTCAGACACGACTGAGCTACTGAACTGAGCTGAACTGAACTGACACTTCAAACTCCCCTCTGATCCTTGGAAACACCCAACTCAGAACCAGTGATGTCAACCCCTCTTCCTTACCACCCTCTGGTGGTTCTTTGCAGTGAGACAGCAGCCAGTGGTCCAAGCCCAGCTTGTACTTGTACATTTCGCTCCTGTCATCAAGATCAGCTTGTCTTGTGTCCTTTTGTTCACTGAGTTACTAATATGATTAATGAATAATATAATTCATTAGCTTTTTTAAAAAGATTTTTTTAATGTGGATCATTTTAAAAATTTTTATTGAATTTGTTACAATATTGTTTCTATTTTATGTTTTGGGGGTGGGTTTTGGCCACAAGGCATGTGGGATCTTAGTTCCCTGACCAGGGATCCCATGCAACCCATGCAATGACCCACAACCCATGCAATGGAAGGTGAAGTCTTAACCACTGGACCACCAGAGAAGTCCCCTTTCACTCCTTAACAGTGACAAATACCAGGATGAATAAGAACAAGCTTGCGTTTTTGGGTTAGGAAAAATGGATTCGCATTTTGGCTTAGCTATTGGCTAGATCTCTGAGCCTTAGTTGCTTCATCTGAAAAAATAAGGTAATACCAACCCCTCAGAGCTGCTAAGAAGTGAAAGATAATGTCAGTGAAAATCCATTTGAAAACCCTTTACAAAAATTATTTCAGAAAACTTGAATTTGGCCACCTAATGCCTGTCTGGTCCATTAAACCTCCTACTAAGGCTAAAGTTAGAACTGGACATGGAACAACAGACTGGTTCCAAATAGGAAAAGGAGTATGTCAAGGAGGTATATTGTCACCCTGCTTATTTAACTTATATGCAGAGTACATCATGAGGAAGCACTGGGCTGGATGAAGCACAAGCTGGAATCAAGATTGCTGGGAGAAATATCAATAACCTCAGATACGCATATGACACCACCCTTATGGCAGAAAGTGAAGAGGAACTCAAAAGCCTCTTGATGAAAGTGAAAGTGGAGAGTGAAAAAGTTGGCTTAAAGCTCAACATTCAGAAAACGAAGATCATGGCATCTGGTCCCGTCACTTCATGGGAAATAGATGGGGAAACAGTGGAAACAGTATCAGACTTTATTTTTTTGGGCTCCAAAATCACTACAGATGGTGACTGCAGCCATGAAATTAAAAGACACTTACTCCTTGGAAGGAAAGTTATGACCACCTAGATAGCATATTCAAAAGCAGAGATATTACTTTGCCAAAAAATGTCCATCTAGTCAAGGCTGTGGTTTTTCCAGTGGTCCTGTATGGATGTGAGAGTTGGACTGTGAAGAAGGCTGAGCACCGAAGAATTGATGCTTTTGAACTGTGGTGTTGGAGAAGACTCTTGAGAGTCCCTTGGACTGCAAGGAGATCCAACCAGTCCATTCTGAAGGAGATCAGCCCTGGGATTTCTTTGGAAGGAATGATGCTCAAGCTGAAACTCCAGTACTTTGGCCACCTCATGCAAAGGGTTGATTCATTGGAAAAGACTCTGATACTGGGAGGGATTGGGGGCAGGAGGAGAAGGGGACGACAGAGGATGAGATGGCTGGATGGCATCACTGACTCGATGGACGTTGAGTTTGAGTGAACTCCAGGAGTTGGTGATGGACAGGGAGACCTGGCATGCTGCGATTCATGGGATTGCAAAGAGTCAGACACGACTGAGCGACTGAACTGAACTGAACTGAAGGCTAAATGAGGGTAGTCGCCATGTCTGAGATATTTTCTTAGGTTTATCCAAGTCAGTGGTCCTGTGTGAGGCTCTGGGATCAGAACCTCCTGCACTAGATTCAGGGTCTGCCTGTGAGACAATTTGCTTAACTCTACTGTATCTCAGTCTTCCCATTTGTACAATGGAAGTAATGATAGTACCTCGTTCGTAGGATTGTTGTGAGAATTAAATGCAATAATACAAAGAAGTCCTTTTTGTAATGTCTTATAGTAACTGCTCAGAAATATTACTTTTTAAAAAATCTTCACAACACATTTATAAGGGCTATATTATTACCTTGTTCTTACAGATGAGTAAACTGAGGCCTACAGAGATTGAAGTCTCAATCAAGAACATCCAACCAGTGAACGGCACTGAACCCAAGTCTGTAAAGTGCCAAATTCTTCTCCTATTCCATCTGCCCCATCGTCTCTCGTTGGGGAGCTTGGCCGACAGCTTCTCAGATGGGATCATGAGTTCCTATATGAGCTCATTGGTAACACGATCTCAGGCTCCAATTTAAATGCTCTCCTCTAGAGAAAGGGTAAGATGGGGACAGGGTTCTTCTGAGCAGCAGAGGCAGGGATGAGAAGCATCAAGAAGAGGAGGAGGGCTTTGAAAACCTTAGAAAGTGTGTCAAGGGTGGTCTGAGCCAGGACAGTGGCAGGGAAAGGGGAAGCCAGACTCAGAAGAGCATGGAAGACAGAGGAGCAGGAAGACCCTGCCAAAGGCCTGAGGCTTGGCCCCACCTCCCTTTTCATCTCCCTCCATGTCTACAGGGAACCTTCTTTTTACAAGGCTTTATCCCAGAAGAAAGAAAAACTGCATCAGGAGACATTTCCTCTCATCTGGTGGAACGCTCAGTCCCTACTGCAAAGGAGAAAACACACCACCCATAAACAACCCTGAATTCTCCAAAAACCCAAGAGCTGACACACAGCAGCTGCCTCGCATCAGTACCTCTGATTCTGCCCCTCAGGACAGAAAATTCATTCTCCTAGGGGTACCAAGGGTCAGATTCAGAAGGGTCCTTAGAAATTATCAACTGGAACCTTGGTGGGAAAAGTAAGGCCAAGGGTGGAAAACTATGTGGAGAGGAATATTTAGCTACCTCTGCAGGTATTGGGGAAATAGTCAAATCCTCTCCACCTCATTCATTTACTTACTCATTCATTCATTCAGTACCACTTATGAAGATACAGACTCTATGCTCAGAAATAGAAACAGGAAGCTACCAACTAACAGCCCCAAAGCATCATTTTTTTGAACCATTAGAATATGTTTAATTTTTAAATTGACAGCATTTAAAAATCAGCATGCTGCTGCTGCTGCTGCTAAGTCACTTCAGTCATGTCCGACTCTGTGCAACCCCATAGATGGCAGCCCACCAGGCTCCCCCATCCCTAGGATTCTCCAGGCAAGAACACTGGAGTGGGTTGCCATTTCCTTCTCCAATGCATGAAAATGAAAAGTGAAAGGGAAGTCGCTCAGTCGTGTCAGACTCTTTGCAATCCCATGAACTGCAGCCTACCAGGCTCCTCTGTCCATGGGATTTCCCAGGCAAGAGTACTGGAGTGGGTTGCCATTGCCTTCTCCAAAAATCAGCATAGTTTTCATCAATATCCAGATATTTGTCTTCTTTTAAATAATCAGATTTGACTGCACTTCCCTGAGCCTGAAAACAATTCTGATTTGGGCCCGTGGCTCAGCCTCATGCCTAGCACCCCCATTGCACCTCTATCCCACCCTCACTGCACCTGCTCATGTGTCTGAGGAAGTTTGCCTGGCCTTACCTTACTCACCTTATCTTATTTAGTTTTTACACATGCTAACTCCCTATTCAATAGCACCTCCTAAACTTAAAAGTGCATATGAATGGCCCGGTTTATTGTTAAAATTCAGATTTTGATTCTATGGGTCTGGGTTAGAGCCTAAGATTCTGTATTCCTAACAAACTGCTGGGTGATGCTAGGGCTGCCAGGCTGGTCCAGGGCCACACTTTTGAAGATCCAGGCTCCCAAGAATACCTGGCTGGTGTTCACATATGCCTAAGACACATTCCAGTCTTTCCATTTGTCTAACTTCAACCTCTCTGTCAGGACTCAGTTTAGGCACCGCCATCTCCAGGAAGCCTTCCTTGACTGCCCAGGGTAGGCTAAGCCTAGTTCTCAGCTCTCAAACCTTTTGTGCTTCCCTCTGTCCCAAGGAAGGAAGTAAATATAATCCAGTGTGAGGTTGTCAAAATTGGGTTTAAATAAGTCTCTTTGCAATCTACCTCCTTATCCATTAATATAGGTTGGTGGAGAGACAATGCCTGAGAGCTTGGTGAAGTGGAGCAAATGGAATGAAGTAGAATTGGATTCAAGTCTTTACTCACCAGCTGGGAAAGAAACATTACCCTGGTGTCTCAGCTCTCTGAATTTGATTTCCTTTGTCTGTAAAATGAGTATAGAAGTGTGCTCTGCTCAGGTTTCTTTCCAGTATAAAAGTAAATCACACATCTAGCTCAATGCGTGGCACCCAGTAGGCAATGAATAAATGTTTATTATGACTCACCTCGTAGTCAGGCCTTGAGTGCTGCAAAGCTCTGAATAAAAAAGGACAGGCCTTTGATCTGATAGACTACAGTGATTGTAGACTAACCCAACGTTTCTGGAGATGCCTACAGCCCACAGGCTGGTCATGGTCCTGTAGATATCTCTGTTTCTCTGATCACACATCAGACCCAGGCAGCAAGGAAGCAACTACAGCCCTGGAGCCACAGACTGGTGTGGCCTTAGCCTCCTTATTTTTACCTGTCTGATTTGTGGTTTTAGCTGTATCTGTCAGCCTCTCCCCACCTGGTTATTAACAATCTTCTCTCCTCCTCCTCCTCTCTTTTTTTTTTTTTTTTTTTTTGTTGTTGTTGTTGCTTCTTCCTGCATTCTTCACAGCAACATCTCTATGCAAAGCTAATCTTGGCTCTGGTAACAGGTTGTGCTGAAAAGGGCACTGATCTGATGGGAGAGCCAGACAGTCAAGAATCCAGTTCTGGGCTGCACTCGCAGTCTGTGTGCCCTTAATTTTTTCAAGGCTTGTGGATTAGTTATCGATGGCTGAGTAACAGATTACCCTGAAATTTAGCAGCTATAAACAATAAGCATGTATTAGGTCACCTAGATTCTGAGTGTGTGGAATCCAGGAACAGTGAGGTTGGACGGCTCTGGCTCAAGACCTCTCACGAGGTTTTTGTTCTGGTGTTCAATTGCTAAGTTGTATCCGACTCTTTGAAACCCCATGGACTGCAGCACACCAGGCTTCCCTGTCCTTCACTATCTCTTAGAGCTTGCTCAAACTCATGTCCATTCAGTTGGTGATGCCATCCAATCATATTATGCTCTGCCGGCCCCTTTTCCTCCTGCCCTGGATCTCTCCCAGCATCAGGGTCTTTTCCAATGAGTTGGCTCTTCGCATCAGGTGGCCAAAGTATTGGAGCTTCAGCTTCAGCATCAGTCCTTCCAATGAATATCCAGAGTTGATTTCCTTTAGGATTTACTGGTTTGATCTTACAGTCCAAGGGACTCTCAAGAGTTTTCTCCAGCACCACAATTCGAAAGCATCAATTCTTGGGCGCTCAGCCTTCTTTATGGTCCAACTCTCACATCCATACATGACTACTGGAAAAACCATAGCTTTGACTAGATGGACCTTTGTCAGCAAAGTGATGTCTCTGTTTTTTAATACTCTTAAGTTTGTCATAGCTTTCCTTCCAAGGAGTAAGCGTCTTTTAATTTTGTGGCTGCAGTCACCATCCACAGTGATTTTGGAGCCCAAGAAAATAACATCTGTTGCTGTTTCCACATCTATTTGCCATGAAGTGATGGGGCCAGATGCCATGATCTTAGTTTTTTGAATGTTGAGTTTTAAGCCAGCCTTTTCACTCTCCTGACGAGGTTGTTTTCCAAACGTTTGACTGCAGCTGGAGGATCTGCTTTGACAATGCTCAGTCCTGTGGCTATCAGCAGGAGGCCTCAGTTCCCCACAACATCAGCCTCACCTCAGGACAGCTGGCTTCCCCCAGGGCAGGTGATCTGAGACAGAGAGAGAGAGCAGGAGCAACCAACATGGAAACCAGTCTTTTAGAACCTCCTATATCACAAGCGATAGTGCTGCAATCCATGGGGTCGCAAAGGATCAGACACGACTGGGCAACTGAACAACAACATCACAAGCAATACCATTGCTCTGGCACACACTGCTGGCCAACCACAGAGACAAGCCAGCTCTGGAAGAGCATGGGAAGGGACTACACCAGGCTGTGGAATGAAGAGGCAGGATCACTGGGGACAGTCTTGGGGGCTGGCTACCTGCGATGGGCTGAATTCATGTGTCCAAATCCTAACCCCATCCACCCCCAGTACTTCAGAATGTTACTGTTTGGAGATAAGGTCTCTAAGGTAATTAAGGTAAAATGAAGCTGGGGAGGACCCTCAACCCTTCTGACTGGTGCCCTGATATGAAGAGAAAATGTGGACGCAGATGGTTACAGAGGGAAGACATGTGAAGACACAGGGAAAAGCCAGACCTCTACAAGCCAAAGAAAGAAGAAAGCAACCCTGCTGATCTCAGACTCCCAGCCTCCAAAAGTGGGAGAAAATAAGTATGTGTTGTTGAAGCCACCCAGCCTATGGCTCTTCGTAGGGCAACCCTAGAGAACCCATACACAACCACACCTCAGTGCTTTCTCATACTTCTCTCGGGGGCTGCTGTAGTGCTGAAGTCTGTGCCAAGTGTATGGCAGAGCACCCACTGCAGAGCAGAGAAAGCCCTCAGTGATGGTGGTCTCCATTGATAGGCTTCCACATCCTTAGGAGTGAGTCCCAGGGGGCCTCAGTTCTCATCCCAGTGAGGGCTATGACCCTTCTTGAAAGCTCATGGAATAGTTCTAGACCTGGGCTTTGGAGATGAGAAACAGGTGGTGGCTAGCAGAGCAAAGTTTTACCTTCAGGGGCTGCTAGCTCCTTCAGCAAATTATAGGCTAAGAGGTCTAGAGATCCCTCTTTCCCTTCAGTCAGGGAGAGAACAGGCTCATATCTCAAGAGTTCCTCTCCTCTGCCCTCACTCTGTCAGCTGTGGCTGACAGCTCATTCCCTCCTCCCAACAGGCATCGGATCTGGGGCCTTTCAGCCCACTTTCACAGACACAGCCCAGGCATGGGCCATAACATGTGCAAGCTCACACAGCCAGGGCAAGGCCCAGTGGAGCTTTGATTCCAGGCATGCCCACTGCAAAGCCCCGGCACCTGGTCCTCCTGCCCTGCTGCATTACAGCACAGGCCTGCCTTCCAGGGCTTACAGCCTCCTTCTCTTCTCTGTCTCCAGCACAGTGTGTGACATGGAGGAGCTGTTTGATTCATACTTGTACACATGAAAGAATGAGTTGAAAAAAAATGCCATGAAAAAATAAAATAAGGTACAGAAAACAGCAATCCAGTGGCCATACTGAAAGGGACACACAAGTTTTATCTCCTCCAGGAAGCCCTGCCTACCCACCCTGTTGAAAGAGACCTGGCCCGGGGTGCGCCCTTCCAGTGGTACCTTGGAGACAGTCAGCCACTGCTGACAGTACTCAGGGGGCAGGAGGCAGGGCAGGTGGGCAGGGGAGGCCCTGAGGACTTGCCATGGGGCAGCCACAGAGCTGAGTACCCTCCATACAGTTCATTTGGCCTTCCCAGCTCCAGGACAAGGAGAGAATTCTTAACACTGCTGTCTCCCTGTATCCTGACAACTACCGCAATTGTCTAGCTGATCACTGAAGCCAGGGTGGGCAAGGCAGCAGATAGGAAGAAGATGGAGGAAGACGTGAGGAGTTGTGGGAACTACAAACAGGTTTGTGCTCTCCTGATTGGCACAGCAACAAGCCAGCAGCAGCAACGGACGTGCTGTATTCTCTTGTGGTTGCTCCAGTGGATACAGCCACAAGGGCTTTTCAGGTGGTGCTTACATAGGTCCTGATGCATGTGCACATCCCAGCTATTACATAACCATGCACAGTCATTATTTACAAGACGTGGGGTGAGAGCGAGAGGAGCAAGAGGGTGTGGAGGAAGACCGCCAACCACTGCTGTCTTGGCTAATTTGCTCTTTCCCTACAACCACTATGTTCAGTTTCCATACACATGAGAGACGTACGTTATTTGCCCAAAGTCACAAACAGAGAGCACCCTGTCTGGCACCTGGGATCTCCCTAGGGCAGCCTGCCCCTCAGAGGGAAGACCACCCAGGCCAGCACGCCAAGCACCACGACTGGAGGTCAAGGCCACAGGGAAGAGGGCAGAGCTTTGAGTGGCTCTCTAAGATGGGCTTTGTTTTGAGGGCACTAGGCAACCCCCGAAAGGTTTGAAGCACTGGGATCAACACCGTCTGATTCGTGTTTTGGGAAGGTCACTATGGCAGGAGCAGGAAAATAAAGGGAAGAATAGAAGTTAGATTAGTGCTTCTCAGAACATGGTCCCCAGAGCAACAGCATCCACTTCACCTGAGAGCTTGTTAGAAATGCCAGACATAAGCAACACCACCCCCCTACCCCGACCTTGCCTGAATCTCTGAATTAGAAACACTGGGAAGGGGTTCAGCCATCTGTTTTAGTAAGCCCTAGAGAGGAGCTGCGGAGTAGGCAACGGCATCACACTCCAGTACTCTTGCCTGGAAAATCCCATGGATGGATGAGCCTGGAAGGCTGCAGTACATGGGGTTGCTGAGGGTCGGACACAACTGAGCGACTTCACTTTCACTTTTCACTTTCATGCATTGGAGAAGAAAATGGCAACCCACTCCAGTGTTCTTGCCTGGAGAATCCCAGGGACGGGGGAGCCTGGTGGGCTGCCATCTATGGGGTCACACAGAGTAGGACACGACTGAAGCGACTTAGCAGCAGCAGCAGCAGCAGAAAGGAGCTGGGGGTGAGGGTGGGCTACAGTCCACGGGGTCGCAAAGAGTCAGAAATGATCAAAGTGACTGAGCACGAGAGCACGCACGTACACACACACACACACACACAGGGGACCCAGCGACAGATGAATGGATAAATAAGATGTGCTGTATGTATACATAATGGAATATTATTGGAATGAGGTTCGTGACATGGTACAGGAGACAGGGATCAAGACCATTCCCATGAAAAAGAAATGCAAAAAAGCAAAATGGCTGTCTGGGGAGGCCTTACAAATAGCTGTGAAAAGAAGAGAAGCAAAAAGCAAAGGAGAAAAGGAAAGATATAAACATCTGAATGCAGAGTTCCAAAGAATAGCAAGAAGAGATAAGAAAGCTTTCTTCAGCGATCAATGCAAAGAAATAGAGGAAAACAACAGAATGGGAAAGATTAGGGATCTCTTCAAGAAAATCAGAGATACCAAAGGAACATTTCATGCAAAGATGAGCTCGATAAAGGACAGAAATGGTATGGACCTAACAGAAGCAGAAGATATTAAGAAGAGATGGCAAGAATACACAGAAGAACTGTACAAAAAGAGCTTCACGACCCAGATAATCATGATGGTGTGATCACTGACCTAGAGCCAGACATCCTGGAATGTGAAGTCAAGTGGGCCTTAGAAAGCATCATTATGAACAAAGCTAGTGGAGGTGATGGAATTCCAGTTGAGCTATTCCAAATCCTGAAACATGATGCTGTGAAAGTGCTGCACTCAATATGCCAGCAAATTTGGAAAACTCAACAGTGGCCACAGGACTGGAAAAGGTCACTTTTCATTCCAATCCTAAAGAAAGGCAATGCCAAAGAATGCTCAAACTACCGCACAATTGCACTCATCTCACACGCTAGTAAAGTAATGCTCAAAATTCTCCAAGCCAGGCTTCAGCAATACGTGAACCGTAAACTTCCTGATGTTCAAGCTGGTTTTAGAAAAGGCAGAGGAACCAGAGATCAAATTACCAACATCCGCTGGATCATGGAAAAAGCAAGAGATTTCCAGAAAAGCATCTATTTCTGCTTTATTGACTATGCCAAAGCCTTTGACTGTGTGGATCACAATAAACTGTGGAAAATTCTGAAAGAGATGGGAATACCAGACCTCCTGATCTGCTTCTTGAGAAATTTGTATGCAGGTCAGGAAGCAACAGTTAGAAATGGACATGGAACAACAGACTGGTTCCAAATAGGAAAAGGAGTACGTCAAGGCTGTATATTGTCACCCTGTTTATTTAACTTATATGCAGACTACATCATGAGAAACGCTGGACTGGGAGAAACACAAGCTGGAATCAAGATTGCCAGGAGAAATATCAATAACCTCAGATATGCAGATGACACCACCCTTATGGCAGAAAGTGAAGAGGAACTCAAAAGCCTCTTGATGAAAGTGAAAGTGGAGAGTGAAAAAGTTGGCTTAAAGCTCAACATTCAGAAAACAAAGATCATGGCATCTGGTCCCATCACTTCATGGGAAATAGATGGGGAAACAGTGGAAACAGAGTCAGACTTTATTTTTCTGGGCTCCAAAATCACTACAGATGGTGACTGCAGCCATGAAATTAAAAGATGCTTACTCCTTGGAAGGAAAGTTATGACCAACCTAGATAGCATATTCAAAAGCAGAGACATCACTTTGTCAACAAAGGTTCGTCTAGTCAAGGCTATGGTTTTTCCTGTGGTCATGTATGGATGTGAGAGTTGGACTGTGAAGAAGGCTGAGTGCCGAAGAATTGATGCTTTTGAACTGTGGTGTTGGAGAAGACTCTTGAGAGTCCCTTGGACTGCAAGGAGATCCAACCAGTCCATTCTGAAGGAGATCAGCCCTGGGATTTCTTTGGAAGGAATGATGCTAAAGCTGAAACTCCAGTACTTTGGCCACCTCATGCAAAGAGTTAACTCATTGGAAAAGATTCTGATACTGGAAGGGATTGAGGGCAAGAGGAGAAGGGGACGACAGAGGATGAGATGGCTGGATGGCATCACTGACTCGATGGACATGAGTCTGAGTAAACTCCGGGAGTTGGTGATGGACAGGGAGGCCTGGCATGCTGCGATTCATGGGGTCGCAAAGAGTCGGACATGACTGATCTGATCTGATTGGATAGAAAAGAATGACATATGTATACTTATGGCTGATACATGTCGATGTTTGGCAGAAACCAACAATATTCTGTAAAGCAATTATCTTTCCATTTAAAAAACTCAAAATTTAAAAAAAATGAAATAAGCCATTTGCAGAAACATGGATGGACCTGGAGATTATCATACCAAGTGAAGTAACTCAGAAAGAGAAAGACAAATATTATATTAAATCCCTTATATGGGGAATCTAAAAAAGTGATACAAATGAACTTATTTGCAAAACAGAAATAGACTCACAGACATAGAAAACAAAACTTATGATTTCCAAAGAGACAAGGAACAAGATAAATTTGGGATTTAGAATTAATAGATACACACTACTGTATTATTATATAAAATAGATAAACAACAAAGACCTAATGTATAGTAGAGGGAGCTATATTCATTATCTTGTAATAACCTATAATGGAAAAGAATCTGAAAAAGAATCAGTTCAGTTCAGTCGTTCAGTCGTGTCCAACTCTTTGCGGCCCCATGGAATGCAGCACACCAGGCCTCCCTGCGCATCACCAACTCTGGAGTTTACTCAAACTCATGTCCATTGAGTCAGTGATGAAAAAGAATGTATTTATATACATTTATATACTGGACGCTGCCTGCTATGGTTTCCCCGGGAGAATTGGGAGAGATGGAAAAGAGTGCTGTGTTCTTGCCCATCTGCTCCTTTTTAAGGTCTGGGCAACCTGACCCTTTTGTACTTTATTTCCAGTCAAGAGCATAAGCAGCATTTCCTGGTTTCACCAAGAAATACTGCAAAAGTCAGAACTAAAAGAAGCATGTGAGGCTGCCCCGGGGCCCTTCTGAAACACTCTTGAAGCAGTAGCTCTGGGCTGTAATGAGCTGCTGCCACTCTTGAGCCCTGGGACAGCTCAGCTACACAGGAGCCCCCATCCTCAGGGCTACACCAGCCACTACCTGAGCACCTCCCCATCCTCCACAGTTTGCAAAATGCTTTGATATCTGCTGTTCAGCCCTGTTTCCTTCAGGCTCTGAAGCTGCAGAACAATTACAGGAGGAGCTGCCCTACAGGAGGAGCTGCAATTCCCCACATAGCAAATGAAGGACCTGAGATGCAGAGGAGCAGAGCAATTTACATAAAAATTGCCAGCCAAGGCCTGGCTGGCCCTGCTTGTCTATCTTTTGTAACTGTCCATTCTACAATTTATATATTTGGGAAGAGAAAAAACTCAGCAATTTGTTTGGAAGATGGTAAATCTGAATTCACGTAATCCTTTCTTCCACTTTTAAGAGGAAAAAAATTGGGAGTTGGTCTTTATGGTTAATTTAAGTCTTTGATTATATTAACTCTGCTTTACTGAGGTGCAAAAATGGAAAATTCTTCAGACTCCAAGGTCATTGTGCCGTCCACTGGGCTAATGCAGCAACAACGCCTGGAAAACCGCAATGGCCTTGTTGCAGGATCCACTATGTGCCAGGCACCAGCTGGGCACACAACACTGGTAACCTCATGTAACCCCTTCCTTCCAGATGAGAGACCTAAATCAAAGTGCTGACAATGACATCCTTGAGGCCACATATCTAGGGAGCCAAGACTCAAACCTCATCAGATGCCAAAACTAGCGTACAGGGAGGGCAACGTTCCAGAAACCCAGTTCATTTCTATGCCTTGAGTCTTTTTCACATTTTCCCTGTGTTGACTCCTATACAAAGGACAAGGGAAAAAACTAGAGGTTACAGTCACCCCTTGATATCCACTGGGGGCACTAGTCTCAGCCACCACCCCCGCCAAGATACCAGAATCCACCAGTGCTCAAGTTTCTTATATAAAGTGGTGTGATATTTGCATATAACCTACACACATTGTGCAGGATACTTTAAATCATTGCTAGATTACTTATAATAGCTAACACAATGAAAATGCTATGTAAATCATTGCTGGAGCTCAGTAAATTCAAGTTTTGCTTTTTGGAACTTTGTGGATTTTTTTCCCCAACTATTTTCGATCCATGGTCAGTTGAATCTGCAGATGCAGGACCCATGGATACAGAGGGCCTACTGTACTCCACAATTTTCCCTTTTTCCTCAAATCTCCGGCACCTCTTCCCTATTCCCCCATCTCAGCTGATGACTTTGTTGTCTCTTGTCACTGAGAAGCAAATGAATTCTGAAGATAACTTGTACACATTTACACCCTCATGTCCCTCGTCCACCCTGTATCCATGCCTATGGGTTCTTCCATTTCTCCTGTCTCTAGAGACAGTCTGTCCCATGGAGAAATTGCCTCCATTCTCTTCTGTGCTTTCAAATTTTCCCTCTGCCTTTTCCATCCTCCAGCAAACGTCTATGTCCTTCCCATTTCTCTTACAAAACCCAAAATTGACTCTTCATGCTCCTCCAGCCACTGCTCCATTTTTCTGTTTCCCTTTACAAAAGAACTCCTCCAAAGAGCTTTGGTATTCTCCCTGGTTCAATGCCTGCCCTGAAGTTTCACCTGGACCCTCTCCAGTCATGCTTCCACCCCTGCATCCTATGAACGTGAGTCTGTCAAGGTTACAGATGACTTGCATGTGCTGAATCCAATGACCAGTTCCCTCGAGCGAATAGCAGCTTTTGACACAGTTGACTCCACTTTCCACTATGGTGCTCTTTCTTTATTTGGCTTCCAACATTCTCTTGATTCCCCTTCTTTCTCATTGATGACTCCTGTTCAGCCTCTTTCTCTGGTTCCCTCTCTTCTCCCTGCCTCCTAAAGTTAGAGGGCTACAGAGCACCATTCTTAGTTTCTTCATATCTCTTCTCTGGATTGAGAGAGAAGTGACAGATAGATGATAGATATATACATACATTCATACCCACAGAGATAAATACACAGATACATAGATACATAGAGAGACAGACGCTTGATGATCTCAACCAGTTATATGGTTTTCCAGATAATACGCTGATGACTTCTAAGTATGCATCCTAATCCCAGACTTCTCCCCTAAATCCCTGACTCATATATCTGCCTACTCAACATCTCCTCTTAGACATCTAATCCTTAGATATCATAGGTATCTAATAGGTATTTCAGACTCAGCATCTCCAAATTTGAACACCTGGTCTTCATCCCAAATTCTGCTTCATCTCCAGTCTTCACCTAAGTTTAGGGGTAACCCAGATCTTCTGGTCAGATAAGTCAGTAGCTCGGAGTCATCCTTCTGTCTCTCCAATCCCACATCCAATCTGTCAGAAAACCGGGCTGGGCTTACCTTCCAGGTATAGACCACTTCCTACCACCTCTGCTAGCGTCCTGGTCTGAGGTATCAACCCCTCCCACTTGGATCTATGCAGCAGCCTCCAATCCAGCGTGCCTGCTGCCAACCCTGTCCCCTACTGTCCACTCTGAGCCAAGCTGTGAGAATGATCCATTTAATTAAAAAGACGGATAAAGTTATTTCTCTACTCAGAATCCTCACTTGACTCCTCATTTTACTCAGAGGATAAGCCAAAGCGTAAGCCTGAACTCCAGTCCCTATGGTCCAGGTGTCTGTCATCACTCTGACCTTCTCCTGCTGCTGTCCACCTGGCTCCCTCCTCTCCAGCCACGCTGGCCTATTTGCATCTCTGCTGAGAACAGTTTTTCCAGATATACACATGGCTTCCTCCTTCAAGTCTCTGGTCCAAAGTTAACTTGTCTTTAAAACTGTAACTCTCCTACTCTACCCACCGCCCCCCCCCACCACCACCAGCATTCCCAATCCCCCTAACCTGATCTATTTTTCCCATAGCTCTTACCAGTTTAGCCATGTACTCAATAACTTCCTTTTTCTTGTGTTTATTGCTTATTGCCTATCTTCCCCCACTACAATGTAACTTGCAAGAGGTCAGAGTTTGTTTGTTTCTTTATTTCTTTGGGGCTCACTAATAAAGCTCAAACACCTAGAATAGTGTCTGGCACATAGGTGCTTTAGAAATATTTGTTGAATGAATGAGTGAGAAAGCAACATCCTTACCCTGAAGGATATTTCAGGCTTGCTGTGAGTCTCCAACATCAGGGGCCACTCACATTGACAGATGCTCCTGAATCCCTTTCCTCACCCTCCCATTTATTTCTTCCAACTCTTATGCAGTCAACACCTCTACCATTCACCAGCAGGGCTGCATCTAGGAATTTGTTATTTCTTGGACATGAAAGACCTTCATCAACAACCCCAACAACTTCTGTCTCTTGAGCAATGATTATGTATAGGGATCACACTAGACATTTTGAGTATCTTATCTCTAGTCCTCATAGCACCACTGAAAGGGCATTTTAAGTCTCTAACTCCTCATTTGTAAATGAGGACAGTGAAAGGGAGCAGAGCTTGGTCACATTAATAAATGAGAGTGATGACCTGAACTGGGTCCACCAGCCCCAAATCCTGTGTTCTTTCCACTCCCACCTTGTTGGGATGGAGGGAGGAAGCCATAGCAAAACAGCTTTCAGCTTCCTCCTTCCTGCTTTTCTCTCTTTCTCTGAAATCCACAATCCTTAGAAATAAAGGTTTTGGAGGTACCCTGTCCAGATTCAAATCCTGGCTTCACCACTTACTAGCTGTGTAAACTTGGGCAAATTATTGATCTCTCCTACTTCTCATTTCCTTCATCTGTAAATGTCAATAATAAGAGCACCTACCTGTGAAGTTGGGTCTGGATTAAATTAGCGAACACTTGCTGGAAAACATTTAAAATATGACCTGGAATGTGGTACATAATATTGCTGTTTTTTGTTATTGACTATTATTCAACACAGATCATGAGACTGGTCACATGGAAAGAGAAAAGAGACTATAAAGCACTGGGGAAAAAATGCTCCAAAATATTAAAACTAGTGGTGAAGGCAATGGCACCCCACTCCAGTACTCTTGCCTGGAGGATCCCAGGGGTGGGAGAGCCTGGTGGGCTGACGTCTATGGGGTCACAAAGAGTCAGACACGACTGAAGTGACTTAGCAGTAGCAGCAGTAGCAGTGGTCTCTGGGGGAGGTAGAGCTATAGGTACTGCTATCTCTGCCTCAATAATGTAAGAATTGATAGATGACCCACTCAAGTTTAGGAAACTGAAACCATTACATAGAATCAGAATTCAAACCCCAGTTCTTCTGAGTCCACATATTGTAATCTCTGGGCTTCCCTGGCAGCTCAGCTGGTAAAGAATCTGCCTGAAATGCAAGAGACCCTGATTTGATTCCGGGGTTGGGAAGATCCCCTGGAGGAGGGCATGGCAACCCACTCCAGTGTTCTTGCCTGGAGAATCCCCATGGACAGAGGTGCCTGGTGGGCTACAGTCCATGGGGTTGCAAATCGTCAGACACGACTGAGTGGCTTAGCACAGCACAGCCTTGTGATCTCTTTCCCCAAACTTAGTTAATTTAAAGATCTAGAAAGTGAAAATATAGGTACTATATTTTCTGGGAAAAAAAAAAGAAACATGTGTAAGTGGACCTGTGCAGTTTCAACCCATGTTGTTGAAGAGTCAACTGGAGAGAGAGAGAGGAAGATTTTAAGAAACTGGCTCAAGCAATTTTGGAGGCTGACAAGTACAAAATCTTCAGGACAGACCAGCAGGCCAAACTTAGGAAGAGATAATACTTCAGCTCAAATACAAAGACAGTCTGGAGACAGAATTCCCTCTTCTTCGGGGAGATTAGACTGTTTTATCTAAGGTCTTTTTGAGACCCGTCCACATTATAGAGGGTACTCTCCTTTACTGAAAGTCTACTGAGTAAACTGGTATCCAAAAAAACTACCTTGACAGTCACATCTAGACTTGCCTTTGACCAAATGTCTGGATACAACCCAATTGATGCATAAAATGAACCCCATCATAGGGGATAATACCAATACTTTCCCTTGGAGCTAATGGTAAATAACAAAGGAGATGGGACATAGGAAAGTCATTTTGAAAGCTGCAAAAATCACCTAAAGTGGGGAATCACTATTCTTGAAAAATGCCAGAAGTCACTTTTTTTTAACAATGACACGAAAGTAGGAGAAAGTAAAGCGCCTTAACTGTGGGGAGACCTCCTATCATTCACACACTCTGCACCAATCAACCACGTGTTTGCTTTCTCTTCCTCCCACTTTGGATGGGCAGAGTTTTCTAAATCCCGACAAATGTATTTAGCCCCTCCAACCAGTGTGGCAATAAGGAAGAAGTTTTTAGTTTAGAGCTGAACCTAAATCCTTAAAATATTGCACAAGCCCAAATCTCAATAGAATAATTTAGACAGATATCCAGTCATGAAAGAGAGGGATAGAGATAGTCCTTGAATAGCTGTCTTTTCCAAGCTTCAGCTTCCCTTCCCACACAGCAGAACTCATGCTTACTGTTGCCCAGCTCACTCAGCAGTCATTGAGACTTACTGAAATATGCAACTGGCTATACTCTAAACCGGAGAAGGCAATGGCACCCCACTCCAGTACTCTTGCCTGGAAAATCCCATGGATGGAGGAGCCTGGTGGGCTGCAGTCCATGGGGTCACTAAAAGTCGGACACGACTGAGCAACTTCACTTTCACTTTTCATTTTCATGCATTGGAGAAGGAAATGGCAACCCACTCCAGTGTTCTTGCCTGGAGAATCCCAGGGACCGGGGAGCCTGGTGGGCTGCCGTCTCTGGGGTCACACAGAGTCGGAAACGACTGAAGTGACTTAGCAGCAGCAGCAGCATACTCTAAACTGTGACATTTCCAAACACCAGGAAATTTTTAAAATCATTTGAGAACATATACAACATGGCTGCTGGCTTTCCCCAGGGTGAGCAATCCTACAGCAAGAACGGAGATGAATCTGTGATGCTTTTCTTTTTTTTTTAATTTATTTTATTTTTTTGCTCCGCTGGGTCTTCGTTGTTGCTCAAGGGCTTTCTCCTGTTACAGTGAGTTGAGGCTACTTTTCATTGCGGTGCATGGGCTTCTCACTGCACTGGCTTCTCTTGTTGCAGAGCGCACACTCTAGGTGCAAGGGCTCCAGCAGTTGGGGCACATGGGTTTAGTTGCCCCGCAGCATGTGGTGTCTTCCCAGACCAGTGATCAAACCTGTGTTCCCTGCATTGGCAGGCAGACTCCTAACCCCTGGACCCTCAGGGAAGTCCCTCTGTGATGCCTTTTATGACCTAACTTTGGAAGTCACACAGGGCAAGAGAATCAGACAACACTTATTGAAAAGACAAGTGTCAAAGAATTGTAGATCTATTTTAAAACTACCACCAAAAATGCCTGTGAAATGTAGTAGAAAGTGAGAATGGGATGCGGGTGGAGGGCGTCATTCAGATAACATGCTCTACCTCAATTCAAGGTTCTGTGTTATAGGTTTAATGCATCAACATTCTAGATTTAACATGCTCAATAATAAATATGCTTCATTTATGACTTAAAGTATTGATAGATGAATGCAACACTGGACTGAAAGTTGCTCAGTCATGTCCGACTCTTTATGACCCCATGGACTGCAGCCTTCCAGGTTCCTCTGTCCATGGAATTCTCCAGGCAAGAATACTGGAGTGGGTAGCCATTCACTTCTCCTGGAGATCTTCCCAACCCAAGGATCGAAACTGGGTCTCTTGCATTTCGGGCAGATTCTTTACCATTTGAGCCACCAGGGAAGCCTGGATGCTACACTGTAGGTATTCCAACCAGAAGGAAACTTCCAGATCACAGAACCAACTTCCTCTTTTACAAAAGGGAAAACTAAGGCCCACAGAGGGGCAGTGATTTTCCCAGGACAACTCAGTGAGCCGGTGGCCCAGCTCTGCCCAGAAGTTTGATTCCCTGTCCCCTGGAAGAACTTTTCCCAACACTTCATACAGGGCCGTATGTAATGGACTTTCCCCAAATCAGCTTGAGATATCCTAAGAAGAAAATGAGCTCTAGAGAGGGTGATGTCATCAGGGAAGATAGAAACAAAATGAATTTTAGGGATTCTCAGAAACTGCTGAGACCTGAGGCCCTTCTGGCTATGCAATGAGCTGCCCTCCTTCCAGGAACTGGTCAAGAGTGAGGTTAGCCAGGAGAGGAAATGGAGACATGCTCCCAGCTGCATCGCTCCCATCCACTGCACAGGGCTGTCATCACTGCTTGTTGACTGGGAACACTGACCAGAAAACCCCTGCCATGTGGACAATCCTTCTCAGCAACTCAGAAACACAGGGATCAGCTCAAGCCAAGGACATAAAATGACAAAGAAACGGACCAAGGTAGCTGAGAGAATATTTTACGTTGCTTTCCAAATTGCTTATTACACATTTTATGCATTTTTATGCTCTATAATGATTTTAGTTTAGCGACTAAACAGCAACAACAACAACATGCTCTGTGACAATTTGAGATTATTAATATTTATGCATCTATGCATCTTATGGTCAGTAAATGTGACATAACAATGTGTGCTGTGCTCAGTTGCTCAGTCATGTCTGACTCTGTGTGACCGCATGGACTGTAGCCTGCCAGGCTCCAGTCCATGGGATTCTCCAGACAAGAATACTAGAGTGGGTTGCCATTTCCTACTCCAGGGGATCCTCCAGACCCAAGGATCAAACCCACATCTCCTGAGTTACCTACACTGGCAGGTGGACTCTACCACTGCACCACATAGTTTTAATTGTATGGACTATGTTGGAGATTTTCATCTCCCAGTTCTTGAGTGAAGAACTCTGAAACAGTAATAACAGAGGTAGCCATTCTTGCCCTTGTCACAGAGAGGTAGGGTAACATGCCAGAGGAACACCTGTTCTGGGGTCAGAATGCCAAACTGAAATCCTGCTTCTGCCATGGACCAGCTGAGACTTTGAGAAAATCATTTGATTTCTCCATGTTGCAGTATCTTCATTGGTAAAATGGAAGTGATTGTAGTTGCCGCCTCATGAGATTGTTGGGAGAGATGAACAAGTCAACTTCTGGAAAGCACAACAGAGGCTGGTGCATTGTGGAATCTCAGTGTTTTCAGTACTTGGCACTTAGTATTGCTGGGTGCTTTAGTCATATTTTCCCTCTTAGGCACTAGCGCCCAGATGTTGCAATTCAGCCCCCCTGCCCAAGATCACAAGGCCAACTTTCCAAACCGGGGAAGTTGGACTAAAAGATCTCTGAGGTCCCATTCAAATAACTGTTCCATGTGCCTCGGAAGTTTGAGAATAAACTGTCTCCAAAGTCAGTCATGTTAGGATTCCATCAGAAAGACCTAGAGAGGGAGACTGCTTCACTGAATACAAACACAAACTGGTCAAGTTTAATCCACAACAACCCTAGGAGATTGGTCTACCACCACCTCATTTAACAGGCAAGGAAATTGAGACACACAGAGTCTATTAGGTGACACAACTAGCAAGCAGCTGAGTCCAATTCAGACCAGGCTTTAACCGCCCGGTTCCTGAGTCTGCCAGGTTTAACCACCTCACTGCATCCACACTGACGGCTTTCCTGCAGTGACATTGTTGAGATGTGGGTGAGATGAAGTGTCAGATGGAATCAGCTGGCAGCTGAGTACTGATTCCTCATTATATAATTTTGCCATCTGCACTCACTCACCAGTCTCCTTGGTCCAGGGCTGGGGGACACAGACATTAAAGAGTCAGAACAGACACATTATATTAATATACATTTTTTTTCAGGCACTTAATGCCTAGCTGCCCACTGTCCCCTGAATCTGTCACATGCAGCTTTTGTGCCTTTGCCACCCTCTTCCTTCTGCCTGTAATGTTCTGCCTGCATCTCCACTTGGAGAATGCCTACTCCTCCTTTGAGGTCTTGCTCACATCACTTCCTCTTTGAAGCCTTCTCTGACTTCCCCAGGCAGAGTTGCTCTGTCCTTTATGACCCCCCCCCCACCCCCGATTTTGCACTTTTCAATGTCGTAGCCTTTATCAGTTTGTACACTGCTCACCCCAGTAGCACACGTCTCTCTCTCCATAACCTTTCAATAATGTGCAGCCCAAGGGCAGGAACTGAGTTTTATTCAACCTCAAACCTGCTGTGCCCAGAATAGGACTGGCTCGTAGTAGAGAATTGATGAGCATGAACTGACCGATTAAACGAATGAAAGACCCTTTTCTTCAGAGTTTCTGTGATTCGATATGATATTTTTCCCTAGAACTTGTGGTTTTCAGGCCAGAAGGTGACTTTCCCACCATGTCGGCTGCAAAGAGCTCTATGAGTTTGACTTTCTTAGAAGAACAAGTATCGTATGTTGGTGCAATATATGGAATCTAGAAAATGGTACAGATGAACCTCTTTGCAGGGCAAGAATAGAGATGTAGAAATAGAGAATGACATGTGAACACAGAGCGGGAAGGAGCGGGTGGGACAAATTGAGTCGCATTGACATATATACACTACCAAGTGTAAAATAGTGAGAAACAGCTATATAGTACAGGGAAATCAGCTTGCTGCTCGGTGATGACCTAGAGGAGTGGGATGGAGGCATCCTGGGAGGGAGATTAAAGAGGGAGGAGATACATATATACATGTAACTGATTCACTTTGTTGTACAGCAGAAACTAACACAACATTATAAAGTAAGTGTACTCCAATAAAAAAAAAAAAAAAAAAGCTTGACTTTCTGGAACATTTCCTACATTTTCCTTATGATCATATCCCAGTTGTTTCCTGTTTGTTCACACCTCATAACCCCCTCTTCCTTCCTCATCTAATAGTTGCAGTCTGTTTCCACTTCATCCCAGCATGCTGGACAGGACTAACCTGGATTGACGTCCTCTCATCAGACAGGCCTGTGGGCATCTGGGGCAGTTTCCTGCAACTGCGATAGGGACCAAGTCTTGGGCTTTGGCTTCTACCACTTATTCCTTGGATGAACCTATTACTCCAGTTTGCTAAACTTTGTTTTCCTTGTCTGTAAAATGGGATCACTCACCCCTTCCTCCATAGAATGATGTGAGGAGTCAACCAGTTGTACATGTGTGAGGTGCTAGCACATGGCAGGCACTCAATAAAGGCTCTGGCACCTTTCCTTTTCCTTGTGCAGACAAGATCTGCTTTTAATCATAATGCAATCCATTATCCATTATCCAGGAGAAATAGCAACAACCTCAGATATGCACATGATACTACTCTAATTGCAGAAAATGAAGAGGAACTAAAGAGCCTCTTGATGAGGGTGAAAGACGAAAGTGAAAAAGCTGGCTTAAAATTCAACATTCAAAAAACGTTCAAGGTCATGGCATCTGGTCCCATCCCTTCATGGCAAATTGATGGGGGGAAAGTGGAAACAGGGACAGATTTTATTTTCTTGGGCTCCAAACTTACTACAGACAGTGACTGCAGACAGGAAATTAAAAGATGCTTGCTCCTTGGAAGAAAAGTTATGACAAACCTAGACAGTGTATTAAAAAGCAGAAACATCACTTTGCCAACAAAGGTCTGTATGGTCAAAGCTATGGTTTTTCCAGTAGTCAGGTATGGATGTGAGAGTTGGACTGTAAAGAAGGCTGAGTGCTGAAGAATTGATGCCTTTGAACCGTGGTGCTGGAGAAGACTCTTGAGAGCACCTTGGACCACAAGAAAATCAAACCAGTTAATCCTAAAGAAAATCAACCCTGAGTATCCACTGGAAGGACTAATGCTAAGGCTGAAGCACTAACACTGTGGCCGCCTGCTGCAAAGAGCTGACTTATCAAAAAGACCCTGCTGGTGGGAAAGATGGAAGGCAAAAGGAGAAGAGGGCATCAGAAGATGAGATGGTTAGATAGCATCACCAACTCAATGGACATTAATTTGAGCAAACTCTGGGAAATAGGGATGGAGAGGGAAGTCTGACCTGTGGGAGCCTGTTGTGCTGCAACCAAAGGGGTCATAAAGAGTCAGACATGACTTAGCAATTGAACAACAATCCATATATCAGAGATAGAAATGCATACTGTGCACAGTTATGAGAAGTAAGATAACTAGAATCTACCCAACTATTGTTAGATCCTCCCTATCCAGCCCTCTCTTGATACCATGTAGTTAAGCAGAAACCCACAATGTAGTTCATACTTCCCTGTGGCTCAGACCACATGGCATCACACCTACTTGTTACTCATTAGCATACCAGATGAACAGAGCAGAGGGGGAGTGATGAGTTCTATCTGGAGAAGTGGGCAAGATAGGCTTCAGGGGCTGAGACCGAGAGCAGAGAAGAGGGGGCAGTGCATAAAGCATCCCTACCTACTCAGACCTCCATACTGAAGGAAGAGGCAGGGATAAGAACAGGGACTCAGGGCTCAGCCTGCCTGGATGAAGTACATGTAGGACAAAAAGAGGACTTTGAGCCACAAAACCAAAGTGAAGTCTTGGCAGTAGCATTAACTGGTCAACCTTGGGTGACTCTCTGAGCCTGTTCCTACTCTTTAAATGAGTTGGATAGTACCAACTCATACAATATCAGAGTTTTGCACAAAGATCACACAAGGTAATCTAAGTGGACACACAGTTTAACTGCAAGATAGTGGACCATTAGGAGAAGATCTTTTAATAATCTTGTAGCCTGTTTCTAATCTCCAAGCCTTGGGGTTCTCTGCCAGCCTACTTGGCCAAGAATTTCTTCAGATACCATTGTAAGTGCTTTGCCCAGATCCAAAACTCTCGGTGGCTTTGGTACAAAGATTGGCAACTAGAGAAATTTCTCATGCTTATTTAGGAGAGTTTGATCTTTAGCCATCTTTGCTGTTTCCTACAAAATAGATGAGCATATAAAGACAGAGGGATGAAAAATAATAGAAGAATTATTAAGCTACACAACTATCATTCCCTTTACACCTTCACCATAAAGACTAGTCATTTGTATTTCTTGATTTAGATGTGGACTCTTGACAGGTAAGGGTCATGAATAAATGAAATTATGTTTGAACATCCACATATGTTGCCTACAGAAACTTGGACTCATGCCCAGGCAACTCTTTTATGTGCTGCCATGCAAGAGGAGGTCTCATTTGAAAACTAAGAACTGATATTCCTTCCCTTCCAAGGGTAAACAGAACCCTGATCCAGGAATTTACTGTTGTGCCTCTCTGGTAGGCATTAGCCAGTATTGATTAATTTAGCATGACTGATGGGCACAGTGTTAGAAATTTTCTTCTTTCCCCAAAACCTTGTAATGAGAATAGGCACTCAGGAAATTAAATCCATAATTATGGGCTGTACATTTTATTATCTTGTCTCTGATTCTTACAATAATACTGCAGAGTGGGTATCTTTGTGCCCATTTTACAGATGAGAAAGGTGATAAAGTTACCATTGAAGTGACTTTGAGTATGAAAGATGGTAGAACCCAGATTGGGACTAAAATCAGTCATCACAACACAGCACATTTTTTTTTCAAGTGTGCATATCAGACAGTAAGAAAGTACCTTGCCAAGCACTGGGATAGAACAATGGACAAAAATCAGTCTTGTCCTTGCCCTGTGCAGATCACAGAATGAATATGAAAACAGATTCATTGGACTTACCATCATTCCTAAATTTTCCTAGAGGAAGTTACATATAAACTGAGTCTTAAATGATGAATAGCAATTAGCAAAGGAGAAGAGGAGATTTTAGAGCAGGGAGCCTTTCAGGCAGAGGAAGCAGAGTGGGGCATGTTCAAGGAAAGGAGAGAGAAATAGAAAAAGAACCTGGAGAGGCAGCGCTGGGTTGTGGGGAGCTGGCAGGACTGTTCAGGAGTTCAGGCTTTCTCCTGAGGGCACTGGGGGCCTCTGAAGGTCTTCCATGGGGAAAAGTACATACCGATTTGTGTCCCCTGTGTTTCTTCTCCACTCTCATCCAACCTCCAGGTTGCATCCTGCAAGGTCATGGGACAATTCATTGCAAAGTGGCCAGTGGTCCAGGGCAGGGATGCTGGTGACCAGGATGCAGGCTGCGGCAGCGCAGATGGAGAGGAGGGGATGAGCTGAGGGATCTCGGGGAAGCAGCCAGACCCTGAAGGCCCTTGAAAGCCCCCAGCCCATTACAGTGTGGGCGCCAGGTCCAGGATGTTATGAAGATGAAGAATGAAGATAAAGAAAAGGGACCTGAGGGACTAATAAGCAGGAGTGTTGGTTTGAATTATGTTCTTTGCCAGTGTGTTCTTTTTTCTTTACTTGTTCCTTCTTTTTTCCCCAATCATATGCATGAAGATATAAACTAAAGTATTCTCTTTTAAAAGTTTATATGGGATCATAACCCTGTTTTATATATGGGAAAAGGCTGACTCCCAGTGGGTTTTCTGTATTTTCATATTGCCATAATTCAAACAATGTGATGAATCAACTTGCTGTAATTTCCAAAGCTGGGCCCAGAGAAGCCGAATTTTATAGGGAATTTAGTGAGCTGTGCCCTGGGGCTGGGTAGTAGTCCTTGGAGGGAAAAGGTATTTCTGGAAAGATGGAGGAGGGAACTACCGTTTACAGAGTGTTTCCTGTGTGCCAGGTCATTTATCCCTCAGGAAAGTCAAGTGAATGTTGTTTCATGTAGAAGGAAAGCTGAGGGGTTAAGTGACTTGCCTGTGGACACCCAACTGCTAACGGGAGACCCCAGCTAACTCCAAAGTCAGGTTCTTTCCCAAACAGCACATGCCTCCTGGGCATAAGAAACACACCCCAGTGGACTTGACTGCAAGGAGGTAGGAGGCTTTAGAGATTTTCTCCCTGTTTCTCCAGCTTTAAAAGACCTGGGTGAACCTAAGTAGGTCCCCTCACTGTGCCCTGAGCACTCGCCTCCCAAAGACAAAAGGGAAAATGAGGGCTGTGCTCTTTGCAATTAATTTTCTCTTCTGACCCCAAACCTTCTCAAGCTGGCACACAGAGCCTCTGGCTTCTAGTCCTAACTCAAGGTCCAGTGTTCACGGCCCATTCCAGGGAGACCATTCAACTGATGAGCCAAGGAATTATCTGCTAAATCTAAGAGTCTCTTACAAACCCAAACAGATCAACGAGAATATAAAAATCGGAGACCTTCAAAGCCACTGAGGAATCTAATCTGCTCTCTCTGGAGTCATCAGCGCTATGATCCCATTTTATGTTTAAGAAAGCTGAGACTTGGAAAATTTGAGTCAATTATCCACAGTATTTAGTAATACCATCAGGCTGTGAATCTCAACTTCAGATATAAAAGTAGCCAGCACAATCGTCCATAATATCAGGTGTTCTGAATGTTCTTGCCTGCCTGCTACCAGTTCTCAGCTTGACCCCTGCCCCTCACTCTGGAAGATGGACATCCACTGGCATTTCCCCAGAGTGAACGCAGATGCTGCCCTGTAGATCTGAGCCTCCATCCCTAAGATGTGCCATACGTGGACTCTTGAAAGAATTAACAAGCCCACATGTGGCGCAGGGTAGACTGGGAGCCTGGACTAAGGAGTCATAAAAAATTTTTAAGAGAACTTTATGGGAGTGAGCCCTCCGGCAGGCCAAGCAGTGAGGTAGAGGGTGGCGGCAAAGAACGGAGCAGATCCAGAGGTAGGAAATCAGCTCTGATGAAGGAAAAGGAGGCCAGAAAAGACCACATCCCCCAGGGGAGAGCAGTGAGCCCAGAGCTGGGGCTGGGGCCCAAAGACCAAGGCTCTGACTAATTCCCCATGTGATGGAGGGCCAGTTCCTTCCCTTATGCAGCTGTGCACCAAAGAATATACATGTACAAAAAAGTTCTAAAATGAAAATGAGAAAAAGAAGAGGGATGGGAAGAAAGTATTGCTTCAGATGGGATTGTCCATGGCACCATCACACCCCTCCCTCTGTCCCATGCCTGGTGATCAGGACACACAGACATGTCCTCATGCTCCAAACCAGCTATGCACACTGCTGCTGCTAAGTCGCTTCAGTTGTGTCCAACTCTGCATATGCTGTTCAGACTAAGCTGAATGTTCTCTCCTCTCTTCTTTACCTGGAAAATTTATAATCTGGTTTTCAGTTTTCAGGTCATGTCACCTCCTCCACGAAGCTTTCCCTGATTCCCCTCCCATTTCCACCCACTTTCAAACACAGGCTATCACACTTTTGAGTTTTTACATCTTTGTCTTCATTTGACCAGGCTTCCCAGGCGGTTCAGTGGTAAAGAATCCGCCTGCCAATGCAGGAGGTTCAAAAGATGTGGGTTCGATCCCTGGGTCAGGAGAATCCTCTAAAATAGGAAATGGCAACCCACTCCAGTATTCTTGTCTGGAAAATTCCATGGACAGAGAAGCCTGGTAGGCTACAGTCCTTGGGGTCACAAAGAGTCGGATACGACTAAGTGACTGAGCACACACACACACATTGGGTTGACCAAAAAGTTTATTCATGCTTCTTCATGACATCTATGGAAAACTCAAAGGAACATTTTGGCCCACCCAATATATACCCAATGACAGCATTTGTCACATTGTGTTTTTACTGTAGTAGTATTAGTACTAGTAATATAAGGCTTCTATTTAAGGGAGCCATATTTTTGATTCTGTGAAAGTGCTGCACTCAATATGCCAGCAAATTTGGAAAACTCAGCAGTGGCCACAGGACTGGAAAAGGTCACTTTTCATTCCAATCCCAAAGAAAGGCAATGCCAAAGAATGCTCAAACTACCGCACAATTGCACTCATCTCACACACTAATAAAGTAATGCTCAAAATTCTCCAAGCCAGGCTTCAGCAATATGTGAACCATGAACTTCCAGATGTTCAAGCTGGTTTTAGAAAAGGCAGAGGAACCAGAGATCAAATTGCCAACATCTGCTGAATCATTGAAAAAGCAAGAGAATTCCAGAAAAACCATCTATTTCTGCTTTATTGACCAAGCCAAAGCCTTTGACTGTGTGGATCACAATAAACTGTGGAAAATTCTGAAAGAGGTGGGAATACCAGACCACCTGATCTGCCTCTCGAGAAATTTGTATACAGGTCAGGAAGCAACAGTTAGAACTAGACATGGAATAACAGACTGGTTCCAAATAGGAAAAGGAGTACGTCAAGGCTGTATATTGCGACCCTGCTTATTTAACTTATATGCAGAGTACATCTCAGAAACTCTGGGCTGGATGAAACACAAGCTGGAGTCAAAATTGCCAGGAGAAATATCAGTAACCTCAGATATGCAGATGACACCACCCTTATGGCAGAAAGAGGAGAAAAACTAAAGAGCCTCTTGATGAAAGTGAAAGAGGAGAGTGAAAAAGTTGGCTTAAAGCTCACCATTCAGAAAACTAAGATCATGGCATTCGGCCCCATCATTTCATGGGAAATAGATGGGGAAACAGTGGCAAACTTTATTTTGGTGGGGCTCCAAAATCACTGCAGATGGTGACTGCAGCCATGAAATTAAAAGACACTTACTCTTGGAAGTTATGACCAACCTAGACAGCATATTAAAAAGCAGAGACATTACTTTGCCAACAAAGGTTCATCGAGTCAAAGTATGGTTTTTCCAGTAGTCGTGTATGGATGTGAGAGTTGGACTATAAAGAAAGCTGAGCACTGAAGAATTGATGCTTTTGAATGGTGGTGTTGGAGAAGACTCTTGACAGTCCCTTGGACTGCAAGGAGATCCAACCAATCCATCCTAAAGTAGATCAGTCCTGAGTGTTCATTGGAAGGACTGAGGTTGAAGCTGAAACTCCAATACTTTGGCCACCTGATGTGAAGGACTTACTCATTTGAAAAGACTCTGAGGTTGGGAAAGGTTGAAGGTGGGAGGAGAAGGGAATGACAGAGGAGGAGATGGTTGGATGGTATCACTGACTCAGTGGACATAAGTTTGAGTAAACTCCGAGAGTTGGTGATGGACAGGGAATCCTGGCATGCTGCAGTCCATGGGGTCACAAAGAGTCAGACACAACTGAGCGATGGAACTGAACTGACTGATTTTTTTTTTGCCAGTGTTAGTCTTTTTATAAGTTGTATAATTTACATTTCATCCCAATGCCATAAATTAGGTATTATTTTCCCAACTTTAAGAAATGAAGAAACAAAGACCCCAATGAGGTCAGAGATCTTCCTATGTGTATCCTTGGGTAAGGGACAGTGCCTATATTTGGAGCAAGGTCTGACTCTGTTATGCTTCCAGACTACTCACTCCAGACAAAGAAGTAATAATAGGCAATGACCAAAATAATGCATAAATGTCACCATTGAGTAAAGAGAGCTTCCATATGAAGCATGGCTTTAAACAAGCATTTTATTTTGCTGCACGTATCCATCCCAGAACACCCCCACTCAGAGACAAAAGCTAGCCATAAGGACCACATAATTTAACCACGGGAACATGAAGGACTAGGCAGGCTACAGGCTGGCCCAGGTCACATACTGCCTTTGGCACCTGCCCAGCAGTATTTCTCAACTTCTGGTGAGCAGCCCTCTCCAAACCGCTCCTTCCCAGAGCTCTGCATTGGCAGTGGGCCTGTTTTCCTTCCCTGAAACAGAAGCTTTTCTGTGCCTGTCCTTAGAGACAGAAGGAGCACCAAACCTGTATTTCTTGGTTGCGCTCTCCCAATTAAGCAAAGAAGCCAACCAAAGACTCTGCGAGTCAAACTAATTGCATCTTAGCATGATCTGTTCCTGCCAGCTTTAGCCTAGAGTCAGGTTTTACAGGCCACTTAGCCCCATACCCAGGGTTTATGATGGAAACCCTGACAAAGCTGTACTGATAAGACTGCAGAGGACTCAGGAGACCAGAAAACCTAGTAATTTTCCAGGATCTAAACCCAGCTTCCATTCTGAGGGCCCCTCGCCAGCCGAGACTCTGAAGTGTCAGCCAAGAGGGCCCTGGCAGAAAGCTGTCTGTTTCCACATCAATGCTCTCTGGAAATTCAGTGTGATACCTTGCTGGGATTTTTAATGACAAGTTTCTCCTTCAGCATCACCTGGTATGCAATTAGTTTTCCCTTCTTTGGACTGCCCAATCATTTATTCATTTGGTCATTCATTCACCAAATTTAAACTCTATTCGAGTTCCCATATGATCCAGCAATCCCACTCCTGGGCATATATCCAGACAAAACTATAATTCAAAGATACCTGCAACCCTATGTTCATAGCAGCACTATTCACAATAGCCAAGACACGGAAACAACCTAAATACTTATCAACAGATGAATGGATAAAGAAGATGTGGTACATATATATACAGTGGAGTACTACTCAGCCATAGAAAATGAAATGAATGGGCCTAGAGATTATCATACTAAGTGAAATAAATCAGAAAGAAATATATGATACCACTTATATGTAGATTCTAAAATAGGATCCAAATGAACTTACCTATGAAACAGATGCACAGACACAGAGAACAGACTTGTAGTTGCCAGAATGGAGGGAGGAGAAGGGCAGATTGGAAGGCTGGGGTTAGCAGATGCAACTACTATACAGAGAATGGGTAAATAAAAAGGCCCTACTGTATAGCACAGGGAACTACATTCACTATCCTGAGATAAACCACAGTGGAAAAAAATACGAAAAAGAATGTCTATGTGTATAATTGAATCAACTGGCTGTACAGCAGAAATTAACACAAAATAGTAAACCTTTTTCAGCTATATTTGAATTAAAAAAAAAAAATTTACACTCTATTCCTTTATCATGCAGTTTGTGCACTTCATAACTCTAAGGGGCTATCAGTTCATAGAGTACTGTCTGATAACTGTGGAATAGGGAGAGTAAAAATAAAACAGAATGTGAAAATGCCATATATTCAGTCTATTATAGATGGCCAGCAAACACATGAAAAGATGCTGGACATCACTACTTATTAGATAAATGCAGATCAATGAGGTATCACCTCATATTGGTCAGAATGGCCATCACTGAAAAGTCGACAAATAAATTCTGAAGAGGGTGTGGAGAAAAGGAAATCTTTCTACACTGCTGGTGGAAATATATTAAATAAATTGATGCAGTCACTGTAAAAAACAGTATGGAGGTTCCTTAGGAAACTAAAAATAGAACTATCACAAGACCCAGCAATCCCATTCTTGGGCATATACCCAGAGAGAACCATAATTTAAAAAGATGCATGCCCTCCGATGTTTATTGCAGCACTATTTACAACAGCCAGGATGTGGAAGTGACCTAAATGTTCATCAACAAAGAAATGGATAAAGAAGATGTGGTACATATACACAATGGAATATTACTCAGTCAATTATAGAAGAAAGAACATTCAGAATAAGTTAACTGGGTCCTACAGCAATTCCTAGGCTCTTATAGCAATTTCCATTGTCTTTCTAACACAGAAAAAGAAAATCAGAATTATCACCCCCTTGTTTAAAACACGGTTTCTCAACCTTGGCACTATTACTATTTTTAGCTGATTTACTCTTTGTTTGAGATTGTCCATGGTAGGATATTTGGTAACATAACTGGCCTCTACCCACAGATTCCAGTAGCAACTTCCGCCTCACCATGATGATAATCTGAGCCACAAGGGAAGCCCAAAACTGCCCCCAGTTCAGTTAAGTTCAGTTCAGTTGCTCAGTCAAGTCTGATTCTTTATGACCCCATGGACTGCAGCACACCAGGCTTCCCTGTCCATCACCAACTCCCAGAGCTTGCTCAAACTCATGTCCATTTTGTTGGTGATGCCATCCCACCATCTCATCCTCTGTCACACCCTTCTCCTGCCTTCAATCTTTCCCAGCATCAGGGTCTTTTCCAATGAGTCCAGTGAGTTATTTGCATCAGGTGGCCAAAGAATTGGAGCTTCAGCTTCAGCATCAGTCCTTCCAATGAACATTCAGGACTGATTTCCTTTAGGATTGACTGGTTGGATCTCCTTGCAATCTAAGGGACTCTCGAGATTCTTCTCCAACACCACAGTTCAAAAGCATCAATTCTTGGGTACTCAGCTTTCTTTATGGTCCAACTATCATATCCATACATGACTACTGGGAAAACCATAACTTTGACTATACGGGCCTTTGTCAGCAAAGTAAAGACTCTGCTTTTTAATATGTTGTTTATGTTGGTCTCCAGATATTGCCAAATGCCCATGAGCAATATGGGGAGCAGTATGGGGAGCAGGGGGCTTCCCAGGTAGCTCAGCTAGTAAAGAATCTGCCTGCAATGCAGGAGACCCCAGTTCAATTCCTGGATCAGGAAGTTCCCCTGGAGAAGGGATAAGCTACCCACTTCAGTATTCTTGGGCTTCCCTAGTGGCTCAGACAGTAAAGAATCCTCCTGCAATGCAGGAGACCTGGGTTCAATCCCTGGGTTGGCAAGATACCCTGGAGAAGGGTATGGCAACCCACTCCAGTATTCTTGCCTGGAGAATCCCCATGGACAGAGGAGCCTGGCAGGCTATAGTCCATGGAGTCAAAGAGTCAGACACGACTGAGCAACTAAGCACAGCACAGCACATGGGGAGCAGGAGGGAAGGGGGCAAATTGTCTTCAATTGAAAATGACTTGTTTAAAATAACCTCTTCTTCTCCCCATTTCCTCCCCATTCCGGTCTATTGCCCACTGAATGAAGTCAAAGACACTTGGATTTTCACTCAAGAACCTCAGGTTGGGACTCCACTTACCTGTGCAGACCCATCACTCACCATTCCTCCTTGCACTCCACCCCACACTTCTCCTGCAGGCAGGCATTCATTATTTCCACCTCCTGCCCTATTCTCCTTGTCCCTCAAGGCTCAGTGTGGGTCCCCTAACTTGTGAAACTTTTTCAGACCCTTCCATCCCCCCGAACAGGTGGATTTGTCCCTACATGAGATCCTTGGCACCACAGGGCACCATCTACCACAGCACTTAGAATGGTGGGAGTATCAACTCTAATGAACCACATAGAATATCAGCTTCTATGTCTTTGAATTACTTAGGGGCAATAATTATGCATCCCCAGCACTTAGTAAAATTCGGGCTCAAAGAGATTGATTTAGTGATTGCTCTATCATATTCAAGTTCAGTGAAGGATTAAAAAGTAAAAATATAGAAAAGTCCATAGGCTCCACTAGCATGCCCTACAGAATTATCTGGAACTTCTGGCCAGAGAGACAGAGCTCTCAACTCTGTGGTCAATAGACCAGTCATATGATCTTGGACAAGTCAATTCATCCCTCTGGTTTGCCTCAATTTCCTTATGTTTTAAAACAAAGTCTCTCACAATAGTTTGAGGCACAACTGAGTTACTACATGAAAGCACTTAGTGAGCTGCCATTAACTGTATGAACATGAAAGATTATTATTTCTTTTTAATAATAAGATCCTTAAAGACATGGGCTTCCCAAGTGACACGAATGGTAAAGTACCCACCTGCCAATACAGGAGACATAAAGGACATGGGTTCCATCCCTGGGTCAGGAAGATCCTCTGAAGAAGGGCATGGCAACTCACTCCAGTTTCCTTGCCTGGAAAATCCCATGGACAGAGGAGCCTGGCAGACTACAGTCCATGGTAGCCAAGAGTCAGACACTACTGAAGTGACTTAGCACACACATGCATGCCTTAAGATCACCACTCTCCTGTACAGCAAGCAGCTTCTTACCACTGAGTCACAGGGGAAGCTCAAAAATGTTGAACTAAAATATTTTGTTTTAATTTTTATATTTTTATAGGATTCCTCTTTCCTTATATTGAAGCTTGGTCATATCCTAGTTGTGAAAGGCATTTTATTTGTTAGGGTTTTTTCCGCCCCTCTTGAATAATAAGCCTTTTCATTTGATAAATCCTATCCTACCTAGACTCATTGTATTTCAATTCAGGAATGTTTTGTTTCTTCCTGGGGAGAATTCAAAGAGTTTCTTTGATTTCCCTGAAGCAGGCCACACCCATAACAGGAGGACATTTTTTCTAACAGACTGTAGCCTGTAAATCTTGAATTTTAAAAACTGTGCACAATGATAACAATTAGGATAGAAAACTTCACAAGAGGAGCTTCTTCTAAAACGTATTCTTCATTTGAGACAAAAAAGAAATTGCAGTAGTCTTAAGGAAGTGTCATTGAAAGAAATCTCTAAAGAATTTAGCACTATTGTGGGTTGAATTGTGTCCCTCACAAAGGTCCTAAGCCCCTGTATCTATAAGTATGCCTTATTTGGAAATAGGAGCTTTGCAAATGTGTCCATGTTCAGATGAGGTCATACTGGATTTGAGTGGGTCCTAATCTAATAAGGGGCTTCCTAGGTGGCACTAGTGGTAAAGAACCTGCCTGCCAAGAGAAGGTATCAGTCCCTGAGTCGGCAAGGCATGGCAACCCACTCCACTATTCTTGCCTGGAGAATACTATGGACAGAGGAGCCTGGTGGGCTACAGTCCATGGGGTCACAAAGAGTTGGGCATGACTGCAACAACTTAGCATGCACACACTGATCTGATATGACTGGTGTCATTATAAGAAGAGAAGAAGAGACTCAGACAGGGAGAGAACATGTGAAGACAGAGGCAGAGACTGGCATGACGTAGCTACAAGCTGCACTGATGGCCTTTTCCTCCATTCCTCACTTGATTTTTCTCCAGAGGAGGAGAAAAAGTCACCTCCTTCTACAGTATATAATTGGTGAGTCTAGGAAAAGGAATTCAACATGCTCAACAGGCTCCATCCTCCTTCTGTTTTTCTAGATTGCTTAAAGGAATGCATAGTTTTTGCTTCCCTATGCCTTATATTCAGAGAAGGCAATGGCACCCCACTCCAGTACTCTTGCCTGGAAAATCCCATGGACGAAGGAGCCTGGTGGGCTGCAGTCCATGGGGTGGCGAAGAGTCAGACACGACTGAGCGACTTCACTTTCACTTTTCCCTTTCATGCATTGGAGAAGGAAATGGCAATGGCAACCCACTTCAGTATTCTTGCCTGGAGAACCCCATGGGTGGTGGAGCCTGGTGGGCTGCTGTCTATGGGGTCGCACAGAGTTGGACACAACTGAAGCGACTTAGTAGTAGTAGTAGTAGTATGCCTTATATTTAGTGTGGCAAGCTGCAGCCCTAGGATAAGGCCCATGGTGGGTCCACTGTGCCAGTGATGGGGAGAGAGTCAAAATTTAGAAGCAAAATGTAAGCACACCCACTTGGCTTCTGATTGAAAGCCATGTTCCCCAGTCAGCTTTATCAATCATAAGTGTAGTGTTTTAATATGCGTTTACAGTATCTATCTCTGAATGGGCTTTAAACTCAAAAAGAGAAGTAGAAGATCATTTATTTCACCCAGGGAATTCAGAGGAGGGGATTCCAGAGCCTTATGGCATCATCAGTGATTGACGACTGAAGGGCAGTATTGATTTTGAATAAAAAGAATTAGGTGGCAGCTCCAAAAATATCTGTTGTTCTAGATTTGCTCTTTACTGGAGTAAATCATTAATGTCAGACACTTGGTATGTAGTGGCTGATTTTTTTCTCTAACGAACAGAAAACACAAGAAGAGGTTTATTTTCTCCAGGCAGAAACAGCAGTATACTTGGTCAAGACAATAGCAAAATTCCCACTCTATGCCACAAAATTTAAGCCACAAAGACCTTTACCATCTTTCCCAGGTGGAAAAATGTTACTTCACTACACTAATAGCTTCATTTTATTAGGGCCAGAACATAGGAAATAGCAAGTACTATAGATATTTATGGTAAAATACAGGCAAGCTAGGAGATGAGAGAGAAATCCCATTAAAATGGCAGACTTGTGAGTTCCTTGTGTGCGCTCTCTGCTCAGTTGTGCCCAACTCTTTGCAACCCCATGGACTGAAGCCCACCAGTCTCCTCTGTCTGTGGGATGTTTGGGGCAAGAATACTGGAGTGCATGGCCATTCCCATCTCCAGAGGATCTTCCCTGACCCAGGAATTGAACCCAAGTCTTCTGAGTCTCTCACATTTCAGGCAGATTCTTTACCTCTAAGCCTTTGGGGAGGCCCTGAGTTCCATGAGTACCAGTGGTTGAAGTCTATTCATGCTTATCTCCCAAAAGTGAATGTTAACTTATTGTACCTTAAACTTCCTACCACTTAAAAAGAAGCACAACAATTGGTAAGCCTCTGAATTTTGGAGGCAACATACATTCCATTTGGCTTGCCACTTTCACCCATATGGAAGGTAAACTATCAGCTTTAAGTGGAGTACACAAGAGGAGAAGGCTCTCTGCCTGGTCAAGGCTATAATGCAGTAAGTTCTTAGACTTACCTGTGATGACCCAGCAGGTCCAACAGTACTTAGGGTATCTGTGCCAGTTCAGAATGCTACAAGGCATTCATATCAAGCCTCAGCACAAGACTGATGATAAAAAAAAAAACTTTGAAGCATAACAACAAATCCAGGTATTATTCAGCAAACATTTGCATTCCTCTTAAAAAACATTGTGTGGATTGTGATTGGGCCCTGTTGGACAATAAATGACTGAAAATATGACAGAAAATAAGCACTCACACCTACCTGAGCACTGCGAACAAGGTGTTATATAATCCACCAGCCACAAAGTGCATGGCCAGCAGTTTTCCAACATCAGATGAAAATGTATATGCGGACCAGGACAATAGGTTCTTCAAGCACCAGTAAAGGCTTCCACCCCCAGAATGTGCACTCCTGCCATAATCCGTCTCCTCCATCAGCCCAGCCCGTTAGCCTCATGGGAAGGTACCTCTGATTAGCACTGACACACAAGCACTGTGGTTTTCTATAGCTCCACCCAGGAACCATCAGTTGTGTGTGTGCTGAGAAACCCTGTGCTAGGCTCTGCGATAGGGATGTAGGAATAAAGATGCCATTCCGGCCTGCAAGGGAGGTGGGGAGGGAACTTCGTGCTCCCCTGTCTTTGTACCATGATGAGGAAACAAGAAGAGGGACCATCTGACCAGCTCGTAGGACCAGGGAAGACAGTTTCACCTCAGCTAATTTCTAAGGATGGGTAGGAAATAACCATCTGGACAGGAGAGGCAGAAAAGGGTCCAAATAAGAAAACATGTTTGCAGATGTCAGACTCTGGGAGGGGAGTGCTGTGTCAGGGACTCTAGGCAGTCTTGTGTGGCCAGAATACATGCTATGATGAGGTGGAGAGATTAAGAGATAGCTTAGTCCCAGTCATATTAAGGAGCTCTTAAAGAATTTTAGGGCTTCCCAGGTGAGGCTAGTGGTAAAGAACCCGCCTGCCAATGCAGGCGTCATAAGAGACACAGGTTAAATCCCTGTGTCGGGAAGATCCATGGAGGAGGGCATGGCAACCCACTCCAGTGTTCTTGCCTGGAGAATCCCATGGACAGAGGAGCCCGGTGAGGTACAGTCCATGGGATCGCAAAGAGTTGGACATGACTGAAGCGACTTGGCAGCAGCAGCAAAGGATTTTAAGTAAGGTAAAAACACGATTAGATTTAATTCTAGAAAGATAGTCAGAGATGATATGGCAAATAGATTGGAGGAATAAGACACTGAAAAGGGCGACTAGTTGAGGAGTGGTAACTATAAGAGAGCTGAGAAATGATGTGAGTGGAATGAAGTAGGGCAGGAGCAAAACCATAGGGAGGGAAAGAAAGACTGAGAGATGATGAAGTGGAAAAGGCATTGATGATTATGGAATGGATACCATGTGTAAGATACTTACTTTTATTATCTTTTTATTAATACTATCCCTTTCTATCCCAACAACAGACACAGAGGGTCATTACATTTTTATCATTTTACACTCAAGGAATTTAAGGCTAAAGGGTCCAAAGTCCTTTAAGGCTAACTTGTCCAAGGTCACAAGGTCCTTTAAGGCTAACTTGTCCAAGGTCACAGAACTGGTAAGTGGCAGAACCAACATTTGAAGATAGACACAGCAGATGCCAAAGTGATTGTCTTTCCACAGAGGCATTGTCAGGAGAGAGCAATTGGCCAGGTGGCAGTGGTCAGGCTGTCCTGCTTCATGCCACTCACATCCCATGGTTGGGATCTGTGGCATTGCACATGCCCATCGTGGTATAGTCCTGTATAAGCACCACCTGAAAAGCTCTTGATAGCGAGTTGAGTTGTATTGTTGCTGCTGTGTCAGCCATTAGAGAGTAATGCAAGTTGCCTTGTTGCTGAGAATAAAGAATACCTGCAGTTCCTAGGCTCCTTGCATGTTCTTCCAGCTTCCCTGCTTGTTCCTCGCCTGCCCTCTGTTCAACAAACAGTGAGATACAGTGAGACAGCCATGTAGCACCCAACTGAGTGTACTAAAAGCATGACTAAGTCCAAAATGAACTCAGGTCAAGTCCTTCCCTTACTTCACAGTCCTAATGCTATTTCTCAAGCCACGTGGTACACGCTTAGGGTTCTATACCTAATTTTTCACTTCCTGTGGTCAAGCTGATTTCTTAGCACATAGGAGATAATTAATAGTGGCTAAAGAAGAAGAAAAATCATAGCAGAAATATGAAAGAGTAAAAGAAAAAACTTTTATTTGATACTACCAAGAATCAGAGAAATGCAAATTAAAATAAGAAAAATTTTATTCTTATTCTAATTTCTGCCTATCAAATTGACTAGTGATGGGTAGCTTGGTATGATCTTTCTGAAAAGTGGTTTGACGTTATCCGTTGTCTTTAAAAAGTCATGCTCTTTGATGACTACTCAGTTATTTCCTTAAGATGAGAACCTAAGTAAAGATTTATGGACAAAGATATTCATCTCAGCTTTTTTTATAGTCTAAGCAGAAAAAGAGATGGGGGCAATTTTCCAAAAACAGGTGAAAGACATGAGAAAATTACTCCAATACAACACTAAGTGAAAAAAGAATTTAATAAATACAACTGTATGTACAGGAAGCTCCTCATGTTGTGTACACAGAGTTCCCAGCTAGAGCTTAAGCAATATGTAGCCTTGGGATTGAGGCATGTCTGGAAATGGCGGGTGGAAGGATGGAATGACTCCAGCAGAATTGTCTTGGGAGAGCAGTTAGCAACAGGAGGAGGGGCCAAGACACAGAGCCCCATGCATAGGCAGGGCAGGGGCTGCTCTGGGAAAGACAGGGTGTCCATCGCTTTAGTTCCTTGGGAACTCAGAATATATCTGAGCCAAGAGAGAGGAGGTTCTGCTGTTTAGATTATGTGACAGTATAGCAAATGACCCCAAAATATAGTGGCTTAAAGGAGCAGTTGATCTTGTTCCTTCATGGTTCCTTGCACTAACTGGGCAGTTCTCCATCAGGGTCTCTTATGTGGTTGCAGTCAAGTGTCTATTGGGGCTGGAGTCACTTAAAGGCTGGACTCTGGAAATCCAAGATGGCGCTCCCACATGCCTGGCAGTTGGTACTGACTGTGTCCTCAGATGGGACTGTCAACTGGAACACCTACATATGGACCCTCTATAAGGCCTCACATCATATGGTGGTTGGTTCCAAGAGAAAGGAGCCCAAGAACAAGCATTCCAAGATACCCAAGTAGCAGTGGCAAGCTTATTATGACCTGGTCCCAGAATGCACTTTTGGACACATCCTACTGGTAGTAGGAGAAGGCAATGGCACCCCACTCCAGTGTTCTTGCCTGGAGAATCCCAGGGACGGGGGAGACTGGTGGGCTGCCGTCTATGGGGTCGCAGAGAGTCGGACACGACTGAAGCGACTTCACTTTCACTTTTCACTTTCATGCACTGGAGAAGGAAATGGCAACCCGCTCCAGCATTCTTGCCTGGAGAATCCCAGGGACGGGGGAGCCTGGTGGGCTGCCATCTATGGGGTTGCACAGAGTCAGACACGACTGCAGCAACTTAGCAGTAGCAGTACTGGTAGTAAGTCACTAGGACCAGCCCAGATTCAAAGAATTGGGACTAGATTTCAATTCTTGCTATGAGGGGCAGCAAGTGCTTGAAGGCAGAGGTAGAGCTGATGTTGGCCATTTTTCAAGCCTATTTACCACAACTGTTTTCAATAAAAAGTTCTGGCAGAAATTGCTAAGTAGAACCTAAAGCAGGTTTTTTCATACCCCAAAGTATAAGCCAAAAGGGGTAGAGCCTCCCATCTCTACAGGGATGTCAGCTTGGCTTTTGTTTCCTGCAGGCTCCGGAGTGCTCACCTGGGCTCTGTACTTGGAAGATGGCTCCACAGCACCAGGAGGGGCCAAAGTCAATGGCAGCTGTAAGATGCATGACGACGACCATTAGGAAAAGCTTTGAAGGTGGGCCCTGGCAGCAAAAGCAGGGCATAGTCAGAGGCCTGGAGGCCTCCTGAGCAAATATTGCTGTAAAGACCACAATTCTGAAAATAAAAAAAACAAAGGAGTCGTTCCTCAGTCCATCTGAGAAATTCCTTAGAACTTTCCAGAACTAATTCAGAAAGCCTTTGCAAAAGAGGGGGAGCCAATAAAGTATACATTATAACTACTAATATCAACCCATTGTCTTCATGCCAGCTTGATGTAAAGCAGGTTATATGAGTTAAATGAACACTTATGTTTCTATGCCCACACATGTAAATGTACACGGACAAAGAAAAAAATGTATTGGAAGAATTTATACCAAAATGTTAACAGTGTTTCTGCAAACTCTGATGTCAGATCTCTTTGATATCAGGACAGTGTTTTTAATCCCCTTCTTTGTATATTTTTCCGTATGTTCCCAATTTTCTAGGATGAAGCCTAATGCTTGTATAACTAGAAATACAAAAGCGACATGTATCTTTCGTGATGAGGATTGCTCAGAAGTCATGAGGGAAGGAGGTCTCTCCAGCCCAGGCCCTGGCTCTAGATACAACAAACAAGGCAGCCAACAACCTCTACGACAGATTTGGCCTCCAGAACGGCCCAGGGGAGCAATGAGCACAGCAGGTCAAGAGCCACTGGGTAAGTATGTCCAGACTGACCCCAGGTGGACTCCCACCAGCTTGTCATCCCTCAGGTTAACCTACCCAGGCCCCCAGAAGTTGTGCTTTGCTTACATGCACATCATAGGCGTTTTACTCCCACACACATCAGTAGCTTTTCATCAAACCATTTCATCACACTCAACTCCTTCAACCCAGTCCTCATGAGTTCTCTTTATTTAGCCCCAAGACATGTTTCTAACCTCCTGGAAGTCTAAAAGCACCACTTCTGCTTCCAACTCAAGGGCAAGTTTCTCACTTTCCCATAGTTCTATCCTCCACTCATTCTGTTCAATTTCCCACACCTTTGGGAGTGAGGGGGGCTGAGGTGGGGGGGACAGAGAGGCTGAAGAGAAAGCAAAAGAAGGTGAAGCCATGCAAAGTCTGGTGATCAGTGACAGAGCCAAGCACCCAGCATCTGAACACCCTGGGCAGCATCATAGCTGAGCTCCTGGAGCACCCCAAGCTTTCCAGGAGCACATCATCATGGAGCAGGAGCACAAGCAGCAGGAAGAAGAAGATGCAGGAACAGAAAATGAAGGAAGAACAGGAGAGAAGGAAGAAAAAGAAGCTGGAAAAGAGAATGTCTTTTTTGACATTCTTGATGTTGCAGGAGAAGCTTTGGCACTATAGGAAGAAAAGCACCTGCCTTTCCTGTAGCTCAAGAAAGTTCTCCATAAAGCAAAAAAAAAAAAAAAAAAAAAAAAGGCAAAAGGAAAACTGAGAAAGTGTCTCTTGCTCCGTCTGGCTTGAAGCCCACACCTTATCCTCTAGACCTAAGAGGATGGAAATTTGGCCCTGGGGGAGATCTGTGGGCTGTAATATAGTTACAGTCATCTGTTCACAGAGAAAGAAGGCATTTCTCTTCCTCAAGTGTCTGAGCTGATGTGTCTGCTTTTTCATGCTTTCCATCATTGCCTATTATGGACTGAATTGTATCCTCCCCAAATGCTGAAGCCCTAATCCTCAATGTGACTCTTTTGGAGATAAAGCATTGAAGGGGATGCATGGGTGTGTGCTTAGTCACTTCAGTCATGTCCAACTCTTTGTGACCCCATGGCCTGTTGCCCGCCAGACTCGTCTGTCCATAGGGTTCTCTAGGCAAGAATACAGAAGTGGATTGCCATACCCTCCTCCAGGAGATCTTCCCAAGCCAGGGATTGAACCCTTGTCTCCTGCATCTCCTGCATTGCAAGCAGATTCTTTACCCATTGAGCCACCTAGGAAGCCCATTGAAGGGGATAGTTAAGGTTAAATAAGGCAATCAATCCTGAATATTCATTGGAAGGACTGATACTGAAGCTGAAGCTCCAATACTTTGACCACCTGATGCAAAGAACCGACTCATTGGAAAAGACCCTGATGTTGGGGAAGACTGGCAGAGGAGGAGATGGTTAGATGGCATCACCAACTCAATGAACACAAATCTGAGCAAACTGCGGGAGATAGTGAAGGCCAGGGAAGCCTGGTGTGCTGCAGTCCATGGTGTCACAAAGAGTCAAACACAACTTAGCAACTGAATGACAACAACAAGGCTATAAGGGTTGGGCTTTAATCCAATTAGATTAGGGGCCCTTACAAGAGGAAGAGACACCAGGAGGGCATGCAACAGAGAAAAGACCATATGAAGACACAGCAAGAAGTTAGGCATCTGAGAGCCAAGGACAGAAGCCACAGGAGAAACCAAACCTACTGATACCTGATCTTAGACTTCCAGCATCCAGAACTGTGAGAAATAAATTTCTGTTGTTTAAGCCACTCAGTCTGTGGCATCCAACTATGGCCGCTCTAGCAGACTAAGGCATGGTCCAAAGAGGAAAAAGAATACACTTCACATCTCTCTTTGGCCTTGATAAACCCCTAAGGAGCCAAGTGGTAGGAAGATCAGAACTGAAGCTGGGGATGTGGTGGAAAACCTCTAGCAAAAGGGGGGCAAACCTCTACTAGCTAGGGTAGCCTGGAGAACATTCCTCTACCACAGAGGCCAGGACTGTCAGCATGTCTGAGACCCCTGCACTAACCAGCCATCAGGCAGGAGCAACCACTCACAGTGGAGGGAGTAAGAGGGCTTCTGTCTAAGCTGAACACAGGCTCTCAGCCAGTCTGACTGCAGAAGGAGAAAAAGAACAAAACTCAGGTGACTTCTACCAGCCACACACAACAGCCCTCTTAGAGAATGGTATCCATCAGGGAAACCAAGTTCACCACAGATGGTCCAAAACAAAAACAATAAGATTTTGTAAAAGGACTGTTGGAAAGAAAAGGGACAGAGATAAGGCAACAGATGAGAATCCTGGAGCACCAGACACTGGCAACAGCAGTGAGCTCTTAGCATGCCAAGGGCTGCAGGGACAGGATGGGGCCAAGACTGTGTCAGTGAAGCTGTGAAAACCAGCAGGACATCAACCACAAAATGCTGCCAGGAACGTGGTACTGGGGTAGCAAAGTAATACCCAGCACCTCTCTCTTCCCACTGCTCCACCTCCTCTCAGGGCCTCCCATGAGCCAAGCTGGTCCTCAAGGGAGTGATTCCACATGATGCAGTCCACAAGGGTCAATCTTGGGATTCCAGAGCAAAGCAAAGAGAGTCAAAAATGGATCAGGGAGCAAACAGAAAAGATCGTAATAATATTAATAATTTTATAGCTGGATAGGTAAGTAGATAGAGAAAGAAATATGTTATTATCCCCAGTGTTTCAAATAAGGGAAATGAGCCCGGAAAGTTAGGTATTTGCTCAATGTCTTCCAAACACCACATTGTATCAATACTGCTTGGAACTCACGGAGATGGGCAAGTAGATGACCTGGTAAGCCCCGGGAGGCAAGTCAAGTATTACGTCGAGTATGTCACACACTATGACAACACATGGCTGGGGGAGAAGGAGCTGTCAGACAGGCTTCTCAGAAAAGGTGACTCCTGAGCAGTCTTTTTTTTTTTTTATGAAATATTGGCTATTTCCCCCCTGTTGTACAATATGTCCTTGAGCCTATCTTACAAGAGTTTTTACCTCCCTCCCCCTCTTCCTCCTTCCACTGGTAACCACTAGTGTGTTCTCTGTATCTGGGAGTCGGCTTCTTTTTCGTTATAATCACTAGCTTGTTGTATCTTTTAGATTCCACAAGTAAATAGTATCATATAGTATTTGTCTTTCTCTATTAACAATTTATTTCACTTAGCATATGACCTTCAAGTCCATTCTTGTTGCTGCAAATAGCAAGATTTCATTTTTTTATGGCCTTTCATGAGCATCTGACCACATAGCAACCCTCACCTTCTCTGAATTTTGATAGTCCCTGATTTTGAACCATTCAATTCAGTATTTAACTTTCTAAAGATAGTATTATTCTTCAGATTCTTCTGTGTAATAGATTTTTTTTCCTAGCTTTCTAATTATTTTGTATTACCCCTGACAAACAGCGCCCAGTAAGTCTTTAGAAGACCTTTGTTGATTGGTTTATAACTCTTGTTTGTTTAGAGTATTTTTCTCTGTGTTAAGTAAAAAAAGAATTCCCCCTTTCAGCCTGTGGTGAATGATAGGGTCCTACTAGAGCATTTCAAAATGTCCCCTGCAGCTCCTGGGCCCTGGTGGCCAAGCTGGGGACATGACCCTGGCTGAGCCCTTCTCTATCCCCTATTCAGCACTGCCCCCTGTCTTTTCTTCACTTCCTTAGATGGGGACATAGATAGCCTGACTCCTCAACAGGAGTCACTGTTATTTCTATTAGCAAAGCTTGCTTGTAGATCCTCAAGACATCGATCAACCTTGTCTCTAACCCAAAGCATTTCCTGATTTTATCATTTCTAATTACTATGATGGAGGTGTGTTAAAACTGTAGATTCTTTTTCCTCTGGAGATTTGTAAAAGGAGAAGACTATTCTCTGCTGGAGATTGGTTTCTGGGTGGTGTGGCCAAAAGACTGGGGTGGAGTAGCCGAAACTGTCCATCTCTCCCAGTCATTTCCACAATTTCTGAGCAAAACCACCCTTCACTGACAGTCATGTTCACAGGGCTCACACGAGTCAATGAAATGACCTGCAGCCCAGAGGAGAAGCTGACTTCAACTGAAAATACTTCCTCCATGTCCTAAGTTCAAGGGCCTTGCCTTAAATACTTAGTACAGTCAGATAAGACACATACAGTTCTTCTCCAGAAAAGTACTAATGCTAGGAAAGAACAGGATGGAATTAGAACATTTCATTATTTACAAAATCCCCTGACACCGAGCCACTGGTTACTGGAGGCTAATGCTTTCTGGGAAGCAAATGTTCAAAGACAGATGACTATAAATATTGTTAATAAGGTGGAAGACACATTCATTCATTCATTTGTTCATTCATATGTTCATGTATGGCAGATTTTGATAGAAATACTCTGGATTTCTATTCATAAAACAACAGACTAGAGTTGTCAACATGGATTAACCTGGAGAGCTCAGTTTCTGGTTAGTCACCCACTCCAGGAAGCCATCTCCAGCCTCCTGGGTATAGATTATGCCTCTTCCCCAAAAATGCATCATGCAGTGCAGGCACCTATTATCTGATCTGTGTCTCTAACCAGGCAATTAGCTCATTATTATGGCCCTATCATCTGCACAGTGCCTTGCACATAACAGTTGCTTAATAAATACGTGTCAAATGATTGAACAAAAGAGATCTGGAGTGAGTATTCATGTGTATATTCATTTATTGATTCGTTTATTCAATCCCTAAAAATACCTGGAAAAAATCTTTATCTAGGGGCTTTATAAAGCGAACAAAAATACTAAACTCAGAATGACTGATCTCACACATAGGGATGGAAATTGGCTCAGCTAAGTTGGATGTGTCTCAGACAGACCAGTAAATGGGTAGATTCCAGTGTGGGGGTGATTGGAAACTAGATGAATGGACAGATGGGTAGACAAAATGACTCTAAAGACTTGCAACAGAATCACAAGACTAATTTTCAGCTTCAGACAAGTGTGGCTGGGGGAATCATCCCCTCTTGTTCCAGTTTACAGTCTCTTTTTGTATTCTCCAGGGACAGAAATGCCTCCATTAGGCAAATGTCACTTCCATCCCCTGCAGTCTACCTGCCACCCATAAATTTATCTATATTCAGTCTCCATCTTCCATCTTCAGCCTCTTTCTCTTGACTCACTGTGATTTCATAAATGTGGTCAAGATTCTCTATTACATTTAACCACCCCCACTTGATTCTGTATCCTACAGAGTTACTTCCTAACTCCTTTCGTTTCCTTCATACCCAAGATTCCCTTAAGAGTATCTTCACTCACGGCCTTCACCTCTGAATCACTTCTCAAGCCACTGAATCTTGGTTTTGACACTATTTCATAGAAACTGCTCTTTCCATATTATTTGCTAAACCAATAGATATCTCTTAGTCCTTTTTCCTGACCTCTGCAGCTCTTACTACTGTTGACCAAACCTTCCTAAAGGTCTGCCCCCATGGGATTCAATGATGTAATTCTTGAAGAGATTTTCCTACACCGCTTCAGATCTTGATCCTTAACTGTTGAGGCTCCTCAAGGTTCCCCCTCCAACTGTCAGTTCTTCTTTTTTCAAACACTAATCCTACTTGAAGTTGTTCAAATCCATGTCGTCAAAGACCATCCATATTCTTGTGCCTCCACAAGTCTGCCTCTTCATCCCAGAGCCTTCTCTAAGCACCAAAGCTCTGCATGGAGATACCTGCTGGACTTCTTCACCCAGATGTGCCAGAGGCAGTTCACACTCAACGTGTTTAAAATTGCTCTTGTCAACTTCCTCCAAACTCTACTGCTTGCTTCCATGTTCCCCACCCCTGTGAATGTCACCTCCATCCATCAGTCACTCAAACCAGAGTCATTTCAAAACCTGGGAATCCCCTTTGCCTCCCTCATCTCTAACTAGTCAACAAGATGTATCAATTCCACTTCTAATTCTCTCCATTCTCATATCTGCTGCCTCAATTCAGGCCACCATCATCTCTTGCCTGGATTAATATAGTCTTCAAGCTCTTCTTATCCCCAGGTTTTATTTTCTACTTTGCAACCAAAGTGATCTTTCTGAAAAACAAAACAGCCCATGAAAAGAATCTCTTCTCTTTCCCACCTTCAACTCACCTAAAATATTTCACGGACTCTACTGCAGACCTCAGGGCTAGTCCTTGTCCTGATATTCAAGGATATGCCCATATCTCCAGTCCTGCCTCCAGGCTTCCATTACATCTCTCCATCTTAATCTTTTTGTAGTCTCTGGACCATGTTACTTCTCATTTTCTGGCCTTTGCTTCTGCTGGCTCTTACCTAGACTATCTTTCTCTCTCCCTTCTACACTTAGCAAATTTCAACTCATTTTTAAACCCAGCTCAGATATCATCTTTTCAGAGAAGTTCTCTTTTACTCCCAGATTGAGTGAAGAGCTATCTATGTGTTCTTATGATTTATACCTATGGTGTCTTTCCTCTGTAGTTACCAAAAACCATGAGAAATCTGAAAGTTTTAACCACAGAGTCCCATAGTACATAGTACATGTCAGATATTTCACAAATTTTTTGTGAACAAGTTAATGATCCATACATAGAATGAAGGATGGATGGGAGGGAGGAGAGTTGAGTAGTTAAATCATCTGTAACTCTTAATTTCACTCCACATTGCATATCCATCATGCCCTCTAGTGACTGATGGAGTCATTGTAGGCTTAGAGGACACTGTGCCAATCAGTAAACACAGACTGAGAACCTAATATGTGAAATGCCCAGTGCTGGAAGCTGAACAGGCTCAGAATCCAGCAGAGCAATAACACATATACCAAAGGGTCACTCTATGGTGGGTGCTGTGTAAAGCAAACAGCCAGGTAAAGTAGAAATGACAACAGTTTGGGTGTAAACAGTCTAACACTCTCAAGTACCAGCTGAACAAATTTTCAAAGCTTCTCTCAGCCTAAGATTTCTCATCTATAAACACTGGGTTCACAATACCTACATCTCATGATTTGGGGGAACACTGAAAAAAATCGTTCATTCCAGGCATGTGAAAGCTTCCTTACAGAGCCTGATGAACTTGATAAACCTCCACAAAAGCTACCTCTTTCCTCTCCAGCTGCTTGCTCGCGCACAAATCTGTGACACCCCCTGAGACCTATAAGAGCTGAATTGAAATGAAGAGAAGGAAGCTTCATCCATGCCTGGGGAGCTGGCACATCTTTAAAACCTTGGTTTTAAAAAGTTGGTGATTCCCAGGAGTCCATGTGGTTCCCAGGAAAGCGCTCCTGGAACCTGGAGCCATCTCTGCAGGCATTGAGCAGGACTGAACGCAGCTGAAGCATTCATGTCTCCCCTTCCTGTCTAACAGAACCATGACCCCTGCTGTGGTCCCAGGTCTCCCTTTTATGGCCTCTGGAGATGACCATGGTGTCCTTTTCTGCCAAAGATGTCAATTGCTGTCCCTAAGCTACAGGACACCATCAAAACTCCTTAGCACGACGTGAAGTCCTCTAAGGCCCAGGCTCCTCTGCACCTACACCCATCTGCATTCTCTACTCCATCCACAGTAGGCCCTGATGTGAGCCGTGGTCCCCAAACATCTTGTCCTCCAGCTCCTCTGGTGTCGGGGTCCAGCCCCGGCTGATCCAGGGAATTCGAAGCGGGGACGGCGTCGGGAGGATCAGGCTACAATAGCTTCAATTAGATATTAATTAGAGATATAAAGAGTAATAGAATGAGGATAGCTCAGCAGGAAAATTCAGTGGAGAAAAGAGGCTGAGTAGCTTGGTTTATGCTGGAGACCAATAAAACTTCAAGACAAGAAGTTTGCACCACTTACGTAGGCCGCAGGCGTCCTTCCGTTCTCCCGAAGGAGAGGAGACACTGAGGCCTCCCCGGTTGGATCTTAGAAGCCCAGGCATAATTAGCAAGCATGGCGGGTTCCGCGCTCCAGATGGAGACTCAGCTAGAGTTTGAGAGAGAGAGTGACATGGGGAGACCAGTCTTTCGAGGAACTGATCCCAATTCTTTATTTTCCATGGTCTACTTTTATACACTGAGATGTTATGCAAAAGTCATGCGGGGTCAGCAGTCCTGACTTTTATCAAAGTCAGGTGCTTCATACAAATGTATACGGAGGTCTTAGGGGTGTTACATCATCTTCTGGCCAGGGGGCCTGCTGACAATTTATGACCCTCTCCTTGTGACAGCGGTCAGTCAACCAGGACACTTATTTCTCCAGGGGTGATTATTTTTAAAAAAAGATGCCACCCAAATAAAGTTACATTCCTATAGGGTGAGGGTGTAGTGGGTTTTAGTTAAGGAAAGAATTTACTTAGCCTAGGGTCTAACGTGATTAATATCAAAGGTTAATACTTATTTCTTCTATATATACATTAATGTGTATAAGAGCAGGGGATGTGGAGACTTAGCAACAAACATTGGCTCAACAAATGAAAAACCCTTCACCAATACAATTTCTAATCAGCCCACTATACTTATACTAATTGTTTTCTAATTTCTCTAAAGAACCTGTTTTTAGAAGGTTTAAAGCATCTCGTGCCTCTCACGGTTGGGAGGCTGTGATCAATCACATGTGGCCGGACAAGCCTGTCAGGCAGGCTAGAGAAACTTCAGAGGAGTTTGTAGGTTAAAACACTCTCGTCAAGCCCAGGAGTTTTTATTAACTGGAGCTCTAAGTTAACTCCTTCTCCGAAGGAGATGGTGGGGGACAGCCCCCCGTAAAGTCAGAGGTGTAGGTGAGAGCACAAAGTAGTAAAGTAGGCAGGCTCTGGTTATGGGGGTAGATGCTCAAGGATTTCCAGGGGGAATCCTGAGGCTCGATCCTGCCTTTGCACATGTCGAGCCTCCTTCCTCATGACCTTTGCCACAGGCGGAGTGCCTCACGCTGGCCCCCAACACTCTGGGCCTTCTTCATGCTGTTCCTTCTGCCTGGAACATTCTGTCCTGGTTCAGCACCTGGCAAAGTCTTCTCCATTTTCTAACAACCAGTTCAGGCATCGACTCCTTTAAACAGACTTCCCAAGTCTGGGTCAGCTGCTCTTTTGGTTGACCTGTGCCATCTCTGAGACCAGGAATGCTGAGAATGGCAGAATCAAAGCCAAAGGGTGTGGCTGGAAGAAGCAGAGCCAGAGCGAAGGCCTAAATTAAAGTCACATTAGAGGAAATGCATATTCACCAAGAAAACACTTTTTAAAAAGTGTTTAACCATTTTACACAACATCTTCCATGAGTCAGGAACACTTCAGAGTGCCTTCATATGCTTACTCATTTAAATCTGCACAACTACCAGATTAAGGTAGGTCTATCGTTACCCCCATTTTGCACATAGGAGAAACTGAGGCCCAGGGAAGTCAAGTAACTTGCCCAAGTTCATAAAGCTAGTAAGAGAGCTTTTGTGACGGGCAAGATGGTTTCAGAAACAGGTGAAGACATTAATTTGGAAGGAAAATAATCAAAGAGGATGAGGAGCAAGTAAGGGATGAGGCAGGCAGGCAGCTTGACTATTCCCCTAAACATTCATTCAATTAAAAAATGTTGTGCGTTTATGTCTCACTCTGTATTAAGCTCTGGAATTACAGTGGTAAACAGGTTCACTTCCTGGCCTTATGGAGCTTATAATACAACAGAGGAAATAGGTAAATAATCACACAAACAGATAAATGAGTATGCATTATGGAAAGTTGTGTTGTTGTTCAGTCTCTAAGTCGTGTCCAACTCTTTGTGACCCCATGGACTGCAGCATGCCAGGCCTCCTGTCCCTCAGTATCTTCCGGAGTTTGCCCAAGTTCATGGCCATTGAATCAGTGATTACTTCCAACCATCTCATCCTCTCTCTCCCTCTTCTTCTGTCTTCACTCTTTCCAAGCATCAGGGTCTTTTCCAATGAATTGGCTCTCATCATCAGATGGCCAAAGTATTGGAGCTTCAGCTTTAGCATCAGTCCTTCCAATGAATATTCAGGGTTGGTTTCCTTTAGAATTAATTGGTTTGATCTTCTTACTGTCCAAGGGACTCTCAAGAGTCTTCTCTAGGACCACAGATCAACAGTAGCAATTGTTCAGCACCCTGACTTCTTTATGGCTCAACTCTCACAGCTGAACATGACTAATGGAAAGACCATAGCTTTGACTATACAGACTTTTGTTAGCAAAGTGATGTCTTTGCTTTTTAATACACTGTCTAGGGTTGTCACAGCTTTCCTTCCAAGAAGCAATCATCTTCTAATTTCATGGCTACAGTCACCATCCACAGTGATTTTAGAGCCCAAGAAGAGAAAATCTGTCACTGCTCCCATCTTTTTCCTCTCTACTTGCCATGAAGTGATGGGACCAGATGCCATGATCTTGTTGTTTTGTTTTGTTTTTTAATATTAAGTTTTAAGCCAGCTTTTCCCCCTCTCTTCCCTTACCCTCATCAAGAGGCTCTTTGTTTTCTTTGTTTTCAACTTCCTCTTTGCTTTCTGCCATTAGAGTGGTATCATCTGCATATCTGAGGTTGAAGGGAAGTGTACATGTTACCATGAGACTGAATTGAAAGGGCTATCTAATAAATATTGGGGTCATACAGTGACATTTGTGCTGAGACAAGATAGACAGACTGCCCAAATGAAGGATGGAGGGGAGAAGAACTTGCAAAGTTCCTGTTGAGCAGGGAGGCAAGAAATGAGGCTGATGAGGCCAACGGGCACCAGATTATTCAGGACTTTGGGGTAGAGCACATGGGCAGAGGAATCATGGGAGACTGGGAAGGGAAGCTGGAGGTAGATCTTAAAAGCCACACTTAAATGGTGGTACTTTATCTTGGACACACAATGTGCCTCAGTATCTCAGGAGCCAAGAGTTTTGAGCATGTCATTTTGAAGATTAAAAATAAAAACAACCAAAATGGCACATCTTCAGTGCGGTAGGTATGGGGAGATTTGAACCGTTGGGAAGGAGAATGCAAATGGCCAGCCAAGTGGTCCCAGCCTGGAAGCAGTTAACCCGTTCCCGCTCTTGGTATCTTCATCGGCCTCGGCACTCCGCAAAATAATCAGCTATCATTTATCAGCGTTCTGCAAGGTAGCATTTGAAACTGAGGCAGGGCAGTAAATCAGACACATATAATTTGAGCCCTGAAGTATAGTAATTCTTCTTTTAATGCAACATCTGGTACAGATAATACAATTTGCAGGAGAAGGGAGCCAGGAATGCAAGTCAGGGCCCTCAGTATTGGGCAAGCAGAGCTAGAAAGCCTGCTTTCCCTCCCAAACTTCCAGCAATACCATGGACTTAAAAAGGAGCTTTATTATGATTCCCTTGGCTGGCCAAAAGGGAAATCAAGTTAATTATAGACTTGTTTGCCGGTTGTTAATTAAACCCCAGCTAAACATAAAAACACAGGGGAAGTGCCATTTCCCGCTCCGTGCCTCCAGCCTCTGAGAGCCTAGGAGTGCCGTTCCTGCCTTTGCAGTCCACTCTGTGTCCTGTTTCCTCTGCGGATTTTCTCAGGAGGGTCCCAGGCCCTTTGCCCTATGTGCAAACAAAATCTTATTTTTAGCTGAGAAGGAACACAACGCTGAAAGCTCCAAAACAGCAGGGGGACAATAGGAGGAAGCTTGCAGACACTGACTGGTCGTGACACCCAGGGTTCCGGGGCTGCCACACCCTCCTGCCTCCTGCAGCCTCCCAAGTTCACCAGCATCCCTGGTCCCCAGTTAGATACCCAAGCTTCTCCTGCACACTTGCTGTGCAGTAGCTATACATAGTGACTAGAAGGACGAGCTTCCTGGCACATGTCCGGAGCTCCAAACTTACCCCATTCACCATCTCCTTCTTGGGCAAGTTCCTTCACTGCTCAGCTTCAGGTTTCCCTCTCTAAAATGGAGACATGAGCAGTGCCCTCTCTAGGTATGCTGTGAACTTTCAACACAACGAAGTTTGTCAAACACTGAGCAAGTGCGCAGCACATGGGTGCTAAGAAACACTAGTTTCCTTTTCCTCACTCTTCCAGGACACCAGCGTTCAGCTTTGGGTCTTCCACCTAAATGTCAAGTGCTAGAAGGTGCACATGTAACCTTGACATCTCTCAAAAACTTTCTAGGCCTCTATTTTCTCATCTTCAAAAGGGAAGCAAACCAGTGCCCACCAGAGAGTGTCATTGGGAGCATTAGACAATGGGAGCAACCTAGTGCCTGGCTCTAATTGGATGTTTAATACATGTTAGTGACTAAGTGACCTGAAAACAATCCCCTGAATACTTAAAGTTGAGATTCTAACATCAGTATCTGTGGCACAAAAAGAAAGACGATCAATCAACAGGGAATCACCCCAAACTAGCCTCATTTCCTACTGGAGTTGAGATGCTAAATTACCTGTCAAGAGCATTCCACAGATGTTGCACAAAGACATTGTAAGAGAATTTGGCTGATTCCTTGGCAAAATCTAGCTAGCCCATCAACCTAGCCTCCCCAGAATCACACAGTGGACATTTTCTTTGCTTTTCCATAGAGAGCTGCAGCATCACCATCTCTATTAGCCTTAACCAGGCCATTTTTTGGATGGGAAAAGTCAAGGGCCAAGCCCTCTGACTACCAGTGATTTCCTTCAAAACAGGATTTCTCAAGTGTTACCAGTCACATGGAGAAGAAGAAGAAGAAAAAAAAAAAGTATTCCAGTGAAATCTGCCAGTGAAACAAAACTTGTTTGTGTGTTTTCCAGACTCCAACCACCACTCTCTTTACCCTCCCCTGCACTCCAACCAAATTAAGGACTGTTGAGTCAGCACCAAATCCTCCCAACCCCACCCACTAGAGCAGGTATGGGCAGCCTGCCCATGCATCAGCTGTGCAACCTGGGTTCACAGACCTTCACTAGCATCACATAGTTGAATTCAAACAATAGATGCTTATAATTTTGTCTAATAGTTTTAAATGTGTCATTTCCACTTTCTACTACCTCCTAGCAGAAATCCTTATACTCAGATTCGAGTCCTAGTTCTATGGCTAAGGTCTCTATAACACAAAAGCAGAGACAGAATGGTAAGCAAGATCTAAGAGATCTCCACAGAAGAAACAGATAAACACACAGTTACACAAACATTAATAGTTACTTGGCTATAACTTTACTAAGCTCCAGGTACCAAAAGAGCATATAGCAGAGGGACCAGAGCTAATGCACAAGTCATTATGCCCATTTTAATGGTAAAACTGAAGCCACAGAACTCATGTGACAGAAACAGCATGGAGCTGCTGTCCAAGAAAGGACTAGAGAGGGAAAGAGAGGAGGGATTGTAAAATATTTGTAAATTATAAAATGCTCTATATTTGAAAAAATGACAACCGTCATTCCTGTATTCCAGTATACTATGCTTAAGATTCTATCAAAAAAAAATTTTAATACCCTACACCAGAGTTTTCATATTTATTTCCTTTTTCTAGCCTTCTGGGGCCTGGGGTGGGGTGGGGTATTGGGACTGAGTATTTCAAGGTAGATGCCTAGTCTAACATTCTAGCATCCACCAAATAGAACTCTTTCTATATTAGCTGTTATAACTTGGAAAAATTACTCAGCTTCTCAAACTGTTCACCTGGTCTGAAAGAAGTGGATAATAATATCTACCACACAAAGTGACTGTCAGCATTAAATGAACAGCATATATACAGCCTGACACATACTAAGTGTTTATAAGTAAGAGTTCTCCTTTGCTTCCCTTCCCTCCCCTTCCTTTCTCTCTGGGGAGGTCTTCATTGCACAAGAAGATGAATCAGCATCCTAGAAGCCTAGCAGGAGGTTGCTGTCAGAGGCATGCCCTACCCTTGTCAATATGTGGCTTTGGTCTTGGCTCCAGGAACTTAAAATTTAAAAATAAATTTATATGGCATAACCCTCACTCCTAATTTCCCACTTTCTGTTCATGACTTACCAATTGTGTGAAGGGCAGGAGTGGTTCTGAGGGGAAGGGTGCGTGTGTGTGTGTGTGTGTGTGTGTGTGTGTGTGTGATGGGGGAGAATGTAGAACAGGAAATTTCCATGCTTTTTATTTACAGTTCTGGGAGCTTATGAATAACTTAATAAGAAAATTATTCTTCCTTTTTCTTTCAGTATTGAGCAGTGATGCATTTGCACTTCTTAAACAGAAAACCCTGGGGACAGCATTGGTGGTAGAACTTGACTGTTGCATTCCAGAGACTTAGAGAGCCAAAGTCTACAGAACTGCTACCTGTCCCAAGACCTTCACATGCGAAACTGGTTCTAGAATTCACGTAAGGAGAAGCTTCACTTCCCCTGAGGAGCTGGCATGATTCTGTGTGGTGAAAAGAAAGACATTCCAACCCCTACACTGTGTCCAACTTTGTGCTAGGCCCTAGGCAGCTGGAGATAGAGTGAAAAAGGCATAACCCTTGAAGCTTACAGGTGACCCTCTGCAGTCTAGACATAGCAAGTTGAGATGGTAAGAAAATTGCAGAACAAGAAACAAACCCACTCCCTAGAAAGTAATGTTTATCATTAAGTAGCTAAAATGTGTTAGGTGTTTTGACAGCATCAAACCTTCCCTTTTGTTGTGTACTTGACCCTCACAATGATACTGAGGGATACAGATTTCTAGACACATGATCAGAGCCAAGGTACTTAAACTTGTAGTGCATTTGAGGACCCTGGAGCCCAGAGACATAAATGGCAAAGCTAAAATTAAAGCTCTTTCTTATCTATCTTGTCATACAGCCCCCAAAGAGCATGAGCAAGTGAGAATGAAAACAAATAAAATGATCGCAGTAGGCAGAATAACTCAGAACTCACAACAAGGGTAGGTTAAATCATCACTGGGGCAAATAGCCTCTTATTCTTCCTAAACTATAAACTGATAAATTAACGGCCCTGGTGTCCTCAAGAAAAGGTTAGAAAATGGGCAGGGTCCTCCACTGAAATAGGCAGAGAAGCATGCAACTGGTTTAGAAAGACTTCTACCCAAAATGATTACATAAAAATTTGGCATATGAAAGGGTTATTGGAAAATTGACTTAAGTGACACAGCTCATTTCCTGATGAAGCCAGATTAATGGGACATGACCGAACCGAATTCCTCAAGAAGTAAATGACTCACCTCTCCTCCTGCTGGGCTGACTGGAGCTTTCCTTGTGCTTGGCCTTCTGCCCTTTCTGAAAACCCAGCTGCTAGGATGGGAAACTCAACTGGTAAGGAGAAAAGTGAGAATCTGTTGTTTACCTCCGGGTTCTCCATTTATTAGATCCTAAAGTAAGTGGCATCTGAATAGCCAAAGTAGACACCCCTCTCACCAAGTTGCAGAGTTTACACCAGGTAATAACCTGGAGCTTATTGAGGAGGCCCAAGGTGATCAAGATGCCCAGGTAGGTGGGGTATTGAAAAGAACAAGATTAAAGAATGGTGTCAAGGAGTCCTGGGGATGGACCTCTCAGAATGGGCACACAACAGGAGGCTATCTGTGTCTGTGTAGATGTTCACAGCTTCCCTGGTAGCTCAACTGGTAAAGAATCTGCCTTTACAAAAATGCTCACAAAAAATATTCATGAAAAAAATGTTCACAAAAAAGATACAGGAAGATGTTCACACACAAAATATATATATATATATATATATATGTTATTACTACAAAGGAACACTCAATAATCAGATAGTCAAGGTATCTCATTCTATGAACATGCAGCTTCTTTTCCCAGCCACTCCGATGCTTTTTCAATGGACTCAGTAATAAGGTGGTCACAGTCGCAGAAATGGAGGTGAGCAGTCCTGTGGCCAGATCAACACTGGTCACAGAAGTCTATGGTATTGAACCTGTGCATGTGTTCAACATTGCAACAGCAGAGACCACTGCTGAGCCTCAGATATGGCATTATTTCAAGGGAGACCATTCAATCACATGGTCTGATCACATGGAGGTGCTTTATCCTCACTTCAGCAGATAACAACATGTATATGAATTTGACTTCCCTGCCTGACAACATCTCCATCTATAAGCATAAGAATGTCTTGTTCTCCATCATGGAATCCATCACAACATTGCTTCTCATCAAAGAACTCATTTTACAGAGAAAAGGAGGACAACGAGCTCGGAACCATGAGTTTTATTATGAACTTAATAACTCAGAAGCAGAGAGTCTGACAGGTAGAACGGTGGGAAGGGTGGAATGGCCTACTAAAGACTGAGTTATGGTGCTGGCATCCAGTCCCATCACTGCACGGCAAAGAGAAGGGGAAAAAGTAGAAAGTGACATTTTATTTTCTTGGGCTCCAAAATCACTGTGGATAGTGACTGCAGCCCTGAAATTAGCAGACATGTTCTCCTTGGAAGGAAAGCCGTGACAAACATAGACAGTGTATTCAAAAGAGAGACATCACTTTGCTGACAAAGGCCCATATAGTCAAAGCTATGGTTTTTTCAGTAGTCATGTATGGGTGTGAGAGTTGGACTATGAAGAAGGCTGAGCCCCAAAGAACTGATTCTTTGAATTGTGGTGCTGGAGAAGACCCTTGAGAGTGCATTGAACTGCAAGATAAAACCAGTCAATACTAAAGGAAATCAACCTTGAATATTCATTGGAAGGACCGACGCTGAAGCTAAAGCTCCAATACTTTGGCCACCTGATGTGAAGAACTCAATGGACTCATTGGAAAAGACCCTGATGCTGGGAAAGATTGAGGGCAGGAAGAGAAGGTGATGACATAGGATGACATGGTTGGATAGCATCATGGACTCAATGGACATGAGTTTTCACAAACTCCAGGAAATAATGAAGGACAGGGAAGCCTGGTGTTCTGCAGTCCATGGGGTCACAATGAATCAGACATGACTTAGTTACTGAACAACAACAACAAATGGTGCTTGCTAGATGACACACACAGTTGAAGTTGAAGGGTTAGAGTACTGTTCCAAACTTCCAGTTCATGTCTGATGCCATTTTCCCATAGCCAGAATGTGGGTGTGAGGACCAAGAAGGAGGAGGAGCTTCTTTCAGCATGAACTCGAATGACCCATTCACAAAAAGCTCATTTCCTTTCCTACATACGTGGGGCTCTGCTGGTTCTGAGGCCTTGGTTCCCAAGGAAGGAAAATGTCTACTAGGGAACACAACAGTGCTTCATTGAATTAGAAACCAACACCACCACCTGGCTGACTGGTGCTCCTGCAACATGAACTAATAGGACTAGTGGTGAAGTTAGTGGAAGACCCTAGCAACTCAACACACCCAAATCTACTACAGGATTTGACCTTCTAGCAATGAGGGTAGCAGTCACACAGTCAAGATCCATGATTAAGTAAGGTTGTGAATGAGGCAAAGGGAACACGAATTTAGCAGTGGAATAAGCAAGCTCTTACTATAACTATGCACGTGCAATATGTTACAGAAATGAAGAAGGTTGTAGCTGTGCAACCAGTCATCCTCAGTATCCCCAGTTCCTTCCTAGCTTCTAAAGAAAATCTAGGTGATTTTGTCTGGCTGGCAAAAACTAGATGCAAAGATTACTGGAAAAGTGATTTGTCTTATCTTTTCATCTCCTCTGGTGGGAGCCAACTCTGCCATCTAAAGAATGGTAAGACAGAGAAGGAAGAAGATTAAAACCAAGAAAAATAATAAATATCTCCTATAAAGAAACACATCAAACACCACCATGAATCAGGTATCGTTGGAACTGAGATTTGAAAATCAGGTTAGAATGGCCAGAGGGAAATGGCATTTCATAGAGAACCACATACGATTAAGGCTGTCTTGAGCATGCCAATCATTCTACGGATTTGGGATGCAGAGTAGGCACGGAAGATCACTGTCTACAGTGAAGAAGTTGAGCAACTCGGCCAACATCACATATTCTGGTGTACAGTGGGACAGTAACTCAAATTCAGTCACTCAGAGACCATCCCCAGTTCCACCACCACCAGTACCCACCCTCCAACTCTCCCCTTTGCTCCTGGCTCATGAGATGTTAAACACACAACCAGAGGGCAAGGGATTGAATATTCTGGGCCAGGATCATCATCAACCTAAATAAGCCATGCTGATTAACCTAGAGTTGAATGCTAAGGTTTTTCTCCAAGATGCAGGAATGGGAAGATATCAGCATGCTCACTGGAAGGAAACTCTCAGTTCTACAAAAGCAGGTTTTCCAAAATGTTCAGTCCCATCTAGATGCAAGCAAGCCCATGCCACATTCCTATGCTAAGCCCAGAACCAAAATTTTAATTTCTTTTGTGGGAATAAGGAGTGGCCCATGAGAGAATAAAATACGCTACTGACCAAAGGGGAGGGGATGAAAAGGGAGTCAATTTGGTCATTGCTAAAATAAAACCAGGGAGCAAGGCCCACAGCTGTCTCCCCAGGAAGTCCTATTACTACGGACAATGACCCAACTGTTCTCCCCTGCCCAAAGAAACCATGCAGTCTCGAACCTGGGGGCCACTGACTGTCTTTTTCTATTTCTTTCCTTGAAACACAATTTATTGGAAATACTTCCAGATCTCCAGGGGGAAAACAAAAGGCTGGCAGTAAAATGAAACACCTAATTAACAGAGAGAACTGCTCCACTGTTGCCAGAGAACTTTCTGCAAGACTCCTGGCTCCCTGAAGAGAGAATTAGGGGAGGGGAACCCAAGCAGCACTGAGCCCCTCTTATTGTGCACACCATAGTGCCAGAAGATAGCATAGAGTAATGGTGATGAGCACTGGCTTTAGAGTCAGGCTGCCTGGGTTCAAATCCCACCTTTGCCACTTACTAGGACAAAGCCCATAACCTCCCTGGGCTTATGAAATGAGGATAATTGTTGTCCTTCTTAAGGTTATTGCAAAAGTCAAGTGAGCTAATTCATTGAAGTGATTAGCATACCTAGTACTGTGAGCTAAATATTAGCTATTATAGTTATATGTCAGGTGAGTTCATTATCTCAGTCTGGATGCTGCTGCTAAGTCGCTTCAGTCATAACCGACTCTGTGCGACCCCATAGACAGCAGCCTACCAGGCTCCTCCTTCCCTGGGACTCTCCAGGCAAGAACACTGGAGTGGGTTGCCATTTCCTTCTCCAATGCATGAAAGTGAAAAGTGAGGTCGTGTTCGACTCTTAGCAACCCCATGGACTGCAGCCTACCGGGCTCCTCCGTGCATGGAATTTTCCAGCAAGAGTACTGGAGTGGGTTGCCATTGCCTTCTCCAAGTCTGGATGAGGGATCATTATATCCAATTCACAAGTTCGTGGTGAGATTAGGCTGGAAAGTTAAGCTGTCTGCCTACATGGTCGAACTAGGACTAAATTCATAGTTGTGCAATTTTAAAGCTTGAGATATTTCCAGAATATCATGCTGCCTACTTCCCCTATGAGAGAGCTTTCTCATCACGGCCTTCACTGGCAGCCTGAGAAGTTTCACCGTTGGCCTCAGAGTCTCCTGCCTCTGCTCGTGAACAAATACCCACCATGGGGACTATGATCAGAGGACTCAGGGACAAACAACCCTCTGCAGATCATATCTGGACTGTTAGCATCAAGAGGGTATTAAAGACATGAGGAAAGCAAGAGGGGGAGAAAAGGGCGATAACAGGAAACAATCTGCTCTGATTGCATGTTTGTTTCTATGCTTGTGTCCAGCCTTTATGTTCAGATACTAGATAGCAGGATAAAGCTGAGTCTCACTTGGGACAACAAATTTCTAATGAGTGTCCTTGAAGTCTCGTCCCAGTGACTTTTTCAACTTTCATTTATCATTTTTCAAATCAATTTAAGGCCTTGGCAACCAGCCTACTTCCTTCTCCAGCATTCCCCCCACCTGCCTTCTGCAGAAAACCATCAAGTAAAGCATCTGACAAGATGCTTAGTGCTCAGTAGGTATCCGGCATTGTAAGATGGCTCCAAGACCAGCAGGGCACTTCCAACCAGTCCCAATGGTTTTATCCAGCGTCCAAAAGCAGCTGTTCCCCTGGGGCTTGAGAAGAATGCATTTGGACAACCCTTTCCCGTCCTTCCTCGCCTACCCCTAGGAAGTCCTCTCCTCAGCCAAATTGGCCAGGACCACAGGCCTGCTGCATTTGCGTGTGTGTTTGTGTGTGTATGAGTGTCTTCCCACTGGGAAGCTGGCTCATGAAGTCTCACCCCTTCCCCCTGCCCCAAATTAAAACAAGCTGGTTGCGATTGTGAGCAAACTCAGCTCACACCAGCTGGGCCCTGCTTGCAGCATGAAAATGCTGTTTCATGTTCAGATGCAAATAACTATTTCCTCTCTAGAGCGTGCCTGGACTGTGTTCTAATCTGAATGGGGAGCAACAGGGAACAGAGGCTCTGGAAGAACATGAGGCTGGGACGGGTCAGCAGCGATTCTGCTGTCCTAAACTTTCTCTGAATTCAGGGAGTGCTCAGTGCCCCACAGGAAGTGTGGAGGACAGAAGGGTGATGTTTCCAGCATTTCCCGCAGCTGTGCCTGTACCCATCCCATTGCCAGCCCCTGAGGACCAGCACTTGTGGCCTCTGAACAGGTTCTCCTGCCTCCTGGCATGTCCTTTAAAAATGCCTGCTGTCATAGTGATTCCATCACTCATTCACTCAAATGTCAGTTCCTGGACACTAAACTGTACTGGATACTGCTGCAGGCATTATCAGAATCACATAGCAGGTGGAAGGATCCATCCTTAGGAGGCCTGTATTCTAATGGTCATTCTCATGTGTAGTTCTTAACTTACCTCTATGCTCAAAAGTCCTCAATGGCTCCCTATGGCCAACTGAATGAAAATTAAACTTCTTAACACAGGCGGGGTCCTCCAGGCTCACAACCAAACCCATTTACCCAGTCCTGAATTTCATTGTTCACCAGTCCTGAGTGTTGACAGGCCTACATTCAGGACAGAAGAGAGAGCCTGGAAACAGAAGAAAGAGTCTGGAGTGGGTGATAGAGACACCTACGGTTTAGTGGATGGGGAAGCTGAGCTGTCTGAAGCAAGGTCCTAGAGTGACACCCCACCATGTGTGGCAGATGGTGGCCATCTCCACTTCCGGGGGAGAGGGGGAGGTTACCAGTTATAGGGGAAATGACATCAGGTAGGCTCATTTGTTACCAGGAAAACTGGCAGAGGGGCATGGCCCTCATGGTCCCTTTGATAAGCTCTCATGGTGGAGATATTCTAATCAGAACAACTAAAACAATCCCCAGCTGGGGAAAGTGTGTAGGCTGGTCAGTCAATGAAGGTGCACCAGGGAATGTACAGGGAGCAAGAGAAGAGTCATCCTGGGTGGCTGACCGTACAATGAGCCTGTTGAATATCTACCCACCCTGCAAGATCCAGCTCCAGTGTCATCTCCTTGAAACCATCCAGGATCCCCCAGTAGGAATGAACCCCTCCTTCCTCTACATCCTCACAGCAAGATCCCAGCAACTAACAGTAAGGGTAAATCACAGAGATCATCCAAAACTCCAAGGCAACCCTTCAATAGTCCCTTCCTTCCCGAACCAAAGTGTGTGTTAAGACTAATTAATTCATCTTGTGGTGAACATGACTCAGATTCCTTGATGTGTGACTTAACTAAAATCTATTGAGGGCTTGATATGAAGAGCTGACTCATTGGAAAAGATCCTGATGCTGGGAAAGATTGAAGGCAGGAGGAGACGAGGACAACAGAGAATGAGATAGCTGGATGGCACCACCGACTCAATGGACGTGAGTGAGCAAACTCCAGGAGGTGGTGAAGGACAGGTAAACCTGGTGTGCTGCAGTCCATGGGGTTGCAAAGTGTCAGACACGACTGAGTGACTGAATAACAACAGTTGAGGGCCTAATGTGTGCCAGGGTCTGTGCCACATGCTTTATTTCTTCTTGTCTTCTCTGCTTCTATATATGGATGAGGAAACCAAACTCAGGGTGGAGAGGTTATTTACCTAATGTCACACAGCTGGCATTTACTTTGCCATGTCTCCCACCTGTAGCACACACAGTCTCCAGGGCACAGAGCTGTATGGTGCAGGGCTGAGGGCTGTGCAAAGTTACAGAATAAATGCTGAACCTATACCTGGGGCATCCTTTTCACTTACTGGTAAGTAATTTAAATACTATTTAACTTAAGAATATCTTCAATTAATACAAGGGTTTCCCTGATACTTCAGTTGGTAAAGAATCTGCCTACAATGCAGGAGACCCTGGTTCAATTCCTGGGTCAGGCAAATCTGTTGGTGAAGGGATAGACTACCCACTCCATTTTTCTTGGGCTTCCCCAAGAATCCGCCTGCAATTCAGGAGACCTGGGTTCAAAAGGTTCCCTAGAGACAGGAATAGCTACCCACTCCAGTATTCTGCCCTAGAGAATCCCATGGACTATATAGTCCATGGGGTCACAAAGAGTAGGACATGACTGAGCAACTCTCACTCTCTAATTAATACAAACCCAGATGTTGCATATTATAGAGTGGAATTTTAAGACTGCATAAATTTTAAGCATGAAATGCAAGTCTTCAGATCCATTTTGCACCAGAGAAGGGCACTTGGGGCTGCGCTCCAGGCCTCTCAGCTGGCACCCATTCAGGCTTCTGTGACATGAGGGCTACTTGGATGGAAAAGCTTTCTTTAATGTTACACTTTCCTGAAGGCAGAAACACTGATGGCAACAGATGAAGGCACGTAGAAAGTGAAGAGGAAGATGGGAGAAAGAAGCCTTTAAAAATACAGACATTCAAAGAAGTACTGAGGCCTGGGAGCATTGGGGCTGTGACCATAAGCCTCCACGCATCTGAAGGAAGGACATGGTAAGAAATAATATTTCTGATAGTGGGCCATCCAAGAACAAAAAGGAGGGGCAGCTAAGGATTTGTTATATTCTGTATACTATTTTCAAAAGACAGTGACATCAGGCATTTGAGGAAACGTTCCACTTAAAACAGTTCAAACTGTTAAAACATGGGTGCTTAAAATATATATATATATATTGCATTTTCTTACTGAACAGTGCATGTCTTTGCCCTCCTAAGATGTGGGCCCTGCATGTGAGAGGTAACTGATGTGGCTGGCTGAATGATGTGCTCTTGATGAGCTGATTCCTTTTACGTAGCATCTTCTGTTCTGTAGAGACCTGAGCTGCCTAGCCCTAAAGAAAAGCATGATGATGAAATTCAGTCATTGTGTCAAGAAACAGGAGGAGTTTACATTGTGGAGGGCTGTGAAAAGGAGAGAGTCCTGTGTCCCTCAGGGACTCTACTTCTCATAATTTAGAATTGATTCTATCAGCTATTGACTTAGAGCAATGCTGGGTTTCCTGAGTACAGGTGAGTTCTGAAAAACATGTGTTTTCATTTTCATTGTGCTAATTATCTGGAAAAAACAACTCAAATTTAATATAGGCCACATGAGCCAACACATCCTCCCCTCCTACAGCTTCACGGCCATTCCTACCTTGGTTACCTAGTCACAAACTTCATTTCTCTATATCCCAGACTTGACTTCAGGATGTTCCTCAACACAGTACTCAGGCAGATGCTACTGATGGACCAGAGCTGGCAAGAGAAAAGAGCCTTTGTTTGACCTCCCTGATCTGGAGCCCAGACATTAGATGAAGGATGCTGATGGAGTGCCTGCTTTACATATGCCTTGCCTCACACTGACTGTAATGAGAAATCTGACTATGCCTCGCCAAATGTCTTCTGTGGCTTCCCATCCCTACAATCCACACACCTCCATTGTCTGTACCAGCCAGACTTTGACGTTCCTCTTTGCCACAGTCACAAAGTGGCCCTACCGTCCAGCCCCGAATGATGTTCCCGTCCATCATCCACCATCTCCCTGCCTTTGCACACCTGCTTCTTTGGCCTGGGGCAACTTCCTCCTCTCTTACCTAGAGCAGTGGTTCTCAAACTTCAGCAGACCTCAAGGACAGGTTAAAACACAGATGGTCAGGCTCCCATAGCCAGTTTCTGTTTTTTTCTGACTGGGATGGGCCCTTAAGATAGACATGTCTCGTGATTTCCTAGGGAATGCTGGTGCTTCTAGACTAGAGACTACACTTGGGAAACTATGCAGGCCAATCAAGCTCAACTAAAGCTTCGCTTCTTCTAGGAAGCCCACCCTGACTGGCCTCCTCCCCAGCTGTTAGGTTCCCACCTTGGACCCCCACATCCCCCTGTTACTTACTCTGTCCTTTCATAATGAAGGGTTATGAAGAAACCTGTTGATGTGTCCATATTCCCTCTCAACTGTAATCTCCCTGAGACTTGAACTTAACCATGTCTTTGTCATCTCCATACCCCTAATGCCTCACACCTGAGTACACAGGACAGGCTCATTAAAAAATTTTAAATGAATACAAACCCTCAGGAAAGCAGATGGAGATATATTTAAGAAAAAGCATGATATAATCAGGAGAAATATTATCACTGTGGCTCATCCTCTCTTACCTGGAAGACTGCCTCAGTTTCCCCCCTGTTCTCTAGGCCTCTAGTCTCAATACCTCCCTGTCATTGACCATACTAACTCTGCCACACTCCTGCTTAAAACTCTCTTATGACTCCACATGGCCATCAGGAAAGGGATCAAGTTCCTCATCCTAGCATTCAAAGTCCCCAGGTTTGGGCCCCAACATAATTTTCCAGCCTCATTTTCTTATACACTATGTTCTCAGTCTCCCAGACTTTATCCTTCTGTGCCATTTCCTCTATAAATAATACTCTCCTCCTTTTTCTTCCTGGAAAACTCCTATTCATGCTTCAAGACTCAAATCAAATATTATCTTGTCTATGAAACCCTCATAGATTAGTCTGGGCCTAGTAACTTATTTTCATAACCTGTAGTATTTAAAGCTAGGGAAGGTCTCCTTACAACCTGAAAAAAAATCTCATCCCTGCTTGTCCAATGCACAAACCCAATGAGATCCAGAGCTCCTTTTCAGTGGGATCAAAACGTGTTTACATAATCAAATAATCAGAAAAGGAAAATCTTGTGAAATTGACTGAACAAATGGGGTGGCTTCAGTGTCCCCTCATGGACTTGCATGAAAAGCAGAAATTCAACAGGCCTTTTCAGCCTCCCACTTTGTGCACAAGCACACACACACACACACACACACACACACACACACACAGTCTATAGAGAGAATCTGAGAGTAGATAGAAAAGGAGACAGACATACACGCTCAGAGATGCAGGAAGAAACAAAGGTGAAACAGAGGGGGAAGCAAAAGACAGTGGAAAAATGAGAGAAACTAAATAGAAAAAGAAAGAGATGGGACTTCCCTGGCAGTCCAGTGGTTAAGACTTCACCCTCCAATGCAGGGGCGTGAAGGTTCAGTCCCTGGTCAGGGACCTAAGATCCCACATGCTTCGTGGCCAAAAAGCAAACACAAAACATAAAACACAAGCAATATCATAACAAATTCAATAAAGACTTTAAAAAGGGTCCATATCCAAAATACCATAGAAAAGGAGAGAGCAAAAACAGCAAAAAATAAGGGAACGAAAACAGAGAAAGGTGTAGCAATACAAGAGAAGGAGGACGAGGTGCGAAAGGAGAAGGAAAAAGGGGGAAGAAAAAGAGAGACACTTTGACCAAAAAGCCCAGAGAGATACAAACACATGTGCAGATGAGAGCTGCAATGGGAAACGAAGACAAAGAAGTAGATTAAAGAAAGATGAAAGCCAACCATGTCTCCAAGACGTTACACTGTGATAAATGGTCCATAGGTACTAATAAATATTTTGAATGAATATAGGATGGAATGGAGAGGAAAAGACCCAGATATGGACAGGAAGGGAATAGGATCAAGCTCAAACTTGGTGCCTGCTGTTTTCCCTCCACATACTCTATAAGCAATGGAAAAATTACAAGTCGGCCAAGATCACATATGAGTGTGAGATCTCCGATTTTGGCAATGGCCTCCAAAACCTTAAGGAAAGGACACAGTGTCTTCTAGCCCACTAAGGGCCAGGCCAGCTCTGGGAAGAGACTGAACAGATCATTAAAATTCTTCACTGAGATCAACACAGTAATACGCTGTTTATCCCATCCTTGATTGATTCCATGGGGCATGAGGAAGCGGAACATGCAGGCAGTCTGGGCACCTGGCTTCTGGTCTGGGTCTTGCAGCTTGTTGGACAATCAGCTTGGACAGTCACCGTCCTTCTCTGGCCTCAGTCTTCCCAATTAGAAAGAGAATGTGGAGTTGTAATTGGACCAGATCACTTTTTCCATCTTCTGCTTTTTTTTTTTTTTTTTAAGTAAAAGAACCTTTTGTTTCCTAATAAAATCATGGGCTAAAGTCCAATATAGAAAACTGATTAAAAATTTAAAATGAAATTTCTCTGGTTCAAGTTAGATGAGAGCTCAATAGCACACAGACAGCTCTGCTGAGCACAGAGGGAGCAAGGAATTTAGGAATCATCTTGACTGTTTTTTTTTAAGGGGCTGTATGGTTCTCTATGTTTCTATATATTCTGCTCTACAGAGCCCATGTGTGTACTGCTCGAGAGGCCTCAATGGGCTGGCTTGCCCAGAACCACCCTTAGTTCTGGGTAAGAGGGACCCTAGTCATGGGCTTGTGGGTTAGAGGGTCTCACACACACACACACACACACACACACACACACACACTGAGGGTTGGGGCTTAGCACTGGCACAGTGCCACCTGTAACACTGCCAGTCCCTGGGCTAACACTATACTAGGTCCAGGAAAAGGCATCCTCTCTTTCCTTCTGTCCCTGAATCAAAGAGCAGCTGGGTCCAAGTGCTGTGAGAATTTGTGCTGCCAGTATCGGAAATGACCCTCCTTCTGAGAATGGAGAAAACTGAAGGGTCAAAGTGCCTAGAGAGGACAAAAAAACAGATTTAACTGTCATCCAGAGAGCCTGACTGCCGTCAATTCCTATATTGCAAAGTATTGGTTTCTAGGAATGCTGAGAGTTCATGTTCTTTTCTAACATTTGAATTCATAATTTCAAAGATATTTACAAATGAACACAATAGTCACAGTAGCTAAGGAAAACTTTGTAATATTAATTCAGTTGCTCATAAAAGTGTATCTTATATACAAGTCTAGAAGAAACATGAGTGAAATGACAATAGCCCTAAAAAAGGGTAACTAAATGGCCATAGACTGTTCTATTTTTTGATAGTTTTGCTTTCATTAAAATATGTAAATATCCTTATTTAGAACTTCAAAAGGTTTTACCTTTAAATATTTTATAGTTTGATATTCACTGAGTACAATTTGTAGTTTGCCTTTCAGTTTGACTATCTCACAAAAATAAATTTTCTGAAAAACATATTGTTTTCATTTTTACATTTTAATTAGAATATTCAAATTATGTATACATTAAATACAATTACATTTTATTTTCAATCCTTTAGAATATATCATTGAGAATGAATAAAATTTGTGATCATGATAGAAATTTCAAAAAGTGAAATTCAGAAAATACAAAAGCTAAAAGGAACAAAGGAAAAGAAAAAAGAAAAACTCAAAGAGAAAGTCTTTCAGTTTTTTTATTGAAAATAGTGGGAAAAAACTGAAATTCCTAGATCTAAAAATAAGACTTAAACTCAATATCAGAAAAACAAACAACCTAATCAAAAAATGGGCAGAAGATCTAAAAAGACATTTCTTCAAAACAGACATACAGGTGGCCCAAAAAGCACATGAAAAGATCCTCAACATTGCTAATTATTAGAAAAATACAAATCAAAACTACAGTGGGGTTATCACCTAACACCAGTCGGAATGGCCATCATTAAAAAAGTCTACAAAAATAAATGCTCCTACACTGTTGGTACAAATATGAATTAGTGCAGCCACATTGGAGAACAGTATGGAGCTTCCTTAAAAAATTAAAAACAGAGCTACCATATGATCCAGAATCCTACTCCTGGGCATACACTCAGAGAAAACCATAATTAGAAAAGATACACACTCCCCAGTGTTCACTGCCGCACTATTTCCAATAGCCAAGATATGGAAGCAACCTAAGCGTCCATCAACAGAGGAATGGATAAAGAAGATGCAGTATATACATACAATGGAATATTATCCAGTCGTGAAAAGAATGAAATAATGCCATTTGCAGCAATATGGATGGACCTAGAGATTATCATATAACTAAAGTAGGTCCTACAAAGATAAATATCATATGATATCACTTATATGTAGAATCTCAAAAAATGATACAAATGAACTTATTCATAAAACAGAATCAGACTCATAGACCTAGAAAACAAGCTTATGGCTGCCAAAGGGGAAATGTTTGGGCAGAGGGATAAATTAAGAGTTTGGGATTCACATATACACACTACTGTGTATGAAATAATAAGAACCTACTGTACAGCACAAAGAATTCTACTCAATATTCTTTAGTAACCTATATGGGAAAAAATTTGAAAAAGAATGGACATATGAATATGTATAATTGAATCACTTTGCTGTACACGTGAAAATAATAGAAATTTTTAAAAACTCTGGCTTATTCCTTAAAAAACTGGAAATAGACCTGCCTTATGATCCAGCAATCCCACTGCTGGGCATACACACTGAGGAAACCAGAAGGGAAAGAGACACGTGTACCCCAATGTTCATCGCAGCACTGTTTATAATAGCCAGGACATGGAAGCAACCTAGATGTCCATCAGCAGATGAATGGATAAGAAAGCTGTGGTACATATACACAATGGAGTATTACTCAGCCATTAAAAAGAATACATTTGAATCAGTTCTAATGAGGTGGATGAAACTGGAGCCTATTATACAGAGTGAAGTAAGCCAGAAAGAAAAACACCAATACAGTATACTAATGCATATATATGGAATTTAGAAAGATGGTAACAATAACCCTGTGTATGAGACAGCAAAAGAAACACTGATGTATAGAACAGTCTTATGGACTCTGTGAGAGAGGGAGAGGGTGGGAAGATTTGGGAGAATGGCATTGAAACATGTAAAATATCATATATGAAATGAGTTGCCAGTCCAGGTTCGATGCACGATACTGGATGCTTGGGGCTGGTGCACTGGGACGACCCAGAGAGATGGAATGGGGAGGGAGGAGGGAGGGGGGTTCGGGATGGGGAACACATGTATACCTGTGGCAGATTCATTTTGATATTTGGCAAAACTAATACAGTTATGTAAAGTCTAAAAATAAAATAAAATTTAAAAAAAAAAAAAAAAAAACTCTGGCTTAGAAAATGTCCACACTTCTATAGCATCCACTTAAAAAAAAAAAGTGATCCTTTGTATTTCTGTGTTGCCTGTTGTGATCTCTCCATTTTTATTTCTAATTTTATTGATTTGATTTTTCTCCCTTTGTTTCTTGATGAGTCTGGCTAATGGTTTGTCAATTTTATTTATCCTTTCAAAGAACCAGATTTTGGCTTTGTTGATTTTTGCTATGGTCTCTTTTGTTTCTTTTACATTTATTTCTGCCCTAATTTTTAAGATTTCTTTCCTTCTACTAACCTTCTATCATATAGGAAACGAGTCGCCAGTCCAGGTTCAATGCACGATACTGGATGCTTGGGGCTGGTGCACTGGGAAGACCCAGAGGGATGGTACGGTGAGGGAGGAGGGAGGAGGGTTCAGGAAGGGGAACACGTGTATACCTGTGGTGGATTCATGTTGATATATGGCAAAACCAATACAATATTGTAAAGTTAAAAAATAAAATAAAATTTAAAAAAAATAAAAATAAAAATTTATGTTTATTAAAAAAATAATAAAAATTTTTAAAAAGTGACTTTGGATATTTGAATGATATTTTGAAGAATAATATTCAATAACTGGCCGCCTCCCTGGTGGCTCAAACCTAAAGTGTCTGCTTGCAATTCAATAACTATCACTGCTTGGGTCACTCTTCTCTGGCTATATCTCTACTTGTGGGTCTCCTCCTAGACTCTGCTATGTTTCATTAACCCACATGTCTATCTTTGCAACAATACCACTCTGTCATGATTACCATGGTTTCATAATAAATCTTGGTATCAGGTTATGGCAACTTCTCCAACTTTGTTCTTTTTCAAGGGTCTCGACTACTTTAGGTTTCTGCATTTCCATGTAAGTTTTAGAATAATCTTGTCAATTTCTACAAAAATTCTTCTGGAATTTTTATTGGGGTTTCATTACATCTATAGATTAATTTGAAAGAGAACTGATGTCTTGAAACTCATGAGTTTCTAACTGTTGAAGCACAGTATATTACACTACTGATTTAGGTCTTAATCTCGCTCACCAGTGTTTTACAGTTTTTACATATCTGAATAAACCTATTCTACTTCCTGTTTTTTGATGCTACTTTAAATTACAGTGGCTTTTTATTTCATTTTCATTTGTCTCTTGCTCTATATAGAAATACAATTGATTTTGGGCATATTGTACTTGTATCCAATGACCTTGCTAAATTCATTTAGTTCTAGGAGATTTTGTAGTTTTTGAGGGATTTTCTACATGAATAATCATGTCATCCACAAATAAAATCAGTTTTACTTCTTTCTTTTCCATCTGAGCCACTTTCCTGGTAGTCAGACAGTAAAGAATCCACCTGCAATGTGGGAGACCCAGGTTCGATTCCTGGGTTGGGAAGATCCCCTGAAGAAAGGAACAGCTACCCACTCCAGTATTCTTACCTGGAGAATTTCATGGACAGAGGAGCCTGGCAGGCTACAGTCCATGGGGCCGCAAAAAGTCAGACACCCCTGAGTGACTTTCACTTTCTAATCTAAGTGCCTTTTTTCACCTTACATTATTGACTCTGGGGTCTCTGGTAAAATAATGAATATAACTGGTGAAAATGGATATCCTTGAGTGTATGGGAAGGTATTCATTCTTAACTTCAAGTATGAGGTCTCAGTTGGAGGTTTTATTGTAAATGACCTTCATCAGTTTAGGAAAGTTTCCTTCTGTTCCTAGTTTGCTGAGAAATTTTATCATGAATAGGTGTTGAATATTGTCAAGTGCGTTTTCTGTGTCTATTGAAGTGTTCATATTCTTTTCTCCTTTATTTTATTAACATCGTGAATTACATTAACTAAATTCAGATGTTGTACAAAATTTGTATTCCTGGAATAAATACAGGATATTGCTGGACATGATTTGCTAATTTTTTTTGCTAATATTTTGCATCTGTATTCATAAGGGAAGTTAATATTGGATTTTCCTTTCTTGTAGTATCTATGGCTGGTTTTAGTGTCAGGGTAGGTAATGTTAGGTTCATAAAGTGGGTTGGAGAGTATTCCCTCTTCCTCTAGAAAGAATTTATGTAAGATTTCTACTATTTCTTTCTTAAATATTTGGTAGAACTTATCAGTGAAGCTATCTGGGCATTAAGATGTTTTTGTTGTTGTTGTTCTGTGGGGAAATTTATTTTTAACTTTTCATTTTAAGATAATTTTAGACTTACTGAATAATTGCAAAAAATAGTACAGTGAGTTCCTGTATATCCTTTACCCAGAATCTCCTAAGGTTAATAGGGGTTCTGTCTTTTCCATTCAAGCATTTTTTTCCCTCTCTGTGCCTTAGTTTGGATACTGTTGTAGAATGAATTGAACCCCTTAAAATGTATGTGTAGAAGCCCTAATCCCCAACATGACTTATTTGGAGATAAGGCCTTTAGTGGAGGGAATTAAGGTTAAATAAGGTCATAAGGATTGGTACTAATCCAAAGGACTCATGTTCTTATAAGAAAGGAAGAGACATCACAGGTCATTTTCTCTCCCTCTCTGTCTCTCTCTCTCTCTCTCTCTCTCTCTCTCTTTCTTCTTCTTCTTCTGTATGTACACAGAGAGAAGAGGGCATGCAAGGATACAGTAATAAAGCAGCTATCTGCAAGCTAGGAAGAGCAGTTCCACCTAAAACCAACCTTGAAGGCACCTTGATCTTGGACTTATAGCCTCCAGGACTATGAGAAAATGAATTTCTGTTGTTTAAGCCACTTGGTCAGTGATATTTCGTTATGGCAGCCCAAGTAAACTAAGGCAGATAATTTATTGTTTCAGAGATGTATCTTCCATAACATCCAATCTGTGTTATCCCACTAGATGTGGATTTTTTGTTTAAAACTCATTGTTTTAAAAAAATGTATTTTTCACCTATTCTATTTCACTGTTCTTTTAAAGTCTTCCATTTCAGTATTTATTGTGTCCATGTTTTTCCTTTAAATACTTAAATATAATTATAGCTATTACAAAGATCTTGTCTGCTAATTCTATTATCTGTCATTTTTGGACCTATCTCTATTGGCTGATTTTTCTTTTTATTATCTCATTTTCTTCTTAACATGTCTAATAATTTCTAATTGAATCCTGTACATTGTTGTGTGCTGGATTTTGTTGTCCTCCTGTAAAGAGTGTCAGCTTTGTTCTGGTATGCAGCTAAATAACTTATGGATCACCCTGATCCTTTCAAGATTATACATAAGCTTGTTAATTTGGGGCTTGTCTAGGACTTGTCATAGGAGATATCCTTCTGGTGTTTACTGAATGTATTAGGCATTCAATGGGATCTCTCTGCTCTGGTTGCAAATCTCTCTCAATACTATGAGAGCTTTGGGAATTGTTCTGCTTACAGCTCGCCAGTCATTCTTTTCATGGCTGCATAGTTTCCCCCTGTGTGCGTGCAGCTTAATATTTAACAACAGACTCAAAAGAAACCCGTGCAGATTTCTGAAGCTTTTTCTCTGTGTAGGTCCTTCCCTTTTGGTCTTCTGCTCTGCAAATTCTGCCAAAGTCCACCTCCCTGAACTCTGATCTCTGACTCCTGAATTCAGTGAGACTATCATAGACTAGACTAGAATTCTCACCCCTTTATCATAGTACCAAAAGTTCCTCCAGGCAGAAAGCAAAATTATCATTGGCCTCATTTTATTTGTATTCTTTCTCTTTTTTTCATTTATTTTGTGCATTTTTAAGCCATGCTATCAAAAGAAAGCAAGAGTAGCTATATTAATTTCAAATAGATCAGACTTGCAAGCAAGGAATATTATCAAAGATAAAAAAAGGCATTACATAATGAAGATTAAAAAGCATAATTGCTAATTTTGCAGAAGTGGAGGCAAGAAAATTAATTTTATGGAATAATAACATCAAAATTTATGAATTATGTATGTCTGTCACTCATCCAAAGATTTTGGCTCATCAACAGAACACTCAGATATATTCAATAACAATTAAATTCAGTCATATTTTATACTTTGCCAACTTTTACTCATTTAAAAACATTTTAAATGTAGTTTCAAGACTACATTCAAAAACATAACATATTGCTTTAATTTCAAAATATATTTTCAAAATATATTGCTTAATAGTTTATTGAGTTGATTTATAACTTTTAAATATTTAGACATATGGTGTACAGGTTCCATGTGAACTCCTGCTCCAGGCCCTGCAAGTGCGAGGGATGGGCCTGTCCTTGCCATTACACATTCTCCCGCCTCCAGGCTGCATCACCCGCCAAAGTCCCTGCTCTCTGTTGGCGGTGAACACTGATGCCTCCTATCCATCCCTGCAAAGGCCTGACTCTCCTCACAGTCCACGAGGAGTCCTGTGTTCCTTTCATCCCTGCTAATGGCCCTGGAATTCGTATCCACCCCTTGAGGCTGCCATGGATGTTGGCTGCTCCAGAATCCCCTTGCCTCTCTGGACCCTTGGACCAGCGCTGCAACTGCCATCATTGCCACCAGTGAAGTTGGAGGCTTGGGACCTGCAAATGCGTGTCCTCTGCCTGGCCAAGGGCAGCTGACTAACCTCTAAGCTGCTGTATTAGTTTCCTATGGCTGTTATAACAAACTTTGTGGCTTTAGACCCACAGAATTGTATTTTCTCACAGTTCTGGAAGCCAGAAGTCCAAAATCAGTGTCACAGGACCAAAATGAAGGTGTAGGAAGAGTCATGTTCCCACCAGAGGTTTTTGGGGAGAAGGTGTTCCCCGTGGTGTGTGGCTCCTTGAAGAAGGCCTCTTCCGTGATGTGCAGCTGCATCACTCCTGTCTCTGCCTTCCAGACCACATGGCCTCCTCCTTTGCCGTTTGTCCTCAAATCTCCCTCTGCCTGCTCTTAGAAGAACACATGTTGTTGAATTTCAGAACCACCCTGATAATCCCAGATAATCTCCCCATCTCAAGAGATTTAGCTTTATCACAGCTTCAGAGACCCTTTTTCCAAGTAAGATAAGATCCACAGGTTAGAGGGATTAGGAATTGATATCTTTGGGGGCCATTATTCATCTTAATATGACCCCCCCCAATTCTTGTTCATACCACTATCACAATTGTCTCAATCCTCCATCCCTGGTTCAAAGTCTGAGCCAAAATCTTGACCCAGTTCAAAATTTTACCCATCTTCTCTCCCAGAAAAAACAATTCCCAGAATGACTGACAATGGAATCAATTATTCTCTTCAAAAGAAAACCCTACCCTGCTCACCAGAATATGGCCTTGCTTCTCCAAAACAAAATAACAAAATAACTTAATTTTGTATAATCAGATTTGGGGAAATACATGAGTCTTATCCATGCTCACTTTGTTATAATTTTACATTATAAAAGCCATTTGAATTTTTTTTAATTTTCTTTTTTCTGTTAATGTCCTCATGCACCACTAGACTTGGGGCCCTTTACAGACAGGCATGCGTCTAGCATGTTTCTCTCTCTTCCACACTCATCACCCCAACTTCTCATGGGATCTGATGTATTAGGCACTGAAGGGGTGCTTGTTAACTCAAATGCTTCAAACAAATTGAAGAGTCTTGGGAAATGGAGGATGGAAATCCCCTTGCTTAAGACATATTCTACTGCACTTGATGGTTGTCATAATTACATTTAAGAGCAACAAAGTAGACGGAAGGAAGGAGGGCTGGGGCTAGTCCCAGCAGGGCTATTAACTAGTGATGTAGCCAGAGAAGCATTACTCACTCCCAGGCCTGGTTTTGCTCATGGGTCAGGTGGGGATTCACACCTTGACTGCTCAGGGCTCTTAGGGGATTTACAGCAGCCATGTAGATGAAGGTCATGTGCAATACAAAGAGCTGGGCAAATGTGTGTTCTCCTTGTTAATAACTCTATGGAATGGATATTATTATCACCATAAAATTGGTGTTATTACTTTTTCATAACAATTATTTCATTTTAAGGGCTTCCCTGGTGGCTCAGATGGTAAAGAATCTGCCTGCAAATATGAAAGACCCGGGTTCGATCCCTGGGTTGGGAAGATCCCCTGGAGAAGAGAATGGCAAACCAATCCAGTATTCTTGCCTAGAGAATTCCATGGACAGAGGAGCCAGGTGAGCTACAGTCCATGCGGTCGCAAAGAGTCAGACATGACTGAGCGACTACACTTTACTTCATTTTATTCTTTAAAATAAAAGAGGTTAGTGACATGCAACCCCAAATAACACTCTGCCAGTGAGGAGAAGAGCCAGGGTCAAAGTCAGCTCTGATTCTACCATCAGCAGGAAGAGAACACTGATAACCTTTCAGTATCTGGCAGATAGAAATACACAAACTTCTTCCTTTCCTTATAGGAAGATTCTGTTACTTCTAATCCTCTGTGTATAACCTAAATGCTAAAATGTTGGAACCCTGTGTAACAGAAAAAAACAGGCTAGGAATGAGGGTCTAAAAGGATACACAATTTTTTAAAGTTGCTTTCTACTCACAGATTTTATTTGGTTTCTTTTTGGGGTGGGGGGCCTACATTCCAATTTCTACCTATCCATTCTGAAAATACATATGCAATGAAAAAATACATATGCAATGAAAAAATATATATGCAATGAAAAATATATATGCAATGAAAAAATATATATGCAATAATAAAAATACATATGCAATAATAATAATAATAACAATAGTAATTATTATTATTATTTTAACAATAACTCTCATTTATTGAACAGTTACTCTGTCCCAGGCATTATTATCTGTAGACCTCAGGGCAACAGAGAAAAATGTCATGGTTTCGCTAAAATTTTTGAAGGTAGAGATTACATTGTAGGCTATCAGATAATGACTGTCAAACAGGTCAGGAAGTAAATTAAATAAAAAGCAACACCTCTAAAAAACGAAGGCTGCCTATGTCCTAGATATTCACTTGTCACAAATTGCATAGGATAGAATCTTCGGAACCAGACTGTGGTCAGGGATCAAAGTTTATAAGCAACAGTCTCACCTAAAAGAAAAGGAGAGAGAAGTTTGGTTTGAAGAATTTAAAATACAGAGCTCCCTGCTTTCAGTCTAGTGGATAAATACCCAATGCTTGCTTTTTTCTTTTACTTGGTAAATAAAATACTTCTGTGATAAACATGTTGTAAGGAAATGCTCACTGTAACTAGTAGAGGGTTGAAAAACTAGAAAACTAACTTAAATTTTATATAGATTGTAAATCTTTATATTTAACTTTTCCAATCATATTTGGTTATTAATTTGCTTAAAGCCTCTGTTGCATATATTATGCAAAGGAAAATCTCACCCTGGCTATCACCCTCATACTACTTTGAATAATGCTCAGCTATCCATTGAAAAGGTTTAGACAGGTGATTGCTGGGGCTTTCCAGGTGGCACAGTGGTAAAGAATCCACCTGCCAATGCAGGAGATGCAAGAGACGCCAGTTTAATCCCTATGTCGGGAAGATCCCCTGGAGTAGGAAATGGCAAGCCACTCCAGTATTCTTGCTTGAAGAATCCTGTGGATAGAGAACCCATGGGGTTGCAAAAAGTCAGACATGACTAAGCACACAGAACATGTTTGTTTGTTAATGAAAAACCAGCCTTTGGAGAGCTTCTTAATATTTATAAAGCCCTTCTTCATTCATGCTCTCAGCTGAGCCTCACATCAACTTCCTATTATTACAGTTAAGGAAAATGAAACTTAGGGGGATTTTTTAGTAGCAGTCCCTAGGAAGGCACCAGAATAAGGAGCATTATAAAACAAGGACACCACCAAAGCAGGAAAAGAAACCCAAAACAAGTCTGGGACTTGAAGGTTTCCACACTCTTGTTTCGGAGAAGGCAATGGCAACCCACTCCAGTACTCTCGCCTGGAAAATCCCATGGACAGAGGGGCCTGGTGGGCTGCAGTCCATGGGGTCGCTGAGGGTCGGACACGACTGAGTGACTTCCCTTTCGCTTTTCACTTTCATGCATTGGAGAAGGAAATGGCAACCCACTCCAGTGTTCTTGCCTGGAGAATCCCAGGGACGGGGGAGCTTGGTGGGCTGCCGACTATGGGGTCGCACAGAGTCGGACACGACTAAAGCGACTTAGCAGCAGCAGCACACTCTTGTTTGAATCCCAGCCGGGCCATTAGCAGCACAGAGTCACACTGCTTGGACATGTTTTATTTTCATCTATTTCATCCCTTTCTGCCTCAGCAGGGTATTAACTTCACAAGGACCAACATCTATCACGCTTATCTACCTCTGAATTCTCAGCACGCAGCCCAGTGCCTGGCACATAGTAGCTGCTCACAAATATCTCTTGAATATGTTTCTCAAACATAGCGAGCTACTGCTCCCGTCTGAGACCCAGCTTCACCATTTGCAAAATGGTGTCAGAACTAACTTAAAGGGTAGTAAGGCTTAAGGTAAAACACAAATGTTGACTTCTTGGAACTTCCCTGGTGGTCCAGTGATTAAGAATCTGCCTTGCAATGCAAGGGATGCAGATTCGAGCCCTGCTCAAGGAACTAAGATACCACACACCACAGAGGAACTGGGCCCATGCTCTGCAACCACTAAGCCAATGTGCCCCAGAGCCCAGAACTGCAATTAGAGAGTTAGAGTGCCACACAAAAGATCCCACATGACCCAGCTAAGACCCAAGGCAGCCAAATAAATATTTTTTTTTAAAAAGAAACAAATACTAACTTCTCAACAAAGGGTAATTTCCCCAGGCTGCCCTTTGCCTTTGTCCTCGCACAGGTCCACTCCTAGAATGCCCATTCTCTGGAAGGCAGGCTGTCATACAGACGGGAATGGATATTTGGGTGCTGCCGTCATTTCCGAGCTGTGTAAACACTATATGACACAAAAATGAAAAATGGCATTGCTATTCAGAGCTAAAACCAACATCCCTCATTTTTAATGTTCTGCCAATGAACATCTCAGCCACTTTAAAGAACTGGGTCCCAATTTATATTGCCTCACTTAGCAGTTGTGTTTTTTAAAGGAATAAACATTTCTGCTTCCTGAGCAAAAGTGAAATGAGATTTAGTAAATACACAACTCATTTGATCAACATACTCCATGCAAGGCCCCGAGCTGATTGCTCAAGATAGATTTGTCAGGGCCAACAGCACAGCATACAGCTCATTCCTCATCTCTAACTGTCCAATGTAAAGAGGCAGCAGATTGAAATGGAAGAGCCTAGGCTATAGTGTCAGACCTAATTTCAATCCCAGTTCAACTACATGTACACATATAACCTCAGAAAATATCCTCTCTCTGTTAGTCAGGGTTCTCCAGAGAAACAGAGCCAATAGGATACTTGTGAAGAAAGAAAGAGATTTAGTCTAAGGAACTGGTCCACATGACTGTGGATGTTGGCAAGTCCAAAATCTGTAGAGCAGGTAGTAGGCTGTCAATTCAGTTAAAGCGGTTTCTCGAATGGCTCAAAGGTAAAGAATCCACCTGCAATGCAGGAAATACAGGAGACACATGTTCAATCTCTGGGTCAGAAAGAACCCCTGGAGAAGGAAATGGCAACCCACTCTAGTATTCTTGCATGGAATATCCCATGGACAGAGAAGCCTGATGGGTTACAGTCCATGGGGTCGCAAAGAGTTAGGGTTAGAAGTTGTTGCTGCATTTGAGTCCAAAAGCCATCTAGAGGCAGAATTCCTTCTTCCTCAGGGGACTTCCATCTTTTCTTTTCTTTACTTTTCTTTTTTTTTTTTTTTTTTTTTTTTTGAGGGCCTCAACTGATTGGATGAGGCCCACCCACATTATGGAGTTAAGCAGCTTTACTCAAAGTCAACTGATTTGTGTTAATTACTTCTTTAAAAGCACCTTTATTATACATAGACTGATTTTTGACCAAGCAAACAGGCACAAAGCCTAGCCAAATGGACACATAAAATTAACCATCACACTCTCCAAGACTCACCTTCTTCATCCACAAATGAAAAACGTACAAAGCTTGAAAAGTACCTAGCTTATAGTATCAGATCACGTCATGCTGAGGAACTGTACAGTTCTAGAAACATCAATAGGACATCTACCATGTACCAGGAATTGTTCTAGACCCTGGAGATGCAGAGGAAGACAGAACCTTGCCCTTCAGGATGTTATTATCTAGAAAGGGAAACAAATGCTTCAGCTATCTGTTACGAGAATGTAGGAGTCAAAAGCAGGTGGACCCAACACAACTGGGAAAGACAGGGGAGGTCTCCTGGAGAAAGTGATGCCCGAGGTGAATGTCTCAGAGTGACAAAACTTTAGTCAAGTCCAGTAAAGCAGAAAAGTTCTTCAAAACAACAAGAACATAGCTGAAGGCTTGGAAATATGAAAGACCATGGAATATGTGAGAACCAGAGCTTAAAGTGTGAGCTGGTGAGTGATGGGAGATGAATTCAGAAAGGTAGGTGCGCCCAGATCATGAAGAGCCTTGGCGCCATATCAAGAGGCAGGAGTTTTCTTAGGGCTGCCATAAGGAATGAACCATAAACATGGTAGCTAAAACCAGTAGCTTATTCTCTCACTGTTCTAGACTGCTGCTGCAGCTGCTGCTAAGTCGCTTCAGTCGTGTCCGACTCTGTGCGACCCCATAGATGGCAGCCCACCAGGCTCCCCCGTCCCTGGGATTCTCCAGGCAAGAACACTGGAGTGGGTTGCCATTTCCTTCTCCAATGCATGAAAGTGAAAAGTGGAAGTGAAGTCGCTCAGTCGTGTCCGACTCCTAGCGACCCCATGGACTGCAGCCTACCAGGCTCCTCCGTCCATGGGATTTTCCAGGCAAGAGTACTGGAGTGGGGTGCCATTGCCTTCTCTGGGTTCTAGACTAGAAAGCTTAAATCAAGGCATCAGCCCTGTCAACAGGGTTGTTCTTTCTGGAGCCTCTGAGGGAGAATCTGTCCCAGATTCTAGAATCTATTCTAGTTTCTGGTGGTCTCACATCACCCCCACCTCTGCCTCCATCTTCACATGGTGTGCCCCTGTGTGAGTTTCTGTGTCAGAAGTTCCCTCTTCCTACAAGGTCATCAGTCCCAGGGTAAGGGTGAGCCCACCTTTTAATGCGGTTACCTCTGCAAAGACCCTCTTCCAAGTGAGGTCCCATTCATAGGTGTGAGGGGCTAGGACTTGAACTCACCTTTTGCGGGGACAAAATTCAATCCACAACACAAGTAATGGGAGTGCTGGTGACTGTTTTCTGAAGGAAGAGCCTTCAGGCTCCGGCATGAGGAAGAAATAGGACTAGAGGTCTCCTCCTCCAGTTCTTACTTTGGTCACTGGGAAGGTCGGAGTCAAATGAGCCACACGTGTACACACGCACCTTTTGAGGGGAGTGCATGTACAGGGCACCATGATTTGTACTTGATTTATGACCATTATTCCTGACTGCCTCTCATTTTCTACCTATCCTTATGTATCAGCCAGAGTCCTAACAGGAAACAGATGGTCCACTGAAATTAGTGTAATTCAAGCAGGCTTTATTTACAGTGGGACTACTTACAGAGGTGTGGGCTGGAGGGAAGGGAAATACAGTGACCAGGGGCCAGTAAGAGTGGGGTTTCTCAGCCCTTCTCCTGAGGGACAGAGCAGTTACCTGTCTAGAAGCAGAAAGTCTTGTTAGAAAGGTTACCTTGAGAGGACTTGTGTCCCCCATGGAAGGACGCAGCCTGCCCAAAGAGACTTCACCCTGTTCTCCTTCTGACCTCCTGCTGGTCATTCCCATGGCCAAACCCACGGAGAATCTAGATACAGGTCACACAAGTCAGTTCCCAGAGCAGACAGCAGGATGAAGAAGGGTGGAGAGTGGATCTGAAGGGTCAATATCCGCCCTCACCCCAAAAAACTTTATTTTTCCTTCATCCTGATTTCCTCATTTATTTTTCATTATTTTACTACTCAGACTCTATGTTTAGGTCAGCTGCTTCAAACCCTTTCTTTTTAAAGCCAAAAGAGGAATAACCATCATATATATATATATAAAGTTGGAACGGGCTTCCCTGATGGCTCTGACAGTAAAAAGTCTGTGCAATGAGGGGGCCTGAGTTCTTTGATCTCTGGGTCAGGGAGATCCCCTGGAGAAGGAAATGGCAAACCAGCAGAAAGTCCTGCCCTAGTCCCCAAGGTGCTCTGTCCTCTGGAGTTTTCACGCTGCATGAAGCCTGTTGTTGAGTCACCATGAGGGCTCTCAGAGCCCTTTGCTCACGCTCTCCTGGCCACTCATCCAGTTACATAAACTCCCAGCAGGCTCCCTATCACCAGGGCTTTCCAAGGACATATTTGAGGCAAGAGTCATCTTGGCACCAAGTGCTTCTGACAGATGTTGCAGATTGCCATGCAAGAGAGGCCCAGATGGGGGTACATAGGGGGAGGAGCAAGCCCCAGAAGGGTCCACAGGCTCCTCATCTCACATGGAGAACACATCAAATAATTCTGGGCACAGGCTGGGAAGATCGTCTTCCCTCCCTGAGCCCCAGCTCACTGCAGGAGTATTTAGACACAGGAACAGATGTCAGAGCTGGGAGGACTCTTGAGACCGACAATGCAAGCTCTTTGTTATACAGATGTGCAGACTAAGGGCCAGAGAGGGGCAGGCTAACAGGGTAACATGGCTAGGGAGTGATGGGGCCCCGGCTCTTAGGCACATTGTGCTATATGCCATGTTCATTCATTCATACTGTTACTCATCAAAGACCTGCTGTACCTGCTACGTGCAGGGCACCAGGCCAAAAAATGCAGGTCCATATGGGGACAAGGCTAGCATTACTCTGTCTTCGTGGAGTGTACAGAATAATCAGCTTTCTACCACCATCACTAATCTTCACACAAGCCTGCAAGGTGTGGGAAAGTCTGGGAAACCAAAAGGACCCAGCCCAACATTGTTCATAAGTGGAAAACTAAAGACAAGAAAGTCACCACCTGTAAGTTAAATATTAACCCTTTACAGAACATCACAGAGATGTGCACAGTCATGGAAGGAGGCAGAAAATGCTTCCAGACCTGGAGGCCTTGGCTTTAACCTAATTGAAGATACCAGTATTCCTAAAGGAAGAGACTGTCCATCTGCAGGGTATGGGTCAGGCATAGAGGCCTAGAAAATGAATAAACAGAAGCTTCTGTTTAGGAAAAGGTCAGGAAGTACTGCCTCAGCTCTATTGTGGTTTTTCTCCCTATTTTCAATGAATAAAATAGAGAAAAACCTGTTTTCCTCAACTTCAGGGAAAATTGGATTTTCTCTTCAAATCAGTCTTCTGATTGCTAATTGATTCTAACAATCAAATGAGTTTGGACTCAGCATTGAGCCAACCCAAGACCGTGACTTACATGGTCTTGTGATGCAGGCTCATTTTTGAAGGGCTGTCTCGTATTTCATGCTGTCCAGGAGGAAAGTGCCTTCACCAGTGGACTTCTAGTGAAGAAGAACAGGGTTCCTGGTGTCAAACTAACTGATTATAAGAACTGGCTCCACCATTGAAAACTCTGTGACTCTGAGCAAGCCATTTACCCATTAGGAGTCTTGGTTTTCTCATCTATATAATGGGAAGGATTATAATCCTTCCTATAAGTCTGTTTTACAGGTAGCAATTGATACCATAAATAGAAATGTTTAAATGCTTTTCATGTAGTGAGTACTAAACAATTGCCATTATCAGTATTACTGCATAGAGCACTCCATAATTATTAGTTTTATTAATTATTAGGTATTAAAAACAACCATTTACAAAGTTCACATGGTTCACAGTGGTAAAGTTGTGAAAGTTTTTGCTGGATAACATTTTTAAGTCAATTTTTTACTTTCTTTTTTTATTCTAAAGGGGAATACACATTCCTCATGGAAAAATAGAAAGTACAGAAAGATTTAAAAGAAAGTTTTATTTTTATCTACAGTCCCACAGTCTAGTGATAACCCCTCTTAAGTTGGTATATTTCTCTCCAATTTTCTTTTCTTCACATGTGTGTGTTAGAAAGAAAGGAGTTTTACATAAATAAAACCATACTTTACGTATATGACTACTTTCCACAGAAAATGGTTCTGTGATATTACTTCTGTGCACTATAATTTTACACAACCAGGCTCAGATGGTGAAGAATCTGCCCACAATGTGGGAGACCCAGGCTCTATTCCTGAGTCGGGAAGATCCCCTGGGAATGGCAATGCACTCCAGTATTCTTGCCTGGAGAATCCCATGGACAGAGGAGCCTTGTGGGCTACAGTCCATGGGGTCACAAAGAGTCAGACACTATTGAGCGACTAACACTTTCACTTTCTCTCATTCTCTTACTGTTAGGCTTTTGAGGTTCCACCCCCCACCACAATATTTCGATTCTTATAGTTCATGCCACAATGAAATTGTTTGCATAGAAATCTTTTTATATCTCTCATAATTCCTTAGGAGAAGAATCTCTTGGAAATTTTGGATCAAAGGATATAAACTTTTTTAAGTCCATAACACATTTTGTCAAGTTAATTTCCAATAGGATTATGCTAAATCACCCTTTCAACAGAATGTGAATATCCATTTTAAAATGTTTCATTTCATGAAAAAAAGTGAAAATACCTTTTCTTTATTTTCATTGCTTTGATTAGTAGTAAACTTGATAGCTATTGCTGGTTCTTTTACTAAGAAGTGTATGTTTAACCTTTGACCCACTTTTCTACTATATTTCATAATTTTTCTTATCACTAGCCATGATCTCTTTATATAATAAAGATACTTTAAAAATATGTGGCAAATAAATTGCACAGTCTATTTTTTGCCTTTTACTTCTTAATGTTATTCTGACATATATTTTTAATTTTATATAGTTTGAAAATTTACTATAAAATTTAATTTTGTTCCTATAAGTATAGTCAACTACAAACCCTTAAACCTCACAACAAGCAAAAATCTCAATATAGTTAGATCTTTTCTATAATAATATAAAACATGTTATATTATATAATATATAATAATTATAAAGCATATGTGATGTATGGTTTATATTATAAACATAATATATAGCATGCTATATTCTTGTTGATTTGTGGGGTGATGGGTGCACAGAGATTTATTACACTGTTCTCTTTCTGTGCATGTTTTAAATTTTCTCATGCATGCATGTTTAGTCATTCAGTCGTGTTCGACTCTTTGCAACCCCATGGACTGTAGCTGCCAGGCTCCTCTGTCTGCAGGATTATTCAAGCAAGAATATTGGAATGGGTTGCCATTTCCTCCTCCACGAGATCTTCCTGACCCAGGGACCGAACATGTGTCTCCTGAGTCTTCTTCATTGGCAAGTGGATTCTTGACCACTGAGCCACCTGGAAATTTTCTTATTGTTGTTCAGTCACCCAGTCGTGTCCAACTTTTTGTGACCCCATGGACTGCAGCACACCAGGCTTCCCTGTCCTTCACCATCTCCCAGAGCAGACTCAAACTCATGTCCCTTGAGTCGGTGATGACATCCAACCATCTCATCCTCTGTTGTCCCCTTCTCCTCCTGCCTTCAATCTTTCCCAGAATCAGGATCTTTTCTAATGAGTCGGCTCTTTGCATCAGGTGACCAAAGTATTGGAGCTTCAGCTCTAGCATTAGTCCTTCCAATGAATATTCAAGATTGATTTCCCTTAGAATTGACTTATTTGATGTCCTTGCTGTCCAAGGGACTCTCAAGAGTCTTCTCCAACACCATAGTTCAAAAGCATCAGTACTTCAGCACTCAGCCTTCTTTCTGGTCCAATTCTCATAACCATACATGACTACTGGAAAAACCATAGCTTTGACTATATAGACCTTTGTTGGAAAAATGATGTCTCTGTTTTTTAATATGCAGTCTAGGTTTGTCATAGCTTTTCTTCCAAGGAGCAAGCATCTTTTAATTTCATGGCTGCAGTCACCATCTGCAGTGATTTTGGAGCCAAAGAAAATAAAATCTGTCACTGTTTCCATTGTTTCCCTACCTATTTGCCATGAAGTGATGGAACCAGATGCCGTGATCTTTGTTTTTTGAATGTTGAGTTTTAAGCCAGCTTTTTCATTCTTCTCTTTCACCTTCAATCAAGAGGCTCTTTAGTTCCTCTTTGCTTTCTGCCAGAATGATGATGTCATCTGCATATCTGAGGATATTGACGTTTCTCCTGGCAATCTTGATTCCAGCTTGTGCTTCATCCAGCCTGGCATTTCACGTGATGTACTCTGCATATAAGTTAAATAAGCAGTGTGACAATATACAGACTTGACATGCTCCTTTCCCAATTTGGAACCAGTCCTATTGTTCCATGCCCAGTTCTAACTGTTGCTTCTTGACCTGCATATAGGTTTCTCAGGTTTCTTATAACAAACCCTGAAACATTACTTTCATAGTCTTGACTTATTTTCTGCTGCCATTCAAGTTTCATGGACATAAATTTCTAATTTGTCACTTCAGACAAATTTTGAAATCTCTCTAAGCTTCGGTTACCTCTGCTACTAAAAATCAAAATCAAACAAATAAGTAAAAATACACCAAAATGTTGAAAGGAGGAAATGAAATAATGCATCCTAGTATATAATGTTGGGCTTTACCAGTGGTAAAGAATCCACCTAACAATGCTGGAGACATGGGTTCAATCCCTGGGTCAAGAAGATCCCCTGGAGAAGGAAACGGCTTCCCACTCCAGGCTTCCTATCTGGGAAAATCCCATGGACAGAGAAGCCTGGTGGGCTACAATTCATGGGGGTCACAAAGAGTCAGATACAACTTAGTATCTGAACAGCAACAAAGTATAGGATATAGTGCCTGGATCCAGGAGGTGTTCAGTAAAGGTTTTTTATTATTATTATTATAGACTCTTTACCATCTGAGCCACCAGGGAAGCCCATTATTATGATTATTATGATTTTATTGTTATATTACTACTAATATTATTTCAATGTTTATGTCTCAGACTTCCTTGCTGCAAGGATCAGAAACTAAGGTTTATTTCAAAGATATTGGGAATGGCAGAGGACAAGTTCAAGGAAAGTTTAAGAGAGATGCTTAGAGACTTGGCCTCAGAAGAAACTTGTGACTGCTGCAGGCCTGCCGAGCACAAGTGCAAACTACCCTGGCTGCAGTCACCCTCATAGAACCGGTCCTGCCCCAGCCCTGGGCACCTACCCTGACACTGGCCCACGAATGTTTCTGAGCAAGCCCTGCTTCCTCTAGCTGCTCCTTTGGGTAGGTCTGACCAGTGAATCCTTGAGGAGTCGGACCCATAAAGCTTAAACCTCTGAAACCAGGAGTTCAAAAAATGCTGACAACCAGGCAGAAAACTTAATGATGTCCTATACAGTCTCCCTGCTAGCTGCCCAAATTTCACATAGATCTTCCTTCCATTCTGGAGCTTGACAACGGCAACAGTTATTATTACCCAACAACAAAAATCTAACACGACGAGACTCTCCATCCTTGGGAATGTCCTCGCCCTCTGCGTACAGGAAGTCAACCAAACACGCATCAATTATCATTCTGGGCAATGCATCTGGGGTCTCTAGGTAATGTTTCTCCTCCTCTAGTTCCATCACAATTCTATCTGAATGTGCTAGAGCCTGTAGACAAATCTGTAAAATTCACCACCGCCACTATGCGCCAGTCAGACCATAAGAGAACAAAGGGCAAAAAGGGAGATTTGTTATAATACAGCCAAAAAAATAAAATCCTAGAGATATCCTCAGTAACTTGTCATGAAATTACAGTTAGGAAGAGTGAGGGAGAAAGAGAAAATTAAATACTGTGTTTGTTCCACTCTCAGCCAGCATCTCAGCTGGTCAGAACTCTTGACTTCGTGGGGTGACCCAAACCAAATCTTCATTCCTGAAGGATCTGAGCCATTGGTGGTCTTATCAGTATGGAGACTTAGAAGTTGTTTTTTCTTCTTTTTTTTCAAACCCCCAAACGTGAAAAAAAAAAAATTGTAGAAGACTCCACAGAGGAACTTAATTCCAGATAGACCCCTCCATGCCCAATTTCATTAGCAGCAACCTATTTTCTCTTGGTCATCAAGACTAACCACCATAGAAACACAGTAACCTCCTTTTCCACCTGTTCACTGAGGGTAAGAAGGAGTCTGAAAATATCCAGATGGTGATTCAGCTTCTAGCCCCAGGACCCATTGCTAAGCACCCTGATGAAAGAACACCTTCCTTGGTACAGAGACCTCTGAACACACAGAACCCAGACAGAGTCTCAGGGGTGGAAAGTACAATTCCATAATCAGAGTCATTAGGGATGGCTGCTCTGGCAGGTCCTGTCTGGGGAAACAGAAGCTCTAACAACTCAAACATCAGGGAACCCAATTCCAGACTGCTATGCATATAATTTAGAGTTTCAGGGTGGCTGGAGCTTGTCCCTTAAGTCTAATTAATGTATGCCATTGAGTTCTCAAGGGTACACATGCCTCTAGAAAATGCTCTGGGTGGTCCTGCTTGATTTGGGGGAACCTGGGATTAAACAAAATGTGTTTGACCAGCAAATCCTTACCTGTTAACCTCGGGTAGAAATATATTCCAGGTAGAAAGGAATGTTGCAATAAATAGTTGAGGATATGCTGCTATAAAGAAATCCAGAGTTGGTTTTGCACCTCTCAGTGGCATGGAATTATTCTGAGGATTATATTAAATAACAGATGTAAAGTATGTCACAGAGTAGGTATTCCATAAAAATGAAAATGTGTCACCCCATGCTTCTAAACCGTGCTAGGGGTAAGGAGGCTGGGTATTCCATTTTATAGATTAAAAAGCTGGGGCTCAGAAAAGATAGATTAATGAGGACACAGTTAGGAAGTGGGAACAGCAATGGCAGGAACTGACCTTGGCCTCCTGGCTCCACTTGCAATTAATTAGACTCACCACTTCCCAAGACACACAGCCTCAATCTGGTCTTACTCACCCCACAAGTTAACATTTCACAAATACTGAGTCACAGCTGCCCCTCCTCTTGGCTGCATGAGAATCCCAGCACGCTCCATCCCAGGCCTGGCAGCCCCCACCCTTTTCTGGGGCCTCTGATGGGGATGCTCGAGGCCCAGCCTGCCAGGAACTGAGGGAGTAGGTAAGGCATCTGTGCCTGGGGAGGCACTGACCCGTGTGAGCTGGCAGAATCTGAGATGCTGCCAAGGACCACATCAGAAAGATAATATTTGAAGAGTGAAATGTTCTCCAAAGAATGTAAAATCCTCCAAGCGAGTAAGAGCCTGAACTTCTCTGGGCATGACTCATGCTAGATGGGCCAGAACGTGAGCTGTAGACAGCAGGTGAAACAGGGCACAAGAGAGCAGGGTGTCCACGCTGAAAGGGATTTAGGAGATTATCTGTCCCTTTAGCAAAGAAGAAACTGTGGTTCAAAGCAGACTGACATTTCTAAGGTCACACCACTGAGGGATAGCCCTAGAACCTAAACCCAGACTTCCTCATTCACTTGTTCAATATTAACTGTGTGCTTCCACGGTGCCTGGAGGGCTATTAGGTAGCACTAAGAATACAGAAGTAAACCAAACAAGCAGGATTTCTGTCTCCCCAGAACTGACTTTCTAGACATGAGGAGAAAGAATGTAACATGTCACTGTGGAGAATGAGAGGTGCTATGATGGTGGCGGGGAGAGGGGTACAGAGTGCTGTGGGGGCACAGGGGAGGGTAGTCTCATCCAGTCTGTGGAGTCAAGAAAGGTCTCCTGGTCCAAGTGATGATACAGCTGAGATCTAAACCCTGAGGAGGCATGAATCAGGTGAATGGAGTTGGGGTGGAAGGAAGGAGAACACCCCAGGCAGGAGGGAGTTCTACTAGGCACAGAACTAGACCCTCATTTTAAAGAAATGCATAAGCTATGGATGCCCCACACTGAACAAGTACGCAGGCACAAAGAAAGTATGAGAAAAGACCACCTGTCTATCAAAAGGAGGCGATATTTGGATCTTGACGGATGGGTGGGACTTCAGCAAGTACAGAGAAAGCAGATGGCTAGTCCAAGGCCAAGGGATTAAGTGGGAAAAGGCACTGAAAGAGAACTTACAACAGGGTGTACCTGGCACAGGAATTGATCTTTATGTAGGAGGTCAATACATGTTTGTCAAATGCTAAACCTCAGGACTAATGGTCTTTGGTGGGGCTCAGAGAAGCACAGAGGGAGTCCTGGTCTCCCATGGCTGTGAGCAACCCCTCCCAGCTGTAGACTTAGAACAGCTGCTGCTTGCGCACAACACAGAGAAGGGGGTGGCCCAGCGTCACTGCCCACACCCAGGTCCCCATGCCGCTCCATGGTCTATATGGCCACTGCAGCCCAACAAGCAGCTGGTGTCCATGGATCCCAGGCTTTCTCAGCCCTGAGGACCCCAGGTGAGCGAGGAGTAGTCAGAAGGAACAGTCTTTCAGCTAATCAATCTTACTCTGATTATGGGATAAATCTTTTGTCTTTTCATACTTTCATGGGGTTCTCAAGGCAGGAGTGCTGAAGTGGTTTGCCATACCCTTTTCCAGTGGACCACGTTTTGCCACAGGATTGGAAAAGGTCAGTTTTCATTCCAATCCCAAAGAAAGGCAATGCCAAAGAATGCTCAAACAATTACACTCCTCTCACACACTAGCAAAGAAATGCTCAAAATTCTCCAAGCTAGGTTTCAACAGTTCATAAACCTAGAACTTCCAGATGTTAAAACTGGATTTTAAAAAGGTAGAGGAACTAGAGATCAAATTGCCAACATCCATTGGATCATAGAAACAACAGAGAATTCCAGAAAAACATCTACTTCTGTTTAATTAACTATACTGAAGCCTTCGACCCTGTGGATCACAACAAACTGTGGGAAATTTTTAAAGAGATGGGAATACCATCTTCTCTGGTAGCTCAGCTGGTAAAGAATCCACCTGCAATGCAGGAGGCCCCGGTTCAATTCCTGGGTTGGGAAGATCCACTGGAGAAGGGATAGGCTACCGACTCCAGTATTATTGGGTTTCCCTGGTGGCTCAGATGGTAAAGAATCCACCTGTAATGTGGGAGACCTGGGTTCGATCCCTGGGTTGGGAAGATTCCCCGGAGAAGGGAACAGCTACCCACTCCAGTATTCTGGCCTGGAAAATTTCATGGACTGTATAGTCCATGGGGTCACAAAAAGTCGGACATGACTGAGCAAACGTTCACTTTCACTTTTTCACTTACCTGCCTCCTGAGAAACCTGTATGCAGGTCAAGAAGCAACAGTTAGAACTGGACATGGAACAACAGACTTGTTCCAAATTGCGAAAGGAACACGTCAAGGCTGTATATTATTACTGTGCTTATTTAACTTATATGCAGAGTACACCATGAGAAATGCCAGGCTGGATGAAGCACAAGCTGGCATCAATATTGTCAGGAGAAATGTCAATAACCTCAGATATGCAGATGACACCATCCTTATGGCAGAAAGTGAAGAGAAACTAAAGAGCCTTTTGATGAAGGTGGAAGAGGAGAGTGAAAAAGTTGGCTTAAAGCTCAACATTCAAAAAACTAAGATCATGGCATCTGGTCCCAACACTTCATGCAAACAAATGAGGAAACAATGGAAACCATGACAGATTTTGTTTTCTTTGGCTCCAAAATCACTGCAGATGGGGACTGCAGCCATGAAATTAAAAGACGCTTGCTCCTTGGAAGAAAAACTATGACAAACCTAGACAGGGTATTAAAAAGCAGAGACATTGATTTGCCAACAAAGGTCCATCTAGTCAAAGCTATGGTTTTTCCAGTTGTCAGGTATGAATGTAAGAGTTGGACTGTAAAGAAGGCTGAGTGCTGAAGAACTGATGCTTTTGAACTGTGGTGTTGGAAAAGACTCTTGAGAGTCCCTTGGACTGCAAAGAGATCAAACCAGTCAATCCTAAAGGAGATCAATCCTGAATATTCATAGGAAGGATTAATGCTGAAACTGAAGCTGCAGTATTTGGGCCACCTGATGCAAAGAGCCAACTCATTAGAAAAGACCCTAATGCTGGGAAAGATTGAAGGCAGGAGAAGGGGCCACGACAGAGGATGAGGTGGTTGGATGGCATTACCAACTCCATGGACATGAGTTTGAGCAAGCTCTGGGAGACGGTGAAGGACAGGGAAGCCTGGTGTGCTGCAGTGCATGGGGTTGCAAAGAGTCAGACATGACCAAGGGACTGAACAACAACAACAATGGAGCAGACAAAATGAAATAGAAAGACAAGAATTCCTAATGTCCCATCCAAGAACACAGGTAGACACGTTAAAGAAAACAGTGCTAAAAATAGCCTCCCCATGCAAAATCTTTGTGGTGCAGGGTGGCAACGGAATAAAGATGGTGTTGCTTCCAGTTCATCACTTCACCACTTGCTTCCATGGGAACTGAGATGAAACAGCTGAGCTGGGGTCACAGCTTCGTCTTTGAGGCCTGGGGAATGGGAGCCTGGGACACAGCCCCTACACAACTCAGGCCTTTAAAAGGAACTCAGAAGGAGGACAGACTGCAGTGTCAGTACCCTGTGGCCTGTCCTTAAGTGCCTGCCCCAGAAACAGAGTCTTAGGGCTGTGCTGGACACAAGATATTGTGCCCAGATGCACTACCTGTGGGAGGCTAAACATTCAGACTTGTAAAAAACCTTTTCTAGATTGGTTTTCATGTATGATTCCCATGTGTTTTTTGAATTTGAATGCCATGCTTATTTTACTGAAGGATTTACTTTAATTTTAAATAGAAATTGATGTTTTACGTTGAAAGTGAAAGTGAAGTCACTCAGTTGTGTCCGACTCTGCGACCCCATGAACTGTAGCCTACCAGGCTCCTCTGTCCATGGGATTTTCCAGGCAATAGTACTGGAGTGGATTGCCATTTCCTTCTCCAGGGGATCTTCCCAAACAAGGGATTGAACCCAGGTCTCCTGCATTGTAGACAGACACTTTACCATCTGAGCCACCAACCAGTAATTACTAAGATGTTTGGAAGACTGTGTTCAACTGATCTAGATGCAGCGTGACTACTGTTTACAATAACCCTGCAAGAGAGCCTCCCACATGTACAGGTGAGGCCTCGACAAGCGTGAGAACAGGTCTCTCTGACTCCAAAGCCCACATTCTTTCCACGAGGCAGCACCAAATGAGGACACGTGGGTGGACTGCTTCCCAGGATCACAGTGGTCTGGTTAGTTGACATTTGAGGCACAGGAGGGGGAGCAGTGAGGGATGCATTTAGGGAAACAGAGACTTGTCTCAGGCCTGCACAACCCCATGGAAGATACTGCAGGGACCAGAGAGAGAAAACACAGGGTCTCTCCCCAGGGAGCTCACAGACTCAAAGGAGATAGACAAGAAGACCAGTGTCGAGGTTGAGGCTGAAGGCTCCCTTCAGGAAGGACAAGCAGCCCTACTTCCTCAGCCAGGCAGAGCCGACCACAGTGCCAATGACTATGACCCACAGGCATTCCCTGCTCCATGCTGCTCATATCATATGGAACCCTGGTCAAACCGTACTGTAATCCTCTCTTTTCCTGTCCTGCGGGTCATTGCTCTTTCCCCCTGTCCCCACTCACCCAATATCAGGGAATACCCAGGAAGCATGTGTGTGGTCCCACAGCCCTGACCACAGCCTCCACGTCAAATGTCAGTTGAGGACTTGCACACACCCCACCCCACCCCCAGTTCTGCAATAAGCACTTCAGCATGCTAAGCCTCTTGGTTTACATTTCTACATCTGGTTCTGAGCGAACAGAACCTCTCTGTCTGGGATGTAGGGGACAAAGCAGAGCAGCTGGTCCCAGCGGCCAGTCAACGGTCCCTAACCTGTGGAAAGTGACGATTTGAATTTTTTTTTTTTTTTTGGCCATACCAAGTGGCATGTGGAATCTTAGTTCCCCAACCAGGACTGGAACCCATGCTCCCTACAGTGGAAGAGTAACGTCTGAACCACTGGACCACCAGGGAAACACCTTAAAGGCATGGCCCACATCTTGTCTCTGCATGCTCAGTGACCAGTTCTAGGTTTGACATTCAGTAGGTGTCTAGAAAACATCTGTGGAATTGAATTAAAAATTCATCCTGGGACTTCCCTGGTGGTCCAGTGGTTAAGAATCCACCTGCCAATGCACAGGACATGGGTTTGACCCCTAGTCTGGGAAGAGTCCACGTGGGGCAGAGCAACTAAGTCTGTGTACCACAATCAGTGAGTCCATGAGTCACAACTACTGAAGCCCATGCTCTCAGAGTCTGTGCTCTGCAATGAGGGAAGCCACTGCGATGAGAAGAAGCCTGTGTACCACAGTTAGAGAGTAGTCCTCACTCACTGCAAATAGAGAAAGCCCATGCAACCACGAAGACCCAGCACAGACAAAATGAATTAACATTTGTTTTTAAGTTTTTTGTGTTTTTAATTTTTTTAATTAAAAAAAATTTTAAAAAGAGAAAATTCACCCTCTCTTAAATCTCTAATTTTTAAACAGTAGGGGCCACTTAACAAAATTGTTCCACATATCAGCTCTTTTTAGCAAAAGGAAATGAGTGAGCTGGGAATTAAGCATTTATTGAGCATTTGCTAAGTATCAGGACTACATGGTTTCGAAATGTGGCTTCCTTTAATCCTCCAACAACTCTCTGAAGTAGTTGTTCTTTTTCTTTTTATAGAAGCAGGAATAAATCTTACAACAGCCCCCGATTACGATCCTAACTCTACCATTTATTAGCTGTGTGCCTCTGGGGATACTTCCAGCCTCTCTGGCCCTGTAATCTTTCTAGTTCATCGCTTTGCCTCCTAGGGTTTGAAGACAACAAGTGCATTCCCTCTGAGATTTTTCTTATCTCCAAACAGCACATCACCAGCTATTTTCAATGTCTTTCATGGTACAGTGGTCAAGGGCATTGGCTCTAGAATTAGAATAACCAGGGTTTGTCCCTAACCATGTCATCTTGTGCACAAGAGGCTTAACCTCTCTGAATGTTGGCTTTCCTATCTGTGTGACATGGGATACTCACCATCCCACAGAGTTGTTGTGAAGATTAAATAATATCACAAGTGTAAGCACCTCACACCATGGCACACAGTAGGTCCTCATGAGATGCTGCTGCTTCTGGCTTTGAGTTCCTCCTCCCTCCACCATTTCAACTGAATTCAAGCCAGATTGCTGGTGTCTGATTCCCATCATGTGACATCAGAACTGGACATTCTCTGGACCACTTTGTTTTCCAGAGAACATCACAATCTGCCATGTCAGCCCAGATCCTGCCTCTTGAGGAGAAGGAAGGATCCGGAGCATGTGAATAGGACTAGGGTCATACCACTTCCAGGAACCCACACAAGATCTGATGATAAATCATGACTCAAGAACTGGTGATAAATAAACTGATGTTTACTGTAAACACAAGAGCAAAGATAGTGATTTGATATAAATAGTTGGATTTTTGTTACATTAACTGTTTAAGAGCAACCATTGGGGAAGCCTTCTCCCTCCCAGGAGAATTAGTGAGCATAACACCAGGAAGCAGATCACCACCCTGGGGTACTTTCTTAAGTCTCAGAGGACACTTTTTCCCACATAAATGTTCTAAAATCACAATGCATCCGATAACCAATGGACAATAATAATCATTTAAAATAGTGCCAAGTTCCTCCTTCCAAGAATTTATGATTAAATTGATGATGGTGCTCTCTTGGGCAGCACACATACTAAAATTGGAATGATATAGACAAGTTGACACAAGATTGCACAAGGATGGTGTACAAATTTGTGAAATATTCCATATTTTTTAGAGAACAAACTTATGGTTGCCAAGGGGGTGGGGGTGAGGGAGGAATAAATTGGGAGTTTGGGATTAGTAGGTGCAAACTATTTTGTGTAGAAAGGATCAACCACAAGATCCTACTGTATAACACAGGGAATTATATTCAATATCCTACAATAGGCCATAATGGAAAAGAATATGAAAAAGAATGTATAACTGAATCACTTTGCTGTACACCAGAAACTAACACAAAATTCTAAATCAACTGCACTTCAATAAAATAATTTTTAAAAAATAATAAAATAAATTGATGATGAACAGTAGAAGAGGCAACTATTAATTGAGTACCTACTATCTACTAGATCCAATGCTGTGTTCCAGATCCTTTCATTTTCGTTGCTTTCTTTTATGCGCTTTCCGAATGTATGTTCCCTTTATAAAAATTAATAAACATTGAAGAAAACTTTAAAAATACAGGCAACTCAAGTATCCTGGAGTTCCCCAGTAACGAGACATCTAAAGAGCTCCTTCAGAATCTAAGGGGCTGTAACACTGTGAAAATATCAACTTGCATAATTGTAGGAACAAAACCACACTCCACCCACATTACCACCAGCTATTTCTGAAGATCCCAGGATAGCTTACATTCTTTTAGTAGTCCCCTCTCTCTGCAACCTCTGCTCCAAGTTTCTCTACCATTCAATTCTGCCCATTCAAGCTTCCCCAAGCTGCCACTGCATCTTCCCTGGCCTTCCCACACCTAAACATTGATCTTCCCTTAATTTCCCAAAGTACAGGTGATGCTATACCTGAGTGTTTGACCAACTCTACTCAAGTCCTGAAGGGACTACAAGGGCACTACAACACTGAAAAGTAAAATAGAAAAATGAATCCCAGATGGCACTGAATCCAAAGACCAATGTCCTTAGTCTATATAAGGGACCACCATCCTCAACCAAAGCAGGGTGCCATTTCGCTCCATCTGGGCTAACCTCATGAAAGAGAATTCCCTCTTACCTCCTCTCCCCTGGGTTCCATGGCCCCAGTTCTCTCCCTCTGGATACTGCAGAAGAAGGCCAGAATGTATTACTATATTAGTTGAGATAACACTAGCTACTTTAACAGCAAAACTCTGAATCCCAGGGGTTTAAAAGAAGAATTCTGTTTACCCTTACAAAGTCCAGCCAGTGAGAGGCAGGGCTCACAGAGCTGTACTCCATAGAATCGTACATGGAGCCAGGCTCAGAGGATCTGCTGTCTTCTACACAGCTTGCTCTGGACATCAACACCCAGTCTGAAGACAGGGCAAGAGAAGGAATCATGTGTAAATGATTTATTTATGTGGCCAGTGTTGCAAGTGGCATGTGAAATTTCCACCCCTGTTCCATTAACTAGAACACATGGCCATGCTTTATTGCAAAAAAGGCTGGGAAACATAAAACAACTTGTGCCCAAAAGGAAAAGGAAGCAGATTTCTCAAACAATAGTCATCCTGCCACAGGCACTATTATCATGTGCCCCGTACCCAGGAAGCCAACAGCACCTTCTAGATGATGATGCAGAGCAATTTACCACCTATTCCTTTTGCTTCAGGGCTTCCCTGGTGGCTCAGACAGTAAAGAATCCATCGGCAATGTGAGAGATCTCGGTTCGATCCCCGGGTTGGGAAGATCCGCTAGAGGCGAGGCATGGCAACCCACTCCAGTATTCTTGCCTGGAGAGTTCCCATGGACAGAGGAGCCTGGCAGGTTACAGACCATGGGGTCGCAGAGTCAGACACAACTGAGCAACTAAGCAGACACTCTACTTCAAGCTCTCCTGACAGACTGGCTTCTGGCCATGCTGCTCCAGAACCAAAAGCCGATTTCACTGTTTTTCCTAAACAATAAAGAAATCTCCCTCCAAAAAAAAAAAAATAAATTCTGCTGCCAACTCTAGAACTCAGAAATACTTGCTATTGTTTTCATGGGTGTTTGTCCCCCTACATAGAAAAAATGTTTGAAGAAATTACTCATAATCTTATAACTCTAATAATCTTAATGTGTTTCTTTCCTTAATATTTGTAGATGCTCAAATCTTGTATAAACTTCAAAGTCTTGTTCCAGTGATATATCTTTCTTGAGCCTGAGGCTCAGAGAGATTAAGTAACTTGCCAGAGGTCACACAGCTAGGAAACAGTAGAACCAGATTTTGAACCATGCTTTCACCCCAGAGTTGAGACTCTTGCCAATGCAGCATGCTGCCTCTGGATATTCCTTGTAACTGTCCCTGGCCTTTTACTCACTCATGTCTGCTGGATCATAATTATCTGTGTCTAAAATGACCCCCAAATTTGTGAAGCATTCCATATATTATGGTTAGGGTTAGGGTTAGTGACTTCTGTAAAAAACCTTGTCTTCCCAAATGTCACCTCCCAAAAGTACATAGCTGTATTTGATTCCTCTTTGCAACCACAGGCTTCCCTGATGGCTCAGTTGGTAAAGAATCCTCCTGCAATGCAGGAGACCCCAGTTCAATTCCTGGGTCGGGAAGATTCCCTGGAGAAGGGATAGGCTACCCACTCCAGTATTCTTGGACTTCCCTTGTGGCTCAGCTGGTCAAGAATCCTCCTGCAATGTGGGAAACCTGGGTTTGATCCCCAGGTTGGGAAGATCCCCTAGAGAAGGGAAAGGCTACCCACTCCAGTATTATGGCCTGGAGAATTCCATGGACTGTATAGTCCATGGGGTTGCAAAGAGTTGGACACGACTGAGTGACTTTCACAAGGCTTGGCTTATAATAGCTGTTTAATTCTCTACTGCCCAAAGAAGCAAACATCAAATTGGAAGCTACCTAAAAGGTTCTGCTCCAATCTACTGCCCAATTCACAGCCCTCCTTCTCATGTCACCCATGACCACAGCACAGACTTTGTTCATTTCCATCACCACAAATCCAATTCCAAGTTCATTTTCCCCTCCACCACCGTGTGACTTTGGACAAGTTACTGAACTTCTCACTTTGTGAAACTCAAATGAGTTAACACACAGCACATTGATAAATGGTAATGATTGTATGATTGTTGTATTGGCCAAGAAGTTCATTCAGGTTTTCCATACATCTTATGGGAATAATATTACTTATTAATATTATTACTTGTTTTAATATTAATTTATTACTATTCATATTATTACTTATTATTAGCACCAGTATCCACCCTCTGATTTTTCCAAATTGCTTACCATAGAAAGATGTGAATTAAAACTTTAAGGGTTGGCAACAAAAAGGAGGTGAGATTTTGAGTGCTTCTCATGACCCTCGGAGAACAGAGTGGCGCAAGTACACTTTGGGGGAATTCTTGACCCTTCTAAAATCCCATTAAACCTAAACACACATCTGTTAGCACACACCAAGCATGCAGTGTCTGCTTTCACCCAGCACTGAGTAGTACAAGAAGGAATATTATATCCAGTAACTCATATGGAACTATTTATCCCCAATCACTTTGTGCTTTTCCTTCAACTTTTCCATAGTCTTTAGTTTCAAAGGCCATTTTAGAATGACTAAATTTCCTTGCAAAGTAAGTCTCCCCCTGCCCCCACCAAAAAAAAAAAAGAGAGAGAGAGAGAGAGAGATTGTTTTAGGAAAATCTCCTCAGGGTGTAGGGGCTATGAGTTTCCAAACTTGCTTTCTCCTGCTTTCCTTTTTTCTTTTAAATAAAAATTGCCCAGGAAACCAAGATTTGTTAAGAGTGATGGGGAAAAATAAGACTGAATTGAAAGGCATCTGAGGCTTTGGGTTTAGCAGGGAACTCACAAGGCTCTTTTAGGAGAATCTTTTAAGACCAGAGGATATGGGGACAGGAAATGACTTCAGACATCATATAGCTCCAACTCCTATTTTGGAAGTAGGAAAATTGAGGTCTAGAAGAGAAAAATTATCCAAAGTGACACAGCAAGTCAGCCAAACAACTGAGATTTGAACTCAGGTCTCCCATAATTCAGCCAAATTAGACCAACTTCTCTAGAAAGCAGAGCCTGACGCAAGGACTACATACAGGGTTGATGCTTTACTCAGAAGACACAAGTCCAGGCAGTGAAAGTGAAGAAAAAGGGAAATGAGACCAGAAAAGGTGGTCAGTCGTGCAGGGTGATGCCATGAGAAGCACTCTTGCGCCCGCACCAGTCAGGAGACTGGTTTACTCAGCACTTGGGACTTCTCAGGAGCTGTAAGGAGAAACCGCCTCCCTAGGTTGGGCATCTAGAAACTGCATCATCCCTGACCAGTCAGATGGGAAGTTGGTGGATTATGAACAGTTGGGTTTCCTCAACCTCAGTTGGGCTAGTATAGGCATATGTGCTACACTGACTCCCAGACTGAGTGACTGATGTGTCTGAATTTGCCTGGGATTTCCCTGGATTCTGGTGGCTCAGACAGTAAAGAATCTGCCTACAATAAAGGAGACCTGGGTTCGATCCCTGGGTCAAGAATAGCCCCTGCAGAAGGGAATGGCAACCCACTCCAGTATTCTTGCCTGAAGAATTCCATGGACAGAGGAACCTGGTGGGCTACAGTCCATGAGGTCACAAAGAGTCAAAGATCAAAGAGCTGGACATAACATAACTGAGTGACTAGCACTTTTCTCATACTTTCCCTCAATTTCTCACTGAAAGTTCCTCATCTCAGCAAACCCCTTAACCCCAGGTAAAGTGGGTCAGTTGTTCTCCTTCTCCCAGAGGATCCCTGTGTAACTTGGCTCCAACTGTCCATAGTAACTCCCTACTGGTTTCCTTTCCTTTCCTAGTCATTGTCCTGTGTGTGGTTCCTAGGATCATAACCCAGTTAAACTCTTTGCCTTTCAGTCTTCCTCTCAGGGGTGTCTGCTTCTAGGGGAACCCAAGTGTCTGGCACATAGCATGTGCTCAATAAATGTAATGAGAAATCGTATTAAAACAGCATACACTGTCTTCTCCCTTCCAGCTGCTGTGGGAACTCGAGCAATGCAGTCTTCTCACCCCTGGTCTGCTCCTCAGGCACCCCACAAGTCTGCAGGAGAGCTTGACTCTGGTTTTGCCCGCTCCAGGTAACAGAATGGTAATGGAGATTGTCAGGCAGGATCTAACCTGCCTGGGCACATATTTATATGCCACCGTAGTTGCACAACTGCTTTAACTAGGGACTTTTTATATAGTTAAGAATGACTAAACTAGGCTAGAACACTATATACAATTTATCATACAGTTAATTTAAGTCCCTTGTGTATATAATACTGCAGAATTCCCTACAGTGTGATCAGCAGTCCACTACCTACATCCTAAGCATAGGGCTGGCCGGCTTGTTCAAAATGATGGTCCAAGGTCCTATGCAGACGCCCCCTACGGAATGCTGCCGGGTGCAGCCCGTCATCTGCAAGAGATACTGAGGCCCGTTAAACCTGGAGCTTCTCCAGCCTGAACAACTAACTGATGGAGACTTTTTTCCTCCTCCTTGTGGGACCAGTGAACTTCCTCTCCAGGCTCAGTTTGGCCCCCATGGACTCCTCCCCTTGTACCACCTGATTTCTGAAGTTCCCCTTAGAGAAAGCCCCTTACTGCTCTTGACCAATGATCCAGGCTGACACTGCCACTTCCTAGGGGATCTGTGTTTTCAATCTGTCCTTCAGAGCTTGTTCAAAGTTGACTGTAAGCACAAGCCTTTATCCATCGTGGTGTCCAGAGTAAACGCCTACATCTTATGATGAATTAATCCAGCTGGTACTTGGCCAGTCCTTCCTGACCTGGGCTTCTGTGTCTTCCTGGCTTCGGGTGCAGAAAAGGATCAGCATACTTTGAGCCTCAGTTGCCATCATCAAAGAATGTTCTTTTCTACTCCCTTTGCTGGCAAAATAATCTCATCTCTGGGACCCAAGATGGAAATGGATTTTCCCTGTTGGGTAGAGCCCAAAGATCCTGATATCCCCACATGATGCCAAGGAGTATCTCACCACTGCCCACCCCCTCTCGCCTAGTTGAAACAGTGCCAATGTTCCCGATGAGCCACTTAGCTCCCATGGTGGGGTCTCCTCATATGTTTTCTTGTGAGTACTTAGGTTCCTTCTACTACATTATGAATTTCTCAAGGGCAAGGATCATGCCCAAGGGAACTTGCAACAAATCTAAATGATCCCCAGCAAAATGCCTAAATCTTGGTTCAGATAAGGTGTTCCAACAACATTTGCTAGAAAAAAAAAATTTATATATTTGCTATAATATAGAGATAATACATAATAATGAGTGGCCAATTTCTATGCCATTATCTTGTTTTTATTTTCTTTACAATATTTATCATCTAAAATTACCAAGTTTGGGGACTTTCCTGGCAGTCTAGTGATTAAGAAGCTGTCTTTCAATGCAGGGGACATGGGTTTGATCCCTGGTTAGGGAACTAAGACCCCACATGCCGCTGGGAAGCCCATGGGCCACAACTACTGAGCCTCTGCACCACAGCGAAAGATCCTGCATGCTGCAACCAAGATCCAACGCAGCCAAAAATAAATGATAAATAAATATTTTAAAATATTTTCAATAACATTACCTAGTTTGCTTATTTGTTTATTGGTATAGTCATTTGTTGCCCCTCAAACCTGACACAGTCTGTAAAGAATCTATATTGCTTGTAATGCAGGAGACTTGGGTTCAATCCCCAGGTTCAATCCCTGGACCAGGAAGATCCATTGAAGAAGGAAATGGCAACCCACTCCAGTATTCTTGCCTGGGAAATCCCATGGGCAGAGGAGCCCGTTGGGCTACCGTTTATGGACACGACTAAACCACCCACCACCAAACCTGACACACACTAAAATGCAAATCCCCAGCAAGTGTTATGAGCCAAATTGTGTAGCCCCCAAAATTCACATGTTGAAGTTCTACCACCAGTAACCCTGAACGTGACTGTATTTGGAGACAAGATTCTGAAAGAGGTAATTAAGTTAAAATGAGGTCATTACAGTGGGCCGTAATGCAGTATAATGGTGTCTTTATAAGAGGAGTAATTAGGGTAGAGATAAATACAGAGGGAAGACCATAGGAGGACACAGAGAGAAAATGGCCATCTACTAGCCAAGGAGAGAGGCTGGAGAAGAAGCCAATCCTGGGACTTCCCTGATGGCTCAGTGATAAAGAATCCATCTGCCAGTTCAGGAGACACGGGTTCAATCCCTGATCCAAGACGATCCCACATGCAAAGGAGCAACTAAGCCCCTGCATCACAAACGTTGAGCCTGTGCTCTAGAGTCTCGGAACCACAACTACGGAGCCCGTGTGCCACAACTACTGAAGTCCGCATACCCGAGAGCCTGTGCTCGGCAGCAAGAGGAGCCGCCACAGTGAGAAGCCTGCACACCGCAACTCGAGAGTAGCCCCACTCACCAAAACTAGAGAAAGCCCACACAGCAACAGACGCAGCACAGCCAAAAAAAGAAACCAATCCTGCCTACACTTCCGTCTCAGACTTCTAGCCTCCAGATGTCAAGAAAATAATTTTTTTTTTCAAGCCACCAGTCTATTGTACCTTATTGTGGCAGCCCTAACAAACTAGCACAGCAAGGAAGAAAGAAATCTGCCTTGCTTACTCCTGCATCCTGAGCACCTGGAACAGTTTCTGCCACATAGTAGGTGCTTAAGAAGTAATCAGTGGGGACTTCCCTGTAGTCTAGTGGCTAAGACTTTGCCTTCCAATGCAGGTGGTTAGGGTTCGATCCCTGGTCAGGGAACTAAGATCCCACATGCCTCAAGGCCAAAAAAACAAAACATAAAACAGAAGCAATATTGTAATAGATCCAGTAAAGACTTTAAAAATGGCCCACATCAAAAAAAAAGAAAATATTTTTTTAAAAAACAATAATCATTGAACGAACACTCTGAAAAATACAAACTATTCAGTGTTCCCCCTCAAATGTACAAACTCTTTCATACATCTGTGTCTTTGTTGTTCCTCAGCCTAAAACCCCCTTCTCCATCCAGCCAAAGAAGTCCTATTCTTTCTTCTAAATTCAGCTCAGATTCATGTTCTCCTTGACCCCACCAGACAGAACTGACTACTCTCTTCTCTGCTTTTCTGAACTTTGTAGACATACATCTACATCACTGTAGCTGGCAGGCTGCGAGCCTGACTTCAGAAACCATATTCAGTTCTGATCCCTGCCATTCACTTTGGGGCATGGTCCAGAGGACCTGATCCTTCATTAAACCCCTAACCCTTTGAATCCTTCTTATCTGACTGCAAAGCAAACAGTCCTTGTCTGCTAGTAACTTTCTGCCTGATGCGGGACAGACCCATAAACTCACATCTCTGGCACATACTGGTGTAGAAATAACTTTCTAGGCCCAAGATGGAGCCCCTCCTGCCTAGGGTGCCACATCAGGAAACCAAAATGTGGATAGCTTTCATGTTCCTACAAATGCTCCACTTGCCAAGAAACACAGTATACCCGGTCAGCCTGTCCTCAGATGCCAAGCCAGCTCTGGGCTCTCTACTTACTTCCTTGTTCCTTCTCATCACAAACAAGGTTGACAGGTGACCCCAGCCAATGAGATATTTTCTATTTTCCTCTTCCTTGTTCTTTATTCTTTACCCTGTAAGCTTCCTGCCTACTGCCCCCACGTTGCAGTACTATGATTGGAGACTGTCCTGCTTCGTGAAGTTTGTTTATCACCTAATTGTCTTCTTGAATCACGTTTAACACTAGTGAGTAAAGTGAAAGTCGCTCAGTCGGGTCCAACTCTTGGTGATCCCATGGACTATAGTCCCTCAGTCTCCTCTGTCCATGGAATTCTCCAGGCAAGAATACTGGAGTGGGTAGCTGTTGGCAGATTCTTTACAGTCTGAGCTACCCAGGGAGCCCAAGAGTACTAGAGTGGGTAGCCATTCCCTTCTCCAGGGAATCTTCCTGACCTAGGGATTGAACCTGTGTCTTCCGTATTGGAGGCAGATTCTTCACCAGCTGAGATACCAGGGAAGCCCCATTTAACACTAGGTACTCAACAAATATTTGTTTGATTGAAATGTACCAAGTTGTTGGTAAATTTCACATTCCCACTATGGTGTTTGCTTAGCATGTCCACCTTTATCCTCTCCTTCTGAACAAATCACCCCAATTTTTCAAGTCCTAACTCTTTGAGAGTTCCCTACCTGGCTTTTCTCGAATTTGCTGAGTTCTAAGAATTAGTTCTGAACATGATTCACAGTAAGAAACATGAACACAGCCCAGCTGCGAGGGAAGCACAATGCTTCCATCCTGGATCCCAGAGCACTTCTTAACTCTGAAGCCAGCAACAGGCAGGTCTCTTCCTGCCCTGCACTGACCCAGCCTGGGGTGGGGCCCCTCCACCCCCCAGGGACTGAGGCAAAACCAGCCTGGGTTGCACAGCCTGAGTTTTGCCTTAAGGAACAAAATCTGCGTGGAAAGAAAACACTGACAGGAACCATCTGCCCTCCCCCAAAGCTTGAAAGAAGTTGCATGTGGACCCCTTAATCCTTCCTCTCTCTCCTCAGCCAGGAATGAATTTCATTTGGAAGGAAAATGAGGGGGGCTGTGAAGGAGAGAGAGCAGAGAGGTAGGCCAGACACATCTGGACAGCTTTGCTCTGTAAATTCAGAAGACTGCAGGGAATCACTTTCTCCCCTTGACAAAGGAAATGGGCCATGATCAGAAATTGATGACTTGCAAAATTCATGCAGGCGAAGAGGTTATTGTGCCTCAAGGTCTTTGGGGCTTAGAAAAAAAAGGAAAGAGCAAATAATTTAAATGGGGCAGCTGTTTGTGTGACCAGAAACCCCACCACCAGCACCAGTCAGCAGAGAGAGCAGTCTAGGGGCCCCAGGGTCATTCCTCTATTGATTTGTTCAGTTATTCAGCAAAAATATCTTAAAATATACTTGAGGTTTTTTGTTTTTTCTTTTTTCTTTTGCCAGGCAGGATGCTTGGTATTAGGGAAATAGTCACGGGCTTAGATTCATCTTCATCTCTAATACCCTCACAGGGGAAACAGTCACGTAAACAATGATACTCAGACCAACAGTCACAGGCGATCATCCAGAAACCAGGACAGATTGGGTGTGAAGTACTATAAACAAAGTATCTGAAAAAATGATTCCCTTAACTAGTACCTATACTTGGAGAAAGTGAAAGTGAAGTCGATCAGTCTTGTCCGACTCTTTGCGACCCCATGTACTGTAGTCTACCAGGCTCTCCGAACATGGGATTTTCCAGGCAAGAATACTGGAGTGGGTTGCCTTTTCCTTCTCCAGGAGATCTTCCCAACCCAGGGATTGAACCCAGGTCTCCCGCATTGCAGGCAGATGCTTTACCGCCTGAGCCACCAGGGAAGTTATACTTGGGGAAGCGGTGACAAAGCTCTGGAAAACAGGGGACAAAGCTGGATTCTGAAGGCAATTCAGAAAGAAAAAAATTTACAAACGAGAGGGCAAAAAGCATAGTAGTGTGAAAGTCGGTGCACACTTGGGGGAACAGAAGCAGTTGGGTATTGGGTGTGATCACAGCCAGGAACTGCTGTGGAAAGTGGTGGGAGACATGCCTGTAGAAGGAAGCAAGGACAACTTCCTGGGAGCCAGGCCGTACATCAGTACATCAATGCCGTGCAACCTTACTCATGGAAGTAATGATACATACTCCAGAAGAGAGACTGAAGGAAACAAGGAAGAGCTGAAGTCCAAAGCAGCTTTTTATAAACATAAAATTTATTTGGAGCTATCATTTCTCCTTTCAAAAAAAAGCATCTGCATTTTGCAATCTGCTTCATAATTTTGGCTTTAATTTTTTTTAATGTTTTCCTAATTCTTCAAATAGAATGAATACCCAGCAGATGGTTTCATGTCTTCCAACACATGGCCACATAGCCCTAGGCATATGTAAACCCTAATCTGGGAAGCAGAGCTGGTTGAAGGTAGAGCCCCAGTCAAAGTTTTAATCAAAAGAAGATGAAGGAAGAAAATGAAGCCTTCATCCCTAGCTCTACCTTGCTCAATCCCAGAGCCCCCTCCTCCAACAAGCAAGAAAATAGCAGTAAAAGATACAGTTCTCTCTTCTGTGCATGTGTGCTAAGCCGCTTCAGTCGTGTCTGACTCTTTGTGACCCTATGGACTATAGCCCCTCAGGCTCCTCTGTCCATGGGGATTCTCCAGGAGAGACTACTGGAGTGGATTGCCATGCTCCCTCCGGGTCTCTCTTCTGTAAGTGAACACAAATCCAGAGCAACATAAAGGAGGACCCCTATCCACTGCTCAATGCACATTTCCCCTCTTCTGCCAGTACCACAACTTATGAGGGATCTTCTCTAACAAAGTGACCCAGCTCTTCAGTCTCGAAACATCTCAGTCCTTGGTGGTCCTGTTCTTGTAAAGGTCTAACAGTCTAACAAGGGGGCATGGTAATACAACAAGAACAGAGGAATCATCAGAGTTCCCTCCATATTCCTCTCTGCCCTCTACTTTGTATTCAAATACAGTTTCTTTTCATTGGTCAAGGTCAACCACACAAACCAAACTCTGTTTGTTTGTTTTCTGCATGGCTCCTAGAGCCCAAGTGGCCAGGGAACCCCCCATAACTTCTAATTTAGTAGAAGAATGACTGTTTTCCCAATGAGATTATTCCTTCCTTGGGTACTTTATAAGGTTTAGCAAACTACAGAACCCCAAATTAAGAAGCAACATTCTGAGCATGAATCATTCCTTTCAGTTATAAAAGGTACCACCCTACCTCCACCTCTCAGTTCCTGAATCTATAGTTACCCATTCAGAATATGTATTACATTCTGAAAAAAAGCATCCTAAACTTGTTATCGGTTACCTCCCACCTGTTGTCATATCCAAATCTTCAATATAATATTCACTGTCCTTTAAGTTCATCCAGAAAAGGAGATTATGATAAAACCAGTGATTGTCATAATAATCAGTCCACTGCCTTATTTCTTTCACCGTACATATCAGGGGCTTAGAGTTGGTCTGTGGGGCTGCAAAATTAGGTACTAGCAGTGGCAAGAGACATGGAGCGTCAAAAAGACATGAACCCTTGCACAGTATATCCATCACCTCTTTTGCTTGCTTCACATCCTCTCAATTTATCTTCATTTCCACCTATTACTTTATTTTTCTGGGCTCCAAAATCACTGCAGATGGTGACTGCAGCCATGAAATTAAAAGACGCTTACTCCTTGGAAGAAAAGTTATGACCAACCTAGATAGCATATTCAAAAGCAGAGACATTACTTTGTCAACAAAGGTCCGTCTAGTCAAGGCTATGGTTTTTCCAGTGGTCATGTATGGATGTGAGTTGGACTGTGAAGAAAGCTGAGCGCCAAAGAATTGATGCTTTTGAACTGTGGGGTTGGAGAAGACTCTTGAGAGTCCCTTGGACTGCAAGGAGATCCAACCAGTCCATCCTAAATGAGATCAGTCCTGAGTGTTCATTGGAAGGACTGATGTTGAAGCTGAAACACCAATACTTTAGCCACCTGATGCGAAGAGTTGACTCATTGGAAAACACCCTGATGCTGGGAAAGATTGAGGGCAGGAAGAGAAGGGGACAACAGAGGATGAGATGGTTGGATGGCATCACCAACTCAATGGACATGGGTTTGGGTGGACTCCAGCAGTTGGTGATGGATAGGGAGGCCTGGCATGCTGTGGTTCATGGGGTCACAAAGAGTCAGACACGACTGAGCGACTGAACTGAACTGAATTGAACCACCTGTTACTGCAGCAACAAGCCTGCAGACTTAGCCTGACAGATAATGGCCTCAACCCTGCCACTTACCTCCAGCGTTTGCCCTGGCATTCTCTGACACTGTGGTGTAAGATGCCTACAGGGGCCCTTTCAGTTGGCAGGCATAGGCAAACCTAGAAATAAGAGGGTAGCAGTACTCTTGCCTAGAAAATCCCATGGATGGAGCAGCCTGGTAGGCTGAAGTCCATGGGGTCGCTAAGAGTCAGACACGACTGAGCGATTTCCCTTTCACTTTTCACTTTCATGCATTGGAGAAGGAAATGGCAACCCACTCCAGTGTTCTTGCCTGGAACAAGGAGGAGCCTGGTGGGCTGCGATCTATGGGGTCGCACAGAGTTGGACACAACTGAAGCAACTTAGCAGCAGCAGCACTCCATGGAAGCAATAGACTAACGCTTCCTTTTTTGCATCACTTGGGTGGAAAATTCTGAAGTTTTTAGAGGGTCACAATGGAAAAGCCCCAATCACCCACCATGGTGATCAGCTCAATAACATAACCTGACATTGACCTTCCTTTCATCCCTGTTTTCCTCTTCCCAGACCCCCACCTATGTTCTCTGGAGCCACATCCCAATATCAGTAACCTGCCCATAAACACTTGTCTCTAGATCTACTTTCAGGGATAACTTAATCTATGAAAGTTGCGATTAAGAAGTGGTCTTGGGGGCCTTCCCTGGTGGTCCGGCGGTTAAGACTTCACCTTCCAGTGCAGAGGGTGCAGGTTTGATCCCTGGTCAGGGAGCTAAGATTCCACATGTCTTGTGGTCCAAAAAAAAAAAACAAACATAAAAACAGAAGCAATATTGTAACAAATTCAATAAAGACTTTAAAAATGGTCTACAACAACAACCAAAAAAGTCTTCAAAAAAAAAAAGATGTGGCCCTGGAAAGCAGGGCTTCCAGGTGGGATTCTGGAACTGTAACACTCACTGGCCAGATGGTAAGAACCCACTGCTGGTGGTGGGTGGGGTGGTGATAATCCCCAGAAGTACAAAGTACCAAGACAGAGGTAGGTTGGAAGGAGTTAAAGAAAGCATGGGGACATTGAATGCCATGACAGTGGTGGTAACTGTAAGGACTGTAGCTATGGCCATTTGTGGTCAACGGTTTTCGAAGCCCTGACAAAAAGAAAATGACAGCTCCGTTAGCCAACCACCTATCCAAGACTTGCTATAAACACTCAGGAGGCCTCGAAGGCAGTTGGGATGGCTCTCTGAAGCTTGGGCATGAATTTGGCCTATAGTATCAATACATGAGGAGGAGGTACCAAAACTGCCCCTGTAGAATACTGAAAGGGCTGGAGGCTCAGGAAGGTAAGAATATCAGAATGGTGTTCTCATACGAGACCATTTAGCACCTGTATTCACAGTAGACCATGAAGCCCATTGTATCCCCAGGTCAGAAGAGGTGATCAGAGAGCCACCCAGACTGCATTTTGGAAGAGCTCAGAGATCCTTCTTTCAATCTGGGCCCCTTTAAGGCTTCTAGTTTTTTCAGGTCACTTGGCAAATGGGTAAGAACAATATACCCAAACGTGACACTAACTGAATTCCAAATATTTCAGAGACCCAGTTACCATCGTGCCTCCTTCATAGTGGAAGGGAGACCAGGAAAGACCATTTTCTCCTTGGAGGAGCTATCTGACATGTGACAGATCAGAGAGGGGTCTGCAAACTAAGATCTACAAGCCAAATCAAGCCCACAGACTGTTTTTGTAAATAAAGTTTGTGGGAACACAGTCTTGCTTATTCTTTGCATATTGTCTATGGCTGCTTTATTACAATAGCAGAAACAAGTGGTTGCAAGAGACACTATGTGCCCAAAGCTAAAATTATTTCCTATCTGACCTTGTACAGATTCCTGGAAATGTACAGGCACTTGGTTTCACAGACTGTACAACTCACCCTCTGCACAAATGGATCTTGCCAAACATCTAAGGAATCTGTTAGTTCGAGGTCTTACCCTCTGTAGGAGAGGAAAAAGTTTTCCTTGACCCTTTTAAGGTCCCTGACCGGGTCTGAAAATTAAACTGGCAAAGACAGATAACAGGAGAAAAGCATACAAGTTTTATTGAACTTTTTACATGTGCAAGGGAGCCTTCACAAGAAAATCAAGGCCCAAAGAAGTAACCATGGAAGGAAGCTTCTATATCTTTTAAACAGAGGAACAATAAATTTGTGAAGAATTGAAAAGACAAAGGAAGTCCAAAAGTGAGGGGATATATGTATGGTTCACTTTGCTGTACAGCAGAAACTAACACAACATTGTAGAGCAACTACACTCCAATAAAAATTAATTTTAAAAAGTTTTAACATTTAAATCTACAAAAGGGGAGGTGGTGCTGGGCTGGGGTAATAAATAGTGAAGAAGTAACTGGGAAGATAAGAGTGAGTTTAACAAGGTTTGACTGCACAGTTTTGTACAAATTTCTTCACCTCAAATCCCTCATCTCTTATGAATGTCTTCCTACCTTCTGGTATAGGAAGGGTACCTCTCACAGGGGAGTTTTATGACCTGTTTCAGGGAGAAGTAAGGGCAGGGGTCAGGGAAGAAGTCAGAATGGCCTTCCTGCTTCTGACATTTTCTCAAACTCCTTCAGCTTAAGATAGTCAATGTGCCAAGGTGCCATACTGTCACCAAGCTATTGGACAAACATGATATTCTGTAAGATAATGAAGCCATCAAAATCCAGTAGAATAAACTGTAGAATGGCTTGGGAGAATTTACACATTCCTGAATCAGGATAGTAAACATATGAGTGCTCTCCCTACTACTAAGTCGCTTCAGTCGTGTCCGACTCTGTGCAACCCCAGAGATGGCAGCCCACCAGGCTCCCCCGTCCCTGGGATTCTCCAGGCAAGAACACTGAAGTGGGTTGCCATTGCCTTCTCCAATGCATGAAAGTGAAAAGTGAAAGGGAAGTCGCTCAGTCGTGTCTGACTCTTAGCAATCCCATGGACTGCAGCCCACAAGGCTCCTCTGTCCATGGGATTTTCCAGGCAAGAGAACTGGAGTGGGGTGCCATTGCCTTCTCCCTACTAGATGCAAGCAAATTGCCTCTGATGTTCACTGTGACTCAGAATGGGGGGAAATGTATCTGCCTGTTCACTGGCTGCACATCCATTGTCAGGGGTTGTATTCCTTAGTTCCAGGAGGAGACCACATCTGAAACAGCAGTTCAATTGGGTTCTCCACCTAATCACATGTATAATAAACCATTATCAACTCAAGGATCCTTTAACCCTGGCAAATGGAAAAATTAAGTGGGGATGAGCTAGGAGGCAACTTGCCTGTATCTTTCAAGCCTCTGATAGTTCTGAACGTGTCTTCAGCTCTGCTCAAAAATGCAGTATGACTGAATTTGATGTGTCTCTTTTTTGTGTAACTGGTGAATATTAATGTCTTCTCTGTGCTCCTTGCTCCATAGTAGGCCTTCCCATGGTTCAGGAAGCAGTGTGCAACTGCTGTCAGTTGCTGAAGATATCCATTCCAGCTATGTATCCAGATGTGGGTAATCATAACAAGGAGATTTAGTGCTCAGCTTTCCTCCTATGAAGAGAACTCAAGTGAGATCTGGATGTATCTCTTGGCCTGCAAAAGTCCTCCTCCACCCCCCAGTTTAAATGATAAACCACGGTACAGTTCTGAATTCCTAAGTTTAGCTTGGAGTCAGTATCAAATAAAATTCCAGAAGGTTGGCTATATCTTTTTCCTTGGGATACAGTTACTGGGCTTAAATGGCAGCAGCTTCCTTTGGGAAAGACTGAGATGTTCACAGGGATGTTATGTGTCTATGGAGCAAGGGTCCATTGTCAACGGTTCAAGTGTTCCAGGCCTCCTGTTCAGCCCTGGAATTCAGGGACTGTCTACTGGGTCAGGTGCAGGGTTGGAGAGAAGTGTAGGCTGCGTTGGGAAGTGTTCACCTGCCTAAGTCATAGTCCAGCAGGAGAGCCAAAAATTATATTTGGAAATGTTTAATATCTAACTGCACTGTGATACAGCATGATATGAGCACAGGGTGGTGTCAGAGCATGCACCCTGCTCCGGTCAAGAAAGCTGCCAAGGTAATAACATGTAAGCCAAAATCTGAAGGATAAATAGCTAAAGAATCAGAGTACAAAAAGCATGACATTATGCTCCCAATTTTTGTCCCAATTATCTCTTATTTTAAAAGTTAGATGTTTAAATGTATGATTGGAGAATCCCACTACTCCATTTGGGGAACATCATTTCTGTTCTGAGAACTGACCAAGTACAATGTGAATCTTTATATGCAACATATACACACACATGGGCTTCCGTGGGGCTCAGATGGTAAAGAACCTGCCTGCAATGCAAGAGACCCAGTTTAGATCCCTGGGTTGGGAAGATCCCCTGGAGAAGGGAATGGCCACCCCAGTATTCTTGGGGCTTCCCTGGTAGCTCAGATGGTAAAGAACCTACCTGCAATGTGGGAGTCCTGATAGTTCGGTCAGGAAGATCCCTGGGAGAAGGGAATGACTACCCACTCCAGTATTCTTACATGGAGAATTTCATGGACAGAGGAGCGTGGCAGGCTACAGTCCATGGGGTTGCAAAGTCAGACACAACTGAGCAACTAACACTTTGACTTACCTTCACCAGAAATCAAATTGCCAACATCCGCTGGATCATCAAAAAAGCAAGGGAGTTCCAGAAAAACATCTTCTTCTGCTTTATTGACTATGCCAAAGCCTTTGACTGTGTGGATCACAATAAACTGTGGAAAATTCTGAAAGAGATGGGTATACCAGACCGCCTGACCTGCCTCCTGAGAAATCTGTATACAGGTCAGGAAGCAACAGTTAGAACTGGACATGGAACAACAGACTGGTTCCAAATAGGAAAAGGAGTATGTCAAGGCTATATATAGTCACCCTGCTTATTTAACTTATATGCAGAGTGCATCATGAGAAACGCTGGGCTGGAGGAAGCACAAGCTGGAATCAAGATTGCTGGAAGAAATATCAATAACCTCAGATACACAGATGACACCACCCTTATGGCAGAAAGTGAAGAACTAAAGAGCCTCTTGATGAAAGTGAAAGTGGAGAGTGAAAAAATTGGCTTAAAGCTCAACATTCAGAAAACGAAGATCATGGCATCCAGTCCCATCACTTCATGGGAAATAGATGGGGAAACAGTGGAAACAGTGGCTAACTTAATTTTTCTGAGCTCCAAAATCACCACAGATGGTGATTGCAGCCATGAAATTAAAAGACGCTTACTCCTTGGAAGGAAAGTTATGACCAACCTAGACAGCAAATTAAAAAACAGAGACATTACTTTGCCAACAAAGGTCCATCTAGTCAAGGTTATGGTTTTTCCAGTAGTCATGTATGGATATGAGAGTTGAACTATAAAGAAACCTGAGTGCAGAAGAATTGATGCTTTTCAACTGTGGTGTTGAACAAGACTCTTGAGAGTCCCTTGGACTGCAAGGAGATCCAACCAGTCCATCCTAAAGGAGATCAATCCTGGGTGTTCATTGGAAGGACTGATGTTGAAGCTGAAACTCCAATACTTTGTCCACCTCATGCGAAGAGCTGACTCATTGGAAAAGACCCTGATGCTGGGAAAGATTGAGAGCATGAGGAGAAGGGGACGACAGAGAATGAGATGGTTGGATGTCATCACCAACTCAACGGACATAGGTTTGGGTGGGCTCTGGGAGTTGGTGATGGACAGGGAGGCCTGGTGTGCTGCAATTCATGGGGTCGCAAAGAGTTGGACACGACTGAGTGACTGAACTGAACTGAACATACATACACATGCATAGAAAATGTCTAGAAAGCTATGTAATAAAGTGCTAATGGTGGGTATCTCTGCAAGGTGTAATTATAAGCGGGTTTCTTTCCCAAATAAATTGTTCTATGATTATTTTTCACATAACAGAAAAGAAGTTACTGTTTTTGTTATAAGAAAAAAAGAAATTCATTTGTTTTCTTAGCGAGAAGGCTGTGCATCAATTTTTAAGTCATGTGACCTCTTGACTCTCTCCTCCAGCTGGGCCTGGCTGTACACGTGTCATCATGAACTTCCAGAACTGAAATCTAAACCCTGGGAGCAGTGAGTGGTATCAGCTTTGTCCCAAACTGCAGCATTTGGGATTCCAGTCCTGAGCCAAGGGCAGAAGCTCTGACGCTGGAAAGATGCTCAACATTCTGACTTTCTGGTCCATCTGGTACTGACTACTGCCCAGGCAGTGTGAATCCTGGGGTCAAGAAGAGACAAAACATCAGTGTCCCTCTATGCATCTCCCACTTCACCTAGGAGACTGGGCAGGCTGCTGTGGTCCAAAACTTCACTGACTTCAGATACAACAAATGCCTAGGCCAACAGCTTAACTATTTTTGCATTGAGGATCATCAAAACATCTTGAACTCTTTCTCTAGTATTTTGAGTTTGTCAAAACTCTCAGTCATGCTTGGCTGATTAATTCTAAATGCATGCAGCTTAAAAAGAAGCAGGGAGAGAGCAAATGGGATCCTTATGGTTTTCATTCATTCACACCTAATACAGCCATATGTGGGAGAATGGTGGGGGAGGGGCACCAGATGCCCTGGGTTCGTTCAGTCATGGAGTATTCTATCAAGGCAGGAGGCTGACAGGGACCCCGGGAGCCAACAGGGAGCCAGAAAACCTGTATTCTTGTCCAGTCTTTTCTAAGTGCCTCCTCTCGTGTCAGGCCCTGTGCTGGATACTGCAGATACAAGGTGAGTCAGGCACATTTCCTGCTCTCCAAGGATTCAAAGTTCGATGTCAGAGATGAATATATAAGGAGCTAATTCCCTTAAAGAGTGTCAGAGATGCACAGGGTATAGTGGGACTTCAAGGAAGAGGCAGTCTGTTCTTCCCAGAGTTTAAAGAAAGGCTTCAGAGAGTATAATAAGGCTAAATTGTTGTGTAGTCACTAAGTCATGTCATGTCTGACTCTTTGCAACCCCACCAAGCTCCTCTGTAGCCCACCAGGCTTCTCTGTCCATGGGCTTTCCCAGGCAAGACTACTGGAGTGGCTAACCATTTCTTTCTCCAGGGGATCTTCCCGACCCAGGGATCGAACCCACGTCTCTTGCATTGGCAGGCAGTTCTTTACCACTGAGCCACCAGGGAAGCCCCGATAATGCTGATGCTCGCCCTGTATTGAGTACTTGTCATGTGTATTAGTTTCCTGGGGCTGCCTTCACAGACTGCCACCAACTGCGTAGCTTAAAAGAACAGAAGAGTATTCTTGCAAGTTCAAGATTCTGGATATCAAGGTGTCAGCTGAGCTGGCTCCTCCTGAAGGGTCTAAGGAGAATCTGTTCCACACTCTCTTCTAGCTTCAGGTGGCTCCAAGCAACCTGGGTGTTCCTTAGCTTCTAACTGCTTCACTCCAACTACTGCCTCCTTCATCACACAGCTATCTGCTCTGATCTGTGTGTCTTTTGTTTCTATAAGATGCCAATCTTCAGATCTAGAACATACCTCAATCCGACATGATTTCATCTCAAAAGTCTTATTTCCAAATACATTGAAATTCACAGTATAGGGAGGCTAGGGCTTGAACGGCTTTTGGAGGACACAGGTATACTACACCACATTGCAGCCCCTTACGTACATTATATGATTTCATTCTTGCAACAGCCCTGTGAGACAAGTACTATGGTTAGTTCCATTTTATACATGAGGAAACAGACATGCAAAGGTAAAGAACTGGGCATTCAGTAAACATGCTAAGTGAAACAAAAATTTGTTCAATCGACCAACCATATGACTTGCCCCAGCATACACAGCTGACCTGCTGCAGGGAGAGTATATGATACACACTGAGCTACTGTGTATGAAGATCAGAGGTTTAATCTGTATTTTGGGGTGACAGCATACTAATAAAATAATAATGCATTCCTGTAAAAAAAAAAAAAAAAAAAACATAACCAGTAAGACAAAAAGCATGGTTTGAACACAGGTCCAACAGATCCCAAAGCCCTATCCTTAGTCAATGTGTTACTCTCTTAAGTTGAATCTTGAATGGTGGCTAGATGTTTATCAGGGAGATGACAAAGTACCTGGGAGTTACTCTTTTCAAGGAGACAGAGCAGCTAGGGGGAACCAGAGACCTCAGGCTTCCAAAAGCAGGGCCAGAAACATGTGAGGTAATGAAGAACCATAGAGCCTGAGCTCCCCTCCGGTCCAGTACACAGCTAAGGGGAGAGGCTTGCAAGGTCAGTGTGGAGTTCTGGGCTGGGCCAGGTGCCTGGATGCAAGTGATAATGAAGCTCCTTCAGCCTGGGTGTTTCTGACAGTGTTTTCTCCCAAAGCCATGGCTGCTGTGGACTCTGCGCATGGTGACCTCCATCTTTGCTCAGAGCCAGGACAATGGACCTCAGGTGGACAGAGCCTGACATCCTCGTGTGTTCCCTTCTCCCTGCCCTCACTGCCCTCCTCCCTCTTTCCTTTATCCAGGCTTCTTGGAGAGTTTTTTAACAGCTCTCACTCATAGGAAGCAGGGGCAGCACCAAGGAGAGGCATTGCTTCCAAAGCTCTTGGTTCTCATTCTAATTGAAGCCCATGCTTGGTCCTCCTATAATGAGACTCTGTTATCCCCAATATGGCAGCCCTGTGGGCGCCTGTACTGCACTAGCCACATCTTCCGTATCTATACAATCCAGCTTCTTCCACTGACTACTGGGCTCCTCTTGTGCTTGGCTGACAGAACCAATCACACAAAGAAGCAAAAATCGCCTACTCCCATCAGGGGTTAGTATCTCCCGTTTCACAGCAGACAATGTGCTTGTGACTCTGCAAAAGGTAAATTCAGGTGCTGAGTCACCTGTCACTGTGTCTTCCTTTCCTTCTACCCCATGCCCCAAGAGTGCCCTATGTTCTTGATGCAAAGAACCAACTTGGCTTTGTTTTCTAGACAGGACACACCCAAGCATTCCTCTGGGCCTTTGCTTTTGCGATTTCTTCTGCCAGAAACATCTTGCTTCACCTTCAAGCTCCTCTGGTCCTTTAAGACTGAGCTGAAATGTTATCTCTCTGCAAATCTCTCCTAGTTTTCCCAAAGTGACTCACCCAAGTTCTGGGTTTTAAGTCTTCCTTCTTATGTAAAGCACTTGCGTCACATCTGTTTTCATTCTCTTCTCCCCCAGATAGACTCATTCCTTCATTTCTATTTTCCCAGAAGAGAGCACAGTGACTGGCACATAGTTGGTGCTCGGTACAAGTTTATGGTATGGGTGAACAGGCAGGAGGGAGTTAAATGTGATTTCACTCCAAGAATATGGACACCAGCAGAGCAGATGGAAACCATTTAGGAAATGCAGCTCTTCCTCTCCAGCCCCACCCTCTCCAGCCTGGGCTCCACCTCCCCAGGGTCTCACCTGAGCTTGAAACACCCAACAAGGGCAGTGCCCACTTTAAAGCAGATGCTGTGGCCTCTCTCCTAGCAGCATGTTCTCTGAGCTCTTCTGCATGTTTCCCACTGTTGATCTCATTTCCAGCGTGGACTACCTCTAGGCTCATGACAGCCATTTAACTCCTGAATATCGGCTGCTATCCCTCCAATAGAGATGGAAAATGGGGTGTTCACTTATCATCAGCCAACATCAGGGGGTGCTGGGCTGGACTGGACACAGAGATGAATGGAACTCGAGCTCTAGTTTGGGGGAGGTCTCCTTCAAGAGGGGTTGACAGCCTAGTGAACAAATATACATAACACAGTGTGGTTCACAGTGAAAAAGAAGAACCACCAGGTCAGGGAGCAGGGATGGGAAGGTGTATGTGGGAGAAACAAAGGAGAGAAAGGGCATCAGGCTTGAAGTGTTCAAGGAAGGCTTCTTGGCAGAGGCAATACCTAAGCTACAATTTTAACCACGTGCAAACACAGGACCTTAAATAATTTTAGATCCAGACTCTTGTGATGTCTAGAGAGTTCCCCAAGGCAGTGTTAGGAATGGAAATATGATGCTGTCATCTACAGACCCTGGAGCCTACCATTTCTACAGGTAGGGGAGACCCATGGCATAAAATTCTTCAACAGTTGCACGGGCTTATCTGTCCCTGCTGCTGGTGTCCCTCAGGCCCCGCAGCACAGAGCTTCAGGATTCAAAGCTCTCTAGTTCTTTGTCACAGTTCTCACTTTTAGTCTCTGTAAAAGTCTTACCTTTTATCTGACAGAGGCCTTGTAAGATATGCTATTGTAGATTCAACATAGGCAGGGGAGTCAATTCACTGGGTTTAATTCATTGCTGGGTGTGTGACCTTGGGCAAACCGCTGAACCTAGCTCAGTTTCATGCTCTGTTAAAGAAAGGTGATAATTAATAATATCTCCCTTATGGTTGTTGAGGGGATGAAATGGAATATAGGATGGAAACCTCATCTTCCATGCCTCTTTGCTCCCTTGATCACATCACGCTCTTTTCTGCCCTTTTACCTGTTTCCCTCAGCGGGAAGGTTCTACCTCAGTTTAGTTGTTTAGCCCCTCCTGTCTTCTAGGACCCCCTTGAGGTCACTCCTCAGGACAGCTTTCCCTGACACCTCAGACCCAAGTACCTTGTATCACAAAGGCTCATAGTCGTTGGAATTTCTTTTACACCAGTCTCAAAGACCTTGAACATCAAGCAGGTCACGACATCTTTGCCAGCCAACTGTAAGATCAAGGACATCAAATCTCTCTTGTTCAATGCTGTATCTCCAACTAACTCACAGGGTCTGGCACACAGCAGGTACTCAGTAAACATCTACTGAATGAATGCATAGATAAACAAGTAAATGAGAACTCAGTGATGATGGATATTACTAGTGATACTATAACCTCAGCCCACCACTTACTACCTATATGACTTAGTTGCATCACCTGTAAAATGAGAAGAGTGAATATTCAGAATGACCCTGCAAAATAGCTATTGACTTCATGTAGATAAAATGTTTATCTCATAGTGTTAAAAATGGAGTTAAACATGTCCAAAATGGAGTCATCTGTGCTAAGCCCCATGTCTTGATTTGGTGCACCAAACCAAGACTTAACTCACAGTTTTGGTTCTCCCAGAAGTAGAACCTCAGTCAATCAGAAATTACCTGACCAGCCTTAAGTAGGTAATCTGCCTGATATACCCCTGCCAGGTATAACTTCCTTGTTCCTGCTCCCTTCTGCCTGTAAGTCTTTCGTTTCATACAACTCTTGGAGTTCATTTCCATCTGCCAGATTGGATGCTGTCTGGTTCTAAATGATTTTTGCATAAATAAACTCAAAAGTTTTAACATGCCTCAGTTTATATTTAAACAGGAGGGAATCACCAACTGACAGTGACTCTTCTCATCATAAGGACAAAGGGGAACTAGGGCCTCTTCTTCAGAACCCAAAAGGATCCTTTCCCCATGTTTCCAAAGGTCAGAAGAATGCTGTGATCCTCACCCCTGTATAACCTAGCACTCTCCAGGAGAGCTTGAAAGGAAAAAGATGCCCGTGGCCATGCCCGGTCTGCTGCCTTGACAACCGAGGCTGCCTCAGTGTGGGGGCTACTGCAAATCTGCACTCTCCTGCTCCTGACCAGAGCAGAGAAGCAGACAGGGGATCATTGCCAATGGCTTTGTGCAGATTCATCATTTCAAATCCTCATTCTTAACATGTGTTTTCGATTGCACGCAAAACATGGCTTTCTGGTTTCCATTACCTTTGTTTCATTTTCGAATATAATGTCTTTTATAGCCTTGGGAAGGGAGGGAGTTCCAAGCAAGCCAGTAAGAGTGTGAGTATATGCTTTTTATGTTTCCATCAGAAGAAAGAGGGATGAGAGAGCCAAGAAACCAGCGATGGCAGGCTTGCCTCTGACTCCTTCAAGTCAATCACTGATTCCCCAGACATTTATTCAGCACCTACTCTGTGCTCAGAGAGAGAGGATAAAAAGATGACCCCCATGTGGTCCCTGCAGTCGAGTAATTTGCAACTGAATGAAGCAAACTGGCTCACAGCACCACAATAGGAGACAGATTTTTCTTCTGGAAGGGAAGGAAGGGAAAAAAAAAAAAAAAAAGAAGAATGAAGGAAGGGAAAGGTAGGAAGGGAAGGAGAGAAGAAAGGATGAAGGCAGAGTGCAGTAGGGGAAGGAAAGAAACTAACATGTATTTATGACTTCCTGTGTTCCAGGCACTAGGCTAAGTACCTTACATCTTGTATTCTATTTACTCCTCCTAACAGCCTTCTAAGGTAAATTCATTTACCATTTTACAGAAGAGAAAACAGAGACTAAGGTGATGCCCAGGGTTTCATAGCTGGTAGAACAATCTGAAGGTGTTTCACAGGCTCTGGAGCTGGTGGTGCCAGCCCAGCCCTGCTGTACAGACTGGAGCCTCCTTGAGTGCACAAGGCGCCCACAGTCTGAGAACCTCTGGCTCCTTGAAGTTCTCCCGCAAACACAGAAGGCTAGAATCGATGGAACTTAGAAATCATTAATCCAACCCACAGGAGGAGAAGCCGAGATCCAGAAACAGGTGGTGGTCACTTGCCTGGGGTCTTGTGGAAGGTTCATAGAAGATCTGGGGTCTGGTCCTTCCTACCAGAGCCCACGGGGAACTCAGCAATGCCAACAGCCATGGCATTTAATTATTTCCAGACCATGGAAGATTGCAGTCCACCCTCCTCACTCTGTCCCATTCTGGCTCAAGCATTCCCAGGTCTGCTGAGCAGAAAGGTTTGTTTTGGCAGAAAGCTGGGTGCTGTCCAGCTCGATAATCACCCGTGTTAACACACCATTATGTGTGTCGTTAACAGACTTGGCAACTGGGATTTTACCTTTTTTTTTTTCATTTTCTTTTTATTTTCAAAAAATAAAAAAATAAAATGCAACCCCCATGTGTGAATCAGAAGGACCAGTCACACAGGTGCATGTTGACTCTGCCTGGAAAAGGAGGCTTTTCCAAAAGCAGGTCTTTCTGCCTAGGACAGAGATTACAGCTTTGCTTTTGAAGGAGGCACTGTCTGTCATCAGGAGTGGGATTTGCCACTCATAGCCGGGGCCCCCACGTCCAGTCTTTCCTCCCATGCCTTACCAGCACCTTCTCTATACCAGCCTAGCTGATAGAATGGAAAAGGTAAGGGCTATGAGCTCAGACAGACTTGAGATTAAAGATTAGCTTCATCACCTTGTGGCTTGTGAGGACTTAATTGAGATTTAACCTCTCTGAACTTCAGTTTCCCCATCTAGAAAATGGAGTAACAATAAGATATCATATATCGTCCTTCCCTCCATTTATGTCATGCTCAGAAACTTACCGATTTTAAAAAAGAAAAAAAAACATTTAAAAATAATATTGTACTCCTATGATTTGGCAGGCCTTGTTCTAAGTACTTTGAATAGAAAGATAAATCAGATACAGATCTTGCCTTCCAAAAGTTTACAAAAGGTTCACAGGGGAGCTAAAGAAATTTAATCATTATTCCACAAATACACACTAAGCCAATGTTAACCCATTTCCAATGCTAACACCCTGGTCCAAATCACATGTTCACTCGCCTTGACCCCTGCAGTCACCCAACCAGCCTCGGGTTTCCTCCCTTGCTCCTTTACAGTCTGTTCTCAACAGAGCAGCCAGCATGAACCCTTAAAACACCAGTAAGATCACATCACTCTGCTGTTCACAACCTCTCAATGGTTTCCTTAAATTCAGGGGGAAAACAACTTAAGTACTTAGACTGGCCTAGAATATCCTAGGATCCAGGCCCCTCACATCTCACTGCCCACCTCGTTCACTCTGCCTCTGCCCCACCCGTCTGTCTGCTTGCTATTCACTGAGCACTCTTGGAAGCTCCCACTTCCAATTCTTCATTCTTCCCAGAGATCGGAGGTCCCCTAGGTATCTGCACCTTCCATCACTTCACTCAGGCTGCTGCTCAAATGTCACCTCATCAGAGAGACGCTTGATTCACACGAGCATCCGGGTGCCTGCCTTGTCCTTACTCTGTTTTACTTTCCTCCATAGACTTATCGCTTCCTGAATGATTGTGTTTATCGATTTGTTTGTTTTCTGCCCTTCTCATCAGAATACAAACTCGCAAAGGGCAGAGATTTCGGAGCAGCACCCTTCTCATACTATGTCCTTGATAAACATCTATTGGGTACAAAAATGATACAAAACAAAACATAGTATCTGACAGACAACTGCACTAAGCAGTAGAGAGACCAAATGGACAGACAGAGGCCACCTTTCCTAGTCTGTGTGGGGAGGACGACAGAGGGAGCTCCCTGGGTCTTCTGAGGAGGTACTTGACCCAGCTGTGGAAGGTCGGAATCAGGGAATTCTTTCAGAAGGAAAATATCTCTAAACCTGGCCTTAAAGAATGAGTTAGGGTACAGAGAAAAATAGGAAAGTTGGAGACAGGGGAAGGGTATTTCAGATAGAGGAAACAATATGAGAAAAGGAATACAGGAAAGAAACAGGTTGGCATGTTTTGAGACCCACAAAGACTTCAGTTTTGCAGAAGCTATACCTGTGTGTGTGTGTGTGTGAGTGTGTGTGTGTGTGAGTGTGTGTGTGTGTGTGTGTGAGTGTGTGTGTGTTGGAGGTGGTGTAGAATAAAAAGAGATGGAGCTGGAGATACAGAAAGGAATGGTTCGTGGAAGGATGTCTATGTCAGTTGAAGATATGTGATCTTATCTTACCGGCTAGGGAAAGCCATTGAAGAAGAGTGTCAGGGTCAGATTTGGGTTTTAGAAAGATCTTCTGACCAGAGGATGGAAGACAGAATCATGGGATCTCAGGGTGAGAATCACGGAGGTGAGTTAGCTAGAATTAAAAAAAAACTGTTTTGCTTTCTGTAACTCCAGCTATCATCTAAAGAGGACAGATCCCACTAAATGGGAACAAGATCTTATTTCAGCTAAGACTTTCTATGATTTTGGTTATATAGTTTTGTGGACAAGATCTGGGGAGAGCTAAATTCTCTGTATCATATGAGGAAAGAATTTGGAGTTTTCCCAAAGGATCTCAATGGGAAAAAATAGGAGCAAAGGAAAGAGGAACCAGTAAGACAATGTGATGTTAACTACTGAGCAGAGTAAATTTTCTATAGAAAAACCCAGTAGTGATGGAGTGTTTTAAAAAACAAGAGCTTGTAATTTGTGGTTTTAAGTTGCTTGCTAATTAATGAGGGTACTAGTATAAGTATGCCTGCCATCAGTGAAATAAAACAAACACAATGGACAAAGCACAGAAGGCAACAGTTTTCTGGCACTGGACAAAAGGCAGTACAAGGCCAGGATGCCAGCAAGGAGGGGCGTTCACAAGGTGAGCCCCGAAATTGCCCCAGCTCTCTGTCTGGGGGGGATTCCCCCACTGCAGAGCAGAGAGCCAGCGTGTGCCCACAACATGATAGTTCTAATGAGCTGAGGAGGTCAAAATCAGAGACAGAACAGCTGGAATGGCTGAAACTGTGAGGAAAAGCAGAGAGGAGTGAACTGCACAGACAGGGGTCTCCAGAAGGTGTGGAGGGAGGCCTATAAAGTCCTGAGCTGAAAGCTAGGCTATACTCAGAGACAGAGTAGCTGCAACAGAGCGGAGAACAAAACAGATACTGAAAGTTAAGCAGTGCTAGAGAACAGTTCAGCCAGGGGAGGGGAATCTTGTTCACACCCAGGTCCCCAGCTGAGACATGAAGATGATGACAGTGTAAGAGTCAGGACCGCACCCTAGAGTCAGGCACACTCTTGATAGTCACTGGCCATTAGAACTTCTGCAGTGATGTTAATGTTACTTGACTGGTCCAAAATGATAACCATGAGCTGCAGGCAGTTATCAAGCACTCAAAATATGACTAGTACAACTAAGGAAATGAGTTTGTAATTTATTTCATTTCACTTTATAAATTTAAACAGCTACATGTGGCTGTCATATTTTGCAGAACAGCTTGGGTCCCACCAAAATAAAAAGCCCTAAATCCAAGCCCTCACAATATCCACAATAGACAAAGATTTGGAGGTTGGCCCCATCAAGTTAGAGTTGCTTGAGAAAGACGTGCTTTCCACAGATTCTCCATATCAAAACCTACAGTCAAGGTGATGCTGCTGCTGCTGCTGCTAAGTCGCTTCAGTCGTGTCTGACTCTGTGCAACCCCATAGACGGCAGCCCACCAGACTCCCTCGTCCCTGGGATTCTCCAGGCAAGAACACTGGAGTGGGTTGCCATTGCCTTCTCCAATGCATGAAAGCGAAAAGTGAAAGTAAAGTCGCTCAGTCGTGTCCAACTCTTAGTGACCCCATGGACTGCAGCCCACCAGGCTCCTCCGTCCATAGGATTTTCCAGGCAAGAGTACTGGAGTGAGGTGCCATTGACAGTTAAGGTGATGAACCAGTCTAAATAGATTTATTTGGACAAGCTAAAGAGGCATATTGTTAGCTTTAGAGCAACAACTAAAAAGCAATAAGAAGTATTGATGAGAAGCCAAATAGAGGAAATAAAATGGAATTCCAAAAATATGTATAATTAGGAAAGGAAAGGATCATTAGAGAAACAATCCCCAAAAAACAAACAAATGAAAACAAATAGCAAAATGATAATCTTAAACCTAAAATATTTATAATCTTACTAAATGTAAAACTCCTCAATTAAAAAAAAAACAGAATGACAGACTAGATTAAAAAGCAAGATTCAAGAATATTCTCTCTATAAGTGATGCACTTTAAATTTCAAAACACAAATATGTTGAAAGTATATAGACGAAAAACACATATTATGAGTTATGGGCTGAATTGTAGCCTCCCCCACAAATATATGTTTCCTTGGTAGCTCAGATGGTAAAGAATCTGCCTGCAATGAAGGAGACCTAAGTTCTATCCCTGGGTCGGGAAGGTCCCTTGGAGAAGGAAATGGCTACCCACTCCAATATTCTTGACCAGAGAATTCCATGAACAGAGGAGCCTGGAGAGCTACAGTCCATGGGGTCACAAAGAGTCGGACACGACTGAGTGACTAACACATATACACACACAGCACAAATATACATGTTTAAGCCCTAATGCCCAATGTGACTATCTTTGGAGATAGCAATTTTAGGGGGGCGGGGGTGGCTATTAAGGCTAAATAAGGTCCTAATCCAATAGGACTGGTATCTCTGTTTTCACCTTTTTTATCCTTTTCTTATGGGGAGAGGAACTATTAATACTTAATCAAGGGGTGGCACTGACGCAGCACGGGCCACGCAGGACACGGTCCGGCTCCCAACCAGTGTCTTCCAGGTTGCAGAAAGGTTGCAAGAAAGGATTTGTGCACTCTGCCCCAAAGTCCTCAAGTGTAGTGTCCTGTACTTTGCACAATCAGAGAATATAGCTGCTCATGAAAACTGTTTGCTGTATTCCTTGGCAGTTGTGGAAAGTGAGGACCATGACCCATATAATAATGATAGAAATTTTGACGTGGAATCAGTAAAGAAAGAAATCAAGATAGGAAGGAAGTTGAAATGCATGCTTTGTGAGAAAACAGGAGCCACGGTGGGATGTGACTTAAAATCCTGTTTCAAGAATTACCATTTTTTTTGTGCCAAGAATGACCACACAGTTCTACAAGCTGATGGACTTAAAGGAATTTATAGTGTTTTGCCAGCAACATGCTGACCCTCAAAATGATCTACCATCAGTAAAGCCTTGTCTGGTGTCTTCCCTTCTCACTACAGTGAGCGGACCAGACCAAGACAAGCCTACTTTTCAGGAGTGAAAACAAAGAGGAAGGAGGAAACCTCTCTCAACAGGCAGTCCTGTACAGCCACCTGAAGAATGGCCCTGAAGAAGGAAATGGACGGCAGACACACAGGCGCAATTGTGGACGCTGCTTTTCTTAAGAAATGTAAATAAGCAGGACTTCTTGACACTTTACTTGAAGAAATATTAGACAAACTTCATTTGATTCAGGAAAGACTCATGGATGAGACTACTTCAGAATCAGACTGTGAAGAAATTGGACTTCACTTTTTGACTAGAGATTGTTTGAAGACACACTTGCAAATTTTCAAGCAGCAATAGAGAATCAAATTCATGAATCTGAAGAGAGGTGGCGGCAGCTGATGGAAGAGATTGAGCTACCTCAGGACTTAAACCTTGTACTCCCAGCTTCAGTCAAGTTCCACTTCAGATTCTTCTCTGTCTTCTTAAGAAGGACTATTTCCTATTATACAGAGTGAAGTAAGCCAGAAAGAAAAACACCAATACAGTATACTAACGCATATATATGGAATTTAGAAAGATGGTAACAATAACCCTGTGTACGAGACAGCAAAAGAGACACTGATGTATAGAACAGTTTTATGGACTCTGTGGGAGAGGGAGAGGGTGGGAAGATTTGGGAGAATGGCATTGAAACATGTATAATATCATGTATGAAACGAGTTGCCAGTCCAGGTTCGATGCACGATACTGGATGCTTGGGGCTGGTGCACTGGGATGACCCAGAGGGATGGAATGGGGAGGGAGGAGGGAGGAGGGTTCAGGATGGGGAACATGTATACCTGTGGCGGATTCATTTTTATATTTGGCAAAACTAATACAGTTATGTAAAGTTTAAAAATAAAATAAAATTAAAAAAAAAAAAAAAAAAAAAAAAGAAGGACTATTTCCTAAGCCAGGAATCGAGCATAGCTGCAAACAGGGAGAAATCTGGAGAGTGGTCTGTGAGAGCCACACACCTCCAGCACCAGGCCCCTGGGGTCTCTGTGATCCCTGCCTGCTCTCCCCTGTTCTTGCTGATGGGCATCTGATGCCTGTAACTGCCTTCCCCTCCTTACCGTCATCTCACTTCTACCTCTCCCCTGCTAGTAAAATGTTTCTCAGAGTTTACTTCAGTAAATTAGACCATGCCTCCCATGGCTCTAAAAATCCTTCTGTAGCCTCCTCCCCTCCCCCACTCCAGTGAGCTAAGTGGATTCCAGGTGCTCCCACCCCAGGGCCTTTGCTTGTCCTGCTGTGAGGTCGTCATCGAAATCTGCTCAAACCTGTTCCACCCGAGAGTCCTTTCCCCTCGCACCTCTTCTCGGTATAAGCCACTGTATCACACATCAAACCACTGGAGTATAAGCAGCCTGAGGGCAGAAACTCCCTTCCTGTATTTTCCTCCCTGTCACATTTCCAGCAGCTAGCATGTTCAGTAAATGTTAAATGCATAAACTGTTTTTATCTTTTGAGACAAGTTCCAGCCCATAATGCCTCTTTGATATAATGAATTTTAATATCATACATTACCAAAAAAAATACTTAATCAGGGATTATAGCACGCACACAACCAACCACTCTAGTAGTTGAAAAGGTTAACTGACATAATAGAGGATTCTTTTAAAATGTAAGCAACAATCTCATTGCCTTTCAGCACAAAACCCTCAGATGGGAAGACGAACATGGAGAGATGAGAGGGGAAGAGGGAGTGCTGGGGTTTGGGGTTGGAAAAGGAAAAGGTTTCATTGTTGGAGCTCCCTGGGAGAGGTGCAAGAAAGCTTCTTAAGAAAGGTAAAGAAAAGAAAATTTTGTGGAATAAAAATCTGGTTCAAGTAAAAAAGAAAGGAATCAAGAGTGAGTGAAGGAGGGAGGGAAGAAGAAAAGAAAAAGAAAGAAATGCACATCACTGGCTTCCCATCTCAGAGAAAAAGCACAAGCTCTTGAATTGGCCAACCAGGCACCATGGAGTCACCAAGCCTGTGCTCCACTGGCAGCCCCACACCCTCTGCTTGCCCCCCTGTAGACGCACGGCTCCTGGTTGGTCCTTGAGTCCAGCAGGCACATCCCCGCATCATCAGGGCCTTTGTACTAGCACTTCTCCCTGCTGCCAAGCCGCCCCCCACCCCCAAGCAGATGCTTGCTCCCTCACCTCCTTCATATCTGTGAAAAGTCACCCTTCATCAGGCCTTACCTGATCCCCCTTCTCTATTTAAAATCCCACGTGCAGATGCTATGCCCTTCCAGTTTTTATTTTTCTCTACAGCACTCGCCATCAAACATAATATAAACATTACTTACATATTTTCTTTATTTCCTGACTGCTCGGCAAGGATATAAATGTAAGAACATCTGATTTTGTCCATTATGTTCACTGCCATATCCTGGTGCCTGATATGTGCATAGCATATAGTAGGTGCTCAATATATATACAATTCTCCCTCGGTATCCAGGGAATTGATTCCAGGACCAAACTCTGAGGATGCTCAAGTCCCTTATATTAATAAAGTGCAGTCATATTTGTGTATAAGCTATGAACATCCTCTAGATTACTTATAGTAATCAATAAATCATCTCTAGATTACTTCTTATTATACTTATTACTAGTACCTAACACAACGCAATGTTGGTGGTATCCACAGATACAGAACCCATGGGTGTGGAGGGCCACTGATTTGTTGGGAAGAAGGAATGAAGGAAAGGACATATAAAGCATTTTCCACAGTTCCAAGTACATAGTAAGCCTCTAGGCCTCTCTGGTAGCTCAGTTGGTAAAGAATCTGCCTGCGTGCAGGAGACCCGGGTTCAATCCCTGGGTTGGGAAAAATCCCCAGAGAAGGAAATGGCAAACCACTCCAGTATTCTTGCCTAGAAAATCCCGTGGACAGAGGATACTGACACACTACAATCCATGAGATCGCAAGAGTCAGACACAACTTAGCAACTAAACCAGCACCAAGCCTCTAGTAAAGGATAATTTTTATTACTGGATCTAGGAAATGAAGCCTAGAAAAAACAAAAGCCTTGACCAAGGGCCATGGAAAGTTTTTGATGAGACCAGTGCAAAGCTCCAGGTCCCCTGACTTGTAGCATATGCATATATGCGTGAGAAGTCACTTCAGTTGTGTCCGACTCTTTGTGACCCTATGGACTGTGGCCTGCCAGACTCCTCTGTCCGTGGGATTCTCCTGGCAAGAATACTGGAGTGGGTTGCCATGCCCTCCAGGGCATCTTCCTGTCCCAGGGATCAAACCCACGTCTCTTATATCTCCAGCATTGATAGGCAGGTTCTTTACCACTAGCGCCACCTGGGAAGCCCCAACTTGTAGCATACAATTAAGGGAAAAAAAGTAAAAGAAGGAAAAAAAGATTTGACTTCCTGTTATGCACCTGGCACTTTCACATTTAATCTTTCTATTAGTTACCAGAGGTGAAGGTGTTATTTTAATTCCAGTTCTGAGAACACTGATGCTCAGAGAGGTCAACTTCCCAAGATCACACAGCAAGTAAGTGGTAGAATCAGGATTCATACCCAGGCCTATGATTTGAAGCCCAGTCCTTTCCTAATAATTCAGGAGAGAGGTGTGGTCAAAGTGCCAACAGCTTGAAATGAAATCCATCACTCACAGCCCAAATCCAAACCTCCCCTCATTTAGCCTCAGGCAGGTTTTCCTCTCAGGCTTGACCTTTAAGAGAAGTCTGCTGACACTTTGGCGTCTGCCTTTGAAAGTCAGCTGCCCGTTTCTCAGACTCCTAAATTGCCTGTAAGAAGTGTTTCATTATTCTGTCCAGGCGACATCGAGTACCTGGGCCGTATTTCATGAAAAGTTCCCCTTCAGGCCAGGCCACAGGGCAGGTAGCATTTCTGTCTCCAGGAAACCCCTAAAATCCACCTTCTGGATAATTCCACTGGAGACAAATTAGAAATGAAAGCAGCTGCCTGCCCTCTTTCATGTTCCTGGGGGAGCCGGGTGGGTATGGGCAGCCAGGCACCAAAGAATTCTTTATTCTTCCGACACAGGGGAAATTGAGGGAAGAGAGTAAACACAGCACCTTCCACCCATACATCAGTCATGGGCACTGTGGGCAGGGGGCAGGAGGGGCCCAAAGGTGTCATTCCCAAGGCAGAAAGCTCACAATTAAGTCACTTGAACTAGAAACGTATTTACTATATAAATGAACAATAATGTATACATATAGTTGACTCACTTTGCCATACAGTAGAAACTAACACAACTCCATAAAGCAACTATATCCAATAAAAATTAATTTAAAAACTGAACAATGAATGAAGACAGCAACCATGTCTTGACAACAATCGAGTTTGTCACTGGGATTTTCATTGTGATGCCAAATCTTTCTCCATTCCAACTACACGTCAAGTGAACACCGCTCTCCCCCAGCCTTATATGTTCTCATTTCTGTCCCTGAGGAAGTGCCAAAGCCAACACAGCCAGAGGCGAGGGGAGGAGGATGTGGGCGGTGCCCTGGCAGAGCTGGCAGCTGTGAAGGGGGTGGGAGAGTCCCTTGCACTGAGGGCCTTCTCTCTGCCAGGTGCCCACGTTAGTTCATTAAATCCCCAGGACAACCCCAACAGGTGGGCATGGTTATTCCTACCCTAGAGTGAGGAAATGGGGGCTCAGAACAAGGAACTGCATTTCCCAAGAGCACTGGTTCTTAAACAAGGGCACTGGAACCCAAAGTCAGCTCTGTGTGTCTCCACTCTGCTTGCTTCACCCTGTTTGCAAGGCCTCCCAGAAAACTGGGTGGGAAGCTGTAAGTACCAAAAGGGTTCATCATTCTAGCTGAGGCACCATAGGAGTGCTTCCTGGAGGAGGAGGCATTTTTTGAATTAAGCCTGAGGCCAGTGGGGGTTTGGCCATATATCCCCTACACACACACACACACACACACACACACTTCTGCATAGACCCAGGGTGGCCCTCAGCCACTGACCAGGCAGGAAGAATGTGTATACACACTCAAAACAGAGCTGTTGATTTAGTGCTGGCGACACTCCAGCCATGGAAGTGGGGGGTCCCAGCATACTTATTATTTCTTTTTCCACCAGCAGAAAACATCTGTCCTGTGAAAATTATATTCACTAAGAGACCACGGCATACCTGTCGGGAGCCCTGCAACCCTCCCCCAAGCCTCCCTGTCAGCAGAGGCTACAGCTTGTGCTCTGATGGAATTGACCATGGACCCCTAAAGGCTCTTGGTGCCCTGAGCTGAGTAAAAGGAAAGAAGGTTCCTTGGACAGGAGCTTCCCTGAGGACCACTGACATGGAACTCGGGACTCTCATGAAGAGAACGTTGACTCTGCCTGAACCGCCTCTTAGAGAAGGAGATGGTTACCCACTCCAGTCTTCTGGCCTGGAAAATCCCATGAACAGAGGAGCCTAGCAGGCTACAGTCCATGGAGTCAAAAAGAGTCAGACATGACTCAGCAACTAAAAACAACAGCAGCAGAACTGCCTCTGAATCTCACTCAATTGACACATGTAAGTAACCTAAGTAGAATTCCTCTAGCAGAGTAAAAGGAAACACAATAGAAAGAAGAGTAAAGAAGACCACATTTTCAAAGACCCTAGTATGTCTCAGCATTGTACAAACTTCTCTCTCTCTTCCTCTCCTCCCCTCTAGACACCATGACACTCTTCATGTCTTTCTACCAGGGGGTGGGGGGGAGGGGTGGGGAGGGAGAGGGCGGAGAAGTCTACAGGAGACCACAGAGACTGCTTGTTATCCTGGAAATGGCTTAGGTTTGGGGATGATGAAGCAAAGGCCACCCAAGGAAGCCAGGAATACTGACATGGGATGCAAATGTGGGGTTGCAAGCTCCCTTAAACCTTACCCAACCACTTCCTCCAGCAAGTAGTCCCAGTTGACTATAATGTCAAGGACATTCATGGGTGTAACAGAAAGATAAGAAGCACCCAGATTGGGAAAATTCTTAAAAGCCAGGATGCAGAGATTGAGCTTAATTCAGGGGGCACTGGGGAGCTACCAGAGGTTCTGGGGAAAGAGATAGAGTTTATCAGGCTTGTAGATACAATCCATCATGAAAGATACACATGGATACCTCAAGGGTGCTAGTTTACAGAGAGGTTCTAGAGACCATCCTGATCAGCAGACACTCAGTAACCTTTGTTGGTCTGTGAAGGGGCACCATCCAGCCTATGAGTCCACTGATGGAGGCTAAGGACTAAGCAGGCATGAACTGGGGCAACTGCTGATGTCAAGCCCATCTCAGAAGCAAGGTCCACTTCTAGCCATGAACATCTTTCTCCAAGACAAAGGGAAATGGGCACATGGGCCCTAGAAAGAGCACCCTGAGCGACCTGGAGCCACATGGTCCCTTCTGGGACTTGCTTCACTCCAGGGTGGTCTGGGTGGTCTGGACAGAAGCTGTAGTGCTCAGTAGCTCTTAGGTGAGTCATTGGGGGTTGAGCCCCTGCTTCGTGGCAGCCGCGTGCCAAACATATACTATACAGTTACTTCTCTCTCCAGTTACTGCCTTCAGGGAGAGGGTCTTTCGCAGACAGGGGTCCAGCTTCATGACCTCCGTGCATCAGGTAAACCCTGGGCCCCAGTCCAAGCTCCACTATTCACGAGCATGTGACTAGGGGCAGCTACTTCACGTCCTGCTGCTGCTGCTGCTGCTAAGTCGCTTCAGTCATGTCCGACTCTGTGCAACCCCAGAGATGGCAGCCCACCAGGTTCCCCCGTCCCTGGGATTCTCCAGGCAAGAACACTGGAGTGGGTTGCCATTTCCTTCTCCAATGCATGAAAGTGAAGTCGTTCAGTCGTGTCCGACTCTTTGCAACCCCATGGACTGCAGCCCACCAGGCTCCTCTGTCCATGGGATTTTCCAGGCAAGCGTACCGGAGTAGGGTGCCATTGCCTTCTCCATGTCTTATCTTTATAGAAGTAAGATAAACACCCGCCTTGCAGAGTGGTTGTGAGAAGTCAAGTTAGTCCTTAAAGCACTGAGGGTGATGGGAGGACCAGCACGTGTAAACAGCTGACGCCTGTTAGTAATTCATACTGTGAATTAGGGCTACAGTAGAGTGACCCTAGATGCCTGGTGAGATGCTGGGAGATCCTGGGGAGGGAAGGTCAAGGACCATAACCCAGAAGAGGTGGCATTTGATGTTACCAGGCACAAAGGCTATAACAGGAGGAACCCAGGGAAGGGGAGCAGACAGTGGGGGGAGGTGAGTGACAGGTGGGAAGGAAAGGTAGATGGGCCCCAGACTGTGGACAGCATCTCAGAACAGGCTAAGGATTTAGACTTCGTCCAGTGGCAGTGGGGATCCATCAAGAGCTGGGGCTTAAGAGCAGGGTCTGGCCTGATTAGACTTAGAGGGGAGTCTGGCAGTGAGAAGAAGACGGACTAGAGGAACCATCACAGCTGCAGAGGAGCCAGGCCCACAGGAGAACGAACAAGGTTGGATGGTGCAACAATAGATGAGCCCACTTGAAGGCTTCTCAAAGGTTCTTGCAGCTCCCTTCTGGCTTGACATTCCAGGATTGTGGGATTCCTCCAAGACCTCTACGTGGCTGCAGCTGGGCAGTACATACACTTCAGGGATCTCCTGCCAGTTGCTTGGAGCTGAGAAGGCAAAAAGCTCCACAGGGAGGTGGTCAGAAGTTCTGCATTGGCTATGAGGTCTCCTCCCATCTCTCTTCTAAGAATCCAGGGAATGACAGAACCAGAGCAAGGCCTGGCCAGGGAATCGGAGGGATTGGGGCCATCCTCTAAATCCAAAGGGATCAGCATACCCACAGGGATAGCTCTGTACCCCCAGGTTTCATCAATCATCCCAGTGGCCTTCATCCCAGCTTTGTGCAGCTCTTTCTGCTGTAAACACTCTGTTTGCTGCTCCAAAAGATTTGTCATACTTGGAGAGCTATGCAACAAAGGCCACTGGGACCTGGGTAAGGGAGGTCCAAGGGGAGGATGAGGGAGTGGGGACAAGGCAGGCTGGGGCCTGGGTGGGAGATGCTCTCTCTGCTGGAAGCCTGCCCAAGGGGCTAAGCAGAAGGGAACTGCTGCTGACTGAGAGCTGATCCTGGCTGGGTGCTTTGCTGGTGTCCTCTGGGGCTTCCCAGGTAGCACCGAGGTAAAGAATCTGCCTGCCAATGCAGGAGACACAGAAGACGTGGGTTCAATTCCTGGGTCACAAAGATCCCCTAGAGAAGGAAATGGCAATCCACTCCAGTATTCTTGCCTGTAAAATCCCATGGACAGAGGAGCCTTGCAGGTTACAGTCCATGGGGTTGCAAAGACTCAGATACAACTGAGCACGCACACACACAAGTCATCACCCTTTTACCAAGATTAAAATTAGAACATCAAATTGTTTGCCCAAAATCTACACAGCTACTAAAATTCAGACAAAGATCTGTGTAGTCAAAGCTATGATTTTTAAAGTAGTCATGTACAGATGTGAGAGTTGGACCATAAAGAAGGCTGAGCACTGAAGAATTGATGCTTTTGAATTGTGCTGGAGAAGATGTTTGAGAGTCCCTTGCACAGCAAGGAGATCAAACCAGTCAATTCTAAAGGAAATCAATCCTGAATAGTCATTGGAACGACTGATGCTGAAGTTGAAACTCCAGTATTTCGGTTATCTGATGCGAACAGCTGATTCATTGGAAAAGTCCCTGATCCTGGGAAAGATTCAAGGCAAAAGAAGAGGGTGGCAGAGAATGAGATAATGAGATAGCATCACTGACTCAAAGGACATGAATCTGAGCAAATTCCAGGAGATATTGAAGGACAGGAAAGTCTGGCATATTGCAGTTCATGGGGTTTCAAAGAGTCAGACACAACTTAACGACTGAACAATAGCAAAAAGGCAGACAAAGATTCAGGCCCAAGTCCATCATCCTCTGAAAAACATTCATTCATTCATTCATTCTCCCAACAAAAGTGTATAGAGGGCCTACAATATGCCAGGTCCTGTACCAGACACCAGAGATACAAGTCAGATATATTTCCTGCCCTCTTTCGGGAGAGACCAACAATACCAACTTCATAAATGAGCAAGATAATTCCATATGGTGATAAGTTGTAGCAGGGATTATCAAAATATAGCCCAGGGCCCCAATCTCACCTATGGTCTGTGTTTACATCGAACTGCAAGCTAAGAATGGTTTTGAGATTTTTAAGGGCTATAAAGAAAGCAAAGGAAAACAGGAAACAGAGATGGCACATGCCCCATAAAGCCTAAAACATTCCCTATATAGTCCTATGCAAAATTGCCAGCCCCTGGAAGAGAGAAAGCCTGGAGGGGCTACCTTGGCAGTGAGCAGGGAAGGCCTCTCTGTGATAGTGTCTTTGAACTGAGACCCAGTGATTGAAAACAATCACTAGATGAAGAGAACCAAGGAGAGGGAACAGCAAGTGAATGCAGAAGCCCTGGTGTAGAAAGAAGCTTATCGGGTTCAAGAAACAAAAAGAGGGCCAACGTTGTTCAAGCACAGGAAATGAGAGGAGAAGGGGTACCAGGTAAGCTCATGGAGAGATGCTGGGAACAGATCCTGTAGGGCTTTCTGGCTCAAGACTGAGAGTGTCCTCTCCACTCAACCTTGGTTCTGGTGTGGCAAAGTCAAATGCAAATCCAGCAGGTGTCAGGATGCTCAGGGTCCAATCTAGTGGCCCAGGCATAGTAATAAGAACCCAGGAACCATGAGTCGGACACATGGTAGCATCAACTTCCAGGGGATGTGATCACCCAGCGGTCAGAGGGTACCAGGGAGATGATCCAGGCTGGACCAGGCTGCAGGAGCTTGGCAGGCTATCAGGACCCTTGCCAAACAAGCTGCCATCCAAAGAAGGCCTTGAACTCTAACAGGAAATAAAGGGATAAAAAAAATCAAGAGCCAAGGATGAATGACGATCTGCTGAGAGTGGTGCTGAAAACAGTGAATTCTCAAGCATTTGGCTACCCAGGCCTCAGCGCTGCACATCAAATGCTAGAACCTTGGCCACATGACTTATTCTGGCCCCTCCCACCCTCACTGCTCCCTCTTCTGGTCAGCAAGGTTCAGGAAATGGGAGGAGTCAACCTAGAGAGAGAATGGCAACAGTGGTTTCTTCTGAAAGGAGTCCATGAAGTGGACGCTGGTAGGACTGTGCAGAAAGCGAGCGTGTTCGGTTGATGGTCGGCGCACACGTGGTCCTGGCATCATGCAAGCGCACTGCAGGGGACTGAACTCAAGCTAAGTTCTCTGACCGAGGGGAATGAGAGAACCGATCATCAGTGTCCATCGCTGTAACAGTTTGTACTTTGGCCACTGCTTAGTTTAAAATGGCTCTGCTCCTAAGCGTGTCCCCAGGCAACGTGTGTTTTGTAATTTGAATTTTTTCAAAACAACTTTTATTGGGTTGTTTTTTTTTCCTTTTTAATAAAGGCAACACATGTTCCTTTCAGGAAAATCAGAAAATATACAAATACCAAAAAGAAGAAAATAAAAAACACTTATCCATCTACTGAGATACAGCCATTGTTAACATACCTTGAAGTCTATTTTTCTAGGCTTTTCTTTGTGCATATATAATTTATCAAGTAAATGCAACCCAAATATCCTCCAGGTCTTACCAGGTGTAGGGGTGCTCAACTCAGGTAGATGAATAGTCACCCTGCTGACTTGATAGCTTGTACCTGCCTGTCACCAGGCCCCTGGACTTCTTTCCGAGGTTCCTCCCCGCTCAGTATCCCTGGACATCTTCAAGAGTGTCCCCCACAGGCTGCCAAGCCAGTTCACACCTTTGTCAGAGCCTACCACTGCCACACCCACTTCACCTTGCTGCTGCTCCTCACAGGCCACTGCCCCGAGTTGCTCCCCGAGCTGAATTTCAGCAGTGAGAGGGACACAACACACATATACTCTTAGAACCCTTTTTTTTTTTTTTTGTCAATATATTACAAACATCTTTATCAGTAAGTATGCTTCTACATGGGGCTTCCCAGGTGGCACTAGTGGTAAAGAACCTGCCTGGCATTGCAGGAGACATAAGAGATGCAGGCTCAATCCCTGGGTCCGGAAGATCCCCTGGAAGAGGGCATGGAAACCCGTACCAGTATTTTTGCCTGGACAGAGGAGCCTGATGAGCTACAGTCCATGGGGTCACACAGAGTTGGACACAACCGAAGCAACTTAGCACATGCTTCTACACCATGTTTAATGGTTGCATAGTATTCTATTATATGCATTTAGCTCAATTTCTGTTAACAAACCCTATTATAGACACAAAGTTGCAGCCAATCCAATATTAAAAATAAAATTGAAAATCTTACTTTTAAGTGAAAAACATCCCTTGGCAAAAATTCCTTATCAACCTTCAAGCTTGAGAGGAAATTCTCTTGGTCAACTATTAAATGCAGCTGGGATGAAGCGTTGGTTAACGTGTCCTGCACCACAGTGTGCTCTACACTGGACTGTCCTGAAGGAGGATGTAGAGGTTAGGTGAAGGCAGTCTGCATCCTGAAAGAGCTCACAGTCTTCTGAGAGACGGGGCTGGGGCAGAAATGACCTGATGGGAGGCAGAGCGCACGCTCCTAGCAGAGTCCGGCCGCGAGGAGCGTGCGTCAGAACGTCGTGGCCTGGCATCTGTTCTCCTTGGATTCAAGGAGGAGGTAGCGCTTCGCCTGGGCCTGGATGATAGCTGTGATTTTATTCAGGAGGGAGGAAAAAGACAAAGTAAGCTAGGAAACGAGCTGGTCAGAGCTGAGGTGTGGAAGCAGAGAGGGACAGGGTTTGGCAGGAACGGGGAAGAGCCTGACTCTGGAGAACAGAGAGCAATGAGAGAGAGAGACAGTGATAGAAACAAGTCTAGAAAAACACACCAAGTCATGAAGCAATGTGGAGCCATTGAAGGTATCAAGGTCAGGAGGGGCAGAATGGAAAATGAAAGAGGAAAACTCAGCTTTGAGGGGGTAGTCCTTAAGACATTGCTCCCCCAAATGAAATTTTTCCTCTGTGTCATTATTCTTATGTCAAATACTATCATCATATAAGTGTAGAAAATTATACTAAATACATTTTTATAATCCTAAAACTGGCCATGTTGATTTTGATCTACAACAATGCTAAAGAATAAAATTCTATACCTACAATCTACCCAATAATCTCAGTGGTTATTTTTCCTCATGGAAAAGTCCTGAATATTCCAGTCTTTGTTAAGACAGAAGTGCTCCTGGTGGCACGGGCACACTGACCCTCCTTTTTACTCTCGCGCCTCAGAGCCTTTGCAACTGCTGTTGCCAAAGCCTGGAACTCTGTTTCCTTTTCCTTCACCTACCAACCCCAACATACTTTTCAGATTTCATTTCAAGCTTCACTCTTCCTAACCCTCCAAAGGTGAGCTAGGTCTCCCTACGCTACGTTCTTGGGATAGTCGGTCCTTCCTTTTAGCATTTATTATGATTAAAATTGAATAGTTTGATGGTGCACTCATGCCCATGTGTTTGAACTCAGGAGGTCAAACCCAATATCTCCCACTTGAATGTAAGCTCCATGAGAGCAGGGATTGTATCCTTGCACATAGAAGACACCGTTAGGTGTTTCTCAAGTGAATGAGTATCATTCATTATCTATGTGTCCAAAAATTATTGATAATTTCAAGATTTTTAAAAATGTATTTTCTCAGAATGACTGTCAGATAAAATCTTACAGCAATCATGTCTTTTATTTGTATTTGCCTTTTCATAATAACCCACCTACTTCTAGAAAGGAAATTTGCATAAAAGACAAAGTTGAGAAGACATTAAAACTCAAATGGGTCCATATTTGATTGACAAAGTGATTTAAATCTACAACCTCAATACCTTCTGAAAAACCATGGGAGAAATTTTTGTGGGCTGGGGCTTGTCATCCCCAATTAGATGAGGACACTAAGGCTCAGAAAAGTGAATGAACGTGCTTGCCTCACAAAACCAAGAAGCAGAACAAAAGGAGGCTTTTCTAGGGCAAGAAAACTAGAAGTTACTGCTCTCTACTGCCTCTTGTTGGTGTGAAGAGGAAAGAGCAAGGCTCTCTGGGTTTGCTAAAGAAGCCAGGCCTGCATTCCTTCCGGGGGTCACTAGTGCTGAGCAACCTGGCAAGACTCTCCAACCAGCTCCTGTGACCTTCATCTCCCCACCTTTCCACTTGGCCAGATTCTCAGGATGCCTAATTGCTCCGATTTACACAAGTGATACTAATGGTAAAGAACCCTCCTGCCAATGCAGGAAACATAAGAGACACAGATTGGATTCCTAGATCAGGAAGATCCCCTAGAGGAAGGCATGGCAACCCACTCCAGTATTGCTGCCTGGAGAATGCTATGGACAGAGGAGCCTGGAAGACTATAGTCCATAGGGTTGCAAAGAGTTGGACGTGACTGAAGCAACTTAGCATGCACAGACTTGCAACCAGAATCCAAGAATCAAATTGATGGCCTTCAGAGTCCAGACTGGCTGGCTGGGCAGGCTGTGTGGTCCCACGTCAGTCGATGCTTCAGCACCTACCCTCTGAGAGGTGAACTCTGAGCCAGGTGAACTCTGACACATCCCAGCTGTGTGTCTTCGTTCTCCTGGCCTCAGTTTCCTTCCCCTCAATAAAACCAGGATGCACGTGGCTTTACTAGGACATTGTGACACTGAAACTCAATTCGAAGGTAGGCATATAGAAAACGTTTGCTTCCCTTGCTTCCCTCTATGTTTTTGCTGGCCGTTTCGGCAGTGCCTGAAATATCGATCACTCTCCTACCCTGTGCTTTGGCCAGGGCTTTGGAGCCTGTTTCCAGGTAGTGAAGTCACTGAGTGCTGAGCCAGGAGGATGAGTAACTGCCAATCTCTCCAGCTGAACTTTGTCTCATACAGGTGTCCAGGGCAAGGCAGCCCAGGTTCCTCTGCCCAATCCCGAATCAGACCATTACACCCGGCATGTGCTATGAGGCAACAGAGCAAGCACAGCCAATCGTGGCTATAAATCCAGGACGTTTATAAAGTCTTTGTGCACCTCTAAACTCAAATAACCTCAAGTCCCACAGGACTGAAGGAAACAAGTTACAATTGTTGTTTGTTCACCAAAACCTCATTCTTCAGAGGAACAACCAGGACACAGGTGTCACTCAGTAAATCGCCCAGCAGCAACTGGGGAATGATGCAAGGTAGGGGGGAAAAAACTGATCAAATAATGAGTTGGAGGAGAGAGCATGGCTTGAAGCAAAGAAATCAGCCTGGATAGGGCAGGAACCCAGAAGATTCCTTCTCTCTGTGCGATTTGCAAATGTGCACATTCAGAGTGATTCACTTTAACATTTCATGAGGAGGGGGCCAGGGCTAGCTCAACTCCAGGTCCAGGTGGTTACTAAAAACATGCTACCAGTTCAGAGCTGTGGGACAAATTGTGTTTTCAGTGAAGGCAGAGAAGTACAAGGTCGGCATCCAGCTAACAGATAAAGCCAACATAGCAAGGGTGGGAGTGGGCTGGGGCTCAGAGAGCTCACCCCAGACACCAGCAAGCCACTCAGACTCAGAGACGCCCCTCCTGCTAGGCAGAGGGTGCAGAGTCCTGCTGGTCCTGCATAGGCTTGGCTCAGAAGGGACGGTGATATTAGAGAAGAAGGGCATTTTGAGAGGATGTCTGAGACCAAAGCAACCTCTTCACTTTAAAAACATAAACAGCAAAACAAAACAACAATGACCAAAAAAGAGTAAATTGAGGCCAAGAGTGAAGGAAGTCACTGGCTGATCTCGCCATCCATTTGATGGCTATCAGTCATACCGGAGGGGCTTCCCCAGTAGGCAATGTAAAGTATCTGCCTGACAGTGCAGGAGACGTGGGTTTGATCCCTGGGTTGGGAAGATCCCTGGAGAAGGAAATGGGAACCCACTCCAGTGTTCTTGCCTGGGAAACCCATGGACAGAGGAGCCTGGTGGGCTACAGTTCATGAGGTGACAAACACAACTTGGCAACTAAACAATACCAACAAGTCATGCTGAAAGTCCATGCAGGCCTCTTGAGTGACAGTGTGCTATGCCATTTACTTGAGCTATTGACGTGCAAAAATAGAATTGAGGAGTTGTAAGGACGTATCTAATCCTATGATGGAGAACGTGTGGCCTGTGTGATACCAACTGCCTCCCACTCACAGGCTTTCTTCTGCTTCAATGGCTTTTCCACACCCCTTCTGCTGGGACTCCCTCCTTGGCTTTCTTTTAAAACAAAGACTGGAACCTAGCAGAAAACATCTTCTACACTAAAGGTATAAAGATAGACCTGTTGCAGGAAGGGGGACTCCTTCTATCCGAGAGTGGGTTCTTGTCTAACACTCAGAAATGAATTGCTTGGGGAGACCTGTGCTGCCAAAGCAAGAACTAACAAGCCATCACCAACTGGAAGAATTTGGGAAAGTCAAAAGGAAACATCACATGTCTACCACCTCCCAGAATCCTGCTCACTGGAATCCATTTTGGCTGAACAATACAAATGCCACCAGGATGGACCCTGAGTCAAAATGATTGACCAGAAACAACCTGGATACTAATCCCATCACCATGGGTTTCTCAGGTGGCCCTAGTGGTAAAGAACACATCTGCCAATACAGGAGACTTAAGAGATGTGGGTTCGATCCTAGGATCGGGAAGATCCCCTGGAGGAGGACATGACAACCCACTCCATTATTCTTGCCTGGAGAATCCCCATGGACAGGGGAGCCTGGTGGACTACAGTCCATAGCATCACAGAGTCAGACACGACTGAAGTGACTGAGCACGTGCTGATAGCAAGAGACTTTACTAGGAAGTGGTACCCGGGCATAGAGCAGGAGGGTAAGGAAAACCAGGACTGCTCTGCCATGTGGCTCAAAGTCTCCAGTTTTATGGTGGGATTAGTTTACAGGTTGTCTCCCTTGGACTGCACTCCCTTGGACTGCAAGGAAATCCAACCAGTCAATCCTAAAGAAAATCAGTCCTGAATATTCATTGGAAGGACTGATGCTAAAGCTGAAACTTCAATACTTTGGCCACCTGATGCGAAGAACTGACTTATTGGAAAAGACCCTGATGCTGGGAAAGATTGAAGGTGGGAGGAGAATGGGATGACAGAGGATGAGATGGTTGGATGGCATCACCGATGCAATGGACATGACTTTGAGTAAGTTCCAGGAGTTGGTGATGGACAGGGAAGCCTGGTGTGCTGCAGTCCATGGGGTCGCAAAGAGTCAGACATGACAGAGTGACTGAACTGAACTGAACTGAACACTGGGGGAAATAGAGACTTCAATTTTAAAGGGTGTACACAAAACCTCAAACATACTGGGACCCAGGGCAAAAGAAGTAATTCAAAGAAGCCTGGGCCAGACATACCTGGTCTTAGAGAGTCTCTTGGAAAGGTGGGGGAAGGGGTGCGCAGCCACAGCTTACCCTGGGGACTAAGACACCGATAGCAGACATTCAACCATGTAAACACTACTGGTTACTGACATTGACTCTAACACCAAGACCTGGCCCCACCCAACAGCCGACAACTACCAGTGTTGGGATGCTTCAAGCTAACCAACTTAACTAGGCAGGGATACAGCCCTACCCATCAGCAGACAGGTTGCCTGAAAACCAAAGAGCCCATAGCTACCTCTAAACATGCCTCTAGACATAGCCTTGCCCACCTGAGGGTCAAGACCCAGCTCCACCAGTGGGAAAGCAACAGCACCTCACACAAGGAAGCCCACACTAGACTCTAGACCAGCCTCACCCACCAAGGGGCAGGTATGAGAAGCAAGAAAGCTATGATCCCACAACACAGGCCAGACTCTACCCTGAGACCAGCTGGACCCTGGCCTTGCCCACTGACATGCCAACACAACCTTTGGGACACCACAGACCCCATACCCAACTGTGGCAGAAACCGTCCCCCCACCCCCACTCTATGAACAATCTGAAACAAGCTCTGGGATGCCTGGGCCCTGCAGCCAGACTCCAGGAACCCATTGCCAGTTGGTTCTAACTAACTGGCACTATCCACAGGACCTGGCTTCACCAGCTGCCAGTGGGTGGGCAATAGCCTCAGAGTCTTCAGGACCCTGACTGTGCCCCCAAGTGAGCCAGCACTAGCCCAGGACCCTCTAGGATTCCACAATCAGCCACCTCAAGATCAGCTCTGCTAAAGAGCAGGCAGCAGCATCTGCACTAGGCAAGACCTAGCAACCAACCAGGCTAGGAGCCAACCAGACCAGGCCTACCAGATCGCACATATGAGCAACCCGCCACAACAGAAGAACCCATGCAGCACTTATAGGGGGAACCCCTAGAGCATACAGCTTGAGTGACAAGAGGGGAATACACTTCTGGGATGCATAGGATGTCTCCTACAGAAGGCCACTCATCCAAGGTTAAGAAATGTAACTAAGATGCCACATAAATAAAAATATAAATGGCAACTTAGATGACATGAGGTGGCAGAGGAATAAGGTAAAACCCCAGAGGAAGAACTAAGTGGGACAGAGATAAGCAACCTATCTGAGAAAGAATTCAGGGAAATGATTGAAAAGATGATCAAAGAACTTGGGAAGAGAAAGATGTACAAAGAAAGAAGATTAAAGTTTTTAACAAAGAGTTAGAAAATATAAAGAACAGTCAAACAGAATTCAAACACAATTGCTCTCTATATAAAGAACAGTCAAACAGAATTTCTCTTGATATTTTCTAGCTCTTTGTTAGAAACTTGTATTCAATAACTGAAACTAAAAATACACCAGAAGGGTACAATAGAAACTAGTACAACATTGTAAAGCAACCATACTCCAATAAAAATTAGTTTTAAAAAATACACCAAATGGAATTAGTATTAAGCTAAATGATACAGAAGAATGGATCAGTGCTCTAGAAGACAGAGTAGTGGAAATCACTACCACTGAACAGAAAAAAGAAAAAGAATGATAAGAACTGAAGACAGTTTAAGAAAACTCGAGGACAATGTCAAGCGCACTAATATTTGCATTGTAGGAGCTTCAGAAGGAGAAGAAAGAGAAAAGGAAAATATTTGAAAAGATAAGAGCTGAAAATTTCCCTAACCTGAGAAAGGAAATAGTCACCCAAGTCCAGGAAGCAAGCACAGAGAGTCCCATACAAGACTAACCCAAGAAGGAACATACCAAGACACACTGTAATCAAAACGACCAAAATTTAAGATGAAGTGAAAGTGAAAGTCGCTCAGACATGTTCGACTCTTTGCAATCCTATGGACTATACATGGAATTCTCCAGGCCAGAATACTGGAGTGGGTAGCCATTCTCTTCTCCAGGGGATCTTCCCAATCCAGGAATTGAACCAGGGTCTCCTGCATTGCAGGCGGATTCTTTACCAACTGAGCTATCGGGGGAAAGCACCAAGGGAGAAGCAACAAATAACATACATGGGAACTCCCATAAGTCTATCAGCTGATTTTTCAGCAGAAATTCTGCAGGCCAGAAGGGAGTGGCACAATGTATTTAAAACGATAAAAGGGAAAAACCTACATCTAAGAAGACTTCCCTGGTGGCTCAGACTGTAAAGTGTCTGCCTACAATGCAGGAGACTCGAGTTCAATCCCTGGGTTTGGAAGAACTCTTGGAGAAGGAAATGGCAACCCACTCCAGTATTCTTGCCATGGAAAATCCCATGGATGGAGGAGCCTACCGTCCATGGGTTCTCAAAGAGTCAGACACGACTAAGTGACTTCACTTCACCCCACTTCAAGAATACTCTACCCAGCAAGGCTCTCATTCTGATTTGATGGAGAAATCAAAAACTTTACAGACAAGACAGAATGTACCTCCTCATGCTATGAAGTCTGCTGCTGCTGCTGCTAAGTCACTTCAGTCGTGTCTGACTCTTCGCAACCCCATGGACTGCAGCCTACCAGGCTCCTCCGTCCATGGGATTTTCCAGGCAAAAGTACTGGAGTGGGGTGCCATCACCTTCTCCGACTATGAAGTCTAGCTGGGGCTGTTAATCACAGTGCTCCACTCCCTGGCACAAGACTGAGGACACACGACCCAGGACTAAAGTACTCTCTCTCCTGGCCATACTTTTTGGTTTGGATACGGACAAATTACCAAAACCTATCCAATCAGAAGCCACCCAGGGCTTTTCTACCAAAGTTAACTAGAAAGATGTCTCTTTCCCTCAAGGTTGCTAAGTTAGAAGCATCCACATGTCTGGTACTGCCAGCAACTACATTGCCCACCCAATAAAAAGAGCCTTTGTGGGACAAGGAGCCAACCAAAATCAGGCAAACCCAAGAAGTGGAAAGGGAAGAGCTTCAACAAGTTGTGTCCCCTTCCTTGGGTCTCAGGCAGTTCTCCCCACAGGAAACCCTGTTAGTGAGCCAATACACTCTCTTTTTATTTATAGCAGTTCCGTGTGGATTTCTGTCACTTGCTGTCCTGACTAATATCACTCACCACTTACAAAGCTCTTTATTGTTGAGCCCAGACATAGTCTCATACTTTTTCTCAACATGATGCCTCACATAGTTGCCATGTATATGTGATACAATCAAATGGCCTTCCCAGAGTCTAATCTAATGCTTTCATTTGGTAAATGAAGAAACAGAAGTCTAGAGACAGAGAAGTATTTCTCAAGCCCAGCTAACAATAGAGCCTAATTCATGCCCCAGTGGGTGCTGGATATTACTTGATATCAACCCATTTTACAGTTAAAAGACCAGCTGCCAAAAGTTGAACAAAAGCTCATGAAAATCTCTGCACCTTTGGTCAGCATTTAGACCCTCCCTACCGCACATTCCCCAATCTCTTAGCTGTATGCCTTCACAGGCTTGAAGTTTCCTAGGATTTCAGTGTGAGATTTTGTGTACCCTCAAGATTACAGTTTTGAATGGGACTCTGGAGAAAGCTATTTAAAAGGGTAAAGAGAGGTCCATTTTACTTCTACATGCCTCTATTAGGAAGACTAGTTCTTTGAGAGGTCCTTTTCTAATGTTCACTTATTTCTATGGTTTATTCACACCTCATAGTCTCAGTGCTGAATCTTTTTATTCCAGAAGTGGTATGACCAGAAGTTAAAATTTCCCCTCCTATAATTCAGGTGCTATATTTCTTTCTGTACAACCTAACAAATCATTAGCTTTTGGAGCAACCACATGATACACTGTGAAGAATCAAAAAGCAGGGAGAGAAAAGCAATTGAAAGAATTTTTAGCCTGAAAATGAGAGTACTTGGGGAAAGTACACTGTGTTTTTAAAGGATTACCGTGAGTCAGGAAAATTAGATTTCTGTAAGAATCCAAAGGGAAGAATAGGAGTGAAGGGGCATAACCTACAAGGAGATAGATGTATAGATCCAGAAACTGAGGCTCAGAGAGGGTGAGTGACTCACTGCAGTCACACAGCACATTGTTTATCAAATAAGATCAGATCAGATCAGATCAGTCGCTCAGTCGTGTCCGACTGTTTGCGACCCCATGAATCACAGCACACCAGGGCTCCCTGTCCATCACCAACTCCCGGAGTTCACCCAGACTCACGTCCATCGAGTCAGTGATGCCATCCAGCCATCTCATCCTCTGTCGTCCCCTTCTCCTCTTGCCCCCAATCCCTCCCAGCATCAGAGACTTTTCCAATGAGTCAACTCTTCGCATGAGGTGGCCAAAGTACTGGAGTTTCAGCTTTAGCATCATTCCTTCCAAAGAAATCCCAGGGCTGATCTCCTTCAGAATGGACTGGTTGGATCTCCTTGCAGTCCAAGGGACTCTCAAGAGTCTTCTCCAACACCACAGTTCAAAAGCATCAATTCTTTGGTGCTCAGCCTTCTTCACAGTCCAACTCTCACATCCATACATGACCACAGGAAAAACCATAGCCTTAACTAGAAAGACCTTTGTTGGCAAAGTAATGTCTCTGCTTTTGAATATGCTATCTAGGTTGGTCATAACTTTCCTTCCAAGGAGTAAGCGTCTTTTAATTTTATGGCTGCAGTCACCATCTGCACTGATTTTTGGAGCCCAGAAAAATAAAGTCTGACACTGTTTCCACTGTTTCCCCATCTATTTCCCATGACGTGATGGGACCGGATGCCATGATCTTCATTTTCTGAATGTTGAGCTTTAAGCCAACTTTTTCACTCTCCACTTTCACTTTCATCAAGAGGCTTTTGAGTTCCTCTTCACTTTCTGCCATAAGGGTGGTGTCATCTGCATATCTGAGGTTATTGATATTTCTCCTGGCAATCTTGATTCCATCTTGTGTTTCTTCCAGTCCAGTGTTTCTCATGATGTACTCTGCATATAAGTTAAATAAACAGGGTGACAATACACAGCCTTGACGTATTCCTTTTCCTATTTGGAACCAGTCTGTTGTTCCATGTCCAGTTCTAACTGTTGCTTTCTGACCTGCATACAAATTTCTCAAGAGGCAGATCGGGTTGTCTGGTATTCCCATCTCTTTCAGAATTTTCCACAGTTTATTGTGATCCACACAGTCAATGCTATGCTAAATCACTCAGTCGTGTCCGACTCTTCGCGACCCCATGGACTGCAGCCCACCAGGCTCCCCAGTCCCTGGGATTCTCCAGGCAAGAACACTGGAGTGGGTTGCCATTTCCTTCTCCAATGCATGAAAGTGAAAAGGGAAAGTGAAGTCGCTCAGTCGTGTCCGACTCTTCACGACCCCATGGACTGCAGCCCATCAGGCTCCTCCGTCCATGGGATTTTCCAGGCGAGAGCACTGGAGTGGGGTGCCATTGCCTTCTCCACCACACAGTCAAAGGCTTTGGCATAGCCAATAAAGCAGAAATAGATATTTTTCTGGAACTCTCTTACTTTTTCCATAATCCAGTGGATGTTGGCAATTTGATCTCTGGTTCCTCTGCCCTTTCTAAAACTAGCTTGAACATCAGGAAGTTCACGGTTCACGTATTGCTGAAGCCTGGCTTGGAGAATTTTGAGCATTACTTTACTAGCATGTGAGATGAGTGCAATAGTGCGGTAGTTTGAGCATTCTTTGGCATTGCCTTTCTTTGGGATTGGAATGAAAACTGACCTTTTCCAGTTCTGTGGCCACTGCTGAGTTTTTTAGCTTTGCTGGCATATTGAGTGCAGCACTTTCACAGCATCATCTTTCATGATTTGGAATAGCTCAACTGGAATTCTTTCACCTCCACTAGCTTTGTTTGTAGTGATGCTTTCTAAGGCCCACTTGACTTCACATTCCAGGATGTCTGGCTCTAGGTCAGTGATCACACCATCATTACCTGGGTCATGAAGATCTTTTTTGTACAGTTCTTCTGTGTATTCTTGAACGTCAATTAAGACCTTTTAAAGACAAACATCCTGAGAAAGCTGAGCAAGACAAAACCTGGTCCAAATCCAGTTTCCACTACTTTCTCCCTTAGGCAAGAAGCCCTGATGTTCTCTGAATCTCCTTAACCATAAATAGGGCTTCAAGTGTTGAGGTTCCAAGATCAAATGACAGAATGTGGATAACAGGTGTGCCATAGTAAAGTTTAGCCACTAATGGCACTCAAAAAAGAAAAATTCTTATTTCTCTCATCTTCTTTTTACCTCACTATATCACCACCTCTTTTCCTACAATGTGAACACCACAGGGTCCAATCAAACACAGTGTCCATAGTGGGATTTTCTTGCTCTAATCAAAAGGGCAATTCTATTGAATTCACTGAACTCCAGGTAGTACAGTGATAAAGAATCTGCCTGCAATGCAGGAGACCTGGGTTCAGTCGCTGGGTTGGGAAGATCTTTTGGCGTAGGGTATGGCAACCCACTTCAAAACTCTTGCCTGGAAAATTCCATGGACAGAGGAGCCTGGTGGGCTGCAGTCCATGAGGTCATAAAGAGTCAGACACGACTGAGCTCCCACACACATCCATCCATCCATATTTAACTCAACCCAGGTCAGTGGAAGGGCAGGTGCCCAGAAAGAATCTGGCAAGAATGATGGATATGGAAGATGATGCTTCCACCTCTCCCTGAACCTTGCTGGCTCCCTTTTTGAGCACCTTGTCCATCACTTCCCCAGCAAAAGCAGCTGTCTGCTCCATTCTCTTGCCCAAACTGGTGTTCCATTTTGCCTCAGCCATACCAAACTGAGTTCCCAGAATTCACTTTTCCAAGTCCAACTTCCAAACCTTCACCTGTGCTAGTCCCTCTACCTGGAATTTTTCTCTGTTTTTCCCATTCATTCTTCAAAATTTACATGACTATACATCATCTTTGCAGAAACCTTTCCCCAGAGCTTCCAGGGTTGGTAGTCTTGGTTTTGTTTGTTTAAAGTAAATTGAATCATCAAGTACAAAAGACTCAACAAAACCTATTTTCATCATCATTGCCAGCCTCATTATCACTGGCTAGAGTGTAGTCTGCATTTGGGCAGAGCTAGAATAAAGTTTTGGGTGCTGGCATGGCAACCAAAGAAGTGAGCATAGCATGGTAGTTTCCTTACTTTTTTAAAGCAGTCAGGGCACTAATAGGGAAGTAAGACTGACCAGTCCAGAAGGCTGACACAGTGACTTCTATTCCCTCAGTAAATATACCAATAGGCAAGGGGTGAGGAGGACCTAGGTAGGACTGATATATAAACTGTAATGAAGAAAGTAAAAGTGTAAAGTTGCTCAGTTGTGTCTGACTCTTTGTGACCCCATAGATTGAAGCCTGCTGGGCTCCTCTGTCCATGGAGTTCTCCAGGCAAGAATACTGAAGTGGGTAGTCATTCCCTTCTTCAGGGGATTGTCCCAACCCAGGGATAGAACCAGGGTCTTCTGTACTGCAGGCAGATTCTTAACTGTCTGAGTCACGAGGGGAGCCCATAAAACCTAGTACCCTTGACCTTACTGACAAGGCATGGAACTGCTGAGGAGCTAGAATTTTTTTCTCCTCTGACCTGCCTCCCGAAGGATGCTCAGTGAATAGAAGGTCAGGACCACAGAGAACAACAGTTGTAATCATTCAGATGTTCCCTGTCATCAGCCTTCCCCCTAGAGATGTATTCTCCTCAAAGATCAGACTGACCATGTCCTTGAGCAATTTGATTCCTATGGTCTTAGTCAGCTTAGTTTGCATAACAAAGTACCATAAACCAAGTGGCTTAAACAACAAGGATCTATTTCTCACAGTTCTGGGAGCTGCGAAGTTCAAGATCAAAGTGCTGACTGATTTGGCTGCCAATGAAAGCTCTCTTTCTGAATTTCAGAAGCCCACCTTCTTGCTGTGCCTTCACCTGGCAAAGAGACAAAGAAAAAACTATCTGGTGTCTCTTCTCATAAAGGCACAAATCCTACCATCAAGGCCCCACCCTCAAGACCTCATCTAAGCCTAATTACTTCTCCCAAAGATCCCACCTCTAAATACTATCACACTGGGGCTTGGGGTTTCAACATATGAATTTGAGGGTTGGTTCAGTTCAATTGCGCAGTCGTGTCCAACTCTGCAATCCCATGACTGTGGCACGCTTGGTTTCCCTGTCCATCACCAACTCCCAGAGCTTGCTCAAACTCAAGTCCATCGAGTTGGTGATGCCATCCAACCATCTCATCCTCTATCATCCCTTTCTCCTCCTGCCTTCAATCTTTCCCAGCATCAGAGTCTTTTCAAATGAGTCAGTGCATCAAGTGGCCAAAGTATTGGAGCTTCAGCTTCAGTATTAGTCCTTCCAACAAACATTCAGGACTGATTTCCTTTAGGATTGACTGGTTGGATCTCTGTGCTGTCCAAGGGACTCTGAAGAGTCTTCTCCAACACCACAGTTCAAAAGCATCAGTTATTTGGTATTCAGCCTTCTTTATGGTCCAACTCTCATGTACATACACGACTACTGGAAAAACCATAGTTTTGACTAGTTGACCTTTGTCAGCAAAGTAATGTCTCTGATTTTTAATATACTTTCTAGGTTTGTCATAGCTTTCCTTCCAAGGAGCAAGCGTCTTTCATGGCTGCAGTCACCATCTGCAGTAATTTTCAGTTCAGTTCAATTCAGTTCAGTCGCTCAGTTGTGTCCAACTCTTTGCGACCCCATGAATCACAGCACGCCAGGCCTCCCTGTCCATCACCAACTCCTGGAGTTCACTCAAACACATGTCCATCAAGTTGGTGATGCCATCCAGCCATCTCATCCTCTGTCGCCCCTTCTCCTCCTGCCCCCAATCCCTCCCAGCATCAGAGTCTTTTCCAATGAGTCAACTCTTCGCATGAGGTGGCCAGAGTACTGGAGTTTCAGCTTTAGCATCATTCCCTCCAAAGAAATCCCAGGGCTGATCTCCTTCAGAATGGACGGGTTGGATCTCCTTGCAGTCCAAGGGACTCTCAAGAGTCTTCTCCAACACCACAGTTCAAATGCATCAATTCTTCAGTGCTCAGCCTTCTTCATAGTCCAACTCTCACATCCATACATGACCACTGGAAAAACTATCGCCTTGACTAGACGGACCTTAGTTGGCAAAGTAATGTCTCTGCTTTTGAATATGCTATCTAGGTTGGTCATAACTTTGCTTCCAAGGAGTAAGCGTCTTTTAATTTCATGGCTGCAGTCACCATCTGCACTGATTTTGGAGCCCAAAAAATAAAGTCTGACACTGTTTCCACTGTTTCCCCATCTATTTCCCATGAAGTGATGGAACCAGATGCCATGATCTTCATTTTCTGAATGTTGAGTTTTAAGCCAACTTTTTCACTCTCCACTTTCACTTTCATCAAGAGGCTTTTGAGTTCCTCTTCACTTTCTGCCATAAGGGTGGTGTCATCTGCATATCTGAGGTTACTGATATTTCTCCCGGCAATCTTGATTCCAGCTTGTGCTTCTTTTAGCCCAGCATTTCTCATGATGTACTCTGCATATAAGTTAAATAAACAGGGTGACAATATACAGACTTGACGTACTCCTTTTCCTATTTGGAACCAGTGTGTTGTTCCATGTCCAGTTCTAACTGTTGCTTCCTGACCTGCATACAGATTTCTCAGGAGGCAGATCGGGTTGTCTGGTATTCCCATCTCTTTCAGAATTTTCCACAGTTTATTGTGATCCACACAGTCAAAGGCTTTGGCATAGTCAATAAAGCAGAAATAGATGTTTTTCTGGAACTCTTGCTTTTTCGATGATCCAGTAGATGTTGGCAATTTGATCTCTGGTTCCTCTGCCTTTTCTAAAACCAGCTTGAACATCTGGAAGTTCACGGTTCACATATTGCTGATGCCTTGCTTGGAGAATTTTGAGCATTACTTTACTAGCATGTGAGAAGAGTGCAATTTTGGAGCCCCCCAAAATAAAGTCTGTCACTGTTTCCATTGTTTCCCCATCTATTTGCCATGAAGTGATGGGACCAGATGCCATGATTTTAGTTTTCTGAATGTTAAGCTTTAAGCCAGCTTTTTCACTTTCCTCTTTCATTTTCATTAAGAGGTTCTTTAATTCCTGTTCACTTTCTGCCATAAGGATGGCATCATCCGCATGTCTGAGGTTATTGATATTTCTCCCGGCAATCTTGATTCCAGCTTGTGCCTCATCCAGCTCAGCATTCCCTATGATGTACTCTGCATACAAGCTAAATAAAGCAGGGTGACAATATACAGCCTTGACGTACTCCTTTCCCGGTTTGGAACCAGTCTGTTGTTCCATGTCCAGTTCTAACTGTTGCTTCTTGACCTGCATAGATTTCTCAGGAGACAGATAAGGTGGTCTGGTATTCCTGTCTCTTGAAGAATTTTCCACAGTTTATTGTGATCCACACAGTCAAAGGCTTTGGCATAGTCAATAAAACAGAAGTAGATGTTTTTCTGGAACTCTCTTGCCTTTTTGATGATCCAACAGATGTTGGCAATTTGATCTCTGGGTCCTCTACCTTTAGTAAATCCAGCTTGAACATCTGGAATTTCACAGTTCATGTACTGTTGAAGCCTAGCTTGGAGAATTTTGAGCATTACTTTGCTAACGTGTGAGATGAGTGCAATTGTGTGGTACTTTGAGCATTCTTTGGCATTGCCTTTCTTTGGGACTGGAATGAAAACTGACCTTCTACAGTCCTGTGGCCAATGCTGAGTTTTCCAAATTTGCTGGCATATTGAGTGCAGCACTTTAACAGCATCATCTTTTAGGACTTGAAATAGCTCAGCTGGAATTCCATCACCTCCACTAGCTTTGTTCGTAGTGATGTTTCCTAAGGCCACTTGACTTCAGACTCCAGGATGTCTGGTTCTAGGCGAGTGATCACAATGTTGTGGTTGTCTGGGTCATTAAGATCTTTTTTGTACAGTTCTTCTGTGTGTTCTTTCCACCTTTTCTTAAAATCTTCTGCTTCTGTTAGAACACAGTCCAAAAGACCTACTATTCACCAAGATCTACGTGGTGGTGTTTTCTTCTGTTGAACTTTTTAACTTTTAAGCATAGTTGATTTACAACATCATATTAGTTTCAGGTGTACAACATAGCAATTCAACGTTTTTATAGCTTATACTCCATTTAAAGTCACTACAAAATAATGACTATGTTTCCCTGTGCTGTACAATACATCCCTGTTTCCCAACCAATTTACACATAGTAGTTTGTAACACTCAATCCCCCACCCTTATCCCATCTCTCCTCTGCCTTCCTCTCCCCACTGATAACCAGCATCCTGCTCTCTACATTTATGAGTCTGTTTCTGTTTCACTATGTTCACTCCTTTATTTTTAGATTTTACATATAAGTGATAGAATATAATACTTGTCTTTTTCTTTCTGATTTATTTCACAAAGAATAATATTCTCTCAGGTCATCCATGTTGTTGCAAATGGTAGAATTTTGTTCTTCTTATGTCTGGGTAATATTCCATTGTGTGTGTGTGTGTGTGTGTGTGTGTGTATATACATATATATATATATATATATATATATATACACACACCACATCAAGAAGCCATCTGGTTCTATATCCTTTGGAACTGGCCCAAGGGAGAGCATAAGTAGCCCCTTGACCATTCCAGCAGTGTTTCCTGCATTTAGGAGCAAAGCCTTGAGAGTCCCACAGCCTGCATCTCATTTGGGTTCCAGTATCACTCATTTGGCAACCCTATCCTTTCTGATCCTTAGTTCAGTTGCTTTATTTTTTAAAAAGGTGTTACTGCTACCTTCCTCCAGGCTGTTTTGGATATTAAATGAGATACCCTATGACACCATTTCTGGCAGAAAAATAGATGCTCAACAAACAGGAGTTGCTGCCTCCCAGCATCAGTCAATGCATGGGCACTTGGCTTGGTAGATCTAGGATACTCTCCTGAACTGAGTTGGAGTTCACACTGCCTCAGAGACTTGTTTAGATTGACGTTCTTTGACATGCAGACCCTCTTACAGTGGGTTCATTATGTTGATGGACTTCTGGCCCTAGTGTCAGCCTTCTTTTCAAAGGCAGCTTTGGCCTATTTGCATCTAAAATGTTTTGATTTATGGTCAAACTCTCAGAAGACAACCCTCCCTCTCTTATTTTTCAAAGTCTTTGTGGGTACCTCTTCAGCAAAATCTTTCAGCTTCCCAATGATTCTCAGGAGAGGAAATTCCACCCTTTCTGCAACCAATGCCAGAGAAACAATTTCCTAATGGTTTCGTTATAGCCGGCATGAGGTTATGAGTTTGGTTTGGAGGTTGTAAACGAGCCCGTAGAGGGCAACTTATGGGTAGGTGTGCCGCCCTCAATGAGGCTGGGCTGCTCTCGTGGGTTGAAGAGCTTCTTTCGCTTGGGCATGCATTACTGGGGTGGTGGCTGTGGGGATGGTGATGGTGGCGTAATAGTAGCAGCAGCAGCAGCAGCATAAGACTAGCATTTTTGCAATTCAGTTATACTATCCTGTAAAGAGCTAATGGGCTCTTTGACCTAGTAGAACACTGCAGATCATCCTATTCTAGCCCATCATATTTGCAGATGAAGATGTAAAGAGTCACTAGCCCAGCCAGCAAATGAGGGAAATAGCTCTGGTGAGCAATAAAGGGATGGATATGGATGTCCAACATTCAGCCTTCTATTTCGCTGGTGAAAAACAAGGCCAAAAAACAAGGCCAGAGAGGTCATTACACAGTTAGAAAGCCACAATAAGATCATTAATTCCCATCTGGAGAGCCTTTTCCCCTGAGCCTGAGATACAACCATAAAAATACCATGATAGCACTGCAAAAGCTGCATGCCATATTTCTCAAACTTGGGTCACATTACCAGTCCATATCACCTGTAGTCTATCATAAAATAGTATTTATAAATATGCTTATTCTTAAATGTTCTTAACATGTGCTCAATCGTGTTTCCAATTCTTTGCAACCCTATGCACTGGAGCCTGCCAAGCTCCTCTGCCCATGGGATTTTCCAGGCAAGAATGCTGGAGTGGGTTGCCATTTCCTTCGCCAGGGAATCTTCTCAATCCAGTGATCAAACCCACATCTCTTGCATTGGCAAGCAGATTCTTTACCACTAATGCCACCTATTATCTTTAAATTGCACAGTTGTAGGACCATAGCTATACATCACTCATAATCTATTTTTGTTTTAACTGATGTGAAACTGTCTCCTCAAAATTTTAAATGACACAATTTTGCACAAAAATATTTTAATTGGTATACTTTTTACTGGCTGAGAAACAAAACAGGTTAATGAAATGTGGTATTTGAGGTGATAATTTGTTAAATGTGAAAGTCACTCAGTCATGTCCAACTCTTTGTGACTCCATGGACTATACAGTCCATGGAATTCTCCAGACGAGAATACTGGAATGGGTAGCTGTTCCCTTCTCCAGGGCATCTTCCCAACCCAGGGATTGAACCCAGGTCTCCCACATTGCAGGAGGATTCTTTAGCAGCTGAGCCACCAGGGAAGCCCAAGAATACTGGAGAGGGTAGCCTATCTCATCTCCAGCAGATCTTCCCGACCCAGGAATCGAACCAGGGTCTCCAGCATTGCAGGTAGATTCTTTACCAGCTGAGCTATGGAAGGAAGCCCAATCTATTAAATATAACCATTTAAAATATGGTATTTTTTCATTCTGTTTTGGTGTTTCTTCATATTTCATCTACTTTTAATACAAACCTCATGAAGGGGCCCACAACTCTGCTTTGCTTTGGAGGATCCTTGGTCTTTACATGCCAAGTCTTTCACAACCCAGCTCTGCTACTCACATGGCTATGTGACTTCATCACTGTCTCAGTCCAGGCTGTTCTAACAAAATACCACAGACTGAGTGGCTTTAGAAGAAAACATTGATTTCTCACTGTTCTGGGGGCTGAGAAGTCTAAAATCAAGAGACCAGCAGGGTTTTGTCCTGCTGAAGACCCTCTTGCTGGCTTGCAGATGACTGCTGCTTGCGATGTCCATACACTCATGTCTCTCTCTCTTCTTACAAGGGCACTAATCCCATCATGGGGCCCCATCATTATGGCCTAATCTAAACCCAATTATATCCCAAAGACCCCACTTCCTAGTAACATCACTTTGGGAATTAGAGCTTCAGCATATGAATTTGGTGAGAGGACACAATTCATAACAACTGTGTTACTGATATTGCTAAGCCTCAGTCTCCTCACTTATAAAGCAGAGATCATAATAGTCCCTTCCTTCACAGGGTGGTTGAGAGGATAATGGCTATCTGGGGTCCAGAAAAGGGGAAATAAGTACTTATACCTGGGTTTGTTGGAGGTGATGGCGAATGAAATAGTCTGAAATTATCTTTCAAATTCTAGAGGGTTATAAAAACTTTAGCTACTGGCATTATATTCAGACACCTCTCTGCTCTGTAGTTAGATATAAACTTTAAATAATATTGTTGTTGTTGTTCAGTCACTAAGTCATGTCCAACTTTTTGTGACCCCATATGCTTGCAAGGGTAAATAAAATAATAAAAAGAGAAAAATCTGTAAAAATCCAAATGTCTAACCCAAATTAAGCTTTTTTCCCAGGGTGCTGCATTCCTAAAACACTCCTCCTGTGCTCTTCCCACTGCCAATTTCCCAGGATGGTACATCATTGAGAGTAATAGTTACCAAATGGATGGAGAAAGAGAGCCAGCGTGGACAGTGGGAACAGTAGGAAGTGAGCCGCCTGCTTTAGAAGGCTGCTTCCAAGTAATGGAAGGCTAGACACTCTGGGGCAGGGGTAGACATTCCAGCATGGTGCTGTGGTTTTATTTTTGAAGTCAAAGTGAGTTATTTCTCAACCTCATCCCATCAATGATGTGGTCAGAGAAAAAAACCCTCCCAGAGACCTGCCAATTATTCATGGAGGTCATTCCTTCCAGACTATTGCAACTTTAGGTCCTATTGTGTGTTTGAGAGTATTTCTATGGGGAAAAAAGGGTGATTAAATTAGGCACTGCTGGAAAGCTCCATCATAGCCTAAACACCTTAATTCTTAACCATTAAAAATGCTGTTGAGCATATCCTCAGTTTTAATACAGTTGATAATGTGGATCTGGCATGTTTCCAGTTTGATGCCAAAAGCTCTTGCAGGAACTCTTATTTATCATTTTGTCACCAACATACTTCCAAATCAGATGTATGAGATCTGCTGGGTGAGGCTTTCTCCAGTCATGAGATTTCTTCATAGCTCTTCCCTTCATTCAGCAAACCTTGGTGAAACTTGCCATATCTCAGGCCTTGGTTTAGCCCGGAGATCCAAAGATAATTAAGTACAACCATCCACATTTCTCCTGACGATGTGGAAGCCTTATCTTGTATACAGCCTCTGTCCTATTCTGCTTTCTAATGATGAAGCATTATCTATGTAATCATTCATCATCCCTTTCCTTTTTTGCACAAAAGTCTGTCCCTAGACGATCCTCAAGGATGGATCTACTGACATTCAGTCCAATATCCAGATGTGTGAGTACGTTTAGAAGAGTCGCCAGACCTTTGGAACAAAACTTGCAATAACTTGATTCAACTATAGAAACCTTTCTGAGACCCTGTTCAAGTTTAATATTGCTTTCCTGAGGCTCATCCATTCTCCGGTGCCTCATAGGTTCTTCCAAGCCACCTGCTGCAGCTGGCCCAGGCTCACTAGCCCAGAACTGGAGAGTCATTTCCTGTTTCAAGTATTAGAAGAGATTTGAATAAGATGATACAGAGCAGCTGTTTTCTCAAGCCACAGAAGGGAGAACAAAAGAAGGAGCACTGACCTGGAGTAAAGGGGCATGTGTTCTTAGCCACATCATCTCCAGCTTGCTGAGTGGGGATCAGAAGTTTCTTAGGGCTGGACCCAGCACCGTGATCTCCTTCTGGACTTCACTCCTCTCCTCCACCCCAACAATCCCCTTTACAGAGTCCTTTTCCAAGATCTTAGCCAAGTCTCATAAAGGCTGACAGGAGCTCACACTGAGATGGTACTTTACGCCCAGTGAGCCAATATTAGAAACCAGTAGTTTGGTGGGGGTGGGGGTGGGGTTGTTGCGTGGTTTGAGCAAACACCCAGTTTACACCTTCTGGGTCAAACAGCACTTCTCTTTCCTAAACATTTTCTTCTGACTAAGGCGCCTTGCTGAGAGCTGGAAAGACAATGGTGAAATAAGGTTTTGACACCAATATCCAAACAAACTCTGGGAATTCAGAGGCAAACCTAACTCATCTTAAGAGAACAAGGAGAACTTCCTAAGGGAGAGAAAGTGTTGCCTGAGGTGGCTCTGGAAGGAAGAGCATGGGTTGGTTAGCCAGAAAGAAAGAGGGAGAATGATATCAAAGTAAAGGAAACCACGAGCTACTACACTACGGTGTGAAGAAGCAGCACGTACCTACCCGAAGTGTGAAGTTATGAGAAGAAAAACTGAGGCTGGGGTAGGTAGATGAGGATAGGAAAGAAAGAAGGAGCCAGTTCCAAAAATCCTTGCAAGCCAAGAATGAGATCACCCCTCAGCTAACAACCTTTCAGCGGCTTCCTCTGCACTCAAATTAAGATCCAAATTCCAAGGAATAATGCATCCACTGGACTCTCAAAAAGAATCAACTAATTGCTTTTGTTTCTTTATCAGGTTATTTAGAGGTTCTTTAGAGAAGTGAATCTTTTTTTTTTTTTTTTTGAGAAATGCAATTTTTTTCAAACCGTGAGGGGAAAGCTGTATTTTTTCATTTTTTAAGCCATAGGGAAATGAAATGTAAGTATTATTGTTATTATTATTATTTCAAGCATATTAAAATATCAAAAGACAGTATACTGAACATCTTCATATCCTTCACTTGTATTAAAAATAAAGCATTTCAGATACTGTTGATGTCACCCTCCCTAATCTCATTCCCTTCTCTGCATCCCAGAGGAAATCACTGCCCTGAAGTTTATATATGTCATTCCTTTTCTCAGTTTTACATTTTTACCACATATGTCCCTGTCAAAGTAAATATTGTTTTCACACGTTTTAAAGCTTTAACAAGTTGCTCTGATTCTTCTACAACTTGCTTCTTTCACTCAACATCGTTTTTGAGATATATCTATATCGCTATATATAACTCAACTTCATTTGTTTTAAGCTGTATAGTATTACATTGTATGAATACAGAAATACACCACCATTTATTTTCTCTATTCTCCCCATGATGGACATTTAGGTTATTTCTAGTGATCTGCTATTACAGGTAAGATTACCATGACCATTTTGGTACATGTACAGGATTTTCTCTGGGGGATGTCAGTACTCTTGTCATAGGATATACGCATCTTCAACTTAACTAGCTTTTGTCAAAATTCCTTCCAAATGTATCTAACTAATTCAAACTCCTACCTCCAGTGTATGAGAATTCCTGGGAGTCCACATTCTTGCTGATACTCAATTTTTAAATTTTTACCAAGTTTACCTGCTAAGTGTGAAATCGTATCTAATGGCAGTTTCAATTTGCATTTCTTTGATGCTCCACTAGTGAGGTGGAGCATCTTTTCATTTTTATCAGATATTTTGTAAATTACAGATTCAGCATCCATTGTCCATTTTTCTTTTGGATCCTTTGTCTTTTCCTTAGTAATTTACAAGTGTTCTATGTATTTCATGGATAAAACTCTTTTGTGTTTCTTACATTAAAAGAATATCAGGAAATTTTATCAAAGGCTAGAAATAGGCAAAAGCGCTTCCTGGGTGTTCTTTCATTTGAATTCTGAGCATCATCTAGTGGTCCCAGGGTTATCAGATGCTATGCCCCTTTGACTGTGTTTGATTGACTAAGCTGTCTGACAACTCTGTGGGGAAAAAAACTTCACTTGTAGAAAACTAATCATAATGCAAATGTTTCCTATTCAGGTCAGTACAAATAATTCTTGCTCATAGTGATCCAAATGGATTTTGTCCAAAAGAGAATATAAGTCTCTGTAAGTCAAGTTCACATTTAATCTCTTATTACTCCCCTCATAAATTAATAAGTTAAAATATTTCACATTCATTTGTGTTATATTCATATGAGAGTTGTGATTTTATATACTCAAAATGATATTTAAAAAATTTTTTATTTAAAAGCTTTGGTATACATATATATAAATACTAAATATAATATATATATTTTAGAAAACTTATGAATTCTTACCTAACTTAAAAATATATGGCATTTTGACTCCACTTGTTTGACTTAGTATGAATAGAATGCTAGATTTCTAATTTAAAAAAAATACGTACACAACAAGCAACAAAGTTTTACTGTATACTACAGGGAACTATAGTCAATATCTTGTAATAACCTAAATTGGAAAATAATCTGAAAAATTACATATGTGTTTATGTATAACTGAACCACCTTGCTGTGCACATTGCTGTGAAACACTGTAAGTCAACTATACTTCAATAAAATATATATATTAAGAAAAAAATTATATTTTAGCAAGGGAACAATTTTCAAAGAAAAAAATAATAATCAAGGAATGCTGACCCCTCCAAGCAGAGCCAGACACCACAGCTGAGTCAGGAGGCGGGGGGCCTAAGGCCATCCTGCAATAAGCGGCTGCCTGAGGCCGTGAAAGCTCAGTCTAAATGCCAGTAGCTGGAGAGGAGCCCTGAAGGGTCTCAGGAGGCTGCACAGCTGATGTGCAGGCCAACGCCAACATTTTCCTATTTGGTGATGTGGGCAATGTGTTCGACCTCTCTGCACCTCAGCCTCCTCATCAGCAAATCTGGACTAAAAGCATTCTCCTCAAGGACTACCATGAGAATTAAATGAAGCAATGTAGGTAAACTATGCATGATATAAGAAAATAATCATTAATAACAGCATGATTGTACTGTTATATAATAAATCCAACTGACATTTATTGGGTGTTTGTTTTTAAGACCAGATAAAAAGCAAAATGGCTGTCTGGGGAGGCCTTACAAATAGCTGTGAAAAGAAGAGAAGCGAAAAGCAAAGGAGAAAAGGAAAGATATAAGCATCTGAATGCAGAGTTCCAAAGAATAGCAAGGAGAGACAAGAAAGCGTTCCTCAGCAATCAATGCAAAGAATTAGAGGAAAACAACAGAATGGGAAAGACTAGAGATCTCTTCAAGAAAATTGGAGATACCAAGGGAACATTTCATGCAAATATGGGCTCGATAACGGACAGAAGTGGTATGGACCTAACAGAAGCAGAAGATATTAAGAAGAGATGGCAAGTATACACAGAAGAACTGTACAAAAAAGATCTTCACGACCCAGATAATCACGATGGTGTGATCACTGACCTAGAGCCAGACATCCTGGAATGTGAAGTCAAGTGGGCCTTAGAAAGCATCACTAACAAACACATGAAAAGATGCTCAACATCACTCGTTATCAGAGAAATACAAATCAAAACCACTATGAGGTACCATTTCACACCAGTCAGAATGGCTGCGATCCAAAAGTCTACAAGTAATAAATGCTGGAGAGGGTGTGGAGAAAAGGGAACCCTCTTACACTGTTGGTGGGAATGCAAACTAGTACAGCCACTATGGAGAACAGTGTGGAGATTCCTTAAAAAACTGGAAATAGAACCGCCTTATGATCCAGCAATCCCACTGCTGGGCATACACACTGAGGAAACAAGAAGGGAAAGAGACACATGTACCCCAATGTTCATCGCAGCACTGTTTATAATAGCCAGGACATGGAAGCAACCTAGATGTCCATCAGCAGATGAATGGATAAGAAAGCTGTGGTACATATACACAATGGAGTATTACTCAGCCATTAAAAAGAATACATTTGAATCAGTTCTAATGAGGTGGATGAAACTGGAGCCTATTATACAGAGTGAAGTAAGCCAGAAAGAAAAACACCAATACAGTATACTAACGCATATATATGGAATTTAGAAAGATGGTAACAATAACCCTGTGTACGAGACAGCAAAAGAGACACTGATATATAGAACAGTCTTATGGACTCTGTGGGAGAGGGAGAAGGTGGGAAGATTTGGGAGAATGACATTGAAACATGTAAAATATCATGTATGAAACGAGTTGCCAGTCCAGGTTCGATGTACCATACTGGATGCTTGGGGCTGGTGCACTGGGACGACCCAGAGGGATGGTATGGGGAGGGAGGAGGGAGGAGGGTTCAGGGTGGGGAACACATGTATACCTGTAGCGGATTCATTTTGATATTTGGCAAAACTAATACAATTATGTAAAGTTTAAAAATAAAATAAAATTAAAAAAAAAAAAAGAAAGCATCACTACAAACAAAGCTAGTGGAGGTGATGGTATTCCAGTTGAGCTATTCCAAACCCTGAAAGATGATGCTGTGAAAGTGCTGCACTCAATATGCCAGCAAATCTGGAAAACTCAGCAGTAGCCACAGGACTGGAAAAGGTCAGTTTTCATTCCAATCCCAAAGAAAGGCAATGCCAAAGAATGCTCAAACTACCGCACAATTGCACTCATCTCACACGCTAGTAAAGTAATGCTCAAAATTCTCCAAGCCAGGCTTCAGCAATATGTGAACCGTGAACTTCCTGATGTTCAAGCTGGTTTTAGAAAAGGCAGAGGAACCAGAGATCAAATTGCCAACATCCACTGGATCATGGAAAAAGCAAGAGAGTTCCAGAAAAACATCTATTTCTGCTGGATTGACTATGCCAAAGCCTTTGACTGTGTGGATCACAATAAACTGTGGAAAATTCTGAAAGAGATGGGAATACCAGACAACCTGATCTGCCTCTTGAGAAATCTGTATGCAGGTCAGGAAGCAACAGTTAGAACTGGACATGTAACAACACACTGGTTCCAAATAGGTAAAGGAGTACGTCAAGGCTGTATATTGTCACCCTGCTTATTTAACTTATATGCAGAGTATATCATGAGAAACGCTGGACTGGAAGAAGCACAAGCTGGAATCAAGATTGCCGGGAGAAATTTCAATAACTTCAGATATGCAGATGACACCACCCTTATGGCAGAAAGTGAAGAGGAACTAAAAAGCCTCTTGATGAAAGTGAAAGTGGAGAGTGAAAAAGTTGGCTTAAAGCTTAACATTCAGAAAACGAAGATCATGGCATCCAGTCCCATCACTTCATGGGAAATAGATGGGCAAACAGTGGAAACAGTGTCAGACTTTATTTTTCGGGGCTCCAAAATCACTGCAGATGGTGACTGCAGCCATGAAATTAAAAGATGCTTACTCCTTGCAAAAAAAGTTATGACCAATCTAGATAGCATATTCAAAAGCAGAGACATTACTTTGCCAACAAAAGTCTGTCTAGTCAAGGCTATGGTTTTTCCTGTGGTCATGTATGGATGTGAGAGTTGGACTGTGAAGAAGGCTGAGCGCCGAAGAATTGATGCTTTTGAACTGTGGTGTTGGAGAAGACTCTTGAGAGTCCCTTGGACTGCAAGGAGATCCAACCCGTCCATTCTGAAGGAGATCAGCCCTGGTATTTCTTTGGAGGGAATGATGCTAAAGCTGAAACTCCAGTACTTTGGCCACCTCATACGAAGAGTTGACTCATTGGAAAAGACTCTGATGCTGGGAGGGATTGAGGTCAAGAGGAGAAGGGGACGACAGAGGATGAGATGGCTGGATAGCATCACTGACTCGATGGACGTGAGTCTGGGTGAACTCCGGGAGTTGGTGATGGACAGGGAGGTTTGGCGTGCTGCAATTCATGGGGTTGCAAAGAGTCAGACATGACTAAGTGACTGAACTGAACTGAAAAAGCAACAAGTGGGAAAACTGAGGATTAGACACTCTGAAGCCCCAGGTCTTAAGCAGGAAGCTAACTAGTAGCTATGTTATTGTCCTAGTAGAGCTGACTAGGCATTCAGAGACAGATTGGGGAGCAGACTCTGCTCCCAACTAGCCATGGGACTGTGTGTGATTCATACCACTTCTCTGAGCCACAGCCATGCATTCCCTCATTCCTTGGATAAACTCACTTCCCCTACCAAGTCCTGTACTAAAGTGATGGTGCTGGTGAATTGGGGAGGTTTAGGGGCTCCAGTTCCTGAGCTTTTAAGATGGAGGTGAAATGATGACTCATTTAATTCCTCATTAGTATCCCCAGGCTGCCATAATGAAGTACCACAAACTGGGCAGCTTAAAAAAACAGAAATGTATTGTCTCACAGTTTCAGAGGTCAGACGTCCAAAAATCAAGGTGTCAACAGCAGCATTCTACCTCTGAAACCTGTAAGGGAGAATCCTTCCTCGCCTCTTCTGAGTTTCTGATGGTGGCTGTCCATCCTTGGCTCCAGTCTCTGTCTCTGTTGTCACATGACAATTTCATCACATGGTCATCTTCTAAGGACGCCAGTCATGTTATATTAAGGGCACACTCTACTATGGTATGATATCATCTTAACTAATTCCATATGCAACAACCCTATCTCCAAATAAGAAGTAGAAGGTACATGAGATTTCACATATCCTTTGGGGAAGGCACATTCCACCCACGACAGTACCCCAGATGGGTGCCCTGAGTAGGAGGGACCTTCGGGGCCCAAGACTGACCCAGCATGATCTTACATTCAGTGCTGGAGCTTTGGCCTTCCAGCTCCAGAGAAAACAGAAACCCAAATCCTTTTGGAATTTGGGATGGAAATTTGGAGAGCGCAGTCATACTTCTCAGTGCAGAGCTTCCTTTGATGTAGCCTTCAGTTTGCAATAGGCTTTGGTAAATGAAGGGGAAGAGACCCACCCTTTCATCCTGAAAGATTAGGGAAGTAAAGTGTCGAAAGTGTTATACTAAATTAGTGCTCCCTTTTCAGAGAACAGAGCCCGAATCTAGAAAACATGAGAGGCAATAATTTGTCTCTTAAAAAAAAAAAGTTCTCAAGGATGCAGGAAGGAAAAAAAAAAAAAAGGATGCAGGAAGGGAAGAGAGCCAGGGTTTTTACTGAGAGCCTCCTCTGTGCCAGGCCATATGTGAAATGGTTTACAAACACCATCTCTTTCAATCCTCAGGACAATTCTTTGATGAATAACCCCATTTGACAGGTAAGGAAGCAGGTTGAGAGCCATTAATTAAATTTTTACAAAAGTCCCACAGCTAAAGAGATGTCAGTACTAGGATTTAAATTCAGATTTGTTGCATAATCAAGTTTATAATCTTCCTTCTACATTGCCTGTTTATAATTTTACATCAGATAATGTATGTGAAATCTTGAAGCACTATATCTGGCAGACAAAGAGGAGGCCATAAGCATTTATATTCATCCTTCCTCCAGAGACTGTTTCTGGAATGAATGAATGGCACTCGATGAACAGACGGCGCCCTCTGATCCTCTGGTTCTCACGTGAACTCTCGCTCCTCTGAACTCCCAGGACTTTATTCTTTCCCTCTCAAGTGGAACTTACTCCTCTCCCTGCCATTCCCAGCCCTTGGTTAGTACCTCAGAGAAGGAATGAATTTAACTCATCTTTGTACCTCTCAGGTGTCCTGCACTGGCCTGATATGCAACAGATGCTCAATATCAGTCTGCAGGGGAATGAATAAGTAAAAACTCGTGTAAAGCACACAGCTCAGCATTGGTTAACATGGTAGGTTTAACCTGAGAGCATCCCTAGGAAGTTTAGAGGAAAACCTGAGATGAGGCTCAAAACAGCACTCCTAGCCAGGCATGGTCACTAAGCATGGTGTAGACTCAGCTCCTCTCAGCCCTCTCTTACACACCCATCAAAAATACAGGGGCTTGTGGAGCTCTGTGACCACCAAGAGGGGTGGGATGGGGTAGGGGAGGGAGGTTCAAGAGGGAGAGGATATATGCATACTTAAGGTTGAGTCACGTTATTGTATGGCAGAAACCAACACAATATTGTAAAGCAATTATCCTCCAATTAAAAATAAATTAAGGACTTCCCTAGTGGTACTGTGGGTAAGAATCCGCCTGCCAATGCAGGAGACGTTGGTTCCATCCCCAGTCCAGGAAGATTCCACATGCCGTGGAACATCTAAGCCACTGTGCCACAACTACTGAGTCCACACTCTAGAGCCCATGAGCTGCGGCTACCGAAGTCCATGCGCCTCGATAGAGCCTGTTCTCCACAACAGGAGAAGCCACTGCAAGGAGAGGTCCGCGAGCCTCAACAAAGAGTAGCCAGTGCATGCAGCAACTAGAGAAGGCTCGAGTGCAGCAAAGAAGACCCGGCACAGCCAAAAATAAATAATTAAAATCGATAAGAAAGGGCTTCCCAGGTGACATTAGTGGTGAAGACCCACCTGCCAATGCAGAAGACCTAAGAGATACAGGTTTGATCCCTGGGTCAGGAAGATCCCCTGGAGGAGGGCATGGCAACCCACACTCCAGTAGTCTTGCCTAGAGAATTCCGTGGACAGAGGAGCCTGGTATGCTAGCTGTCCATAAATTTTTAAAAATACAGAGGCTTGGACTAATGACCTCTGAGTTCCTCTAATCTCTTATCTAAGGCCCGGTGCTTCCAAGGTCAGAAGGGGTTAGTGACTGCACGGCATCCAGATGCCAGCAGGGCCGAGGCTGTCCAGTGATGGACAACCCTTTCTCAGGTCCCAGTCTTCCTGAACCACGAAAATCAGTATTTGGGCACCTTGCCAATTTCCTCTTGCTATTTCCCAACAGAGCACTTTCCAAAGACAGCTGGAATAAAGGACCATGTTCTCTCAGCAGGAGGTTCCTCCTAGAGCCAAAAAGAATGCCAGAACCTGGACCATGTTTCCAGGAGACAAACAGAACCGCCACTCCCCGTCTCTACTGTGAAGGAGCTGTAATGATGCTAAGTAACACTCACATGCACAAACAATCACTCCTGCCCTTCGGGAAGCCCTCTGTGGCCATTCCTGCATGTGATTTTCATGTGACACAGATCTGTGCCATGGTTTTTACTCCCCCATTTCACAAATCGGGAAACTGGAGCTCCAAAGAGATTCAGGATCATCAACCAGGCTCACCTACCTATCTCCACATCCCAAGGTCTCCTTTCTGTTTTTATTTTTACTTTAAAAAATAGGAAATGTGTACAGAATGAAGAAGTGTTTCTCCCACTCCTGGTCTCCCAGCATCTCATTCTCTGGGAGGGTATCACTGTTATTAGCTGTTTGGGTATCCCATAAGAGGTCTTCTCACGGTGAGAGGCAAGTGGGTTATCCTTATCTATCTGTAGCATGCTGTAGGAAGTATTCTGCCTCTTCTTTTCCCATTTATCAATATTGCCAGGTGGTCCTTCCTTCCATATCAGGATATACATATCTGTCTAGCTCCTCATGATGGCTGGATAACAGCCCATCATCTGAAAGTCCCATAATTTTGAAAGACATATACAGACCCCAAGCTCTCAAGCAATGACGATAGCAGGGAGGAGTTGAGAAGCTGGACTGCCACATCCACGTGCCCAGGGTCACTGAGCATTTCAGATCAACCGACCCTTTATGAGATCCCTACACAAAGATTTGCTGTCTCCTAGAAGACTAACTGAAACAATGCATGAAATGCATTCTGTGTTTGACACACACTAAGTGCTCAGTTCTACTAAAGCCAACACATTTCTGACTCTATGGGCCAAAATGTTGGGATGGTAGACAGGACCAGAAGTCAGGGAAGGAATTTGCCCCCTTCCCCAAGATCAATGGAGTTATGGAAAAACAGACAGCCAGCATTCAAAACCCAGCTCCACCACCCACTGTGTATAACAGAGAGGGCTAGACATGGATTAGTGGAGCACCTCTACTCTCAGAGTTCATGGTGGGCAAAAGGTCACCCAGCCTTTCCCAGGCTTCTTTGCAGCCTGGTGTGGCTATTTTCTCACCAAGACATTATAAAGGGAAATTGTTTGCCCTCCGTTCCCTTTTTCCCCTCTTCCATGGACTGGAACTCGTGTGTGGTGGTGGCAAACACCTCCAGCCAAGTAGACGAGGCAATACTCTAATGACAAAATGAGAGGGACTCAGGTAGCTGCATCACTCAGCGGGCAGAGCTCTGTGCGGCCTGCTCCACACATGTGCTTTCTGGAGTAAATTGTTACAGGAGAGAGCCGCCCTCTTGAATCTGGCTTTAGTGATGGTATTTTAAGATCTCTGTTAGAGCATCTTCACTCTTAGCCCAATTCATACAAGGTGTGACCTTGAACAAATCCTTTGACATTCGTAAGCCTCAGATTCTAAATCTTCAAATCCCTCATAAAGATTAAAGAGAAAGCAAACACCACCCAACACAGTTATGGCTCAGTAAAAGATTCTCTGGAGCTCGGTTTCCCCATCTGTAAAATGGGTATATTAAGCAAACCCTTGTGAAATCCAAATGACATAGCTGTAAAGCTGATACCCAAGCTATGAAGCCCTGCACAAAAATTAGCCTTGCTTTAGGATGCTCTAGAACCCTTGCTTGTGTTGCATAAATGCTTCACTAATGTCCATGTGGACCGTGAGCCAAGCACATATGCTTCCCTGGGGACAAAGGGAGGTCAGCTGGTATCTCTGGATTATGTTCCCAGCATGTACAATCCCAGAAGTTCACATGCCTGAGCACTACACCATCTGAACCTCCTCCAAGCCAGTGCCAAATGGTGGATGTCAACAGCTTCACGGCCCTCTGCAAAGCACTGCTGGCAGCAGCAGCACCACACAGGAGGGCATTTCAGAGTTTACAGAGCAGTTCAACAGCCACAAATTCTCTAGACCATCTCGGAACCCAGCAAGGTAGGCAGGATGATTTGCATTTGAGGTAACAGTGCTGAGATGGGCCACAAGGAGTTAGAGTTCCTGGGCAGGGTCCATACTATACCACCTGCATCTTGAGCCTATATCCGAGTCTAAAGTTCTTTCCATTCCCCTGTTAAATATCTCCTGTAACAGAGGAGAATATGCTCATTTGGGACCCAAGTTACAAAGCATAGCACTGAAACCTATTTATTCATCCAATAAACAGAGGATTTCTCCCTGCCTGGCCCTGCACTGAGCCCTGCAGAGACCAGTGGGCCAGGTACAGGGCCTGCTTTCCAGGGACTCAGGACCACATAGCAAGTGTCTGGATGACAGGACCTCATAGTGAGGCTCTAACATGCCAGGGGCTTCACCTAAGCAGTCTCTGATTCTTACAACAAAGCTGCAAAGTATATGTATGCTTTCCCCCCAAATTTATGATAAGCAATCGAGGCTCAGGGACACTGTGTGATTTGTTTGAAGCCACTCAGCCTGTAAGTGGTAAAAGTGGAATTCATTTCTAAGTCTGTTCGATGCCATAGGCTCTTTCCTGAAAAATGCAAAAAACTCCTCAAAATGTCTTCAAGATACATGTCCAGGAGGGAATTATAAGCGCCACAGCGCCCACTGGGTGCTGACACATGACACGAAGTGACCAACTAATTTATTTCTCATTTTGATTTCTCGGTTGATAACTTCATCCAATCACAGAATGTCAGGGGAAAAAAAGATAATCTAGTTGAACCTTTTCATTGTACAAATAGGGGTGGGGGGTAAGGACCAGAAAACATCTTGTCCAAGATCACACAGCACACTTAATATCCGAGCTGGAATTCAAGCATGTGTATGTCTAAATTTAAAGTCCAGATATTTCCACTTCACCATGTTCTGGATGCTCACCCTGGGACTTGGCACTTACTTTCACATTCTTTTGTTTTCCTGGTAGCTCAGAGGTTAAAGCGTCTGCCTGCAATGCGGAAGGCCCGGATTCGATCCCTGGGGTGAGAAGATCCCGTGGATGAAGGAAATGGCAACCCACTCCAGTATTCTTGCCTGGAGAATCCCATGGACGGAGGAGCCTGGTGGGCTACAGTCCACGGGGTCACAAAGACTCGGACATGACTGAGCAACTTCACTTTTCACATTCTCTTTTGTCTAAAGAGTATCTCCTGCTTAAGGCAGGAACCAGCTGTAGTTCATCTTAGTGTCTCCAGTGCTTGACTTGCATAAAAAATGCCTTTAATGAATGTGTGGTGGCTGAATGGGATGAAACAACAATAATCATGCCCATTATATAGATGAAGAAACTGAGATTCAAGGAGTTTAGAGTATCTGTCCAAGGTAACAAAGCTCACAAGCCACTGTTGGCTGGAGGACCTATGTGAGGCTGAAAACCTGGACAACAGGGACAGCATTCAGTCCCAAGTGAGGACCCTTGCCCGCTTCCTCTTAGTGTTGGAAAGAGCCCTGGGGGTGGGGTCCTGTAGGAGGACCAGGCACGTGACTCAGCAGAAGTCATGACAAGTGTGCAGGGTGGAGGAAGACCCATCCCAGCAAGCCCCCCTCCTCCACCTTGCAGGGGGCCTCAGGCTTAGCTGGCCAAACGAGTCACACATGTTTGGAAGCCAGTGAAGAACCTTGCTGGGGGCCAGGAGGGAGATCCGTTCTGGGGGTTCTGCCAGGCCTTGAGGAGGGGCTGCTAGCACGAGGTCAGGACAGACAGATGTGTCCATGGCCCTGCCAGAGGCCAGGCTGGCCCCCACATATCAACCCCACCCCCCCCACCCCCAACCCGCCAACCAGAGCCATAACTCTATTCCAAGCTCAGAGTGTTCCAGTCCCCAGATTAGACCATGGAAAAGTGATCCCACGTGGACTTTTTACTTGGTCGTTTTACACAACCCCCACCCCCCATCTCCAGCCCAGAATCTCAGGGCGGCTGTTTCGTGTCAACACGAGGATGTTGCTCTTTATTTTCTTCTCTCTTGAACTCACAAAAATAACTCTGCCAGACCCTAATATCCATGTGAGCTCTCAAGAAGCTGGGCTTAAACATGTTTGCACGTCAGGAACAAAACAATCCCACATGTGGCTGCTGAAACGAGGTGTCCTCTACGTGGCAAGTGGCTGCCTCTGTCAACCTCGGGGATGATACTTGAAGGAAGAAATAGGCAAACAGCCGACCCCCCACCGCCAGCTGTCTACATAGGCCTTCTCTTTAATTGGTAATCTTAATTTTGCAGGTGAAAAACCTAATGTTCAGAGAAATGTGAACAGTTCAAAGTCATTCACTCACTCGACACACACTGCTCATTTCCACCAGTATGCTCAAGCTAGGTTTTTGTAGAGAAAAACTTTTTTCTGCTATGTAAGAGGATTCCCTCATGGATTCCTTCATGAGTTCCATGCAAAGTTTCCCAAAGTACAGAAAGTAAAGACTAACTCTATGAGAGTTTAAGAGGCATTTGGGAAAAGTGAAGTCCATGCATGAATTAGCCTGGAAGCCACTGATTAAATAGCAGTTACCTAGGAAATCACTGATTAAAGAAATGAGTCAGTGCAGTATTTTCTTAAATACAGGATTTTTCAAAGCTTTTAATTGGATAAAGTGCATTTGACTCTCCCAGTAGAGTATATGTATAGAGTATGCAGTATTTTCCCAAAGTTATGAGCTAGATTTTTAAGAAAAACTCTTTTGGAAACACTTCCCCAATATATTTGGTGGAATCATATGAAATTGCCAACATTTGACTGTTTTTTAATCTACAAAACAGCATCTCCATGTTTCAGGGGTCACGTATTTTATGCCTCCTTTATGGTATCTCATAATGTGCTGTGGCTAAAGAGCATTTGACGTGTAATCTTTTATGTGCTTGCTGTTAGAGCTGGAAATAGTCCTACCCCAAATTCTTGCTTATCCTTGCATAATATGGGCTTATCACAGGAAGCAGTTGCACAACCAGAGAACGTGTTGTCCAGCCCTACATCCAGGTAGGTATGGGGAGCTACTGTTCACTATGAAATGTGAACACATGTGGCACATGCCACTGCCAAGCAAAGTCCGGTGAAAGACGTGTCTGCCCCACCTTCTCTTTTGTCCACTGTCTGACTGAATACAGTGGATTCCATGGTCCCAGAGGCTGACAGACCCAAAAGACAGAAAGGCATTCAGCCCTGATTCACCACCTGATGGAAAGCCACCCACCAACGAGGCATACTCGCCATGAACTATTAGATGAGGGAGAAAGAAGTCGATGTGGGGGAGGGGGTGGTGGTGTTGTCATTATCACTGGAGAAAGTGTTATCCTAAGTAATTCAGTAAAACCAGGAGCTGGCAGGGAGAATGGCCATCTGGGACCCCGAAGGTGGTGACAGGATAGAACAAAAGAAGACCAGTCTCAGCCAGCCCACATAACAAAGGGATCACTGGTCAGGATGGGAGCTCTCTTAGTCAATGCAAGCTGCTCTAACAAAATGCCATAGACTGTGTCGCTTATAAACAATAGGAATTTATTTCACACAATTCTGGAGGTTGGGCGGTCCAAGATCAAGGTGCTGGCAGATTGGATGTCTGGTGAGAGCCCCCTTCTTGGCTCATAGATGGCTTTTCACTGAGTCCTTGACTGGTGGAAAGGATGAGGGATCTCTCTGGAGTCTCTTTTAATCCCATGCATGAAGTCTGTGCCATTATGACCTAACTACTTCTCAGAAGTCCCACCTCCAAACATCAATACATTAGGGATTAGGTTTCAATATATGAATTTGGGCACACATACACAAGCATTCAGTTCAAAGGAAAGCCAACACAATTTGTAGGAAGCATAATATGAAAGAGGGACTGTGCTGATGATAAGACTATTGTGCAAAATGCTAACATTTGGTCTGGATGCTGCCATGCCTTCCTTTCACTCACTCTCACCACACCTAATCATTCCTCCCCAAGTCCTGTGGATTCTACATTCTCTGTCCCACGACCCGATCCCCTTCTTATCACCTCTGCCCTGTCTGCGTCAGATCTCCCCCACGCCAGGCTCACACCAGCGCCTCCAAAGCCACACACAGAAATATTTCAGAGAGATTTCCTTAACATTGAAAATCTAACCATCTCTCCCCCTGTGTTAACCCTTAAGTGCTCCAAGTCTGCCCCAGATAAGGTCCAAACTGCTCAGATACAGAATTGGACAAGCGAGTCCCCATCTTCTGAGCTTAGTGTATTGCGTGACATAAAAAGACAATGAACTTTGGAGACAAGCTACTCTTGGTTTCCTCCTTCATGTCCCCACCTCCTACCTTCATGGCTATGCACATGGACTCACACTTTTGATCTTCCATTTCTTCACTGATAAGATAGAACACTGCCATGATGTCTTGCACATAGAATGTACTCCATGTTAATTGTCTTTATTCCTTTCACATAAATAGAGCCAAGGGCACTAGACGTGAAGGTGGGACCCCTGACTCTTCTCCTGGGCTGACCCCAGCGTGAAGCAGGGGCTCTGTGCATGCATGCCCACCAGACAGATCAGTACTAGAGTCCTGACTCCCAGCCAGGTATCCTTTGACTCTCACTGCAGTAACTGTGTTCAATTCCAGGCATGAGAAGGCTGCTGTTCCTGCAGAGTCTGCTGCACTTTGCTGTCTCTGCCATGTAAAGTGACCACCAAGCTTCTAAAGGGGCAGGAGGAACTCTGCCCCACCCCACCAAATCTCCCCGGAAGAAACAACTTTGCCCGTCACAGAACCAGACAGGGGGTAGCAAGAGGGCACATTAGCCCTGGGCCCAGAAGCAAACTGGCCTCTAAACCAGGCAGGCAAAATCTTAAGAGTCCTTTCTGCTCATCTTTGAAAATAAGATGGAAGGGAAAATACTTACCTTCTCAAAGCAAACATCTGTTTGCTTTGCAGTTTCTAGGGATGAGTCTGTCAAGAGAGCCCACCCTCCCTGAAGGCTCCCAGGAGAGGTCATCAATGTGTGGGCCATTTTCCTATGAAAAAAGGGCCAAGTTCCCAGAGATGTCTCCCAGCCAGCCCACCCTCAAAGATGATGTCAAGATCCTCTTTACACACCTGTTCTTCTTTTCTTGGTCCTGAGACAAATGCTGTCCCTAAGGCAGCCCATCCCATTGCTGATCTCATTTTATGAAATAAGTATCATTCCATTCACTTTAATGAATGTGGCCCCTTTGTTCTACCTACACTCTTCAGCTAAAATAAACTATAGGACAAAGGCAAGAATTGGTACTCAAACTCATACAAAACCTCACAGGAAAAGCAGTTGTTCTATACAGCAAAAAGCATCCTGATACTTTTTGCACATCCTGTGCAATCACAGAATCATAATATCACAAAGTTCAAAGTAACTATATTTAGTTCTTGAACTTCCACCATGAGATTCAACTCCCTACTATTGGTCTTAGAATTGAACAAATGAAATAGTTCAGCTATTCAAATGGAATAGCCCCTGGAGACCACATTAAAAGATAAGTATTCACTACCAGTTTATCATGTGTGATGGAGACTTGTTTGAATACCCAATAGACATTTCCTTCCCACTTTTTCATGCTGACATATACACACACACACACAGAGGTTTGTATTTCCCTAGTCTTGCACTAGTAGCAGCCATGTGACAGGTCAACTCTACATGACCTACATGTACATGGTGATCTACATGGAGAAACTTATTAGAGGGCTTCAGGAAGATGTCCTCGCCTGATAGAGAGATGCTACTGTGGCATCTCTGGGTATCCTCTGGATTCCTACATTTGAAAATAGTCATGTGAGGACTGAGGCTTAGGTAGCTCTATTTTTAAAAGATTATTTTTATGCAGACTATTTTTAAAGTCTTCATTGAATTTGTTACAATATTGCTTCTATTTTATGTTTTGGTTTTTTGGCCGTGAGGCAGGTGGGATCCTAGCTCCATGACCAGGGATTGAACCTGAACCCCCTGGACTGGAAGGTGAAGTCTTAACCACTGGACCACCAGGGAAGCCCTGAGGTAGCTCTATTTAAATCATAAGGCAGTGAGCCAGAAGACAAAGACAGTGTTATGAGGAAAGAGCAGAAGGGTGGGAAGAGGCTGGTTTTGTGTTGAGGTTCTGGTTTGTTTCTGGTTTTGGCTTTTCGGCCCCTGAACCAGATTGGAACTGCCTACCTCTTTTTTTATTGAAGTATAGTTGATTTACAGAGTTTTAGGTGTATAACAAAGCAGTTCAGTTATATGTGTGTGTGTGTGTGTGTGTGTATACGTGTGCACATGTGCATTCTTTTTCAGATTCTTTTCCATTATAGGTCATTACAAAATATTGAATAGAGTTCCCTGTGCTATACAGTAGCTCCTTGTTGTTTACCTATTTTATATATGTAGTGTGTATCTATTAATCCCAAATTCCCAATTTATCCCTCATCCCCCTTCCCCCTTCATCAACAATATGTTTGTTTTCTATGTCTGTGAATCTATTTCTGTGTTATAAGTAAGTTCATTTGTATCATTTTTTTAGATTCCACATATAAGTGATATCATATGATATTTGTCTTTGTCTGATTTACTTCACTTAGGGTAATAATCTCTAGGTCCATCCATGTTACTGAGAATGGGGAACTGCCTACCCATAAGCCATTGTTAGTCAGATGTTCAATTACCTGTACTCAAAATATCTTTTTTTTTTATTTTATTTTTTAAAATTTACATAATTGTATTAGTTTTGCCAAATATCAAAATGAATCCGCCACAGGTATACATGTGTTCCCCATCCTGAACCCTCCTCCCTCCTCCCTCCCCATTCCATCCCTCTGGGTTGTCCCTGTGCACCAGCCCCAAGCATCCAGTATCGTGCATCGAACCTGGACTGGCAACTCGTTTCATACATGATATTTTACATGTTTCAATGCCATTCTCCCAAATCTTCCCACCCTCTCCCTCTCTCTCAGAGTCCATAACTGAGGCCTCATGCATTATTGATCCACAGTATACATATGTCTTTGGGCATGAAGGAAACCTATGGGGAATAGATGATTCAAGAGTTAAAAGTATAAAATAAACCTTTATAAAAACTGGACAATACATGTATATTTAATGGTATCAATATATCCTCTTGTGTATATCTCTGTAAAATAGGAATGATAATAATATCTATAGCAGGGGACTGTTCTAAGGATTAGATGAGTTAATACATGCAGGGTTAAGTTAACAGTGCTGGCTAATTATAGCCATCATGTTAATCAGCAAAAAAAAAAATGTAACTTTTTTTTTAAGCATATGAGCCAGGACACTGGAATCAGAAAACCTGGCTTCTGGACAGATATTTCTTCTCTTTGATCATATATCAATATTTGTGACTGTTGTAGGACAATGAAGTCTCAGTACAATACAGTTCCTGTGTCAAATGGTGTTGAAAGTTTGATGAATCAGATGAATTTTGAATTACTGCACATTGCCAATTCAGTAATGAAATAAATGTATCACTAGAAGTCTTTAAAGTCTTTAAAAGTGACATTAGTAAATAAAATGGAACTTTGGTTGTGCAACTAAGGAAGAGTCTGAAAATAACTTCATATGTAATTTGTTTTCCTTTCCTAAAACAATCATTGGACAATAACCAATCTGAGCAGCAAAGTAGATGGACAGGGAATGAGAATGCTTGGGGTTTAGGGGTCTTACAACTGACCTGCTGATGTGCCTCTGGGTAAGTCCTTTCCCATCCTGGAGTCTCAGTTTCCTCATTGTAAACTGTGGACAAGAGCCTGGAGTGAGAGTTGGACACCACCATCCTTATCTCAGCTCCACTCCTCAGCAGGGACACTCTGAAACAAGTCACTTTCTCTGAGCCCCATCACTAAAATGAGGACAAAAACACCCAGAAACCTCACAGGGAAGCTGTGAATGTCAAGTGTTAGAAAATGTGAAATATTTCAGGGTAAACCTCTAATAAACTTTAATTGGAGTCCATCCAAGTTCCAACATTCTATAGTTGTATATAAAGTGTGACCTGAAAAAAAAAAAAAAAAGGTAACCTGAAAGATAGAAAGGAACAAAAGAGATGGCGTGTTCTTTGTCCCACAAAACCACATCTCAGACAGGATGGATGGGCCCCACCAGGAGGCCAGGGCTCCCTTGCAATCAAAAGACTCTTGGCCAACATTTAACACAAGGGACACGTGTTAGATTCAGGAGACAAAGATGTCCCTAAGGCCTCCTGGGTGCTGGTTTAAGAAACGATGGGCGGTAAATATGGGAAAGGTACAAATTCTGAAAAACAGACATCTATGGGAAATCTTCAGTGCCTGAGTAGTCTTTATCAGAATTCCCACAGTTATGAGGTCAGATGGGAAGCAAAGATTGAACATGAAACATTCACTATTGTACTCCCACCTAAAAAAGTAGCCCTCATTCAAAGAGCAGCATGCACACACACACACACTGATTGACACTAAAGATCATAGCCTACAAAGAAGAGGATGTGATGGGCAGACGGCCCCTCTTTCATGGTCAAATGTTCCTCATCTAATAATATAAGAAATATAGGATACAAATGTCCTACAAAGTAATACTGCAATTTCCAAGGATGAGGGTTGTAATGAAGGCAGTGAAAGTGATGGTAAAGAATTGCATGAATCATAAGCAGTGTCAGTGATTAATGATGATTGGACGGTAGACTAGTTAGCCATTAAAAACAAGAAAACTGAAAAGGATAATGACACTCTAAGTGCTTTGATGGAGAGTGTTTCTAATACAGTATAAATGAAGCTCAAGAAAAAATTAATAAGATTTCTATCATAATTATACAAATCACCCTGCTTTTAATCATGTTGCAAAAGTCAAATGTAAAGACTACATTTCATCCGAGCATATGTTATTTGGAAAATGATACCAAAGAAACAACATTTGATTCATTCTTAGTTCACTGTAAACCATTCACATGTAATTGTAATGCAACCTAAATTTTATTAAAAATACGACAAAATAAACATAATGATAATTTTTTACTCATTTTCAAAATACTCTCCAACCAAACCCCTGACCTTTTTTTCTAGGCTCCATGAAACCATTGCCCATATTTTAAGTTTAGTCATTTTAAGTGACTACTTTTGAACATGAGAGCCTCTTTTGTATAGTCAGACAACAATAACCAACTCTACATGGAGTCCAACCCTTGCTGGGCTCTGAGGACCTGGGGATGAATACATCAGACAGAAGAAACAGCTTGTACAACAGCTAGAGGTCAGGAAAGGATTTGATGCACTGAAAGATGTGAGGAAATGAGTAAAAGGAAGTGTAATGAGCAAACGTTGAACAATATAAATTCAAGGGGTCAGCAGGGACCAGCTCAGACGAGCCTGAAGTCTCCGCTAGGCAGTTAGAATACAAACTCAGAGTGCACAGGGGAGTGAGTTGCAAGCATATGTCCTGCCTTGAGGGTTTGGCGGATGGAGGTGCCTATAAAGCTCTTATTCCGTTATAATCCTTTTCAATTTTCTTGTCTTCAATGGCTAAGAAGCCTGGGCAGCAGGAATAGTAAATCTGGAAGGAGATGATGAGTTTGTTGCAGGAGGGACAGTGTGAGTTGTCTGGGGACTTGCATGTGGACACACCCGGGAGACATTAGAAAGAGAGGCCCAAAGGTGGTCAGAGAGGAATAGCCCAAAGACAAGGGCAGGGGAGTTACTGCTTTGGAGGACACTGCTGAAACCAGGCTCTCAGGCATAATCTCCCAAAGAGACCACATAGATAAGAAGTTCAGTTCAGTTCAGTCGCTCAGTCGTGTCCAACTCTTCGCGACCCCATGAATCGCAGCACGCCAGGCCTCCCTGTCCATCACCAACTCCCGGAGTTCACCCAGACTCACGTCCATCGAGTCAGTGATGCCATCCAGCCATCTCATCCTCTGTCGTCCCATTCTCCTCCTGCCCCCAATCCCTCCCAGGATCAGAGTCTCTTCCAATGAGTCAACTCTTCTCACGACGTGGCTGAAGTACTGGAGTTTCAGCTTTAGCATCATTCCTTCCAAAGAAATCCAAGGGCTGATCTCCTTCAGAATAGACTGGTTGGTTCTCCTTGCAGTCAAAGGGACTCTCAAGAGTCTTCTCCAACGCCACAGTTCAAAAGCATCAATTCTTCGGCACTCAGCCTTCACAGTCCAACTCTCACATCCACACATGACCACAGGAAAAACCATAGCCTTGACTAGATGGACCTTTGTTGGCAAAGTAATGTCTCTGCTTTTGAATATGCTATCTAGGTTGGTCATAACTTTTCTTCCAAGGAGTAAGCGTCTTTTAATTTCATGGCTGCAGTCACCATCTGCAGTGATTTTGGAGCCCCCCAAAATAAAGTCTGTCACTGTTTCCACTGTTTCCCCATCTATTTCCCATGAAGTGATGGGACCAGATGCCATGATCTTCATTTTCTGAATGTTGAGCTTTAAGCCAACTTTTTCACTCTCCACTTTCACTTTCATCAAGAGGCTTTTGAGTTCCTCTTCACTTTCTGCCATAAGGGTGGTGTCATCTGCATATCTGAGGTTATTGATATTTCTCCCGGCAATCTTGATACAAGAAGAGGAATCCACAAATGAAACTTCTGAAAGAGATGAGAAAGAGCCTGCAGCCCACCCAGATGGCTCAGGCTGGAATATTGTTACCAGATCCCCAAGCAGCAACCAGGAAGAAATCACAGATGGACCTAAGGAGTCCAAGAGGATACATTTATAGTAATGGAACTTTATTTTTATGCTCAATCCTTTTCCAAAAATTAATGGTATCGCTGAGCTTGGCTTGTTACATGTTGCCAATTCGGTAATGAAATAAAAGTGCTAATTTGATCACTAAGGGAAAACTTGAATTGGTCAAAATAACCTTTTCTCCTTGTAAACATAAGAAAGTTCTCTGATTGTGCAACTTGAGTACATGGCCAGCTGATGTGAAATTATTTCATATGTAACTACCTCACATTCATGTCAGCCCCAAAATCAAATATGAGGTGGCAGAGTTGAATCAGAAGAGAAAAAAGTAGGTGTCAGGAGGCTCGGGAACTAATTATTGTTCTGTCATTGACAGGAATTGAGACCTGTGATGTATCATTCTCTCTGAACCTCATCAGTGAAGTTTAAAAGATGGGTTTGATGATGCCTGAAGTCTCTTTCAGTAGGGAGACTACAGTTCTGCAAGAAAACAGGCCAGTAGGCAACTCTCACTGGACCTCTATAATGTCCCAGACCTATACATACTTCATCTTATTTCAAACGCACAGCATCTCTGTGAGACAAGCTCTATACTTGCCAGTTTAGAGATGGGAAAACTGAAGGTCAGAGAAGTCCTGTGTGATATTTGAAAGAATTTCGGTGTTGCTGTCAGAGAAACCTGGCTTTCAATAGGTTATAATATTTACAAGGCCAGTTATCAATGAGTTGCCTTTCAGTTCTGTACCCACCTTCACTGCCTGGCTTTGTGCTGCTGAAGCTGAACCCTGTGAGCATCTCTTCTTTTGTCAGGTGACAAATGTGAAGCTTTGTCAGTACAGGGTGCTACAGGAGGAAGGGTCTTTCCTTCCTGGTTCCACGTGCTTGCCTTCTCCTTGGTCCTGTGGTAAATAGCAACCAGCATGTAAAGGACACCCAATCTCAAGGGTGCTCACACCTCAGCAAGTTTCACCAGCACCCCAGAAGGCAAATCTGCAGCAAATGTCAGCAGCACTCTCCTGAGCAACCCCTCAGGATATCTTAGCCACACCCCAGGTCCCTAGAGAGTTTTGTGGGAACCACAGGGGCTGCTTTTCACTTTGCGGCGCTACTGCAAACCTCTCCACCATCCAGTAGACTAAGTCACACCCTTTCCACTGAGGTCTGAATCTCAGCCTAGGAAGTAAGGATCCTCTTCCAATTTGCTCCTTCCTTGTATACTGAAAGAAAATTCTCATGCAGTCCTTGACTCATAGCACTTCCAAATGTGGAGGGGGGGTGGGGACACACTAACCAATCCTCCAATATCAGACACCAGCTGGGTGTCCCACGGTTCAGCTATGACATTAACCAACTGAAGTCACTGCAGACCCACAGGCTCAGGGCAAATCCCATGTTTGCCTTGTGACTTCAGATGCCAGTCCCAAGTCCCAGGTACTCACCTAAACTTCTGATCAACTGTATTAATTGGGGGTTCCCACAAGCCCACAAGGCAGAGGATCCAGAGGTCAAATTGCCAACATGCACTGGATCATAGCAAAAGCAAGAGAATTCCAGAAAATCATCTACTTCTGCTTCATTGACTAAGCTAAAGCCTTTGACTGTGTGGATCACAACAAACTGTGGAAAGTTCTTCAAGAGATAGGAATACCAGACCCCCTCACCTGCCTCCTGAGAAATCTGTATGCAGGTTCAAGAAGCAACAGTTAGTACTGGACATGGGACAATGAACTGTTTCCAAATTGGGAAATGAGTAGATCAAGGCTGTATATTGTCATCTTGTTTATTTAACTTACATGCAGAGTACATCATGTGAAATGCTGGGCTGGATGAAGCATAACCTGGAATCAAGATTGCCAGGAGAAATATCAATAACCTCAGAGATGCAGATGACACCACCCTTATGGCAGAAAGTGAGGAAGAACTAAAGAGTCTCTTGATGAAAGTGAAAGAGGAGTGTGAAAAAGTTGGCTTAAAACTTAACATTCAAAAAACAAAGATCATGGAATCTGGTCCCATTACTTCACAGCAAATTGATGGGGAAACAATGGAAACAGTGACAGACTTTATTTTATTGGGCTCCAAAATCACTGCAAATGGTGAGTGCAGCCATGAAATTAAAAGATCCTTGCTCCTTGGAAGAAAAGCTATGACCAACCTAGAAAGCATATTAAAAAGCAGAGACATTACTTTGCCAACAAAGGTCCATTTAGTCAAAGCTATGGTTTTTCCAGCAGTCATGGATGGATGTGAGAGTTGGGCCATAAAGAAAGCTGAGTGCTAAAGAATTGATGCTTTTGAACTGTAGTATTGGAGAAGACTCTTGAGAGTCCCTTGGACTGCAAGGAGATCAAACCAGTCAATCCTAAAAGAAATCAACCTTGAATAGTCACTGGAAGGACTGATGCTGAAGCTCTGAAACTTTGGCCACCTGATGCAAAGAACTGACTAATTAGAAAAGACCCTGATATCGGGAAAGGTCGAAGGTAGGAGGAAAAGTGGACGACAGAGGATGAGATGGTTGGATGGCATCACCGATTAAATGGACATGAGTTTGAGCAAACTCCGGGAGTTGGTAATGTACAGGGAAGCCTGGGGTTCTGTGGTCCATGAGGTCGCAAAGAGTCGGACACAAGTGAGCGACTGAACTGAACAAGCCCCTACTCAGGTTCAATCGCGTGTTATAATGACTCACAGAAGTCAGGGAAACACTCTCTTACATTTACCAGTTTATTATGAAGGATACGATCAAGGGTACAAATGAACAGCCAGATGAAAAGGTGCATAGAGTAAGATCTGGAAGTGATCAAGTGTAGACATTTCTGTCCCCAAAGAGTTGGGGTGCGCCATGTGCCACCCTCTTGGCATGTGCATATGTTCACCAACCCAGATGTTCTCCCAATCCCATAATTCAGGAATTTTTTATGGAGGCTTCATCACACAGGCATGATTGATTTTTAACTCAATCTCCAGCCCTTCTCCCCTCCCCAGAAGATGGAGGGTGGTTCTGAAAGTTCCAAGTTTCTTAATCATGCTTGGTATTTCAGGTGACAATGCAGGAGCCTTCCAAGAGTTGCATCATTAAAACAAAGGACACTCCTATCACCCAGAAAATTCCAATGGATTTAGGAGCTCCATGTGAGGTACTCCTGCCTCCTCCATCACTCAGGAAATCGTAGAGCTTTTGGAACTCTGTCAGGATTCAGGGCAGAGAAACATATATATATTGTTGCTGTTGATCAGTCACTAATCATGTCCAACTCTGCAACCCCATGGACTGTAGCACACAGGCTACCGTGTCCTTCACTATCTCCTGGAGTTTTCTCAGATTCATGTCTATATTATATTTCATATATATATATATATATATATAGCTTATTATGTTGATATATATATGTATATTTCTTATTATTTCAGAAGAGTCCTGCCTCCACCAGAAAAGACTGCTCCTTACTTCCTGTATTCCCTTATTCTCTAGTGTTATCTTGGCCTTTAGAAGTTAATATTCCCTGTAAGTCATTTATAGTTCTTTATATTAAACTTTCCCTATTCAAATTACTATGTGGTTTCTATCTTCTGACTGGACCTTAACTAATATGCTTAGAGAAAATCACTTAACTTCTCTGAACTTCGGTTCCTTCTTCTACAAAATGGAAATATAGTTAAAATAATTATTAATATAGTATAAATATAACTTTTGTTTGCACCAAGGAAACAAGCAATTTGTGTGACTGGCTTTACTGTGCTATTCACTTTATAGTAGCGGTCGGTAAGCCAACATGCAATCTCTCCAAGGTGGGGCTGTATATACAGCACTTAGAAAGGTGCTAGCTAGAATGTTCAATAGTTGAAGCTCTCCTTCCACAAAGTCACACAACTAGTAAATGGCGGATGTACAATTGAATCTAGACCTAAATGATTCTCAAGATTACTTTCAATCACAGCTAAATGTTAAAACACCCATTTCTTAAGGAACATGAGCCCCTAGAAGACAATCAGTGTAGTGGTTAAGAGCCTGGGTTTGGGAGCCAAAAAGACTGAATTTTGTACCAACAGTTATTCATTGTATGTCCATAAGCAAGTTACTTTACTTCTCTACTCCTCAGCTTTCCGGTCTGTACCAAGGAAATAACATCACCCACTTCACAGGTCTGCGTAAAGATGGGAAGGGTCGTGACACAAAGTGCTCAGCTTGGTGCCTGGCCCAGAACAAGTTGCAATAGTGATTATTCTAGTCTTGTTTCCTTTACACTCCTCACAGTTCCATGAATAGATGTTATGAGTGTTTGTGGTGGTGTTTTAAGTATTCAATAACTTTGTTGAATGAATAATGAATGCAGGGAGGAGACAGAAATTTGCTTTAAAAATATTGGAGGTCAGAAAACATGCCAAAGAACTATTAAAAATGCCCTCCCCTTGGATACAACCCATTGGTTAATGGGCAACAACGCAAGTACCTGGCACTTCCCTGCCAGAAGGCGAGAGGCCTCAAAGCCAGCATTGCTGGGCAGCCATGCCAGGAACACACCAACAGACAAGCCAGCCTTCTAGCAGAGAGGGCACGCATACTGATGTGTGACTGGCACCTCTGGTCAGCTGGGAAATGAAGGAAATCGGGAAGCTTTTGAGGAGCAGCTCCCCACACTCAGAGCCGACCTGGACTGAAATAATAGTAAGTAGTGTAGATATAGCATCACTGACTCCATGGACATGAATCTGAGCAAACTCCAGGAGATAGTGAAGGACAGGGGGATCTGGGGTTCTGCAATCCATGGGGTCGCAAAGAGACAAAACTGAGGAAATAAACAACAGCAATAACAGCAAACTATTTGGCCTGTACCACTGCTCTGCCAGGCCCTTGAATCCCTGACCCATTTTTCACACTCCTGAGAGCAGGTGTTCAGTCTGATAACTCCTGCCCCAGGTAGCCCTAAACTGTTACAAATCCCTGCTCTGTAACCTTGGACAAGACGCTTTGCTTCTCTGAGCTGTTCTGTAAACAGAGATATTAACACTGCCTACCTCACAGAGGCAGAGGAACCGAGACAGCATTAAATCTTAGGCTGCAGCCTCCCTCCACAGAGCCTCCTTAGTCCCAGCAAATGTGGGCACAGGAAGTGGACACTCAGCCAGGACAGTGTGGGCCCTGAGCAGCAGCTCTGAGTTCAAGAATTATCCCTGGATAGAACTGGCTCTTGACCAAACTGCGGGTGAAAAAAACATAGCAGCTAATTTTTATTAAGCTTTTGTGCCCGGCTAAGCATGTCACATTAAATAACTTGCTCATCATAATAACCCCTGCCTATCCCTATTAATAAAGTTCATATAACATCACACATCTGCATAGTTCTTTCTTTGAGAAATAAAGAGTTTATTCAGAGAGATACGTATTCCACAGGCAGAACGCTGTCCACCCACATATAACTATATAGCTCAGTTTTGTCCAACTCTTTGTGACCCCATGGACTGTAGCCTGCCAGGCGTCTCTGTCCAAGGAATTCTCCAGCCAAGAATACTGGACTGGGTTGCCATTTCCTTCTCTAGGAGAATTTCCCAGGGATCGAACCTAGGTCTCCTGCATTGCAGGAAGATTCTTTACCATCTGAGCCACTGAGAAGCCCTTTCACTTTCACACATAACTGTGTAACTCTCTTCAGCTAAAAGCCAACTTTCACATCCACAATTTTCTTTTATCCTCACAGCATGTCTAGGAGGTGAAAATTGCTATTACCCCAATCTACAAATGTAGACGTGATCCCAGAGAGGGGAGATGCCTTGCCTTTGGTGGCAAATGAGTTAGTGACAGAATCAGAGAATGCAGGTCTCGACTCTTGGAGACCAGTGCTTTTTCAACTACAAGACTCTTTTCTTGATTCCCTCACCCTCTTCCCACAGATTCCTATGCCCAGTGAACTGGATTAAATAACTTTAAATGCCAATGAGCATTTGGAAGAAGCAGTATGAAGATAATATGCCCCTGGAAGTGATTTGTAGCCACCTCCCTCAGCCTCTTTGAGGCCATTTAGAGACTATGGCAATACACCACCAGATCTCTGGAAGCCCCTGTCTTACTGCTGCCCCTCTGGATCCACCACCACGTGTGGGCTGAGGCCAGGCTTCCCAGGGCAGCTCCCAGCCAGTGACTGAGTGTGGCAGGGGCAGTGGCGCCTGCCCACCCTGCCAGGTACAGCCAGTGACTGAGTGCATCACAGGAGTAAGTGCCTGCCCACCCCTACTCAGGGTGAACCCAGAGGCAGGGCTCCTCCAATGAGGAAGAGCCCCTCTATCACCCTGGTGAAAACTGTCTCAGAAGTAAGCTTGGGTCTGAGTCCTTCCTGTCCACCCCTCCTAACTTTCACCTCTGCTCTCCCAGTGGCAGACCCACATCACTTCTACAGGCTTGCCCTGCCTGCAGCCACTGTCTCCCCTTTCTCCTTCACCAGCGTTTCCCCAGTAAATATGTTGAATATCTAGCCTTGTCTTGGCATCTGCCTCTCAGCGGACCTTACCGTTTCCTTTTAGTTGAAGATGTGTTCACAGATGACCAGAAAATAGGACTCTCATCCTTCACTTCCCACTGCAGTGGAGCAATGTAAGAGGACCAGCATTTGTGTCCTGGGTTCCCCGCTATCCGGCTCTGCATTCTCAGACCCACTTGGCTCTCTCAACCCCTGGCATACTAACCTTGACCTGCTTGTCACCCAGGCCCTCCCTCCCCTTCATCTGACCCCCACCCAGGCATCTCCCCACCACTCTAGCCTCCAATCTAGCTGTCCTTCCTAGCACTGAACTCATCTTTCCCTTTCAGCTCCTGCACCAGGCTGGGTATGGCCCCTTGGACCCAGCCCTGGGGCCTCTCCCACAAGTAAACCATGTAAAGGACAGTTCCCGCAACGCTGCATCTCTCTTTGGTGGGGGGTATGCCTGGTGGACAGGGTCAGACATCTACAACTGAGCCTCCCCTGAGCTTCCTTCCCTCAAGGGAGAGCAAGCCTGGCCCTGGTGCCTCACCACGTGAAGGACCTTCACCAAGATCCCAACCAAACTATGACAGGGAACAGGGGAAGAGGTCCACAGGCCTGAACAAATGCCAGGTCCAGGTTGGCAGAGGTGTAGGGAATCCAGAGCTCTGTAGGGAGTCAGGAACTCTGAGACAGAGGAAGGGATCCAGGATCAGCAGACTGGATTCAAACAAGAGAGTGTTTCAGGTAGAGTTAGGACTGCTGCAGGGTCTGATGAGTGTCTCAGGGCCAGCCAGCCTGACTTAGAAGGTAGTTGGAGTGGGTCATCAGTCACTGCACCCACCACCCGAACCTCAGCCCTCAGGTTATTCTGGAGGGCATTTTGGTGCCCAGTATTCTATTTGTAAAGCTCGAGATGGACCTTCCTCTGCCCAGTTGCTCTACTGGGCTCCCACTTCAATTTCCAGTTTGCCCTCTCTTTCTTGACACAAGCATCTCTCTGATTTCTCCCAGACACTGGGGGGAGCTGGGTGCTGATCCCCAACAACTCCAATGGTCAGTGGGTAAATACTGCTCTGCTTCTCCCAGCTCATTTAACACCCTTGCCCCATCCCAACAGACAGGTGCCATCAACGTGTGTGCCCTGCACCATTGCCCACCCTCCTGGCCACCTCAATCCTTACCATTCACACAGCCATTCAATCCCTTCCAGCTGTGTGGTTTTCTCCCACCCTTTTTCTAGACCAAGTCCCTGAGACCCCTCTTGGGTAAAGGTCAAGTGTATGTGTTACTGAACTTCGCCGGTCTGTGTGCCTGAGCCACACAGTAAGGCCAAACAATTCTAAAACACTGGAGTTTGGAACAGAGAAAGGTTTATTACAGGGCCATGCAAGGATGGCTCATGGGTGGCTCATGGCCTACAGACCCCAAAGTTATTGAAAGCTTTCATCAAAGACTTTCAAAGCAAAAGGGTAGGGAGGGGCATACTTAGTTGTTGCAAATTTCCTGGTTTCAGATCCTTTGTTCTTGAAGTCATCGTCTTCTCTGAATGTTATTCTCTGTCCTGACAAGAAAGAGAAAGGTCCCCAGGTATAACTTTCACCCTCCAATGTCCTGGTCCTAGCTAAGAGTAGACTGAGCTCAGTCGGCAGTTCCCTCCGGGGCAGGTTCTCAGACTCTCCTCAGCTGTCATCGCTGAAGGAGCTAGACACCCAAGCCAACTGGCCCTCAGGTTCGTCTGGCAGCCCAAAGAGGGGGGACCAGGTCCCACAGACTGCGACCCAGTCACTGCTATTAGGTTACAGAGACCAGGATAGGGGAGAGGTTCACCGCCGCCACGAAGCTTGGGTCAAGGCTAGTGGGTGGCTTTGGTGAGGGCTCTGGAGCCCTGCAGAGCACTGTCCCCCAGGGACTGAGCTGGAGGGCCTCAGGGAGAAGGCCGGGATCCACTTCTTACCTCACCCTCCTCCTCACGACCACTACTCCGCTGTTGTCCGATTCCCCTCACTAACCAGAGTTTCTTAATAGTTGCTTGTGGGCGAGGCCCACTGCTGTGCTGTCCAATGACTGAACAGGACCACTAATGTTCTCTCATTGATAGTTGGTTGCCAGCGGGCAGGGCCCACTGAGGCAACGGCCAGTGGCTGAGCAGGACCCGTTGCAGAAGGTCCTCTTGAGATCATCCCTCAAGGCTTTCCCAACTTGGGAATCCCATGGCCACTGGGTTCCCTAATCCCATAATCCCTTGGCCACCAGTATCTCTTGTGCAAACACTGTATCTGTGTTCACTTCCTTGTCCTCACAATGGAAAAGGGGCTGTGCAGTCAGGCTGCATCATCTATCTCCTGGCATCTGTAACTACCCAATCTCCCCATAAAGGACTTCCTGCCCAGATATAAAGAGGACTCCACCTCCAGCCCACTCCAATCCCAGCAGTTGAGACCATGACCTCCCTAGCCAGACCCACAGAGGGAAGATGAAAGAAATCCTGCACTGCACGGTCACCCCTACTGATGGTGACAAGTCTGCTACACAGCTGCTCATCTTTCCCAGCACACACACACACACACACACACACACACGACTCACACTCACACTAGTGGCCCACCACATCCAATCGCTTCTTGTCTCCCAACACATACAAACTCTGACACAGACCCTCTTGCTCTTCCCACTCACATTCCTTCTCTTACTCTCTCTCTCTCTCTCTCTCTCTCACACACACACACACACATGCATGCACACACACATATCAAAGACTACTTCTGGCCCAGGGAAGAAACACTGAACTCAGGCTATGACCCTGATTTTCCTCTCTCTCTCTGGACCCAGTAAGCAAGTGCTCCCCACAACTACTTCTCTGTGCTCCCCCATGCCCTCTCTATGCTCCTCCAGACCTTCTCTGTGTTCCCCCAGCCCTTCTCTGTGCTCCCCCAGATCCTGTGTTCCCTCCCACACCCAACCTGCCCCCCAAGGGCCTCCCTCTCTTGTCAAGCCCAAAGTGAGCCAAGGCCAAAGTACTGAAGTCAAAAATGTTTTCTAAGCACCAAATTATGTTCTCAGGTGAAAAGGGGGCATAAAGAATGTCTCTCTGTTCTTGGGCTCAAACAGAGATGCTAAGAGAGGCTCCGAGGGGCTAGGAGGCTGAGTAGGCTGCATCACCCTCTTCCTCAGCCATGGGGTACGGGGGGTGGTCCTGGGGGAGTTATAAGTGATTCACTTTTGTACCTCATCCTAAAACATATTTATCCCTCCGTACTAACGGAGCATCTACTAAGCCACTTTCCTCATCCTAAAATAGTAACCAGCATTGATGTTCTCTTATGCTTGGCCAGAGACTGTGATAAGCAGTGGAAACATTAATTAGTTAAAACTCACAACAACCTTACAAATACTATTATGATCATTGTTTTTGCAGATGATAAAACCAAGGATTAGAGAAATTTAATGTGCCCAATACTACCCAAAAGGTAAGGAATGAGCTGGTAAACAATCTGTGTGACCCCCACAATTAACCACCAGACTCCACCACCTCTCCTGTCCCTCTCTGTGGCACTCAGAACTAAGTTCAAATCCTGACGCCACTGTTGACCGACTGTGCAGCCCCAGGCAAGCTCCTTAATCTCTCTGGATTTCCATTTCCAAACTACTAGAAATCTCATGGACAGAAGAGCCTGGCAGGCTATAGTCCATGGGGTCGCAAAGAGTTGGACCCGACTTAGCAACTAAGTAACAAATTAATGTTATCAGCATATAGGTCCAACCCCCAGATAGTACACAAATAGCTAATATGAGCACACAGGTCACTAATGCAAGGCTGGACATTTAAGAAAGATAAGCCAAACATTCTGGGAGGAGAAAGGAGAGTGGCTGCCACAGTTTGGAGCCCTCAGACAAAGCATTAGACCTGGCTTCCTTCCTTCATTTCTTTGCTTTAACAACATCCTTCCTTTCTTGAATCAGTATTACCCTATTTGTGTGCTAATTGTTTTCCAGGCTCTGTCCTAGGCCCTGGGGAGAGAAAGCCACATAAAGACATCACTTTTGACTGAAGTCATTTACATTCTAATCAGAGACATGTAAACCAATAATCACAAATGAGTTATAGTATGATGGAAGCCAACAGACCACTAACCACTGTCAGGAAAGATGGTTGGGGAGCCCAGAGAGAAAGGTTAACACAGACCTTTCCAAGACAAAGAAAAAGACTGTTTGCTTTTTCCTGGCCTGCCCACTTCTCTCTTTGTCTCTCTCTCTCTTCACATCAATCAGGTATATTATATATAAATCTGTATATTGTCTTTTCAATGAATATTAGTACATAAGAATTGTCCTATATGTAATTGGTATGGTGAATAAAGAGGACTTACAGGATACAGTAGCTCTATTTTTGTCTCCTATGGCCTTCACGTTTATTCAATGGGGAAAATGCCTCCCTGTCCTCTGAACGAAAACTATGACAGTTTTCATGAATCTTCTGTGCTCCGTTATGTGGGTTTTTTTTTTTTAACATTCTACAGTTTTTTATTACAAATTTAGTCTCATATATACACTACCACGGACTTCCCTGGTGGCTCAGATGGTAAAAAATCTTCCTGAAATGCAGGAGACCTTGGTTTGATCCCTGGATCAGGAAGATCCCCTGGAGAAGAAAATGCCAAGCCACTCTGGTATTCTTGCCTGGAGAATTCCATGGACAGAGGAGCCTGGTGGGCTACAATCCATAGGGTCACAAAGAGTCAAACACAACTGAGCGACTAATACTCTCACTTCACTTTCATAGACTACCACGTGTAAAATAAATAACTAGTAGGAACCTGCTGTATAGACAGTGAGCTAAGCTCTGTGCTCTGTGGTGGCCTAGAGGAGGGGGATGAGGGGGAGGGTGGGAGGGAGGTCCAAGAGGGAGGGAATTGCATGTACATATAGCCGATTCACTGATTATGTACATATAGCTGATTCACTGATTATGTACATATACCTGATTCACTTCATTGTCCAGCAGAAACTAACACAACATGTAAAGCAATTATACTTCAGTTAAAAAAACATGGAATAACCAAAGCTCCAAACTTGATTCAGAGTCAGTTACTGCTCCCTCCCCGTGGCGAGAGGCCTGCTGCCAGCAAGAAGCCCCCTGAGCCGGGTGGGGAGAAGCGGAAAGCCAGGGTCCTTCCTTCTCCACTGTGCCCTGCCATGCTTCCTCCACCTCTGGCTAACTGCTTCCTTCCTACCCCCCACCCCCTTCCAGAGTCGAGGAGAGAAGAAAGGAAGGCATGACAGGAAAGGCAAGGACATTCTTAATGGGCTGATACTGCCCTGAGAAAGCTTTATCACACTCTCTCAACTCAGCAACATTTCAAGCTCATTCTTTAAACACAATTTCATGGCTTCTCAGAGACCCCACACCTGAAGCTCCCTTAACAACAATACATTCTCCTCCAGCTTGTCACTTACTGTTTCTGCAGCCCCTGGGAACCCAGAAATTCACCATTTGCCTTTTTGTATTGAATCGGATCCTCACTCTAGTCAGGCATGCGCACCAGCTCCCTCTCCCCTGTGGTCCACACTTTGTCCTTAGGAAACACTCTTACATCCTTTGCTCCAGCAAACTCCAGAAATGCAAGTATCTTTTAATCTGAGTCATAAAGTCACTAGATATCAAATACCAAAATAAACTGTAAGACAGGACTCCCCAGAGGTCTTCATGTTCATATCTTTAATAACCAAATATGCCTTCCAATATTTATTCTCCTTTTCTTCCATACTTATAGTACCCAAATTTTTAAGTGGACTCATTGTTATGATTAAATTTTCCCACTGAGATATAAACAAAGTGTCATGTGAGGAAGTCTAAGATGTCTCCTCAAAATGAGAGTATACACATGTCTTTGTTCCTTCTTCCATCCTGTTGCTGGAAGTATAGATGTGAAGCCTGGTGCTCTGGCACTCATCCTAAACCATAAAGACAGTGGCCTTGCTCTAAGGAAGATGGAGCAGAAAACTGTAAAGCCACTGTGACTATTGATCCTTCAAAACAGTTTTGGATTGCCTTGCCCCAGACTTCATTTACTGAGATCAGTTTCGATTTGTTTTAAAACACTATTTAAGTGTTTCGTTCCTGACTCTAATCCTAACACAGTTTAATAGTCTATCTATCACATGGCTAAGCCATAGTGTATTTGATCATGGTTCTAATATTGTTCCTTCAAATTGTTTCCAATTTTCACTTTTAGAAATAACACTGTAATGGACTTCTGTGCATATTCTGGGTTATTTCCTAAGGTAGAAAATAAAGCTTTTGCTACAGATACAGGTCTGTATAACCTTCCTAAAGCTCGACTCTTACCCTCTCAGAAGCAGCAGCAAGGAGGTCACATTGTTCCTATAATTAACATGCATATGGACTTTACGGATGGACACATGCATCAGTGATGCATATGGTGTCACCGAGGCAATGGACGTGAACTTGGGCAAACTTCGGGAGACGGTGAGGGACATGGAGGCCATGGGGTCGCAAAGAGTTGGACACGACTGGGCAACTGAGGAACAACAACATGGACTTTAGAACACAGCCCACTGGGCTTGTCGGCTCTTGTGGCTACAATGCTGCATAACAAATACTTCAAAACTCAGTAGCTTTCAAACACAAGCATTCTTCTCACAATTACAAATCTGCAGGTCCACTCCGCTTCAACTGATTCAGACTAAACTGGGCTGGGAAGATCTGCTTCAGCCTGCTGACAGTGGGGTTTGGCCAAAATGTGGTTGGGTCAGCCTGCTCCACGTGTCTTTATTTTTGAGCCTGGGCTGAAAAGGTGGTAGCTATCCCAGAGCACTTGTAAGGAGTGGTAGATAAGTCAGGGCATGAGAGTGACACTGGTCAGGGAAAGCCTCAGCAGGAAAGACAGGAAGCAAGTGGCCAAGCTCCTCTTTAGCCATTTTCAAAAAAAAAAACAGTGTATGCAAATGAGCTGATTAAGCAAGATTTGGAATTGGTGAGCAACACTGATTAAGCACCTACCCTTGGCTAAGCCTATGTTAGGTGTTTTCAGAAATACCTTATCAATCCTGGAAACAAAGAAACGTAGCCATACACATTAAGGTCATAGAGGCTCAGTGCTAAAATAGACCAAAGACAAGGAGGAATGCTTTGAAATTCTCCACCCACCTCAGTCAGTGCTGAGGATCTGATCATTGTCACAGGGGCAAAAGGATTTGAGTGGCCAAATCTGGGCAACAAAATCTTAGGTTAAAGTAAATGACTCTCACATCTGACTTCCCAAATCCAAAGCCTGGGTCTAGGTCTACTATTTTCTGTGCAAATTTAGCAAGGTGATTAGCCTATCTGTGGCTCAGTTTCCCCATCTGCAAAATGGGGTGGTAAGAGTATGTACCTCATTGGGTTATTGTAACAATTTGGTGAAATAACACACCTAAATTTCTTACAGCAGCACCAAGCCCAGAAAAAGTGCTTGATTCATGTTCCTGTTATACCAGGATGGAACACTTAACTGCTATCAAAACTCAGATTGACTAAGAACATGTGGCTCCTTTGTTTTGTGTATAACTTTTTTCCTCCTAACTAGTAGTTGTGCTTTTTCCAATGTTTACTAATTTCAAAGAAGAAAGTATGAGATAGTTGTTTTAGTTTACATTTGGGCAGATATTTGAGGTTAATGTTTTTCATACGTTTATCAATTAGAACGTTTCTAGAAGCCTCTCAAAAATGGCTAATCTTTGTCCTCTGAGAGTAAATTTGATTTTTTGAAACAGCCAAAAGCCATTCAAAAGGATGACCTGATTACTTCCATGTCTAATGAGGTTTGAACCTCAGTATAACACAATAACATAAATGATCCTTTCAAGGAATGTTTACTCTCGAAGGGGAAATGAAGGCTTAAGCTCTCAGACATACCAGTCTTCTGGCTCCCTTCCTGGCTCCTCTCCAAAATGACATCTGGGTGTAAGGGGGAAGAGATGGTGTTTTAGTGATGTTATGGAAGGTGGAAAGTCATATTTTTCTGGCTGCTCTGGCTCTTCTGGCCCAGGTGGGGTAGGAGTCCCTAATCCACCTGCTAAGATTCACAGACAAAGTGTGTGTCTGTACTAGAGTAACTTGTAGAGTAGGCTTTCCACAGCTGGTCAGAGTCCAGGGGGCTGCCTGGCTGCCTTGCCTTTTACCAGATCTCTCTGGCAATTTGGACTCCTCTGTGGATTCTAGACACGCTCCCACCTGCAATGACTGCAATTTGGCCTGGCGCAGGTGCTTCCCTGTGCAGCCCTCTTTCCAGGGCACCTTGACTCTGCCCAACCATGGCGACCCCCACTGGGCAATGTTTGCTGCCAAATTCCCACCACTTTCTGGGTGGCCATCCCCGCCTGGCCACATTACACTGCCATATGGATGTGGTCACAGCCCACAGACGATATATCAGTAGTCTTTACTGGTTTTTCCAGTAGTCATGTATGGATGTAAGAGTTGGACCATAAAGAAGGTTGAGCACCAAAGAATTGATGCTTTTGAATTGTGGTGCTGGAGAAGACTCTTGAGGGTCCCTTGGACAGCAAAGAGATCAAACTAGTCAATCCTAAAGTAAATCAATGCTGAATATTCATAGGAAGAACTGATGCTGAAGCTCCAATACTTTGGCCACCTGATGCAAAGATCCAACTCATTGGAAAAAACCCTAATGTTGGGGAAATTTGAGAGCAGGAAGAGAAGGGGGTGACAGAGGATGAGATGGTTAGATAGCATCATTGACTCAATGGACATGAGTTTGAGCAAACTCCAGTACATAATGAAGGACAGGGAAGCCTAGCATGCTGCAGTCCATGGGGTCTCAAAGAGTCGACTTGACTTCACAACTGAACAGCAATATGAACCCCTCTACCCTTGGTTGTACTCAGCCAATGTACCTCTCAACTTGCTGGACCAAAGATGGGAGAATATCCAATGTAAAATGATCTCTTATCTTCTCATTCCTCCTTTCTCTTTCTATGTCCTTTTCACTATCTTATGGTATCACAAAAAGTCAGATAGCCCCTCTACCATCACCTCATGCCCTCCATCTTTCACTACAGATTCCTGGAGATGACTTAATGGAGCACAGAGGTATTTTTGGTACACTCTGGGGAACTCCATAAGCTGGGTAAATCAGAATGCATTGTTGAAAAGCTAAAGGGGAGATTAAAGGAATTTAGAATTCCTTTTTCAAGATAACACCTGGCTTGTGAGGTTATTTTCCTGCTGAATAATTCTATTTAACTTGTCAGAGGAAGAATATTAACTTGCCCTTTCTTTTTGCATTCCTTCTGTTATAAATCATGATCTAGCCCCAGGATGATGGATGCTTCAAGTCAGCTAGAGCAAAGGCCAAGAATGGAAGAAAGCAAAAGAGAAAAACACATTAATAGTTTTCAAAGCATCCCCTTCATAAAGCCATTATGACTAGTTATCATGATAATTATCCTTTCCTTTCTTCCTCTAATTTGCCTTAGAGCTTCTCAACTCTATATCATGCATAGGAATTTATGTGAACATGTGGGCCTTGTTGAAAATCTGGTTCAAACAAATAAACTGCTAAATGTTTTTTAGGAAATGAAGGAAACCTGGTATTAGATAGTATCAATAAATCACTAAATTTTGTTGCTTTAATGTCATTATAGCTAGGTTTAAAAGAACTTTTTTTAATGTAAACAAGCAACTAATTTCTACGACCCACTTTAAAATATTGCAGCAAAATAGAAGGTGGAAAGGCTAGTTGGTAGATAAACCAAATATGGCAAAATGCTGAGTCAAAGCTGAGTGATGGCTCCAGAGAGATTTTTCTGTACACTATTTCTGTGTGTGGTAGACATTTTTAAAATTAAAAGATTTTCAAATTACATGGAGAACTATAAAATACAACCCTTGGAGAAGGAAATGGCAGCCCACTCCAGTATTCTTGCCTGGAGAAGTTCTTGGACAGAGGAGCCTGGTGGGCTACAGTCCATGGGGTGGCAAAGAGTCAGACATGACTGAGAAATTAACACATATACACATAAAATACAAATAAGGTGTGCCACACTTAACAATCAGGTCAAGAGTAATATTGATTATATGCGATTTTCACCTTACAGGATCAAGTGTAACCCAACCTAATGGCAATGCGCATCCAATCATCCATTGTCAGCACTGAGTTTAATCAGTTTTACAATGTTCGGGAGGTTTTAATGAGGCTAAATTTTTTTCATAGATTTATCACCTAGTAAATGTTTAGAAGGTCTTTCAAAATGGCAGATTTTTGTCCTCTAAGAGTAGATTTGATTTTCAGAAATCACCAAAAGCCATTTACAGCTACCTGGCAAAGAAACAGGGAGAGTGGTCAGCCCTCATTTTTAACCTCCTAATCTTTTTTTCTTGTTTATGTGGCTGTGTCAGGTCTTCGCTGCGGCACATGGGATCTTCATTGCATCATGTGGGGTCTTTCCTTGTGGTGCACGTGTTCAGTAATTGCAGTACTCAGGTTTAGTTGCTTTGCTGCGTGTGGGATCTTAGTTCCCCGACCAGGGGTCAAACCCGCATCTCTTGTATTGCAAAGCAGAATCTTAACCACTAACCGCTAGGGAAGTCCCTATCCCCCTAGTATTAAAAAGGACTTGGCCTCATTTTTACCCCAGACCCTACTGATGGCCTTCTGGAAAGTCCTGGTCATCCAGAAGATGTAAGTATCTCCCACTGACATCAGCTCGCTAAAGGAAACCACCTCTCAAGTTTGACAGACATAACACGGCCCTGAATGACACTGACAGTGTGGACGATGGCAACTATAACGCATTGTGCCCAAGTCCCGGGCATTATACAGACACGGCCCCTCTCAAAAATCTCCAGAAAAGTGCCTCAATGCCTAGAATGAGTAAGAGAGCCGAGATGGTTGTAAAAATTTAGCCTAAGGCCAACTAGAGAGAGTGCAAGATTTCATTGAAGTCTCCTGTTTATATTTGAAAAGAACATGACTTTTACACTCTGTTCCTCATAATGGTATTATCTAACATTTATTGAGCACTTAAAAGAGATGCTCTTTTAAGCTTTGTCTATATATTAATTCTCTACCTTTCTGGTGTTTTTCTATGAAGCTGGCACTATTATTACTCTATTCTGCAGGTGAGAAAACTGAGGTACAGTGAGGTTAACTAGTTTACTGGAGATTGCACAGCCAGCAAGCGTCAGAGCCAGAATTTGGACCCAGTCAGTCTGACTCCAGAGACCATGCCCTTTACCGCTATGATGTGTCTCCTCCACTGTGTGTTCACACTCTCTTTAAGTTAAAAAAGAATCAATGGCATCTAGTCATTTACTGTCCACCTGTAACACTGGAACATCATAGCCAGCCTGTGCCTTCTCGAGGCCGCAACACGTATGACTGTGGGATCAGAGTTATGGCTGCTGCTGCTGCTGCTGCTCAGTTGCTTCAGTCGTGTCCCACTCCGTGCGACCCCATAGACGCCAGCCCGCCAGGCTCCTCCGTCCCTGGGATTCTCCAGTGTACTTGGAAAAACACAAACCTGTGCTATTATCTCCAGTCCTCTCAATGAAAGAGCAAAGTAAATATTTTTATTTTGTTTAAAACTTTGCCAGACCCAGGGTGACTCCCTTCTCTGGGACAGGCCTTACTTTCATTCTTTGTAAAATATAATGAGGGGCTTCTCTGGTGGCTCAGTAGTAAAGAATCTACCTGCCAATGCAGGAGACACAGGTTCAATCCCTGATCCAGGAAGACCCCACATTGCTGCGGAGCAGCTAAGACTGTGTACCACAACTGCTGAGCCTGTGCTCGAACCCAGGAGTGGCAGCTACTGGAGGAACCCTGCGACCTAGAGCCCTCACTCTGAAACAAGAGAGAAGTCGCTCAGTCGTGTCCAACTCTTTGCAACCCCATAGACTGTAGCCTACCAGGCTCCTCTGTCCATGGGATTTTTCAGGCAATAGTACTGGAGTGGATTGCCATTTCCTTCTCCAGGGGATCTTCCCAACCCAGGGCTCGAACCCAGGTCTCCTGCATTGTAGACAGACACTTTACCGTCTGAGCCACCAGGGAAGCAGGTGAAACAAGAGAAGCCACTGTAATAAGAAGCCCCCACTTGCCACAACTAGAGAAAAGCCCATAAAGGAATGAAGACCCAGTACAGCCCCCCAAAAAATTAATAAAGTAAATTATTTTTTAAGAAACCAATGAAACCAAAAATGAGTGAGGGGTCAGACAAAGGTCTATTCCACTGTCCCCTTTGGTCTTTACCAATGGCAAACCTGAAAGCTTGTTGCTTCTCAGATCTCTTTGAATCAAATGTCACACATGCATGCATGCACGTATAAAGGGACACAAACATACATGCACATGTACATGTGTGTACACACACACAATCTAAGCTTAGGCCAGTTAGCCCTAAGAACAAGCACCAGTCATGTTCCATGGGGACAGCACAACTTCAGGCGACAAGTAATAGATGGACAATGGAGACACAGGGTGATTCCACCGAATCAGCTCTGTCCCAATGGAATGAACTCTAGTCTTCAGTGCCTGTTTAGACCTTCTGAAGTCAAAATAGAAAATTCACAGAAAGTATTTTCCTGATGAGCAGTGAAATACTAGGACCTGCATCCCCTTCGTCATACTTGATTGACCCCCCCCCCCCCCACTGGTCTGGTCTACAGTTCTGTGGCTGTTGGCAAGTGTACTCACCAAGCCTCCTTTTCCTTATCCACAGAACAGTCAAAGTGACAATATCACATGTGTGTGATAACCACACAAGGTTCTTCCAGGACTAAATGAGACAACACATGGGAAGGTACTAACGTTGTGCTTGGTGAATCATAAGATCTCAGTAAATAGAATTTATTTGGAGTCATAATAGTATGTGTACTGTATATGCACATATTCAGTGTATTTGCACAATCATTTCAGGAAACCATCATCCTAAGAAGGACCAGAGTATGCCCTGAGGTCACATAGAAGTGTGGTTTCCCTTGTAACTTTTTATGCTGCTGGAATGTCTAAAATATACATATACATACTCCTTTCTCAGAAATATTTTTATTGCTTACTGAGCATGGCCCTTCCCATCAGAACAAGACCCAGTGTCCCCCTCAGCCAGTCTATCCCATCAGGAAGCTTCCATAAGCCTCTTATCCTTCTCCATCAGAGGGCAGACAGACTGAAAACCACAATCACAGAAAACTAAACAATCTAATCACATGGACCACAACCCTGCCCAACTCAGTGAAACTCTGAGCCATGCCGTGTAGGGCCACCCAAGATGGACGGATCGTGGTGGAGAGTTCTGACAAAATGTGGTTCACTGGAGAAGAGAATGGCAAACCACTTCAGTATTCTTGCCTTGAGATCCCCATGAACGGTATGAAAAGGCAGAAAGATAAGACACTGAAAGATGAACTCCCCAGGTCAGTAGGTGCCCAAAATGCTACTGAAGATCAGTGGAGAAATAACACCAGAAAGAATGAAGAGACGGAGCCAAAACAAAAACCACACCCAGTTGTGGATGTGACTGGTGATAGAAGCAGGGTCTGATGCTGTAAAGAGCAATATTGCATAGGAACCTGGAATGTTAGGTCCATGAATCAAGGCAAATTGGAAGTAGTCAAACAAGAGACGGTAAGAGTAAACTTCGACATTTTAGGAATCAGCAAACTAAAATGGACTGCAGTAGGTGAATTTAACTCTGATGACCATTATATCTACTACTGTGGGCAGGAATCCCTTAGAAGAAATAGAGTAGCCATCATGGTCAACAGAAGAGTCTGAAATGCAATACTTGGATGTGATCTCAAAAACAACACAGTGATTTCTGTTCATTTCCAAGGCAAACCATTCAATATCACGGTAATCCAAGTCTATGCCCCGACTAGTAATGCTGAAGAAGTTGAAGCTGAACAGTTCTATGAAGACCTACAAGACCTTCTAGAACTAACACCCAAAAAAGATGTCCTTTTCATTATAGGGGACTGGGATGCAAAAGCAGGAAGTCAAGAAACATCTGTAGTAACAGGCAAATTTGGCCTTGGAGTACAGAATGAAGCAGGGCAAAGGCTAATAGGGTTTTGCCAAGAGAATGCATTGGTCATAGCAAACACCCTCTTCCAACAACACAAGAGAAGACTCTACACATGGACATCACCAGATGGTAAATACCGAAATCAGATTGGTTATATTCTTTGCAGCCAAATATAGAGAAGCTCTTTACAGTCAGCAAAAAGAAGACTAGGAGTTGACTGTGGCTCAGATCATGAATTCCTTATTGCCAAATTCAGTCTTAAATTGAAGAAAGTAGGGAAAACCACTAGATCATCCAGATATGACCTAAATCAAATCCCTTACAATTATACAGTGGAAGTGAGAAATAGATTTAAGGGACTAGATCTGATAGACAGAGTGCCTGATAAACTATGGTTGGAGGGTGGTGATATTGTACAGGAGACAGGGATCAAGACCATTCCCAAGAAAAAGAAATGCAAAAAAAGCAAAATGGCTGTCTGAGGAGGCCTTACATATAGCTGGGAAAAGAAGAGAAGTGAAAAGCAAAGGAGAAAAACATATGAATGCAGAGTTCCAAAGAATAGCAAGGAGAGATAAGAAAGCCTTCCTCGGTGATCAGTGTAAAGAAGTAGAGGAAAACAAAAGAATGGGAAAGACTAGAGATCTCTTCAAGAAAATTTGAGATACCAAGGGAACATTTCCTGCAAAGACAGGCTCAATAAAGGACAGAAATGGTATGGATCTACCAGAAGCAGAAGATATTAAGAACAGGTGGCAAGAATACACAGAAGAACTATACAAAAAAGATCTTCACGACTGAGATAATCACAATGGTGTGATCACTTACCTAGAGCCAGACATCCTGGAATGTGAACTCAGTTGGGCCTTAGGAAGCATCACTACGAACAAAGCTAGTAGAGGTGATGAAATTCCAGTTGAGCTATTTCAAAGATGACACTGTGAAAGTGCTGCACTCAATTTGCCAACAAATCTAGGAAACTCAGCAGTGGCCACAGGACTGGAAAAGGTCAGTTTCATTCCAATCCCAAAGAAAGGCAATGCCAAAGAATGTTCCAACTACCACACAATTGCACTCATCTCACATGGTAGCAAAGTAATGCTCACAATTCTCCAAGCCAGGCTTCAACAATACGTGAAGTGTGAAGTTCCAGATGTTCAAGCTTGTTTTAGAAAAGGCAGAGGAACCAGAGACCAAATTGCCAACATCTGCTGGATCATCAAAAAAGCAAGAGAATTCCAGAAAAACATCTATTTCTGCTTTATTGACTATGCCAAAGCCTTTGACTGCGTGGATCACAATAAACTGTGGGAAATTCTGAAAGAGATGGGAATACCAAACCACCTGACCTGCCTCTTGAGAAATCTGTATGCAGGTCAGGAAGCAACAATTAGAACTGGACATGAAACAACATACTTGTTCCAAACCAGGAAAGGAGTACGTCAAGGCTGTATATTGTCATCCTGCTTATTTAACTTATATGCAGAGTACATCATGAGAAACACTGTGCTGGATGAAGCACAAGCTGGAATCAAGATTGCTGGGAGAAATATCAATAACCTCAGATATGCAGATGACACCACCCTTGTGACAGAAAGTGGAGAAGAACTAAAGAGCCTCTTGATGAAAGTGAAAGAGGAGAGTGAAAATGTTGACTTAAAGCTCAACATTCAGAAAACAAAGACCATGGCATCCAGTTCCATCACTTCATGGCAATAAATGGGGAAACAGTGGAAACAGTGTCAGACTTTATTGTTGGGGGCTCCAAAATCGCTGAAGATGTTAACTGCAGCCATGAAATTAAAAGACGCTTGCTCCTTGGAAAAAAAGTTATGACCAAGCTAGACAGCATATTAAAAAGCAGAGACATTACTTTGCCAACAAGGATCCGCCTAGTCAAGGCTATAGTTTTTCCAGTTGTCATGTATGGATGTGAGAGTTGAACTATAAAGAAAGCTGAGCACAGAAGAATTGATGCTTTTGAACTGTGGTGTTGGAGAAGACTCTTGAGAGTCCCTTGGACTGCAAGGAGATCCAACCAGTCCATCCTAAAGGAGATCAGTCCTGAATATTCATTGGAAAGACTGATGCTGAAGCTGAAATTCCAATACTTTGACCACCTGATGCGAAGAGCTGACTCATTTGAAAAGACCCTGATGCTGGGAAAAGATTGAAGGCAGGAGGAAAAGGGGATGACAGAGGATAAGATGGTTGGATAGCATCACTGACTCAGTGGGTGTGTTTCAGTAAACTCCGGGAGTTGGTGATGGACCGGGAGGCCTGGCATGCCCCAGGGCAAGGAGTCAGACATGACTGAGTGACTGAAGTGAACTGAACTGTGGTTGTTGGGCTTCCCCGGTAGTTCAGCTGGTAGTGAATCCACCTGAAATGCAGGAGACCCCAGTTCAATTCCTGGGTCAGGAAGATCCCCTGCAGAAGGGATAAGCTACCCACTCCAATATTCTTGAGCTTCTCTGGAGGCTCAGACAGTAAAGTATCCACCTGCAATACGAAAGACCTGGATTTAAACCCTGGCTTGGGAAGATCCCCACAGAGGAGGGGATGGCATCCCACTCCAGTATTCTTGCCTGGAGAATCCCCATGGACAGAGGAGCCTAGTGGGCTACAGTCCATAGGGTCACAAAGAGTTGGACACGACTAAGTGACTAAGCATAGCATAGCACTGTGGTTGTTTGTTACGAGCTTTTGGGAGACCAGATCACATGATCTGAAGCCTGTTTCTGGGGCCTCTTTTGCCTCCATCCTCTCACAGGCAGACCCACTGAAGGCCTGGCTGGAGGATCAGACTCTACCTACCTTGAATGTATAACCACCAGCATGTACAATAATCGACAGGAAGTAAAGCCAACACTTTCACTCTGCCTGCTCACCGTGGCTCTAAGTGCCCCACCAGGCTAAGCAGTTTGCCTAGGGTTACGGATTTGGAACATGGTAGAGCTGTGACTGGAGCCCTGACAGTCAGGCTCCATTCCTGCGCTTCACCATTAGGCTGCAGTGATTCCAGCTACACTACGATGCTTCTCGCCAAATATTAGCCGCTATTCTAATAGGCCCCTGCAATCCTGCCTAGTCTTTGCCTTTGGACCAACACCTTCCCTGAATCCAAGCCCACAGGCAGGAGCTCAGAGCTATTGCTCGGCCTCCCAGAGAGCCCTGCCCCCTCCCTCTCTCCCCAGCCTAGCCCGCCGGCAGGGTTCAGCCAAAGCACCTCCCAGCAGTTCAGTCCTCTGAAGCTGACTGGTGCCTCCCCCACCCCCAATAGTTTCTGGAATCAAGGCTGATACTGTTACAGCCCCTGAGACCCTCAGCAAGCTGGGGGACGAAGGAGGTCCCGTTAACAATTCAGATGTTACTGGCTCAGAGCCCTCACCTGCTGATGAAGAATCTGCCTTCCTCAAAGCCTCCCCTGGGGTTTTCTGAGACATCTCACAAGCACTGGGCTCTGCGCTACCCTCAAGGGCACCTGTGGCTAGGAAGCTTCTAGGGGCTCCTCCCTGCCACCGCTGCTACCAGTGAGAATGGCTTTTCCTTCCCAGGACCCCCAGAGCTGCACCTTTCTGTCCTCAGGACAGACCTTGAATCAACCCACATTCACTGGGAAGAGAGCCCTCTCCTCAAACTCTATCTCATTTTGCCAGCTGGGCCCCAAAACAGCTTTGCTCGGAACCAAATCTCACAAAGGGTTTTGTAAGAACCACATCCTAAGCCTTTGCACTGGACCCCTCTATTCAGAAGACTGGGTCCTAAACCTTGGGAACAGCACTAGCAGTGAGGTTTCATCAACCTCTCCCTCCCTCACATTTTCATCCTCCCCTCTCCTCTGACTCCAGGGACTTGTGAACAACATCCTCCTCAGCATCTCCAGTTCCCCACGAGCACACCCTGGGAGGCTGTGGCCAGGAGCTCAAATGGCCAGGGCGTGCTCTAAGTTTCTCCTGGACTCAGCTGGATCCATCCATGACAACAAGTGTCTGATGACAGCGATCATGGTTAAGTGTGCACTGTGGGCTAGGTCATTTACAGACAATGTGTCATTAAACCCCCATTTGCAAATTAGGTAACAGTGTCCCTAGAGACAGGGGCTTCCCAGCCGGTACTAGTAGTAAAGATCCTGCCTGCCAATACAGGAGACCTAAGAGATGCAAGTTCAATTTCTGGGTCTGGAAGATCCCCTGGAGGAGGGCACGGCAACCCACTCCAATATTCTTGCCTTGAGAATCCCATGGACAGAGGAGCCTGGTGTGTTATAGTCCATAGGGTCGCAAAAAGTCAGACACAACTGAGAACACATGCACACATGCACGCACATCTCCAGTAACAAACCAACAGGTGGGCACAGCGAGATTTAGTGATGACCCCAAGACTATGAGATCAGAAAGTGAAGTTTTAATATTAAGACTGAAGCTCAGTTGCTCCCCGACTGTGCTTTTCCCAGCTTACCTTTCACATCCACTCTGTGGTCTCTAACTAAGGGGGGGTCTCCTCGGCCCCTATTCTATGCCCTAGAGGCAGGATGAAGGTGGAGTTGTGGGGAGGGTGGAGCAAGAAAACTCAAGCCAGGCTGGGAGCATGGGTTTCTAGCTGTCTGATGTTTCAGTCCTAATGGTCATAGGGGATTATCAAGAGTGGGGAAAGAGTGGAGAGGGAGGGGACACACTTCTTCAATTGTATTAATAGCTTAAGAAATTCAAAAGAGCCCCTCTCCCTAGAGACTGAGGAAGACTTTGGATTCCCAAGACTCCAGGGGTTCTCAGAGGAGGCCTGTGTCCCTTTATGGGATGCTGAGTGATTTTGATGTGCAAGGTTTATTTTAGACAAGAAGAGGAAAAGGAAGAGGGAAGCATGAGAGTATCACGTGCAAACTAATAGAGCTGGGGTTTTGTCAGGGAAGAACATTTTGGGCTCTTGTCCCCCTTTCCTGTACCAGGAAGGTATTCCAGACAGCAGTTCTTGCCAGTGGAAGAGCATGAAAGTAGAAATTGCTGCTCTGTAACCTAGTATTACAGGTGAGTGGGAGGCACCCAGGATGCCAACAGAGCCAGGCTCTCAGAAGGGCTCAGCTTGATCTCATCTACATGGCAAGCATTAATCACACATGTGCTGGGTACTCTGAGAGCACCATGAATCATGTAGCCATAATCATATAATTACACCAGGCATGGTTATCCCTATTTTAACAGTGAGAAAACCAAGCTTTAGTAAAATGAAGTGCCAAGGTCACATAGCTGGAGAATGTCAACCTGGTGGTTCAAACCAGTATTCTGGGGCTCTGGACCCAGTGTCTCCCCACGTCAAGGGCTCTACTCACATTCTAGTGAGGACTCACTCCTGCACTTGGACGCGTGTCATACCCTGTGATGTGGTCTTGCCAGGGAAGCAGAGTGGTTCAGAGAATAGACTGTGAGCTTGGACAAACCTAGCGGTACCTCTCGCCTCTGCAGCCTACCAGCCGTGTGGTTCGTTATTTAAACCCTCGACATCTGAGTTTTCTCATCTGTAACACGGCGATATCCAGTCCTACTTCATAGGAGTGGTAAGGATTAAAGAAGAAATGAAAATCCCATAGCCCAGCATCTGGCACGTAGCAGCAGCTGACTAAGCAGGAGCTGCTGTTATCATGATTGAAATAAGGCATGTGGGAGGAAGTGTGTGAGAGAGAGATGCTGGACCCAAAGCCAGACCCAGTGGAGTTATTCCTGGGCAACTGGAGTCACAGTGGCCAACCCCTAGTCTAGGGGTTGGCAGGAGCCTATAAACACCTGAGACAAGAAATAACTATCGCTCTAGTTATCTTCCACCTTCTGGCTGGGAAGAGAGGATGCCAGGAACCTAAGCCTAAGCAGAGAAGCTGAGCTGTCAGAAGAATGGAGTAAGCTTTCCTGTCCAGGGGACCCTCTCCATGCAGTCTCACACCCAGATGCCCAGAGCTGTGTCCTCCTTGGCTCATTCCTAGCTACATGGCCTTGGGAAGGAACTTAGCCTTTCTGAGATGCAGTTTCCTCATCTTTAAATTGTGCAGGGATATAGCAACCCATTCCAGGATTCTTGCCTGGAGAATTCCATGGACAGAGGAGCCTGGTGGGCTACAGTCTATAGGGTCGCAAAGAGTCAGACACGACTGAGCAACAAACACAACACAACAACAATATGCCTATCTCATTAAGAAAAAGAATGCAGGGGACTTCCCTGGTGATCCAGAGGTTAAGATTATGTACTTCCTGCAGGGGGCACAGGTTTAATCCCTGGTCTGGGAACTAAGATCTCACATGCCTCACGGCACAGCCAAAAAAAAGAATGCATGCAAGCCATCCAGTGCGGTGCCTGGTGCACAGAAGTGCTGCAGAGACAGCAAGTATATTAGCTGCCCTTTTTATGCCTTCTTGGCAAGTTCTGACCTGTACACCCAAAGCCCTCCCAGTCCCAGGTGGGAGGAAGCCATCAGCGAGCTCCACATCTCTGTGCACACATACATGTACACACTCACAGAAGGAAGGATCGGGTCAGAAGCAATCTCAGCAGATTTATAAGCTGTGCAGGGTGGCAGGAGACTGTGGTTCCAGAAAGAATGTTTGCTGAAGGATTGACCGGCTCTTCCTTCTGCCTCAGAGTCAGTGCTGTGAGAAGCACTGCTTCACAGAATCTTCACCTTGTTCCCTTTCCCCTACCCCATCCCCATCCAGCCCCCCAAAAGCAGATTGTTCCTCATGACCTGGACAACATCCGGTTTGGCCAGCCCTTAGATATGTTTCCACTTTGGCCTGTTAAAGCACTTCCTGAACACAGTTCCTCTCTAATCTGGGTTCCTCGGCAGTCAGGCCCTGGTGGGAGCAGGAGCAGGGAAGGGGTCAGGAAGAGGGGTCAAGGTGTCAGATAGAGGGGGCCACAGGAGGCCCTTTAAACAGAAGCCTGAGGAAAAGCTTTCCCACGCTCACCTAGCATCAGCAGATTGGGTGACTGCCTTTCCCTTCCTTGGGGATGTAGGCAATTGAGATGGGCCTTCAGGTTCCCATGGCTTGTCTAGCCTTTGAAGCAAGCACTGTGTTCCCTGTCTTACAAATGGAGGCACTAAATTCAGAGAGGAGACATCACTTTCCCCCAGTGACATGAATAGTGAAAAACAGTCATAGCCTCAGATCTCCTGATTCTAAGCCAGAGCTCTGACAATGATAACAAAAGCACTTTGCCTGTTTTGACACCCTTAATTTTCACAGAATACCTGTTAGCTAAGTACTCTTTTATCCCCATTTTACAGGGGAGGTATTTGAAGCCCATAGAGCTTAAAGTACTTAGCCAAGATCACAGAGCTAAGAGGAAAGGAGTAAGTCGCAGCCCAGCCCCCAGTAGGATTGGGTATACTGAACAGCACATGAATCTCCAGCAGACAGCAGCTAGAGCCCACTAGTGATGGTCACTGCCCCCTTGACTGGCTCAATGAGCCTGGCCATGCAGCAGACCAACCAGTGGGTGGAGCCCAGGAGATGTGTCTTTTCTTGAGTCCCTGCCCTCAACACCCAGGCTACACCCTTTCCACACTGGTTTTAATGACAGGATGCCCATGGAACTATGTATTACTAGCTTCCCTGGGAAGGCTCTGGGTACCTCTAAGTGTCATCCCTCCCATTGTCCATTCACAGCACTGCTTCCTGGCTTCTAAGAAAAAATAAAATTAAATCTAAAACCCTGTTTCCTGACTCTGTCTCCTGCTGCAGCCCCGCCAGGCACTCAGGTGCTAGAAGATCCAGTGAGGTCATCTGGGATGGTCACCCTGTTCAGTGCCAGGCACAGAGGGGATTCTGAATGGTATCACTTCCTTCACCCTTGCTCCTCACTTTGGGGCCCCTTTTGTACCAGAGACAGAGCAGTGAACAAGAGGGAATGGGCTCCTGCCCTCACAGGGGTTGCAATCTGATGTGAGAAAAAGCCATTAAATAAGTGATTACAGATGTGATGCATATTACAAAACAGGAAGTCTGAAGAGTGAGTTGATAAGAGAGGTTTCACATCTGTGTGTATGTGTGTGTGTGTATGTGTGTGTATTGGTGGTGTGGGAGAACCATGTCATTTAATGGAAGGAGGAGCAAGAATTAGCCAAAGGAGTGGGGACTCTGAGCTGTGTGCTGTGCTCCTGTCCCTCCCAACAAATAGCAATGTGGTCTCAGACACTTCTTTTCTCTGGACCTCTGCTTTCCCATTCATGCACCATAAAGGTAGCTTGGTGCTATGACACTTCCATCAAGTTCTAAACGCGTATGGTATCTTTGGCATCAAATTCAGGCAAAAGAAAAATTGCTTCTGTGTCTTTCCTATCCTAGGATAATACATATTACACTTCTATCCAAAATTTAAACTGGGATGTCTCTGTCCTTAGCAAGTCTCTGAGCTCCCTAAGGTCAGGGATGGAATCTATCCAATGTGTGTGCCTCTCGTGCTCAGGACAGAGTCTAGCACAATGGGGACAAAAAGCCCTCTTGATCTGTCTTTTAGAGACTGTGAGGTCACCTTGTAAAGTCAGAGGCATTAGAAGAGATACTATCAGAATCCTAAGGGTTTCCCTGGTGGCTCAGTGGTAAAGAATCCTCCTGCCAACGCAGACACAGGAAACTCGGGTTCGATTCCTGGGTCAGGAAGATTCCCTGGAGTAGAAAATGGCACATCACTCCAGAATTCTTGCCTGGAAAATTCCTTGAATAGAGGAGACTAGTGATCTACAGTCCGTGGGATCTCAGAGTCAGACCCAAATGAACATGCACGCCTGGCCTTTGGGAATCCTAAGGAAATGAAATAATATTTGTTAAGACTTTAAGCCCATGTTATCACGTACAGTTGTGAGCACAGCCCTATGGGACATGCATTACCACCCCCGACCCAATCACAGATAAGGAAGAGGAATTAACATTTATGGAACAGTAAGAGGCTTTAATGAAGGATAACTAATCTACCTAAAGCTAAACCAAATCTGAGATTAACTCCAAAGCCCAAGGCCTTCATTCATTCATTTAAAATATCATACCTAGCACACAGTGGCTGCTGCTGGCCTATTCCACCCTATGGCATCTGTATCCCTGAAAGATCCAGAAGCAGAAAAGTGGGGAGTGGAGGAGGGGTGTAAAGGCAGCCAAACACACACCCCCTCCCTCATCCAGGTCCATCAGGCCAAAGCCTGGCCTGAACCAGGAAGAAAATAAATTTGAAATTGGATGTAAGATTAAAGTTTTAAAGAACTAACTGGCCAGAAAATGCTCAGATCTGCTCTAAACACATCTAAATAGATGTGTTTTATCAAACATATCTGAAGGCAATGATTAGAGGGAAATAAATCTGTCTCATGCTTGTATCTCACCAAGCTCTATTTGTTCAATGTACCGGTTATAAGAACATGGGCCCATTTTGGCAGGAGAAACACAGGGTTTTAGGGAAAGAAAGAGCAGAGGATCCAGGCCAGCCATGTGAAGTCAGAGTCCTCCCAGAGGAGCCTCACAGGATGAACATTCAGGCACAGGCCTGCTGTGGAAACATCCAGTATGGCCAGAGTGACAAGAGAGTGGATGTGAAGTGTCTGGAGAAGTGAGGGAAGGAAAGAGCAGAACACAAAGGCCTTCATAGACCCAGGTAAGGATTCTGGACTTTGTTCCAAGGGAAAAAGAGCCTTTACTGGGTTTTAGGAAGGGGAATAGCAATCTGATTTGCATCTATAAAGTATAGTCTAGTTATAGAATGGAGTAGGAATTTGAAAAGCGAAGATGCCAATTCAAGAAGCTCGTGATGAATGAAACCCAAGTGATGATGGTGGTTTGGACCAGTGATGATGGAAATGGGAAGGGGGAGGTGTGGAAGCAATTTCAGGGAGCCTAGCAGTATTCCATGATGAGAGTTTTCTCATCTACAATTTCTCCAGAGGAAATTCAGGGCATCAGGATGAATGTGCTACTTTTGATCCAAAGATGTGCTTGACTAAAAAGACTCTGGCAGGGCCTTTCCCCTGACCCGTGACTCTAGAGGCTTTGGAACATGGAGCTGGGAGGGAAGGGAAGGGGCTCAAGGACTGGACAAAGAAGGCATCTGGCACAGGCAAGATCGAGAGATAGATGTATGAAAATGTAGAGATCACTTAGCTAAATCTCTCATTTTACAGCTGAGACCACTAGGACCCAAGTGTGGAAGCTATTGCAGGCTCCATTGCCCAACAGACCTTGAATTCATCCCGACTTAGCACTGACCAGCCAGAGAAGTCACTTGACCACTGTGAGCCTAGATGTTTCATCTGTTAAGTGGATGTAATAAGACTTCTTTCTTGCAAATCTTGCAGGCAGCTTGGGAAAATTAAGAAATTTACTGATCAATCACCAAGCACAGTCCATTTATTTAGGCATTGGAAACTAAAAGATATGAGCAGATCTGGAAGATACTCAGAAGTTAGGAAGAAGAGGAATCGGTGACTGATTGGTCAAATTTCTCTTCAAAAGAGAAAAGACAGAGGGCAGGATGATGCTCAGACCAAGCATGTAGGACCCCTCCCACAGTTTCCCCAGCCTGCCTCCCCTGTGTATAGGAAACTGACCAATCCTCCACTTCCCCCTCCGTCATCACCAAGAAGTTCTCTAGAACAGCGGTCCCCAATTTTTTGGCACCAAGGACCATTTTCAGGGAAGACAATTTTTCCACAGACCATGGTAAGCAGGGGGGGATGGTCTCAGGATGATTCCAACGTGTTACATTTATTGTGCACTTTATTTCTATTATAATTACATCAGCTCCACCTCAGAACATCAGGCATTAGATCCTGGAGGCTGGGGACCCCTCCTCTAGAAGACTGAGGTCCCATAAAAATGAAAATAAGAAAAACGAACACTCACATATTTGCTATGTGCCATCTGAGGCCCTGAGATGCATCGATGTTCCAGCCACACAACAACAATCTGCAAATCATCAAGCAGACATCCTGCCGTTTCACAGGCGAGGAAACAGGCTCAGAGAGGGAAGCAGGGCCCACGAGCCTCAAGTGAGAAGACTCTCGAGAGCCCCTTGCACTGCAAGAGATCCAACCAGTCCGTCCTAAAGGAGATCAGTGCTGGGTGTTCATTGGAAGGACTGATGCTAAACCTGGAACTCCAGTACTTTGGCCACCTCAGGCGAAGAGTTGACTCATTGGAAAAGACTCTGATGCTGGGAGGGATTGGGGGCAGGAGGAGAAGGGGGCGACAGAGAATGAGATGGCTGGATGGCATCACTGACTCGATGGACGTGAGTTTGAGTGAACTCCGGGAATTGGTGATGGACAGGGAGGCCTGGTGTGCTGTGATTCATGGGGTCGCAAAGAGTCGGACACGACTGAGCGACTGAACTGAACTGAACTGGTCTCAAACCTGGACCTGACTGCAGCCCACACACACACACCACCCCCCCGCCACCAGTTCCGGCAGGTGACTGATTTAGAGGGCAGACTTGTCAGGAGCAGCCAAGTGCCTGAGTGAATTTGTGACCCCAAAACCAGGTGTTCCTGCTGCCTGCTGACAGCACCTGGATTACGTATGGCGGGAAGGGGAACAGGCCCTGGCTTTCGACACCAAATCTCGGCACCAACCCGCTGTGGCTCTCAGAGGCCTCCTGCTCTCAGACGTCTGTGGTCCTCAGCAGCTGTGCTCTCAAAGGGTAGTCTTAGGCCAGCAGCCTCACTCCACCTGGGACTTCATTAGTAAGGCAGAACCTCAGACCTACTGGACCTGCTGAGTCAGAATCTGCAGGTGACTGGTGTACTCACTGATGGGTACAATAACCACCGACCAGCTTAGAGACTTAGGTAAGGGTCCTGATCAGCAGCACCAAGAGGCTCTGTGACCTCGGGCAAGCCCCTGCTCGCTGAGTCTTCGCTCCCTGTCTGTGAGATTAGAGTGCTTAGACCAGGTACTCTCTAAGGGGATGCCAACCAGTAGAGGGAGCAGAGGCCTGTGAAGTCACACTCAAAGATCCATAAATATTTTAACTAAGTAACTAATTAACACCACATGTTTTTACCGAGCACCTACTGTGTGCCAGGAATGTCAGGTCCTGGTGACAACAGTCATCCCCAAGCCCCTGCCCTAATGAAGCTTATGTTAATTAATTCTCTAGTTAATAAAATGGAGTTAAAACCCAGCTCTACTCCCTAAAAACTGTGTGACTTTGGTAACACAATTGAACTTCACCCATACCTAGTTTTCTCACCTGTAAAATACTAACAATAATAATAAGAGCAGCTGACAGTGACTGAGCTCTTATTGTCAGGCACCATTCTAACCACTTACAAGGATTCCCTGGGAGGCAGTATAGCAGAAGTTCCAACCTCCCTGAAAACTTTGCAGTGGTTGCTTGCCATCTCTGTGCCTGAGTTCCTATGATGGATGCAGTGCCCCCAGGTGCCCTTTAGAGAATGAAGAACAGTGCTCCCAGTGTCTGGGAGTGCCACGTCAGACAGCCCACAGCTGGCAGCCTCCTTCAGGGATGGCTTTGGCTGAAGAAAACTGCCTCTCCCAAATTCATGCTCATGTCCATTGTCTGATCAACACAATGGTTACAAAGCTCAGTCTCCCCCCCTCCAACTTGGACCAACTGAAGGACTGTCCAAGTCAGAGCACCCCATGAAGTCAGGTGAGATCTCAGCTGAGACCAGTCACCATTCAACTTCTCCCTCCTCCCCTCCTTCCATGGGTGCTGGTCCCTAGAGTGCCCCCTTGGAAGTGGCTGGCACACCCTTCCCCATCTGGAGTCGGCTTCCTGAGCAGCCCAGTCTTCGAGTTTCCTTCCTGTAAAATGGACATAAGAGCACCACCTGCCATGCAGGGCTTTTGTGTACATTGAATGAGTTAGTGAAAGTCACCCAGTCGTGTCCAACTCTTTGCGACCCCATGGACTATAACAGTCCATGGAATTCTCCAGGCCAGAATACTAGAGTGGGTAGCCTATCCCTTCTCCAGGGGATCTTCCCAACCCAGGGATCGAACCCAGGTCTCCTGCATTGCAGGCGGATTCTTTACCATTTGAGCCACAAGGGAAGCCCAAGAATACTGGAGTGGGTAGCCTTTCCCTTCTCCAGGGGATCTTCCCAACCCAGGGATTGAACCCAAGTCTCCCACATTGCTGGCAGAGTCTTTACCAGCTGAGCCACAAGGGAAGCCATGAATGAGTTAACATAGATGGAAAATGCTTAGAGAACTTGGGTTGTGGTGTGTGTTCTCAATGTGTTTGCTATTATTATTACTATTGTTATTATTATGCCATGCAATAACATTGAGGAGGAAACTGTCACTGGCCCCATTCTAAAGAGAACAGCACACGCTAGGGCACTGAAACAGCTAAGGGTATGGTATGATCAAAAGAGTTAAAGAAGGGAGGCGCAGGAGATGGTAAATAAGGAGAGCCTGAAGGGGAGGGGTGTGGGGACAGGATGCCAGAGCATGCTGGCCTGACTTTATCCTCTTGACATGGAACAGGCCAGACTGGTGCTCCCTGCTCCTGGTGATGATGAGCCAGTGAAAAACTGAGTAACCACCCTGCACTCACCAGCCCCTCCACCTCTGCATTGCACCCTGAGGTTGTATTCTCTTTCTGTGAACCACAAGTGACTGAATGAATGAACAGTGAGGGGTTCCATGTGACAGGATTAAAAAAGACACAAGTGATCTGTGAAGAACACTGTTTAAGATGTGAACTGAATTACACGGCATCTCCCTGTGGAGGTTTCCAGAAGAGCACTGCAATGGAAAGAAGCCAGCCTGCACGAAGGAGAGAGTCCTGGACTGGAACTCAAGCAGCCCAAGGTCCTGGCTCCAGCTATGCTGTGTTGCCCTAAAGAAATGTCTCTACGTCACTGGAATCCAAGTCTTTATCTGCCAAATCATCTCCAAGTTCTTAACTAACTCACTGATTTAGGAAAAAGCCTTTCCACAAGAATAGCCATCCCATGTCTAAAATAAATGTTTGTGAAGCAAAGAAAGGTAGTCAGATTGGCCCAGAATATTTGGAACAGGTGTAGGTGTGGATAAAAGAAAGGTATTTGAAGTCTTTTTCCTTTGGTCCTGATTCAATACTTAAGATTCAAATTTCAGAGTGTTATAAATGCATATATCTTTTGTCCCAGCAGTTCTGCTCCTAAAAATTTTTCCTATAGTTAAAACAAACTTATCATGGAGCTCTTCATTACAACAGTGTTTGTAGTAATGAATATTAGAAACATCTAAAGGACCACCAATGAGGAATGAGGGAAATAAATTGAAATACTCTACAATGAAACACTGTGATACTACAAGAGAAAAAGAATAACCAAGTTTGATACGTGCTGTTAAGGAAAAATCTCAAGATATACTTCCAAGTGAAGAACTAAAGTGCAGAACAATGATAAACTAATCAAGTTTTTTTTAAAAAGTGGGGGAATAGTACTCTATGTACTCTGTGCTTATAGGTACATAAAACACCTCTAGGAAGAAAAACAAGCGAGCAATAGTGGTTGGTTTGGGGAGTACTCCAGGTGGTGTGAGTGAGCAGATGGGAGGAAGAAGTGGGTGGGAAATTCTCACCTTATGTTATTCTATGGTTTTTTTCATTCCTTTAAAAGTTCAATTCAGATGAATAAAAAATAATATATGTGACCAGGGCAAAATAGTAAAGATATTATTACACAGAGCAGAGCTTGACGTTCCTGTTTGCTTCTGGATTTTGCAGCGTGGTGAGAAAGCACCTGAGTGAAATCCGTCTCATGCCTTGTAGAAGTTCATTCTACACTTTTCAGTGTTTAAACCTACCATCTGGTCAAAAAACAGAGGTGGGGCAAGCAATCCCCACTGTTTTTCCTTCAACCCAGCCCCCTAAGGGGGGCCAATGCCAACCCCTTCTTCCATCTGTATGGCTCTGCCCTCTTTCAAGTAAATCCACTTCTTTTATAAGATCACTGATGTCAAGATGTGAAGAAAGACTAGTATCTCTTTTTACAAATAAAGAAACTAAAGTTCAGCAAGAATAAGTCACTTGCCCAAGAACATGTAGGCAGTGAATCAGTTAAAATATTTTTAGCTGTAAGTACCAGAAACCTGGATTTTAAGTACATTAAACAATAGAAGTTTATTAACCTACATAGCTAGAGGTCCAGAAATGAGGGGAAATTCTACATTTAGTTAATCCAGGGGCAGGAAGATGTCATTAAAGACTCAAATGCTGGCCGATCTTGTGCTTTGCGACCTCAGGATGTAGCTGGTTTCTCTCCTTATGGTCACAAGACGGCTGCAGCAGGGGTCATCTGAGGACACACTATGCAAGAAAAAGAGGACCTTTTTACTGTACATCTCTCTTATCAGCAATGAAATTCTTTCCCAGAAGACCCAGTGAGTTTCCTCTTACGTCATATTGACTATATGATTTATTCGTATGTCCACATCCAAACCAATTACTGACAAAGAGTTTGAGGCTACCATGGATGGCTCAAACCAACCACGGTTCATCCTCCTAAGCCTGAGGGTAGAGCCATCCCCCCTAAACACGTGATACCCCAAACTGGAGAGTCATTAGCAAGGGTGGAGTAACTGTTATATCTGTTCAGGTAGTAAGTGATATGTTACCTCAATACAAAGCTGGACATGATGACCTGGTTAACTATCATTAACAAAACTCAGCATTCAGTAAACCACTGCTGAGCACCCACTATGTGCAAGGCGATACATACAAGGTACCAGGGATTCCAAAACGGAGGCATAGGCCTTTAAGGCCCTTCCCACTGTAGTGAGGAACACAAGTAAAGACAAGCCCAACTCAGCAGGACCAGGACCATGAGGAACGAAGGCCCAGGGGACTGCAGGAGAGGGAAGAGGCAACTGGCCAGTCCAGAAGATTAAGGGCAAATTTTCAAGAGAAGGGATGCTTGCATGCTAAGTTGCTTCAGTGGTGTCCAACTCTATGCGACCCTATGGACTGCAGCCCACCAGGCTCCTCTGTCCATGGGATTCTCCAGACAAGAATACTAGAGTGGGTTGTCGTGCCCTCCTCCAGGAGATCTTCCCACAACGCAGGGATCAAACCCGTGTCTCTTCCATCTCCTGTATTGGCAGGCAGGTTCTTTACCACAAGCACCACCTGGGAAGCCCTTGGGCTATGAACTAAAAAGCCAGAGGAAACATTCAGGAAGGGTAGTCCAGGGAGAATGAGCAGTCTGTGCAGGAGCCTATATGGGAAAGACCACTTGGGAAACGATGTGGGTAGACCAGGGGGGGAATGGAAGAAAATGCTCATGGGGACAGGGTTGGGAAGAGGGCAAGGAGCTCTTCTGGTGAGCCCTGTCAATCAAACCTTTATCCAAGAAGTTGGGGAAGTCAGAGAATCTTTAGTAGAAGACTGACATCATCAGGTTTGCATTTTACTTTTTTAATGTCTATTTTATTTATTTATTTATTTGGCCATGAAGGTCTTTGTTTCAAAAAACAGGTACTTTTGATCTTTGTTGCAGCCAGTGGGATCTAGTTCCCTGACCAAGGATTTAACTTAGGTCCCCTGCATTGTAAGTGCAGTGTCTTAGACACTGGACCACGAGGGAAGTCCCAGATTTGCGTGTTAGAAAGAAGATGGGAAGAAAAAAAAGACCAAAAAAATGCAACAAATGGAGAAGGACCAATTAGTTACAAATAGTCCAGTAGTCGTGTATGGATGTGAGAGTTGGACTATAAAGAGTCCCTTGGACTGCAAGGAGATCCAGCCAGTCCACCCTAAAGGAGATCAGTCCTGGGTGTTCATTGGAAGGACTGATGTTGAAGCTGAAACTCCAATACTTTGGCCACCTGATGCAAAGAGCTGACTCATTGGAAAGGACCCTGATGCTGGGAAAGATTGAGGGCAGTAGGAAAAGGGAACGATAGAGGATGAGATGGTTGGATGGCATCACTGACTCAATGGACATGAGTTTGGGTGAACTCTGGGAGTTGGCGTGCTGCAGTTCATGGGGTTGCAAAGAGTCGGACACAAACTGAATGACAAACGGAGTGACTGAACTGAAGTGACTGAGCACCGGCCTCTGTCCCAGGCACAGGGAGGCCAGCATGAACTGGGCAGAAATAGCCCTGACCTCCCCGTCCTGTTGGGAAAATCAACATGGAGAACATACTCCAAATTGGTAACCGCTGGTGTCAGTGGTGTCAGTGGAGGCTCTGAGGAGTAAATGAGATCCAAAGAATGAATAAGAATTCAGTTCAGTCGCTCAGTCGTGTCCAACTCTGTGACCCCATGATCTGCAGCACGCCAGTCCTCCCTGTCCATCACCAACTCCCGGAGTTTACTCAAACACATGTCCATTGAGTCGGTGATGCCATCCAATCATCTCATCCTCTGTAGTCCCCTTCTCCTCCTGCCTTCAATGTTTCCCTGCATCAGGGTCTTTTCCAATGAGTCAGTTCTTCACATCAGGTTACCAACTGAGAAAAGGGATGAGAGGTGTTCTGGGCATGGGAACAGCACGGATCAAGCCTCTAAGTGTGAAACATTTGACTTAATCGAGGGACTGAGTCCCCCAGAGTATCAGGAAATCAGAGAGCAGGGGCCACAGAGGCAGGAAGGAGAGCTGGGAGACAGCAGAGCCGATGCCCACAGCCAGGCTAAGGGGCTTACATTTTATCGAGAGAAAGGAGTAGAAGAAACACAATGAGGAAGCAGGAAAAGGGAATTGGAAGGCAAATTTCCTGAGTTCAAGCCATTTGACATCAAACTGCCAGTTGAAAACCCCAGGATGGGATTTCAGAGCATGAACTGGCCTTGGGCCATCCTACCCAGCCAAGGACGGTGTAACAGCCTTCCAGTGGTCCCACATCTCCCCCAGCCAGCTCAGGGCCCTCCCCAAGGTGGGCTTCAGGCCTCAGGGAAGACTTCATAAGTGAGTGATTTGCCCCAAGCACCAGGAGCAAAGGGCTGGCCCCTCTCCCAGGCAGCACCCAGGAGATCTGCTGCAGGCAGAGGCCATCAAGAAGAGATTAGCACGTGGCCGGAGACACCTGCAGGGAGGAGCCCCATCTGAGTCCCTGTTACTGGGTATCCCTCCTGCTGATGCTCTGAGGGCAGAAATCTGAGCTCTGTTTGGCAGGAGTCTGTTGAAGGGCCCTGTAACAACATTTCCCCTTTGGGCACCTTTGCAAAATCTGTGATAGATTTGGGTCTAGCAGAATTTAGAATTTTGTAGCCAAAATACATCTTCAGAACCTTTGAATCTCACCCCTTAACTTTAGAGAAGAGAAAAACAAAGCTTGAGAGGAAAAGTGACTTGCCCAAGGGCACAAATCAAGTCATAGTAGAACATGACTGGTGTATACATCTGGAGACTCTCTTCAGTGCTCTTGCCAAGGACAACAATAACAGCTAGCAAGTAATGAGCCCTTACTGTGCACTAGACTCTGTCCTAAGTGCTTGGAACATTTTATTTAATCTGCACCACTACCCCATCAGACAGGTAATAGCATAATTCTCATTTTACAGATAAGAAACTAAGGCACAGTTTAAGTAACTCTCCCAAACTTGCAGTTAGAATTTGAACTTAGGCAGCCTGCATTTTTTAAAAGGCCACTCAGAACTGCATATGGATGTCCAACCTCACCTCCTCCAAAAGGCAGAATCTATTCACTAATGTGGACCCTACTTTTTAGGTTTCGGTTTGTTTTGGACCTCAGGGGGTTCACCTCTTTTCTCCCACCAACAGTCTTTCCTCAGTCTGTTATAGCCAGTGGTCTATGCTGACAGAATACCAGGAAAGGATGCTAGCCTCTTTTCCTCCATGTTGAATAAATGCTTCCATCTCCAATAACCTCAAGCAGAAACAACAAGGTCTCACGTCAACATGTCAGCTGAGCCCTGGCCCCTTCCACCCCTCACCACCTTTCTGTTCTTGCCTCTCTGTCCCTGCTGACTGACTTACATGAAATACATCACCAGGTGTCCTTGTTCTCATGGGAACAGTGGGAACTATGACCCAGAGATTAAAGGAACAGAAAAGAGAGGTCAGGATATTTATTCCCCAAGCAACCTCTCTTTCTGGTCACTACAGGCTGGCTAAACCCCTCTCCTGCAGGCCAGCTGCTATAGGGGGCCCTTCCATACAGCCCTCTCTTCCTTGGGTCAGGTACCACCCTGCCCCTTACTACTTTAGGATTAAAAAAACAAAAAACAAAAAAACTCCAACTTCTCTGCTATTAACTCCAAGGTTCTGCAACATCCTTTGTGATCTCCTTACCCAATATCCCGCCATGAAGAGTGCCCTCATTAACTTCTCAACACATCATAATTTGAGGTGTCTACTTCCTGACTGATGTACTGGCTATTCCTTGACCTTCTGGATTGCACACTCTGCCGCAACCCAGAAGAGCTGGGGCAGACACTGGTGGCACCTCTCCTCCACCTTCAGCTCTCCCAGTCCAAGTGGTTCAAAGAGGGCTGCCGCCACTGCCTTCATCATGACTTGGGAATGGAGTTCTGCCAATGGAAAAACACAGGAGGAATGGTCCTGGTGATTGGTTCAGGGTGGGCACATGACCAGAGTTAGTACAAATAAGAGTCAGTACAAGGGCTTCTCTTCAAACTAGGGCAAGAATCTGCTCCTAAAACTAGGAAGAGAAGTACCAACCAGGAGCTGCTGGCGACCATCTTTCCTCACTGGTGGAAGCACCTGCCTGAAAATGCAACAAATAAAAAGGAGCATAGAGTAGAAAGAGAAAAAGAAGGAAAATCCTGAACTGATCATTAGGGCATCTAGTTTCTGTCCTTCTTTAATTCAGCACAACCCCTGGACTTTTCAGCAAAGAAAACCAACCCAGTTCCTTGTGTGCTTAAATCTATTTGAGTTTCTGACACCTGCAACTAAGTCCTGACTAATACAGAAGGTTTTAAGCTCATCAAGGATTTGAGATACAGATCAGGAAATCTGAGGCAAAAGCCCACACGTATGGGACCCAGCTGGGAGAGGGCTGCAATTCCCAGCATACCTAATAGTTCAGTACGTGGGCCCTGGAATCATCCTGTGTTGAGGTCCTTTAATGGACCGGAACCTGGTGGTCCAGAGTCGACAATGAGAAAGTGGAAGAAGGAGAGAGGCTAATATTTCCTGGGTTACGCAGCCGGCTTTCGCGTTCCAGGAAATCAGCCAGAAATATAGAGAGATAGAGAGAGAAAGAAAGAAAGACACGGGGACCAAAGCTCTGATGGAACAAAGGTGTTTTAATCAACATGGTGTGGGCATATATACTGTAGTTATTCTCAGCAAAGAGAAAGATTAAAATTCCAGACTTAATAAAACATAGGCAATCCATATTAAAGAGAGAGAGTTGTAAACAATCACTTTTACGGTTCACAAGAAGGAAGAGGGTACTTATCACCGTATTGAAAAACTAATGAAGGAAATGCCTGGATCCTGCAGCACCGGGAGAGGCCTGCCTCTCCTCTTAATTCCTGAATATTCAGGAATTAATAAGGAACAGAGGATTCCTGACAGATCCAAAACAGCTCACAGCAAGCCTCCTGTTAAATGCTTCCTGACAATCCTGCTTGGGTTTGAACCCTGGTGCAGCTATTTCTTGTCTGTGGGAGGTACCCTCAGTGCCTCAGTTTCTTCATCTGAATGATAAAGGTATTCAAAGCAATGCCTTCCTACCGGGACCATGGAAGGATTAGATAGACTACCCCACATGCAGAACTTTACAATTCTGGGCAGGTTGTAACTTTCAGTCAACATTAGGTCTTGCTGTCATCCTAAGGCACACAGGCGACCCCAGCTGGCCCCAGGCTTCAAGACTTCTTCCATACCCACAGAGTTGAGACAGCTGAATCCAGGCAACTGGACCAGCACCCAGGTCAAAAAGAATCAGGGGTCCTGGGGTGGAGCCGGTTGGAGAAGACTCAACACTGCCCAGCTCCCATGGGATTAGGATGAATGGGGGCCCCAGGCTAGCAAGCTCAGGGTGTCCCTGGTCCATCCAGTACAAACCTCAGCTCCAGGTGCTGCTGCAGAGCCTGCTGGAGGCCCCTCCCTTCCCCCACCATGACCACCACCAGATGTTGTGATGAGTCTCTTATAACCACAAGCAGCACCCCTCAAAGCAGGTACCAGGCCAGGACCCAGCCTGTATCGTGTCTGGGAGAGTTCATCTCCAGGCTGCCAAGCAGTTTATAATTGTGTTTGTGATACCCAAAGGTAAAATGGGACGTCTTTGGTCAGAAAGGAAACTATTTGCTGTTCAGTAGCTAAGTCGTGTCCAACTCTTTGCAACCCCATGGACTGCAGCACACCAGCCTCCTCTGTCCTTCACTGTCTCCTGGAATTTGCTTAAACTCATGTCCATTGAGTCGGTAATGCCATCTAACCATCACATCCTCTGTTGCCCCCTTCTCCTCCTGCCCTCAATATGTGCCTGGAGCTGGAGCAGGAGCCAGGAGGCCCAGGTTCCAGCCTTCGCCTGTCATGGGTTCCCTGTGGGACCTCAGCTGGTCCCTTCTCATCTGTGGACCCAGTTTCCTCAACAGTGGCCTCCTGGGTGGGAAGTAGAGAATGGGGAGAAAAGGCAATGGGTTAAGTGACCTCAGTGCCACTTAATGGTTCCCACTTCATGGTTCAGAAATTCCCTTTTACCACAGAGGCAAGTGACTCTGCAGTTTGAGAAAATGAGCTTTCTTCGGTCCTGGAGCTGATCATCCTGCCCTGCTTTTTCTGACTGTTGGCTTTCACCTTTCACCTCCTTGTGTGGCTCTCACTAACCCAAAGCTTGTAACCTTTCCTCCTTTCTTTTCACGTCCTTTGAGAGCAGATTCTAAGAACTCATTGGTAAGATTAATGAATGACCAATGCTTGCATAAGACCTTTGCAATTTAAAGCTAACTTTGCATTGATGACTTTATTTATCCTAAGCTGAATGGAAGATTACAGTGGCGTAGCCCTAACCTAAGACTTGTCCCTCTTGATTGTAATTGCTTGTTTCAGCACTTTCCTTGTGAAGTGAAATCTCTAGGACTGTGGGCACTGCTTCCACTTGGTTTGCCACTGTTCTCCCAGTGCTGAAACATAATCCCTGTCATAGAGTCCACTCTTAATAAATATATACTGACCAAATCACCCAGGCCTGTAGCTGATTGAATGTGGAATTTGAGAAAGAAAGAGGAGTCCAGGGTGGCTGGAGGATTCATTTCCTAGTGAGCCCACCAGGTCACTGCAGGAAAAGCACACTTAGGGTAGCGTGGTGGTTAAATGATCCAACTAGGATCATAGTAGCTTCTGGCATGAAGGGCAATGTCCAGGTAATGCTTTTATAAGGGCAGAGGGAAGTCCTTTGGGTGGTTTTTATGGAACGTGATCATTCTGCAGCCTATAACACCAAATCAGATAGGTCGATGGTATTTTGTTGCCAGAAGATCATCTGTGACAATTTAAGCAAGTTAGGAGAATATTTGGCTCAGATCAATCTGAAAAAAAAATGTTTCATGGAAGTTTCAAGAAGGAAAAAAAAAAAATGAACCCTACAGAAAACAAATGTTTCTGACCTAGGTCAGACTCTTTAAACAAAACCACATGAATGTTCAGACACGTTGGTCAATTAGCTTAAAGGAGCGTGCACCACACCTTCCAAATGCTTTCTTCTTTGGGGAGGGGCTTTAATTAAAAGGCCAGAGGAAGTCTGGCACAGAGGATGACAAATGGGAAGGGATCACCTTAGAGAAGCCATTGGCACAGAAACAGAGAAATCTGGGTTGGCTAGGATGCTCAACATTTATTAAAATTCCCCAAGTGTGAACTCACGCCTGAGTCAGACTGTCAGTGGGCTGCCTGAGGAGGAGAGTGGGGGCCCATAATGAATTCTACAGTCAGAAGCTTTACCACCAACTCCAGTTCCATGACTGAGGCTGAAGCAGGGGAGTTGGAAAACCAAACCTTGGATAGGGAACCTTAGGAGAGCAGGGTCCCAATGCAGAACTGGACTTGCCTTGGTGGAGTATCCCAGCTTAGGTGGTCTCAGAAAGGGAGCATGTTTGGGCCTCATCCAACAGCTAGTCTAAGGGAAATAAAGCTGAAGCTGAACAAATCATCCAGGCATTGTATGGCTGTACCCTAAACAGGAAGGGAGGCTTTTTGGGGGCTAGGGGTAACCCAAAGGAGCTACATGGGCCCTTCTTTGTCCCTCCATCCTATAATTATCTGTGCTCCCCAGAATTCAGTCTCTGCCTGTTTCTCCTCTCATTTACTCCTCTCCAGCTTTAGCCACACTCATGAGATCCAGACTCAGATGTCCATCGGCCTACTGGCCTTCTCTTATGGGATGTCCCAGGGGGCCTGTCAAACCTCTGTTCACTGTCTCAGTGACCTCAGGAAAATTACTTATGCTTACTGAGCTTTTCTTTCTTGCAAAATGGGCATCCAAATATCTGCTTTACACAATTCTTTTGAGATTAAATGACTTAATGAATGACACATACTCAATCCAGGGCTTACTCAATATCTCTCCCCTTCCTCCAGGAATATGTAGTCCCCCATCATGTTCCAATTTGTGTTTTGGCCAATCATTTGGGCTTCTGTACACCCTTCATAGGCAATAACCAAAGAGATTGAACTTAATGACACTTCTAGGGTTGTGTTCTCTGGTGATCCATGTGGAAAATGGAGCCAGGTATTGAACGACCCTTCAAATCCAAGATTCGCCAACCCAGACTCATTTTCCTACCTACCCTGCAGTACTGCTCATCTTAAATCCCCTCTGTGAGTGAATGGCAGAACCATCCATCCAAAACCCCTGAACTGAAAAGCTGGATATTAGCTTCAACTCCTCTCTTCCCAGCAGTCACCAAGTCCAGCTCTATCTCTTGTTGCTGCTGCTGCTGCGTCGCTTCAGTCGTGTCTGACTCTGTGCGACCCCACAGAGAGCAGCCCACCAGGCTCCTCCATCCATGGGATTCTCCAGGCAAGAATATTGGAGTGGGTTTCCATTTCCTTCTCCAAGCTCTATCTCTTAAATCGATCTTAAACCCATCATCTCTCATTGCTCCCCACCTAGAATACCTCAGATGCATATAGGGGCTTCCCTGAAGATCCTATGGTAGGATGCGTATACTCAGCCAAGTATATGTATGGTTGAGTCCCTTTGCTATTCACCCGAAACTATCACATTGTTAATTGGCTATACCCCACTACAAAATAAAAAGCTAATAAAGATTAGAACTCAAATCCTTCTTCAAACCTGCTATGCTGCTGGCCTCTTCCCACCAACCGAAGCAGCTAACAGTGAGACAGAACTAAGGGGAAGGCACTACTGAGGAAAGTAAGGGGAGTGGGGAGTCACTTAGAGGAAAACCACTCTGTAACAGCAAGAGGAGATGGCAAAAAGAAAGAGCATTTGTTAGGGGCAGCAGTCTGCCAGGCACAGACTTCAAAGTCGCCCCTATGTCACTGCATCTAATCCTCACAACAGCCTATAAAAGAGGTTCCAATTATCTCCATCTTAAGAGGAGGAAACTGGACACAAAGAAGTGAAGTTACATAGCCAATGCTGAAACTATAATGCAGCTGAGATTGCAATGTTATCTACCTAATTCAAGAAGGGCTGAAGATTTTGTGGTGGAGGCCCACAGCCACTGCCACCCTCAGCCAGATTGTACAAAATCCAACACTGGCTGCTGACCTGGGAGGATCTAGGAAAATAAAATGCCAAGTTCATCTGGCTAGAATCCAGCCCTACTCAGTGACTCTGGAATCCAAGATGGTGTTTCCCTGTTTACACTCAGAGCAAAGGTATTTGGGGCTGGAGGCTTTGAAGAAAAGGTGAGACAGATCCTGGCCCCTGCATATGGAAGCACTCTGCATTCCACTTCCCACTTCCCCACATGTACTGCCCTGGTGCTGATCCATGAGTGTATCATACTTTAAGAGGGAAAAGCTGCAAAGATAAACAAGGAATAAAATCCAACAATACCTAAAACCCCAAGGGACAAGAATTACTGTCATTAAGGAGACTTCCTGTCACCTAGGTTGCTGGCTTGCTAAAATCTATTTTCTTTTGAAAACCCTGGTTCAAATGCCATCTCTTGTAGGAAGCCACTCCCTGGAATGAATCCCTCCCTCCCTCACCTGGACTCTGTTGTATGGTTTGGAATTTATCATACTCATCCTTCAAATTAACCATACTTCTTCACTAACCTGTAAGCATACTGACAGCAAAGAGCTTGCTCTCTTCATAGTCATAAAGGAGAATTTATGGTCATATTTGTTGGTGTTCTCCATGCCCACATGCTGTACATTCATCATCTCCTATAATCTCAGAGTGTCCCACATTTGTTTTCTCAAATGGAAAGTCATGGGCAGAAAGATCACTCATAAGGTCAGGATCCAAACCCAGATCCAAGACTGGACTCTTTCCAACAGATGACAACACATAAAGTATTTATTGAAAAAGTTATTCATTCAATATTTGTGAATTTATGGGTTTTGAATTTGTGAATTCATTCAAGCCCATCACCCTCTGTGTCAAGTAAAGCCAGACACGACAGTGTACCAGTTTTCTATTGCTGCACAATAACCCACCCAAATAACAATCAACACCACATCCTGTTGGTATCCAATAACAATCATTTCCTTTGCTCCCAGTTCTGAGGATGGGGAATTCTGGCAGGGCTCAGTGGGGACTCTCCTCTCTGTTCTGTAGAGTGTCTGTTTTACTCCTTGTGGCCTCTCTCTCCACGTGGCTACTCTGGGCTTCTTTACATGGCTAATCTGTTTTTTTCTGAGCAAAAGCATTCTGAAAAGGCTCGTTAAATCTCAGGATGTCAATTCTGCTGCATTCTCCTTGCCAAACCAAGTCAGAAGTCCAATCTAGATTCCAGAAGGTAAAGAAATTAACCCAAATTCCTCGTTGGGAGGAGGAGGCAAGGTCACACTGCAAAAGGACGACACAGGAGAAATAATCCACGGGGGTCTTTTTTAGCACTCTGCCAGATACAAATGACAGATTCTGATCCAAGTCTAGAGCTGTGGGATTAACTGTGTGCACCTTTAAAGAAGGGGCTTCCCAGGTGGCACTAGTGGTAAAGAACATACCTGCCAATGCAGGAGACCTAAGAGACATGGGTTCGATCCCTGGGTCAGGAGGATCCTCTGAAGAAAGAAATGGCAACCCACTCCAGTATTCTTGCCTTGAGAATCCCATGGACAGAGGAGACTAGCAGGCTACAGTCCATGGGATCACAGAGTCGGACATGGGTGAAGCAACATAGCACGCACGTACACACCCTTAAAGAAATAGAGACAATTCCAACTCTAATCTGGAAATCAGAGCAGAGCTGCAACAGACCCAGGATTTTTCATGAGTTTTTTCCTTTCTGTTTTGGCCATGGTTTGCTGTGATAATTATCACATCCGCTTTACAAAGGTATTCACAAACATCATAACTTGTACAGTGATGGAGCAATCTCTGAGTTAAAACTTCTCGCCAACCAGGGGTTTTGTTGTGGCAGGAAGTCTGTTGGGAGCCCATCTCAGAATTGCGGGCACCACCACAGCCCTCACTGAGCACGAGGCACGAAACAGGCACCAGAATCAACTCTTAACTTAACCTGAGCCACTCTCTCAGATTCACAGCATTCAAAGTGGCTGCCGCTGCTGCTGCTAAGTCACTATAGTTGTGTCCTACTCTGTGCGACCCCATAGATGGCAGCCCACCAGGCTCCCCCGTCCCTGGGATTCTCCAGGCAAGAGTACTGGAGTGGGGTGCCATTGCCTTCTCCGATTCAAAGTGGACGTTTCATTATCTGGAAGCTTAACTAGGTGGAAAATTCCTGGCTGGGCAGGAACCAGAGGAGAAAGAGACCAACAAGGGAGATAAGTCACACCTGCCAATTAGTGCCTGAAAAGACACAGCCTGTCCTTATCCAACCTGCAGATCAATAGCAGACATTTATACTCAATACCCTCTTTAATGCAGGTGTGTGACAAACAACCCTTTCAAGTTCACTACCTGTGTAATGAGCTGTAGGGGGTTCCCAGCAGATTCAGAGAGTACACTAAATCTGTAGAAGGGGTGGGCAATGAACAAAGGGGCTCTTCTGTAAGATGTGAGCAGAATTGAAGCAAACCATCAAGGGAGGTTTAGTGCCCTGGGGTTATCAGCAGCCAAGCTGCCGACCACTTAGCTAACTCGTGGCCCCCTGGGCTGGGAGGAACCCCTGCCAGTCACTCTTCTCCCCCCCGCCCCCCGCCCCCGATCCCATCCCCTGCCAGTGCCAACTATTGGCTGACCCCAAGCCAGAGGGCAATGAACCCATTGAAGCAGGCTGTTAGAGTCAGCTTCCCAAGGTGCAGAGTACAGAAGAGAATGGATCTGCAAGGACAAAAGACAGATAGATAACCAGCACATAGCCCCTCTGCTAAGCAGCATATTGTGAGTTGTTCCTAAGAACTGCACCCCCCCGCCCCCGCCTCCCTGCCAAATCATGCCTGCCTTGGTAATCTTTAAAATCCAGTTTCACCCGATTATGCATTTTGTAAGGGGAAGAAGAAGGACAGAACACTGAAACTAGTCCAAGAGACATCCCCTAAGTCTCGGTGCTTTGACCCATAAATTTTGGGTAGTTTGTGTTTCCTGGGGTGTGAAAACTCAATGAGCTCATATTTGTATACGATCCTTATAAAGTATTAAATATAAAGCAATAGACAGATGTGCTCAATTATATCAGACGGGGGTGGAAAGGCCACAGATGTGAAACCACATCTCCTGTGAAGAACACACTGGGCATGTCTGGACCAGGCCCTTCCTTTCCATCACAGCCCATCACATGACGTCAATCCCCAGACAGAAGTCCTGGGAAGCTCTCACATCCCTCACAGCCACCTCCACTCTGACCTATGAGGCCAGCAAGGGGTCCAGGCCAGGCCCCTGTGGCATCAGCAATGACCGACTGAATGGGCCATTGGGAATTCAGTCCCTTGTCAGCAAGACTGATGAACCAGACGTGCATCAACGTCATCGGAGTTTTTGTTTCAGGAATACTCTCCACTCCAGAAAGGTCCCATGGGAGCATTTAAATCCACAAGGTTTATTTAGGGCACACGAAGTAAGTCAAGGATGCCAAAGAGTGCACTCCCTGGGGAACTGCTATGCAGAGCTGCTGGCCAGAGAGAGACAGACAGGAGTTGGCCAGGCCAGACTGGCCTTTCACATCCTCGCAGGACCCTCGCCAAGGTCTTGGAAAGAACAGATTCAGAATTAAAGGGGTTCTTTGTGATTTTTAGAAGACATTGGATGGGTATAGCGGGAATGGGGGTGAAGCAGCATAAGAACCCATGGAAATGGCATCAGGCGTGCACCCTCTTGACTTAAAGTAAAATTTCCATTTGACTCAAGAAGGAGGGGCGGACTTCTGCTCTCCTTTCCCACTGAGTGGCTCCCACTGCCCACAAAACATTGCCCAGAGCTCCTTAATCTGGCATTTCAGAGCCTGCCCAGCTGGCCCCAGCCTACATTTGCAAGTTTACTTCCCAATACTGTACTTCATAGGCTCACACAGTCTGGCATCATATGGTCATCAACGGCATAGGCTTCAGAGCTGATATACCAGAGCGCTAACCTGGGCCCTGTCCCTTCCCAAGCTATGCGACTTTGGGTCAGGGGTCCCGGTTCCACCTCCTAAAAGTAATAGCATTTGCTACAGATGAAGTGAGATTATGCAGGTAAAGCCTGCAACACATTGCCTAATCCAACTTCAGAAGTCAATCAAATGCAGGTGATAACAAACCAATCTCCTGGTTGTGCTGTGTTCTTCACCCCACAGAATCCTACCTGCTCAGTCCTCTGCCAGTGCAGACCCACCCCAAGCCCAACACTTCCAGCTGCTCCAAACACAGGAGCCCCTCCCCTGCCTTTAACCTCCACTCCTTCCTCAAGACTCCAAGTAACCACACTCACCCTGCAAAGGCTGCTGCCAAGAGACAGAAATACTGCTGGATTGAGCCCCAAAAGACCCCAGGTCAAGTCCCAGACTTTCCAGTGATATACCACCTGATCTCTCACCTGTCACCCAGCATCTCTGAACTTCTGTTTCCTCTCCTCTAAAACAGGGAGAATCTACCCCCTGCCACAGGTGGAAAAGCAACAGAATAACATGTGGGAAAGGACTTCATAAACTTTGAAATACCATGGAGTATTTAAAAAATGAAACCATTGACTTTCAGGACAACAGTAATACTAAGCCAGAAAGACTAACTTTTTATGATCTGATTCTGCAATTTCAGTCTATGATGTTTCTGCTGGAAGACCCAGTGAAAGTGAAAGTTGGTCAGTTGTGTCCGACTCTTTGTGACCACATGGACCATACAGTCCATGGAATTCTCCAGGCCAGAATATTGGAGTGGGTAGCCTTTCCCTTCTCCAGGGGATCTTCCCAACCCAGGGATCGAACCCAGGTCTCCTGCATTGCAGGCGGATTCTTTACCATTTGAGCCACAAGGGAAGCCCAAGAATACTGGAGTGGTAGCCTTTCCCTTCTCCAGGGGATCTTCCCAGTCCAGGGATCAAACCCAGGTCTCCTGCATTGCAGGCAGATTCTTTACCAGCTGAGCCACAGATCCAGTATACAGATTCAAATATACTATCTGAGCCACCAGGGAAGCCCTCAAATATACACTCCAGTTCACTGTCACCAACAAGAAGAATTTCCACAGATGCCCTCTGATCCCAAAGTCCTCCTCTGAAAAGTGTAGAAATAAAGTATGTTGTTGAAATGCTACTTCTCATTTGCAAAGGTGCTTTTGCAGTTTACAAACCACCATATATTCCAGGACCTAAGGAGCGTCAGTTAAATGAACAAGCCAGCCAGAGTCCCTGGCAGCAGCCTGGGTCACTGATCTCCCTCCAAACCAGAAGGGCCTAGAGCTTCTGATTACTTGAAAACCCGAGAGCAACCCAGGCTCACCCACAAAGGGCCAAATGCCTGTGGGAAATGGGATTCTTTCCAGCACCTGGTCGTATGTCAAATATCAAGCTGGAGTTCTGTAACCTGGGCAGTAAAGGATTGCTTCTGTTTTACTTCTCACTAAGTACAAATCTAGTCATTCTTCTCTCCTCTCCAGCTTACAGCCTGAAAACACACTGAGAACCCAGTGACCTACTCAAGCCACCTGTCAAGGTCTCCACATAGCCTATGCCACAGTTTCCTTCATTTTAACCTGTTTAGCTGACATGTCTTAGGCAATGTCTAGTTCACAAGGCTTAAACTGTCCAGTTTCTTTGAGATAGGGGAAGATATCCAGGGGAAGTAAATTTATCTGTTAAGCACAAAAAGATTAGCTGATGTGTGTTTATTGCTACACAACAATAAACTGTGAGATCAGAACCTGTGGCCTTCAATGTTCTAGACTGCCTCGATGATTTCCACTTAAACAGTGGAAATCCTGCTGAGGTAAGGAAAATGATGAGTTTTAAAAAAAAAATTTATTGAGTTATAGTTGATGTATAATATTGCATAAGTTTCAGGTTTACAACATAGTGATTCACAATTTTTAAAGGCTTTACTCCATATATATTATTATTAAATACGTGCTACATTGCCTGTGCTGTACAATACAGCCTTGTAGTTTATCTATGTTTTATATAGTGGTTTGTACCTCTTAATCTCCTACTCCTATTCTGCCCCTCCCCACCCCTCCCTCTCTCCACTGGTAAACACTAATTTATTCTCTATTTTATCTGTGAGTCTGCATCTTTCTTGTCATAGTCACTAGTTTGTTATATTTTTTTAAATTCCATATACAAGTATTTGTCTATGTCTGACTTATTTCACATAATATCCTCCAAGTCCATCCATGTTGTTGCAAATGGCAAATTTTCATTTTTTTCATGGCCCAGTAGCATTCCAGTGTGTGTGTGTGTGTGTGTGTGACATCTTCTTTATCCATTCATCTGTTGATGGACACTTAGGTTGCTTCCATATCTTAGCTATTATAAATAATGCTGCTATGAACATTGGGGTGCATGTATTTAATATCTTTTTCAAATTAGTATTTTTGTTTGTTGTTTTTCAGATATATTGGAATTGCTGGGTCATATGGTAGTTCTACTTTTATATTTTTGAGAAACTTCCATTCTGTTTTCAATAGTGACTACATCAATTTACATTCTGACGAACAGCATATAAGTATTCCCTGGAAACTGACTGGAGTCTAGGAAGTTGAACTGAAGTGGAAAAACAAAAAACAATCATTAATCAAAGCTCTGCCCCTAGTTCATTGTGTAACCTTAAAAAAGTCAATTCCCTTCACTGAAGGTTATTTCTTCATTGGCTAAATGAGAAAGTTGGACTAGATAAGACAGAGCAAGTACATATCACCCTCACTTATCTACCCAAAAGCCCAGGCAGACATTGCTAATCAGTCACAGCACCCATTCCCCATAAGCAGGATGCAATGCATGGCTTCAGGCAATCTGTACAAGTAGATCAGACCCAGCACATGAAGTAAATAAAATCTGTTTACCATCTCTGAGCTAGATGATTTTTATCCGTTTTGACATTGTACAACCCATGAAGGATAGAAGCATAGAAACAGAGATTAGGAAACCTGAGGCCTAGAGAGCACCTGCCCATAGTTTCAGTGCCACTGAGAAAGCATCGCAAAATCTGAGTCTCCATTTCCTCATCTGTGAAGAGTGTCACAGCTTTATTTTCCTTATTTTCAAGATCTCTTTGAAGATGAAACTCAAAACAAAAACCACATAAAAGAGCTTTCTCAACGGAAAGTCCTCTAATAATCTTAGTATACTAACATTTGTTAGTGAAAGTCACTCAGTCATGTCCAATTCTTGTGACCCCGTGGACTGTAGCCCACCAGAACTCCTCTGTCCATGGAATTCTCCAGGCCAGAATACTGGAGTGGGTATAGCCATTCCCTTTTCCAGGTGATCGTCCCAACCCAGGGATCAAACCTGAGTGTCTGGCATTGCAGGCAGATTATTTACTATCTGAGCTACCAGGGAAGCCCAACATTGTTAACTACCATGCTAATTACATTAGGTTTATTTCTTGTCTCATTTGAGTCTCACAGCAGCACTATAAAGTTGGGTTTCTAGCACATTTGTAACCAAAGATCTTATTAATACATTGTGAACTCCTCTCTTTGTCCAAATGTTCACTTTGGAGTCTGGTGTAGTCAATAAATATTTCCTGATTTTACATGACTCTCTGGAGGAAATTGTGTGACTCCTGAAAACTTAGGGGCATATTTTAGAAGGTGAAGTACAACAGATAGAATGCACTGGGATGACCTAACAATGATTTCAAATCCTAAGGATGGTTGAGGACGTGATATATGGACCTTCACCTCAGGGTTCCAAGATGGCTGCTGCAGCTCCAGACATCACATTTTCACAATATGTTTCCAAAGTAAAAAATCACAAGGGTAGCTGAGACGATGGAAGAGCTCTCACTGAATACCTAGTTTCCTTTATCAGGAAAGGAGACACTTGCCCCTGCTGACTTCCTTATGATTCATTGGGTCATATGATCACCAGAGAACAAAGGAGGCTGGGAATAAAGAGCACCTGGGAAGAAGGCAAGGGAGGAAGGGCCACTGGGTAGCCAAGTAGTAATGTCTACCATAGGGAATAGTTCTAGAAGTCTTCATGTATTAGTTTCCTGTTGCTGCTATTACAAATTACCATAAATGTAGTAAAGTAATAACATGATTTTATTATCTTACAGATCTGGAGGTCAGAAGTCCAAAATGGATTTTGCTAGGCCAAAATGTAAGTGTCAACAAAACTGTGTTCTTTTCAGAAGCTCTAGGGGAAAACCCTTTTCCAGTTCTATAGGCTGCATTCATCCCATTACTTGGGGCCCCTTTTTCTATTTTCAGTGCCAGCAACAAAACATCTTCAAATCCCTCTCTGACTCTGGCTCTGCTTCCATCTTCACATCCCCTTCCCTGATCTAACCTTCTGCATCCCCTTCCAGCTTTTAAGGACACGTGTGAGTACATTGGGTCCACCAGGATAACCTCTGTATCTCAAGATGATTAACTTAATTACATCTGCAATGTTCTCTTTGTCACATAAGGTAACAGTCACAGGTTCTGAGGATTAGGTAGTGGACACCTCTGGGGGCCTATTATTCAGACCATCTCATCTCACATGATTCTTTGCAAACCTCCTCTGACTAAACACAGACTCCTGCTCCTGAGGAAATCTAAAAACAAAACTTCAAACTTGTCATCTTATACATCTACTCACGTAAACATCAATGTTAACATTAAGAAGAGCCACAGAAAGGCTAGTTCATGTCCATCTTTCAACTTCTCCAAGTTCTTGAGAAGAGATACACAAAATAAATTTGAAAACAAAAAGAAATGCCTTTCCTGGGTTGAGGGAAATATTACTTCTTAGACTATCCAACAGCACCCCCCAGTGCCATGAAGCAGGAAGAAGGAAGGAGGGCTACCATTTGGTTAAAAAAGAATCAGAATGTTTAGCCACAATCATGAGGCACAGGTACCCAGGCCCCAGTCTCAGAGATTCAGAGGCAAGTGCTCTGAAGCTAGGCCCAGGTGTGAGAAGTTTTTCAGAGGTCCCAAGGGATCACATGTTCCGTTAGAGCCACGGAGTTCAGCATAGAAATAAACATGGTCTGAAAGCCCTTAGGCCCTATTGTTTAGTTGCTAAGTCATGTCCAACTCTTTGCAACTCCATGGACTGTAGCACTCCAGGCTTCCCTATCCTTTACCACATTCCTGAGTTTGCTCAATCTCATGTCCATTGAGCCTGTGATGCCATGCAACCATTTCATTCTCCTTTTCCTCCTGCCTTCAATCTTTCCCAGCATCATAGTCTGCTGCTACTGCTGCTAAGTCGCTTCAGTCGTGTCCGACTCTGTGCGACCCCAGAGACGGCAGCCCACCAGGCTCCCCCATCCCTAGGATTCTCCAGGCAAGAATACTGGAGTGGGTTGCCATTTCCTTCTCCAATGCATGGAAGGGAAAAGTGAAAGTGAAGTCGCTCGGTCGTGTCCGACTCTTAGCGACCCCATGGACGGCAACTTACCAGGCTCCTCCGCCCATGGGAATTTCCAGGCAAGAATACTGGAGTGGGTTGCCATTGCCTTCTCCAAGCATCATAGTCTAGAGATTCAGAAATAAATATGATAAAGCTCCTCTTCTCAAAGAACTTTCAGTCTCATTAGACAATGAGAGCTGGAAGAGACACTGGTCACAACTAACATCTGTATGACTTAGGGCAAATTATTTAACCTCTCTGTGCCAGATTTCTCCTGTGCAAAATGAGGATAACAATAGTGTCTGCCTTAAAAGTGTTGTTAAGATAATTAAATGATACAATTCACAAGAAGCATTTAGTATGGCGCCTGGTACAAAATAAACACACAATGATGTTAGAGGTTCCTAGCAAGTTCCCAGGGTAAAAAGTACATGGCCCACATGCTACCAGTGCCCTGTCACTCAGAGCAGACACTACTGATTGATCTTAACTCTTTTTCCTATTGAATCTGGACAAAGTTTCTCAATTCCACTCAAACTAGTTCTCCATTGCTGGTGGGGAGGATCAAATTTGCCGTGCAAACTCCTCCTGCATTTTTCATGTAAGGAAATTGAGACCCAGGAGGGCCAAGCTCATTACACGAGCCTGTGCAGAGATCAGTTCAGTTCAGTTGCTCAGTTGTGTCCGACTCGTTATGACCCCATGGACTGCAGCATGCCAGGCTTCCCTGTCTATCACCAGCTCCCAGAGCTTACTCAAACTCATGTCCATCGCATCAGTGATGCCATCCAACCATCTCATCCTCTGTCATCCCCTTCTCCTCCTGCCTTCGATCTTTCCCAGCATCAGGGTCTTTTTCAATGAGTCAGTTCTTCATATCAGGTGGCCAAAGTATTAGAGTTTCAGCTTCAGCATCAGTCCTTCCAGTGAATATTCAGGACTGATTTTCTTTTTTTTTTTTTTTTTTTTTTTTAGGACTGATTTTCTTTAGGATGGACTGGTTTGTGCAGAGCTGAGAAGGTCCAAATCATCCCAGCTGGAGCTCTGCACATGCGCCCTGCCACATACACCAGCTTGCTGGACTCTGCCTCAGCCACAGTGTATACCACACTTACAGGTGCCTCCTGTCAGGGCTCCTGGCTATTCTTGTCCTCTCCACCTGCTACCTCCTGGGTGTTTTGCAGTGGCAGAATGACCTCAGAGTCTCTCGTTGGGCCAGAGGCCCAGTGTGACATTGTAAGAACTCACACCCGGGGATTGAAGCCACTCCCACTAGCAGAACCCTGACACCTGCCTTTTATTAATTGCTTGATTGTATCTGATGTACTTCAGATAGCTTCATGTTGATTCTGCCAGGCAGGGATTTTTATCTCTATTGCAAGGATGAGAAAACTGATACTGAAAGAAATCTAGTATCCAGCCCAAGGTAAAATTTTTAAGTGGGCTTCCCTGGTGGCTCAGTGGTAAAGAATTTGCCTGTAATGCAGGAGACTTGGGTTTGATCCCTGAACTGGCAAGATCCTCTCGAGAAGGAAATGGCAACCCACTCCAGTATTCTTGCCTGAGAAATCCCATGGACAGAGGAGCCTGGTGGGCTACAGTCTATGGCGTTGCAAAAGAACTGGACATGACCTGACATCTAAGCAACAAAATAGTTAAGCAGCAAAAGAAGACTCAAATCCAGGTCTGATAGAAACAAGCTTAAGCACGCAGCACACCTTTTAGCTTCACACATGCATAACTTCATGATGCAGAACCGTTATACTTTGCCAGGCTCCTAATGAACCAAGTTCTCCCCCCTCATCACATTTACTCAATTACACTGGCATCTGTCCTGTCCACTGACGAGTCTCCTCTGTAAAACTAAGGTCCTTCAGCCACCGCTCTTCTGACACATACACACATGCATACATAGACACCTTCTCCACCAGCTGTATCCTATTTGTCCTTCAGTGTTATGCTTATAACTACTTCTCCTCCAGGAAGTCTGCCTAGACTGCCAGGTATCCCTGCTATATGCCACTGTATCAACCTATATTCCCTTTGTCTCAGCATTTGTCAAACTGTATGGTATATGCTTTCTAATTATAGTAGAATTAAGTTCCCATTATATGTAAAAATTAAGAAACACTAACAAATACTGCATGATATCATTTAATATGCGTTATCTAGAACAGTTAAAATCATAGTAACAGAGTAGGTGTTGGTTACCAGGGACTGGAGGCTGGGGAAAATGGAGAGATGCTGGTCAAACGGTACAAGCTTTCAGTTATAAAATGAATGAATTCTGGAGACCAAATGTACAGTACAGTGACTAGAGGAAACAGCTGGTAGAAACTCTTGGTAATTGTATATTCTACATTCGAAATTTTCTGAGTATATATTTCAAGTGGTCTCACCACACACATACACACACACACACACACACACACACACACACACACAATGGCAACCATGTGAGGGGATGGATATGTTAGCTTGATAGTAGTCATCATTTCACAATGTATACATATACCAAAACATGATGTTCTTTACTTTAAATGCATACAATTTTTATTTGTCAATCATACCTCAATAAAGCTAGTAGAAGGGATGTAATAACACTCAATTATACTTAGTAATAACAGCTACCATTCATCAAGCCTTCTGCCAGGCACTCACTATACCAGGCCTTGTATCCACACACATACATGTATAAAATCTCATTGATCACTCCCAGCTTCTGAGGTATCACTTTCCTCACTCCACAGCAGGTAGGAGTGGGAACTGGCAGAGAATGAGCTTCCAATAGGTTAAGTCATCTGCCCAAAGCCATATAGATATACACATGGCAAAAGCAGAATGTGGACCCAGGTCCATGAGTTCTCAGGGCCATGCTGTGGACACCATGCTAAACCGCCCCAATGCAGTGTGTGCAGTGTGACTTCCTCTCACACCTTGCACAAGGGCCAGCGGCCCTGTGACAACTAGTTCAGCCTTGGAAGGCAGCATTCCTTTCTTCCTCTTGGTATTGTGATGTCAGCTACTAGAAAAGTTACCGGATTGTGACAGTTAATTAAACTCAGTCATCAGGCGTTGCTAACAGCCAAGTTCTCACAAAAACTGTCCCAAAAATCACATGTTGGAGATGGTGAAATACAAGGAGGGTGGGGACTTGTTCCTACTTCCAAAACACAAGAAGGACCTGTTGAGGCAGATGAAATAAGATCCAATCCATCAAACTATATACGTTTGCTTCCCATCAGAATCTGAGCTTTATGAAGAAGAGATGGTTTCATTCCTTGCTGTCTCCCAGGAGTCTAGAACCATGTCTGCCGCAAAGTAGGTGCTCAAGGAAAACCACCATTGAATGAGTGAATGGACTAACATTAAATCCAGATAATAGCAGTGCAGGAATGATGAGAAGGATCCTGAACAACCCAAAATCATTGTTCAAAGTTTTCCAAATATGGCACAAAAAATTGCTTAGTGTAAATTTAAGTGGTAAAAATTATATCCACTTTTTAGGAACACATTTAGCCTTTTTTCTTATATATCCCTTATCCAAAAATCATAAAAAGTTGTTTAATATGAAATACACTGATGAGGGGAGAAGAAAAAAATATGAGTATGGGATTAAGAGATACAAACTACTATGTAACAATAGGTAAGCAACAAGGAAATATCGGATAGCATGGGGGATTATAGCCATTATCTTGTAATAACTTTTTTTTTCCTGAAAAGCTGTTTATTGGGACAATCAATCAAGGAGAGACTCCACTGACCCTGATTTTCAGTGGTAAAGAAATATAATCTGTAAAAATACTGAATCACTATGCTGTATAGAAGTTAATATTCTAAATCAACTATACTTCAATTTAAAAAATAAAATACACTCATAATTAACGCACATACTCTTTATCTTATCATGCATGTGTGCTCAGTCTTATCCAACTCTTGTGACCCCCTGGACCATAGCCCACCAGGCTCCTCTGTCCATGGAATTTTCCAAGCAAGAATAATGGAGTGGGTCAAGAGAGAGGGGACATACGTATACCTATGGCTAATTTATGTTGATGTATGACAGAAATCAAACCAATATTGTAAAACAATCATCAATCAATTAAAAAGAAATAAATATTTTTAAAAGAAATATATAGATAAGTCAAAAAAAAAAAAGAATACTGGAGTGGGTTACCATTCCCACCTCCAGGGAATCTTCCTGACCCAGGGAGGGAAGCAACATCTGTGGTATCTCCTGCATTGGCAGGCAGATTCTTTACCACTGAGCTATCTAGGAAGCCCCACTCTTCATCTTATACCATCCCTAAAAATAATATGATAAAATATACTAATAATTAACGAGCAATATATCATGTAAATTGTTTGATGAAAAACACTATTAAACTGATACCACTGTTACTGTGAAAGGGTCAAGGAAAGAACATTGCACGAAAGGGACAGAGGAGCGGAAGTGGGGGTGGAGATCAGAGGCAGGAAGGTGCTCAGAGGACAGCCGAGAGGAAGCTGAGGGACTTCCCTGGTGGTCTGGTGGTTAAGACTCTACGCTGTCAATACAGGGGACCCAGGTTCAATCCTTGGTGGGGGAATTAGATCCTGCCCTACAAGCTGCAATTAAAGATCTTGCACATGGCACTGAAGATCCCACATGCTGCAAATAAGACCCAGCGCAGATACCTAAATAAAAAAAAAAAAAAAGAGGAGGCTGAAGCCAGAGGAGGGGCTCTTCAGGAGGGGACATTTTAGGAGAAGTTTGGGGGTGTCTGGGAGGAAGGTGTGTGGGGCAGTCTCAACAATGCAACTGGACCCAGAAACTTTGCTCCTTCATGCCCAGGACTAGGCCACTCTGGCTGTGCCTCCCAGGGGTTAATTTGTGGTCACTGGGGTTTTTTCCTAAGTGCTCTGCCTTATTTGAAATCATGGTTATTCTGCAAAGCAGTTCATTCACCCCATCCCCTCATCATGGAGAGCCAATCCTAAAAAAATTAACAAACTCCTGAAATAAGAACGTACCGGAACCAGGAGTAGGTCCTTACTAAAGGTGGTTAGAGAAAGGAGATGACTGTCTTCTGAGAGTGGTCAAGGGCTGCCTTTCCTATTGATTAAACCACATCTTGAGGCCCCATTCAGTCCTGACAGCAGGTGACAAGGGCCATGAAGTGAAACTTCAGCCACCGTCACAGCTGCGCTGCTGTCCACAAGAGGGCGGTGGTGTATGTCAGTTCAGTTCCGTTCAGTTCCGTTCGGTTCAGTGGCTCAGTCATGTCCGACTCGGCAACCCCATGGACAGGTTTCCCTGTCCATCACCAGCACCCGAAGCCTGCTCAAACTCATATGCATTGAGTCGGTGATGCCATCCAACCATCTCATCCTCCATCATCCCCTTCTCCTCTCGCCTTCAATCTTTCCCAGCATCAGGGTCTTTTCAAATGAGTCAGTGTTTCACATCAGATGGTGAAAGTATTGGAGTTTCAGCTTCAGCATCAGTCCTTCCAATGAATATTCAGGACTGATTTCCTTTAGGATGGACTGGTTGGATCTCTTTGCAGTCCAAAGGACTCTCAAGAGTCTTCTCCAACACCACGGGTCAAAAGCATCAATTCTTCGGCACTCAGCTTTCTTTATAGTCCAACTCTCACATCCATATATGACTACTGGGAAAACTGTAGCTTTGACTAGATGGACCTTTGTTGGCAAAGTAATGTCTCTGCTTTTTATATGCTGTCTAGGTTGGTCATAACTTTTCTTCCAAGGAGCAAGCATCTTTTAATTTCATGGCTACAGTCATCATCTGCAGTGATTTTGGAGCCCCAAAAAATAAAGTCTGTCACTGTTTCCACTGTATCCCCATCTATTCGCCATGAAGTGATGGGACCAGATGCCATGATTTTAGTTTTCTGAATGTTGAGTTTTAAGCCAACTTTTTCACTCTTCTCTTTCACTTTCATCAAGAGGTTCTTTAGTTCTTCTTCAATTTCTGCCATAAGGGTGGTATCATCTGCATATCTGAGGTTATTGATATTTCTCCCAGCAGTCTTGATTCCAGCTTGTGCTTCATCCAGCCCAGCGTTTCTCATGATGTACTCCACATGTAAGTTAAATAAGCAGGGTTACAATATACAGCTTTGATGTACTCCTTTCCCTATTTGGTCAGAACCAAAGTTCTCTTGCTGAGATTAGCATTTCTTGTGTTGTTTATCTGAGATCAGCATTAGAGACACTAGTCGAGGATCCAGAACCAGAGTCAGAGACCCAACACACAGGCACCCACACACACAGCTCAGGTGGGGCACTGAAGCTCAGAGCAAAGGACTCACCTGTGGTCTCCCAGAAACTAATTACAGAGCCAGATGCCCTTCCGCATATCAGTGGCTCCCATGTAGAGTTCCTGGCGCTATAACTCGGGGTCCCGCCAAGATCCAAGTATCCAAACCTCAGGGTAGGGTTAAAGCACTAGTTGCTTTTTGAATCATCTCAAGGTGAAGTCCTACTCATCTCTCTCAACACAAGGAATGCAAAAGAAAGAAAAATGAGTCTTCTATACTTTAACAGGTGTCAGTATACTAAATGGTAAAAGGGAAAGAAAATACGCTATATTGTGAGAAAATGTATATGAAACAATGTATGAAAACAGATGTATCCTAAGGAAAGTTTGATAAAGAAATTATAACAGTTACATTGGTGGGAGAACAGTATGGAGATTCCTTAACAAACTAGGAAAACACTACCATATGACCCAGCCATCCCACTACTGGGCAACTATCCTGAGAAAAACAACATTCAAAAAGACACTTGTACCCAAATGTTCATTACAGCACTATTTGCAATAGCTGGGACAAAGAAGTAACCTAGACATCCATTGACAGATGAATGGATAAGGAAGATGTGGTACGTATATACAGTGAAATATTACTCAGCCCTAAAAAAGAACAAATTTGAGTCAGCTGTAGTGAGGTGGATAAACCTAGACCTTGTTATACAGAATAAAGTAAATCAAAAGAGAAAAACAAATACTGTATATTAACACATATATAGAGAATCTAGAAAAATAGTTATTAATGAAGCTATTTACAGGGAAGAAATGGAGACACAGACTAATGGACACAGCAGGGAAGGAAGAGGGTGGGACAAATTTAGAAAGTAGCATGATATACACTATCATGTATAAAATAGATAACTAGTGGAGAGCTGCTATATAAGACAGGCACCCCAGCATGGCGCTCTGTGATGACCTAGAGGGGTAGGAAGAGGTATTAAGAAGAGGTGGCAAGAATACGCAGAAGAACTACACAAAAAAGATCTTCATGACCCAGATAACCATGATGGTGTGATCACTCACCTAGAGCCATATATCCTGGAATTTGAAATCAAGCGGGCCTTAGGAAGCATCACTGCAAACAAAGCTAGTGGAGGTTATGGAATTCCAGTTGAGCTATTTCAAATCCTAAAAGATGATGCTCTGAAAGTGCTGCACTCAATATACCAGCAAATTTGCAAAACTCAGCAGGGGCCACAGGACTGGACAAGGTCAGTTTTCATTCCAATCCCAAAGAAAGGCAATGCCAAAGAATGCTTAAACTACTGCACAATTGCACTCATCTCACACGATAGCAAAGTAATGCTCAAAATTCTCCAGGTCAGGCTTCAAAGTGAACCGTGAACTCCCAGATGTTCAAGCTGGATTTAGAAAAGGTGGAGGAATCAGAGATCAAATTGCCAACATCTGTTGGATCATCAAAAAAGCAAGAGAGTTCCAGAAAAACATTTACTTCTGCTTTACTGACTATACCAAAGCCTTTGACTGTGTGGATCACAACAAACTGTGGAAAATTCTTCAAGAGATGGGAATCCCAGAGCACCTTACCTGCCTTCTGAGAAATCTGTATGCAAGTCAAGAAGCAACAGTTAGAACTGGACATGGAACAACAGACTGGTTCAAACTTGGAAAGGAGAACATCAAGGCTGTATATTGTCACCCTGCTTATTTAACTTGTATGCAGAATACATCATGCGAGATGCCAGGCTGAATGAAACACAATCTGGAATCAAGACTGCTGGGAGAAATATCAATAACCTCAGATATGCAGATGACACCACCCTTATGGCAGAAAGCAAAGAAGAACTAAAGAGCCTCTTGATGAAAGTGAAAGAGGAGAATGAAAAAGTTAACTTAAAGCTCAACATTCAGAAAACTAAGATCATGGCATGCAGTCCCATCGTTTCATGGCAAATAGATGGGGAAACAATGGAAACAGTGACAGACTATTTTAGGGGGCTCCAAAACCACTGCAGATGATGACTGCAGCCATGAAATTAACAGACGCTTGCTCCTTGAAGAAAAGTTGACCAACCTAGACAGCATATAAAAAGCAGAGACATTACTTTGCCAACAAAGGTCCATCTAGTCAAAGCTATGGTTTTTCCAGTAGTCATATATGGATGTGAGGGTTGGACTATAAAGAAAGCTGAGTGCTGAAGAACTGATGTTTTTGACCTGTGGTGTTGGAGAAGACTCTTGAGAGTCCCTTGCACTGAAAGGAGATCAAACCAGTCAATTCTCAAAAAAATCAGTCCTGAATATTCATTGGAAGGACTGATGCTAAAGCTGAAGCTCCAATACTTTGGCCATCTGATGCAAAGCACTGACTCATTGGAAAAGACCCTGATGCTAGGAAAGATTGAAGGTAGAAAAAGAAGGGGATGAGAGAGGATGAGATGGTTGGATGGCATCACCGACTCGATGGACATGAGTTTGAGTGGGCTCTGGCTGTTGGTGATGGACAGGGAAGCCTGGCATGCTGTAGTCCATGGGGTCACAAACAGTCGGACACAACTGAGCAACTGAACTGAACTGAACTGAGAGGGGTGGGATGGGAGAGGGAAGGGAGGCTCTGATGGTGGGGGAGGAGGAATATATATATATGTATATATGTACATACACATATAATTATGACTGATTTGTGTTGTTGTACAGCAGAAACCAATACAACATTGTAAAGCAATTACTCTCCAATTGAAAAAAAAAAGAAATTACTACAGTTACAATCAGGATGTGAAGGAACCTCAAGGAACAGTGGGCAGACATTTACCTGCAGGCCAAAGCCAGACAAGGGAGTGGCTATGAGACCCAGAGACAAGGCAGGCTGGGTGGGAAGGACTCCCTTGGTAAAGCGAGGAAGCCAAAAGAATAAATACCCCAGCCCACCATCCTCCACGCTCTGAGCTCCTGCCAGCCAAACTCAACCAGAAACCAAAAGGCAAGGAAGTCCCTAGAAGTGAGTTTCCAGGGACAAAGAGCAAGGTGGCAGAGGATGACAGGCTCCAGAGGTACAGCAATCACACACCATTTCAGCCTGGCCCTTCAACTTCACGAGCAGTATGATATTCAGATACTGTTAGAGGCAAAACAACTTTACTTTCAACTTCTGTGGATGAGGAGTAGCTATTCTTTGCTGGTGGGAATACAGTCTAAGAAAAGCTACTTCTGGGGAAACAAGAAGAGGGTTTTAGTTGGACAAAAGAGGAATTCCTAAACATTTTTACTCTTTTTAAATATAGCAAATGAGTGACTTTTCTCAGAGTTGGACAACAGAAAAAAATTTTCATTAAGTTGCAACAAAATAGGGTTAGTGGAATTATGTAGAGAAACTCACTTCTGAGGCTTAGAGAAAAGAAGTAAGTTCCTTATATTTATTATAAAATATCTGGCTTTTCAAAGAAGTATCATGTATTATCTTATGTGTGCATGCATGCTAAGTCACTCCAGTTATGTCTGAATCTTTGCAACCCTATAGACTGTAGCCCACCAGGCTCTCCTTGCCTGGGATTCTCCAGGCAATAATACTGGAGTGGGTTGCCATGCCCTCCTCCAGGGGATCTTCCTGACAGAGGGATCAAACCTTATGTCTCTTATGTCTCCTGCATTGGCAGGTTGGTTCTTTATCACTAGCACCACCTGGGAAGCCCATATTATCTCATAGTACTCTTTTAAGGTAGTATTCTTATTTACTATCTTACAGATGAGGAAACTCAAATACAGAGTAGTCAAACCATTCTCAAAAAGGGCAGCAGAGAGCAAGGGACAAGGGATACATCCAGGCTGACCTTCTGATGCCCCACCCTAGTCTTCAGAACCAGGATATTTATCTGACCCTGGAGGTGAGCTCAGAAGGTCACAGTTACGAACTCAGCAACACTGAGTCCCAGATCTAACATGACTTCACTGGGTGACCTTGGGCAGTCCCTTCCCATCTTTGGCCTCAGTTTCTCCAATCATAATGTGAGCAAGTTGAACTAAACTTGCAGTTTTCAAACATTTTTAGCAGGAGAAATTTTTTGGATACAATCTTACAAGGCAACCAGCAACGTCTTCACTACAGAACTTTTCAGGGCTTTTAATAAGCACATATATTTCGTCCCTCTCCAGGCTGGTGATTTAATATACACTTGGGAAAACAACGATCCAGACAAGTGTTTCTCAGCCTTTTTATTCTTTTTTTTTTTTTAACCACAATCCATAGCCAGAAAGACAAGTTACATTATGATCCAAGATACACACACACACCCAACGTGTGTGGAAATGAATATACCTTTCCTTTCAATGACATAGAAAAGCAAGTTTCACCAAACGATATTTATCTTCACTGCATTCTGATACTATTTCCTTTTTTAATGTGTAAATTATGCATGAGAGTGTACATGACCATGTCAGTGTGTGTGACTGGGTCATGATTCAAAATTTATTTCTCTTTAAAGGCTACAGTCAAAAATGTTTGGAAACTGCTGTCTTGGGCTCCTCTCAGCTCCATGACCCCAGCCGTGCAGGCTGCTGGCTGCTTGTGGGTCTCCAAGACACAAATTAACTGATTATTCTTTTTAGGGTTTAAAGCATGGGAGACTCTGTGCCTCTCTGCACAGCTGAGTTGGGCCAGAGAATGTGGACAGGATGGAGTGAAGAAAGCTGGCACTGCCCGTGTCTGGGAGGTACAACTCAGAAACAAAGAGGGAGTTTGTCTCAAGGGCTGCCAACACCGCCTCATTCACAGGCTCTAAATTCATTCAGCCTCCACCGGCCCACAGGCATCCCCTCAGCCCAGGGGCCTGCCAGCCACTTTGACAAGGGGTTAGTGTCAGATCTGGGCAGCTCTCCCTACCCGATGTGATGGGCATTCAGTTCGCCTGTGAGAATCGGAAGCGGAGTCACTCTTGTCAGCTGAAAAACAACATCCTTCCCCAGTCACCCCGTGCGCTCCCTGCTCCCACCCCCACCCTCAAGGGAACCCAGGAACACAACGTATCTTGAGATGTGCGTCAGCCGTGGGAAAGGGCTCTGGCTGGCCTGGCTACTGTGTGCAAGTCACCAGAGGTCATCTCTCTTCATCCTCTTTCCCTCACTGGTCTCCTTTCATCTTACTTTGAAAGGGCTGCCCTTCCAGAGTCGGCCACCCTAAGCCACTCCACTGGGAGAGGAGAAAGCAAGTGGAAAACGTTAGCCCTTGTGTCAAGCAGTGCCCAGAGGACCTTGTGTCATAAATATGTGGCATCCCCTTTTATAGAGGTGAAGAGAAGGAGGCTTAGACAAGCTGCCACTCAAGTCTGTCTAGTTCCAAGGTTCCAGACCTACCACCAAGCCATGGGGAAGAGGTGGGTAACAAAATAGCAGATCACGCTGCAGCGAGTCCAGAGCAGCCTCAGACTTGGCACAATGGAGGCCAGTCACTCACAAAATGAAGCTCCAAGGTGCCTACACTAGGGCAGCCCAATACACCACCATGTGAGTTACCAGCCGAACGCTAATAATGGGGACAATGGTGTAAAACTACCCATTTTGCAACTGCACAGACTCAGGATATTTTTAGCTTATTTTCTAGAGCACTTTTAAGCTTATAGCAAAACTGAGCAGAAAGCACAGAGCTCTCACATACACCCCACACAACTATCACCAACCCCACTCCTCGCCACCTAAGACATCCCCCACTTGAGTGGTACGTTTGTTATAAATAATGCAACCTACGCTGACACATCATTATCACCCAGATTCCATAATTCACATCAGAGTTCACTTTATGTCATACATTCTACAAGTTTTGACAACTGGAGAGTGATGGGTAGCCACCATTATAGTATTATACAGAAGTTTCCCTGCCCTAAGTATCCTCTGTGTACCACCTGTTCAGCCATCTCTTCCTACCCCTGACAATCACCAATCTTTTTATTGTCTCCATAATTCTGTATATTAATGAAATTTAATTCATTTCAACTACCCAAAAACAAACATCCAGGCCCGTATGTTTCCACTGGACAATTCTACCAAGGGTTTAAATAAGAATTAGCACTAGTTCTACAAAAACTCTTCCAGAAAATAGAAGAGAATAGAATATCTCTCAGTCCATTTTATAAAGTTAATATCACCCTGATACCAAAACCTAATGAAAACAATACAAAAAAAAAAACCCTCACACACCAAAATTCCTCATAAATATAGATGCAAAAATTGCTAAACTATTAGCAAACAGAATTTGGTAACACATTAAAAGAATTATATACCATGGTATATAATTAGAATTATATACCGATTATATACCATGACCAAGATATATTCCAGGGATACAAGGCAAGTTTCAGTTCAGTTCAGTTCAGTCACTCAGTCATGTCCAACTCTTTGCAACCCCATGGACTGCAGCACACCAGGCCTCCCTGTCCATCACCAACTCCCGGAGTTTACTCAAACTCATGTCCATTGAGTCGGTGATGCCATCCAACCATCTCATTCTCTGTAATCCATTTCTCCTCCTGCCTTCAATCTTTCCAGAATCAGGATCTTTTCCAATGAGTCAGTTCTGTGCATCAGATGACCAAAAGTTTTGGAGTTTGAGCTTCAGCATGAGTCCTTCTAATGAATATTCAGGACTGATCTCCTTTAGGATGGACTGGTTTGATGTCCCTGCTGTCCAAGGGACTCACAAGAGTCTTCTCCAACACCACAGTTCAAAAGCATCAATTCTTCGGTGCTCAGCTTTCTCTATAGTCCAAATCTCACATCCATACATGACTACTGGAAAAACCATAGCTTTGACTAGACAGACCTTTGTTGGCAAAGTAATGTCTCTGCTTTTCAATATGCTGTCTAAGTTGGTCATAACTTTTCTTTCAAGGAGCAATCATCTTTTAATTTCATGGCTGCAGTCACCATCTGCAGCAATTTGGGAGCCCAAAAAAATAAAGTCTGCCACTGTTTCCACTGTTTCCCCATCTATTTACCACGAAGTGATGGGACTGCATGCCATGATCTAAGTTTTCTGAATGTTGAGCTTTAAGCCAACTTTTTCACTCTCCTCTTTCACTTTCATCAAAAGGCTCTTTAGTTTTTCTCCACTTTCTGCCATAAGAGTGGTGTCATCTGCATATCTGAGGTTATTGATATTTCTCCCAGCAATCTTGATTCCAGCTTGTGCTTCTTCCAACCCAGCATTTCTCATGATGTACTCTGCATATAAGTTAAATAAACGGGGTGACAATATACAGCCTTGACGTACTCCTTTTCCTATTTGGAACCAGTCTGTTGTTCCATGTCCAGTTCTAACTGTTGCTTCCTGACCTGCATACAGATTTCTCAAGAGGCAGGTCAGGTGGTCTGGTATTCCCATCTCTTTCAGAATTTTCCACAGTTTATTGTGATCCACACAGTCAAAGGCTTTGGCATAGTCAATAAAGCAGAAATAGATGTTTTTCTGGAACTCTCTTGCTTTTTTGTTGATCCAACAGATGTTGGCAATTTGATCTGGTTCCTCTGCCTTTTCCAAAACCAGACTGAACATCTGGAAGTTCACTGTTCACGTATTGCTGAAGCCTGGCTTGGAGAATTTTGAACATTACTTTACTAGAATGTGAGATGAGTGCAATTGTGTGGTAGTTTGAGCATTCTTTGGCATTGCTTTTCTTTGGGATTGGAATGAATACTGACCTTTTCCAGTCCTGTGGCCAGTGCTGAGTTTTCCAAATTTGCTGGCATATTGAGTGAAGAAGGTATACAGATGGTAAATAAGCATATAAAAAGTTGTTTGACATTACCAGGCTCCTCTGTCCATGGGAGTTTCCAGGCAAGAGTACTGGAGTGGGGTGCCATTGCCTTCTCCGTATTAACCATTAGGGAGATGCAAATTAAAACCATAGTGAGTATCGCTATACATCTATTCAAATGTCTGAAATCAAATGGTGAGGCCAAATGATACAGTTTCCAGAGAAACTGGATCATTCACACATTGTTGGTCAAATGTAAAATAATACACAACTCCAGAAAACAGTTGGCCATTTATTTAGAAATTAAATATGCAGCTACCGTGCAAACCAGAAATATCCTTCCCAGGCATTTATTCCAGAAAAATGAAAACTTATATTCACGTAAAAACCTGTACACAAATGTTTATAGCTGCTTTATTTGAAACAGTCAAAGCTAGAAACAACCCAGATGTCCTTCCAAATATTTTACAAATACCAACAATGCTGCTGCAATGATCATTGTTGTGACATGTCTTCCTATATGCACACAAGAGCTTGGCAGACACTGTTGGAGGTCTGCCCATAATCCATTTGCACCTTCTAAGGTTATTTCAGTGAGTGAGACAGACATAATCTCTGTTATTACAGAGCTCACATTTTGGAGGAGAGAGAGATAAGTAAACAAGTTTCTACAATTGATTCTTCAGTAGCAGGTTGTTATAAAACCATCAGTTCACTGCTACCTCAGCCCCAAAAGATGCCAAACTCAGTAGCTGAATTCACTTCATTTTGCAGAGAAGCCTAGAACTCTTCTATATAAAACTCATCACAAAACTTTTCAGAGGACTGGGTGATGGCCCCAGGAAACCTAATTAAATCTGACTTACTAGAAATCCAAATTCTGCTAAGGTTCTCTGATCAATGGTTCAAGGAACAGTTTGCCCCTGCCAACTTTAACAATATAATAGCCAGTTATTTAAAGCAAAAGTGAGTTTATTTGGGAATGGTCAAAGGAACTGCAATTCCAGATATAAGAACCAAGGAGGGAGGACGATAGGCAAGTCCAGAGAACAAAGAAAAGGAATTTGCTTTTATAGGGAAAGGGGGCAATTTGGAAGGGCTGTAATAACCAAAAAGTTCAGTGGAGAAAGCTGGGAGTCCAAAGCATGGAGATTGTTCATTGGTTGAACTGCTACAGTTTCTGATTGACCTGGCTGTCCTCTCACAGAGAGTTTTCTTCTTCCTGGTAAATTGTAGAGAACACCTGCCTGTCAAGAGATGTAGGCAGAAATCTCTTCCTGTTTAGAGTAATTGACATGTATGTGGGTGGGGAGGGGGTAGTTCCCCCTGCAAGCCTATCCTTACTCCAATTTTAGCTGAGGTTTCTTTAATTAATTCCACAGCTGATTTAATTTTGTTGTAAAAAGACTGACTTTTTACCTTTTTCTTGGACCAGTGCATTAGTGAGTCCACAGAGTAAAGGTCTATACACTAGAGTCAGATAATCCCAACTTCTCCACGTTTTCACAATAAATGACCTTTACTTAACTTCCTTAAGCCTCTGTTTCCTCTTGCAAAAAGGGACTTACTGAAAGTACCCACCTAAAAAGTCGGTTGTACAGATTAAATAAAATAATACATAGTAATGCACTCACCCCAATGCCTAGCACATAGCAGTTTCTCTGTTCTGTTCTGTGATAACAGTGAAGACTTCGGATGATTTCCTTAGGATGATTCTTAGTAGAAGTACAAATCAAAGAATGTAAACATTTTTAAATCTCATGAAACAGACTATAAAATTATTTTCTAAGAAGAACTAATCTACACTCTTGCCAGCTGAGTAGAGAACACTCATCTTTCCTTTCCTTGGTAGCTTTTTGTGCTCTCATTTTTAAATCTTTCTAATTTGATAGATAAAAATCTATATATTCCTTTCCTTTCTGACTCTTTGATTATCAGCAAGGTTGAATGATATTTTTTAAAACACCTTCTAGCTATTTTTCTTTCCCCCTTAGTAGATTGTTGATTAATATCCTCTTGTTGTTGTTCAGTTGCTAAGTTGTGTCCGACTCTTTGTGACCTCGTGGACTGTAGCACACTGGGCTCATCTGTCTGTGGGGCTCTCTACACAGGAATATTTGCCATTTCCTTCTCCAGGGATACTTCCCAGACCAGGGGTCGAACCCATGTCTCCTGCAAAAAAAAAAAAAAAAAAAAGGCTTCATTTTTATTGAGTTGTGGAAGTTCTTTATATATTATTGATTCTTTTCTGGCATTGTGAAGTTTAATAAATACGTGTGGAAGGGATGAGGGTGGTGCTACTGCTTTGTCACTAGAATGTAAGTAATATTTATAAGTTGATGTATGCAATCTTTAAGTCTTTTAATTCTGCATGGATGCTAGGGCTACCACTTCCTTTTTTTTTTACCCTTAACTAATAATACATCATTTTCCATCCTCCACAAACCTGAAGATACATTTTCTGTTTATCATTTCTAGGGTAGCTATAGTGGGATCCCATCAGTGCTCCTTTTCCTACCCAGTGAATGTGAATATTGCTGACAAAATTCTACTGTCCTCTTCTGAATGGAAGTGCCCTGGACCAAACAAGAGCAACCTCACCAGAGAGGCTACACAACTCCCTCCTCCACCCTACCTGTCCACCAGACTTCAACCAATAACTGATGGATATGTGGGTATAGGAGGCCCACTCCCTTACTCTGAGGTGAGACTAACCTGCAGTGCAATTTGTGTTCTAGAGCTCCCCTGTGAGAACCAACTGGAGCCAGGCTCTGGAGGAGACCAGCCTCACTTTTCTGCTCTGTCTTATGTCAGTTGTGGCACTTCCTTCCCCTGAGAGCATTCTCCCAGGAAATCCCTTCAATGAGAATCCCTCTCTCAGGCTCTGCTTCCTGAGAACTCAACTCAAGGCAGCAGCCCTTCTAAGAATAACTGTTTCCGTGTACCTTTGTCCTCCCAACCATTCTGAGTCACACTCTTCTATGGCCACCATGAGCATGTAGTTACTTGCTTCTCCTTGGAGGTTGAGTTAACCAAGTGATGGATTGTTTCAGTAGCTTGTTCAAGGTCATCCAGTACATTGGTTAATATTTACTGAGACCCCTGAAGCAAAGTGACCTGAATGTGAAATCTGGGCCATTACTTGGCACCCAGCCTTGATGAACTGAAATCTCACATCTCATGTGCCTCCTCAAGGTTAGTTCCTTTTCAGAAGAAATGATACACACTGATTCTACACCCCCAGTACAAAAATAGCTCACCCAGGGCCCCAAGAGGCTGGAATATGCTGGTTTGCACAATCATACAGTTAGAGCTGGAGAATACCATAGTGGTTATGTAGTCTTACAGATGGGCAAACTGAGGTCCAGAAAGGTGAACTTACTTATTCAAGGCCAGGAAGCATGATGGTACTGCCACTGCAAATGTTTCTGGCACAGAGGAAAACATGGGCTGAATCATAATTTCTTTGCCTTTGATTTCCCCACTATCTCCTCATCTAGAAACCCCCTTTCTGTTCCTTCCTTGCTACCCAAGTACAGCCCATGGCTGTTTGGCATGAAAGAAGCTCTCCTCTACCTCCCCACCAATCTTCCAGCCTTGACTCAATGGCCTCAGTTGGTCTTCCTGATTCCTATACCCTGCACCCTGCTGGTTCACGGCATCCACCTCAGCTGACCAAGACTTCAACAGCTTCTTGCTAATTTGTAGTTGTCTCGCTCCACCCTTCCCATCATTGCCCACCCCCTAACACAGGGGCCCCCAGTCTCTAGGGCACATACTGCTACCTTCTGTCAGATCAGCAGCTGCATTCAGTTCAGTTCAGTTCAGTCGCTCAGTCGTGTCCGACTCTTTGCGACCCCATGAATCACAGCATGCCAGGCCTCCCTGTCCATCACCAACTCCCAGAGTTCACTCAGACTCACGTCCATCGAGTCAGTGATGCCATCCAGCCATCTCATCCTCTGTCATCCCCTTCTCCTCCTGCCCCCAATCCCTCCCAGCATCAGAGTCTTTTCCAACGAGTCAACTCTTTGCATGAGGTGGCCAAAGTACTGGAGTTTCAGCTTTAGCAGCTGCATTAGATTAGAAATAAAGTGTACAATAAATACAACGCACTTGAATCATCCCAAAACCATTCTCACTCCAATCCCTGCTCTGTGGAAAAAATATCATCCATGAAATTGGTCCCTGGTGCCAAAAATATTTGGGACCTTTGTCTAACACACAAACAAACTCTGAAGACCTCTTAGGAAAACAGAGGCGCCAAGGTATGTACCCCCAAACTGTCTCCATCTGCAAGGAAATTTATATCTACACCCAGATACTTCCTCTTCCTTTGGCCCTTTTCCTTGTTCCTTCATCAGCTCCTGCTCCCTAGGGCCCAGCCCCTTGGAGTACACTGCCTTCTCTCTAATATTCAACCTCACTGTCTCACCTCTGCCTCAAATAAGCCAACGAGCTTGCTCAAGTTCCTCCCATGCCACACCCTGCAAACAAACCAACTAACAAATGTACCCTTGATTAAAAATATACAAAATGGTCTTAATGATCTGGATAACCATAATGGTGTGGTCACTTGCCTAGAGCTAGACATCATGGGGTGTGAAGTCAAGTGGGCCTCAGGAAGCATTATAACAAAGTTAGTGGAGGTGATGGAATTCCACTTGAGCTATTTAAAATCATAAAAGACAAAGTAGTGCTATACTCAGTATGCCAGCAAATTTGGAAGATTCAGCAGTGGCCACAGTATAGGAAAAGGTCAGTTTTCATTCCAATCCCAAAGAAGGGTTTTGCCAAAGAATGTTCAAATGTGGTAAAATTGGGCTCATTTCACATGCCAGCAAGATAATGCTCAAAATTCTTCAAGCTAGGCTTTAGCAATACATGATCTGAGAACTTCCAGATGCACAGGCTGGCTTTTGAAGAGGCAGAGGAACCAGAGATCAAATTTCCAACAATTGTTGGATAATGGAGAAAGAAAAGGAGTCCCAGAAAAACATCTACTTCTACTTCATTGACTATGTTAAAGCCACTGTGTATATCACAACAAACTGTGGAAAATTCTGAAAGAGATGGGAATACCAGACCACCTTACCTGTCTCCTGAGAAACCTGTATGTGAGTCAAGAAGCAATAGTTAGAATTGGACATGAAACAACAGACTGGTACCAAATTGGGAAAGGAGTTTGACAAGGCTGTATATTGTTACCTTTTTTATTTAACTTATATGCAGGGTGTGTATGTGTGTGTGTGCATGCGCATGTGTGTGCTAAGTTGCTTCAGTCATGTCCAACTCTTTGCGACCCTATGGACCATAGCCCACCAGACTCCTCTGTCCATGGGATTCTCTAGGCAAGAATACTGGAGTAGGTTGCCATGCCCTCCTCTGGGGTATCTTCCCAACCTAGGGATCGAATCTGTATCTCTTATATCTCCTGCACTGGCAGGCGAATTCTGTACCACTAGTGCCAACTGGGAAGCCCTATATACAGAGTACATCATGAGAATGCCAGGTTGAATGAATCACAGCTAGAAAAAGATTGCTGGGAGAAATATCCACAACCTCAGATATCCAGGTGATACCATCCTAATGGCAGAAAGTGAAGAGGAACTAAAGAGCCTCTTGATGAGGGTGAAAGAGTGAAAAAGGATGGCTTGAAACTTAACATTAAAAAAAACTAAGATCATGGCATCCAGTCCCATCACTTCATGGCAAATAGAAGGGGAAAAAGTGAAAGCAGTGACAGACTTTATTTTCTTGGGCTCCAAAATCACTGCGGACTGCAATGATGATGGCTGCCATAAAATTAAAAGATCCTTGCTCTTTGGAAGGAAAGCTATGACAAACCTAGACAGCATATTAGAGACAGCATAACAGAGATATCACTTTGCTGACAAAGGTTCATATAGTGAAAGTTATAGTTTTTCCAGTAGTCATGTACATATATGAGAGTTGGACCATAAAGAAGGCTGAGCACCAAAGAATTGATAATTTCAAATTGTGGTGTTGGAGAAGACTCTTGAGAGTCCCTTGGACTGCAAGGGGATCAAATTAGTCAATCCTAAATGAAATCAACTCTGAATATTCATTGGAAAGACTAATGCTGAAGCTGAAGCTCCAATACTTGGCCCACCTGATGCAAGAGTCAGTTCATTGGAAAAGACCCTGATGCTAGGAAAGATTGAAGGCAGGAGGAGAAGGGGATGACAGAGGATGAGATAGATAGATAGCATCACTGACTCAATGGACGTGAATTTGAGCAAACTCCAGGAGAGAGTGCAAAACAGAGAAGCCTGGCTTGCTACAGTCCCTGGGGCTGCAAAGAGTCAGACATGACTTAGGGACTGAAAAACAACAACAACAAATGGCAATAATAATTCCCATCTCACTGGGTTACTGTGAAGATCAAATGAGGCAAAAAATGAAGAGTGCTTAAAATGTTTTTTTTTTTTGGTTAGATCTAGGTTGTTGTGGGGTTTTTTTTGTTATCAAGCCTTTATTGCCTATCTTGACTTCTTATCTGACCACCAGACTGTTATCTTAATTTGGATATCCCACAGGCAACTCAAATACAGGATATTCAAGATTCTGTGATCACCAGGCACCACCTCCACCACTTCCTCTCTCACTTTATCACCCACTAACTGACTCTTCCTATATCCTTCCTCTCAGCACCTGCCCTGCCAAACGCCACTCTCTCAAGCAATACACCTAAAAGATGGTCAGCTATTCCAATTTCCTTGGGACGTAGGGAGTTGCCAAGACATAGGACTTTCAGTTTTAAAACTGGTAGAATCCCACTACCGTATGATCCATCAATACCGCTCCTAGGCCTACGTCCAGAGATAACCATAATTTGAAAAGATACATGCACCCCATCATTCATTGCAGCACTATTTAAAACAGCCAAGACATGCGGGCACCCTAAGTGTCCTCTGACAGAGGAGTGGATAAAGAAGACGTGGTATGTAAATACAATGGAATATTACTCAGCCATAAAACAGAAGGAACTAATGCCGTTTGCAGAAATATGGATGGACCTAGAGATTATCACACTGGGTGATGTAGACAGAAAAGGACAAGTATCATATGATCTATTTATATATGGAATCTAAAAAAAAAATAGTACAAATGAACATCTTTATGAACCACAAATAGAGTCACAGACATAGAAAAAAAACTTATGGTTATTGGGAAAGAAGGGGGAGGGATAAATCTGGATATTGAGATTGACATATACGCAGTGTGGTACATGCCAAGTTTGCTTCAGTCGTGTCAGACTCTTTATGACCCCATGGACTGTAGCCCACCAGTCTCCTCTGCCCATGGGATTCTCCAGGCAAGAATACTAGAGTGGGCTGCCATGTCCTCCAGGGAATCTTTCCAACCCAGGGATCGAACCTATGTCTCCTGCAACTCCTGCATTGCAGGTGGATTCGTTACTGCTGAGCCACTGGGGAAGCCCATATACCACTAGTAGATATAAAATGGGCTTCTCAGGTGGCGCCAGTGGTAAAGAACCCACCTGCCAATATAGGAGACGTAAGAGATGTAGGTTCGATCCCTGGGTCAGGAAGATTCCCCTGGAGGAGGGCATGGAAACCCTATTCTTGCCTGAAGAATCCAATGGATTCTCTAATATTCTTGCCTGGAGAATCCAATGGACAGAGAAGCCTGGCAGGCTACAGTCCATAGGGCCACAAAGTGTCTGACATGACTGAAGCAACTCAGCATGCACACATATATAATAGATAATAAGGATCTACTGTATAGAGAGGGAACTCTACTCAATACTTGGTAATGATCTATATGGGAAAAAATCTTTAAAAGGGTGGGTATATGTACATGTATAATTAATTCACTTTACTGTTCACCTGAAAGTAACACAACATTGTAAATCAACTGTACTCCAGTAAAATTATTTTAATAAACACTGGTAAAATTCCAGGCCAACCAGGACAAGTTGGTCACCCTAATTCTTGATCCTTCCCTTCCCTCAACTTCCCACATCCATTTACCACTCGCTTCTGTAAGCTCTACCTCCTGATCCATCCCTTCATTCCACTGCCACCAACCATGCCTTATCTTAGAGCTTCTTGGCTTCTGCTTGTGGTTTCCTTGAATCCACTTTTGCCTCCCTCCTGTCATTTCATCTAGGGTGACCTTTCTGAAAGACATTAAGTCTAATGGCATAAATCTCCTACTAGGATTTTTCAATGGCTCCTTGCCTCCTGTATGATCAGGCCACCCAAGATGGCTGTTCTCTTGCTCTCTGTACTTCCCCCTGTAGGAATTACCCTTACTGCTTCACCTACACCCTCTTCCCATGACTGAATTTCCCTCTTCATCATAGAGCCTAGTGAGTAAATGCCTACACACTTTCCCCCAGCCCCAGCTAGTGATTGCTCTAATCTTTAGATCTATGGTAGCTTATCAAAGTGGTGGTAAGGGATGTGTCCCTCCCCTGGTTTCCCTGGTAACCAATGAGACATCAATTCCCCCTATAACTGGTAACCTCCTTCTCCCCTTAGTAGCAAAGACTGCTGCCATGTCCTGCCTGCCATCTGCCATTCATAGTGGGATGTCGCTCCAGAACACTCTTGCTTCAGATGTGTAATATCCTCCATCTAGTGAACAATTGGTGTCTCTGTCACTGACTCCCAGCTCTTTCTTCTGCTTGGGGCTGGGCAAGTCCAGGGCTTGTAGGCGTAGGGGGTATAGCCCAACAGCTCCCCTTACCCCTACTGTTAGTCCCAACTCTTTACCACAACTGGGGTTCTGATATGTCAAAATTCCACTGATAGGCCACTATTTGTAAGTATTTTAATATTTTTTATAATTCTGCACTCCTTTGCATAAAATGAGTCACAAATGTTGTATTGACCTAATGTGCATAACTATGATGTGAATGAGAACACATTTTGACCAGAGTTCCTCTTAACATGGGTTAAGTATCTTTGTTGGCAAAATACATGATAAATGCTTGGGCTAGGGTTGGTTTGTCTCTCCCATGTGAGATGGGGAGGAATTTTTGTGCAGGACAGAAGGAAGAAAAGGAAAAGAGAAGAAAAATGGAGGAAATAAAACTGGGAGGCAGCAGAGGCTATGTGTCTGGGATGTGCCTGGGACCTGCATTACCTGCCCCCATCCATCATCAGTAGCATTTTACTAAGTTCATGAAAGAATCAGTGTCTGTGTATTGTTTGTGGAACTTGGTGAAAGCCCTGGGCTTTGTTTCTGCTTTGACTTGGAGCAGCGCAAAGCAGCAAGTGGAAGAAGTGATCTGAGGCAGAGAGAAACGATGCAGAGGCCTTGTGATGTCACAGGCTGTGGAATTCAGCTTCTGGTCAAGGTTACTCAGACTTCCCAAGGATGGGGAGTCCCAGCTGGTACCCATATTGCACAAACCCTTTCCGAAACACATCTTCATCTCTGCAAGTCCTGGTTTGGGTTCAATATGAGCTTGACACCGAGAACAGAGGAGAAGAGCAATCTGTCTTCAGGACAGGTCTGCTGCTGCTAAGTCACTTCAGTCGTGTCCAACTCTGTGCGACCGCATAGACAGCAGCCCACCAGGCTCCCCCATCCCTGGGATTCTCCAGGCAAGAACACTGGAGTGGGTTGCCATTTCCTTCTCCAATGCATGAAAGTGAAAGTGAAAGTCACTCAGTCATATCCGACTCTTAGCAACCCCATGGACTGCAGCCCATCAGGCTCCTCCATCCATGGGATTTTCCAGGCAAGAGTACTGGAGTGGGGTGCCATTGGGTCTTAACAAAACTCGACCATCTCCCTCTGACTCTGGGAAAGCTTGTGGCGGCTACACCTTCCCACCTCTCTGCTCTGCTCAGGGCTCCCATTCCCCTCTTCCTTGTCAAATGCGTCCATCTTGTGTATTCATCCCCAAATTTTATCACCAAGGACCCCTGCCATTTCTCCTCTCCTCCCCCATCCCAGCCATATTTTGAAAGAGTTTATTGACCAGACTGCATTTACTCACAGTTCAACCATTTTCCCATATTTTGGCAATCAAATGCTATATAATCATCAATGGAGATTTCTGATTTGCTTGAGACAATAAAATTAGTGCTGAGTTGATATAGCTCCAGATCAAAGCAAAGAAACTTTATAGTTTAATGATAGCTAATGTTTACAGATACCTTACCACGTGCCAGGCCGTAACCCACTGTGTGTGTGTGCTAAATCATGCCTGCTCCTCTGTCCATGAAAATTTTCAGGGACGAATACTGGAGTTAGTTGCCATTTCCTACTCCAGGGGATCTTTCTGACCTACGGATCAAAACTCTGTCTCCTGCATCTCCTGCATTGGCAGGCAGATTCTTTACCACTGCACCACCTGGGAAGCCCAGTAAGCCACCGAGATGGGCATCATTATTATTAATTCCAGTTTACAGACAAACAGAAGAGATTTGTTTGCCCAGCATCACTTAACAAATGGGTAACAAAGCTGGGATTCGAATCAGGTGTTTCTGATAACAGAGCCAAATTTAACTATCCTTTTTCTGACAAAGGTCAGCAAAACCAAAGCTACGGTTTTTCCAGTAGTCATGTACAGATGTGAGAGTTGAACCATAAAGAAGGCTGAGTGCTGACAAATTGATGTTTTGAAGCTGTGGTGTTGGAGAAGACTCTTGAGAGTCCCTTGGACAGATCTAACGAGTCAATCCTAAAGGAAATCAACCCTGAATGTTGATTGGAAGGACTGATGCTGAAGCTGAAGCTCCAATACTTTGGCCAGCTGAGGTGAAGAGCCGACTCATTAGAAAATACTCTGATGCTGGGAAGGATTGAGGACAGGAAGAGAAGGGGACGATAGAGGATGAGATGGTTGAAGGGCATCACTGACTCAATGGACATGAGTCTGAGCAAACTCTGGGAGATAGTGAAGGATGGGGAAGGCTGGCGTGCTGTAGTCCATGCGGTTGCAGGGTCAGACACAACTTAGCCACTAAACAAAGAACAACAACTATTGCCAAGGTTATCAAACATGCTTTAAAAGTAATTAATTTCCATCATGCTTTGTGAAATACAGCACAGATTTGGAGCCCCTCTATTACTAGTCCTAAAATTTCAGACGAGGAAATGCTATAATAAACAAATCCCTCTCAGTCATCAAACAGTCATCACTTATTGTTTCAGTGTCTTCAAGATGCTAGTTTTACAATTTAAATCTAGATAGCTTTTTTAAAATCTCTTTTTAAAAACTTGGTTCAATACACTCTTACTTTTTTAAATTGAATACTATATTTAAACTACTCTGCCCCAAAATACAACAGAGCCTTCATACACTAATCATTTGCATAACTCTGACAATTTCTATTCCCTATTGGTGTACAGATATCAATTTTCCTTAGCCTTGAGAAGTATGTGTATAGTCATTGCAGGACTATTTTGCTTTCTGTCCTTTCTACTAAATATAGTTTTAGATGTTCTCCATTGACATGATTCATGTATTGGTCTTTTAAAATTTATTCTATTACGTTAATGTGTGGTAGTTGGCTCCTTCACTGTCCAATTTGAGGTCATAGAGCTATGTGATAAGTATAAGCTATAAATACTTTTGGACTTTAGTTTTAACAACTAACCTTCTTTTCTTTCTAAAATTACTTACTTTAGGACCTTTTCCCAGTAGTGGGACTTCCAGGCCAAAGAGTAGCAAGGCACAATGGGGAAAATATGGCCATTGAAGTTAGGCCTCTATTTGAATTCTTTCCTCATCACTTACCCTCAGGTGGCTTCAGACATGTTGCTTAATTTCTTCCTAAGCATCATAAATAGAATGATAATAACACCATCCCCACAGGGTAGTCACAAGGATTAACAATAAAAGACATCAAATATATAATATACCCTAATTAAATGGAGGCAGCTGTTGTACTAATAATTTAAGGATTTTTTTTACCAGCTTATTTTCCAGCTTGCACAATAAATAGTTTAATTATTAATTAAGACTTAAAAATTGAGATTGATCATGGTTTAAAGTGCTTTCTCTTTAAGGTATTTTCTTTGTGATCAGGATTCCCAGAGATAGCACAACTTAATTCAAATGTCAACAGTGGAATTTATCAGCTTATAATGAACTATGGAAGGGAAGGCTAGTATTGATTAACACCACCTGTGGTTTGCCTTCACATTCATGCCATATTAACAGCTACCATTTATTGGTCACTATCTCCATGCCAGGGCACAACACAAAAAGCTATATTGTGTTTTCTGATTTGATCTTCACAGCCCTATGAGTTATGAGTCACAATAACCATTTTAGAGATGAGAAAACTGAGTCACAATGAGGTTATATAAACTGGATGAGGCGATACAGACTGAAGAGGTTGCATTCAGTTCCAAACCCAGGCCTTCATGACCCCAAAGCTTATGATTTGTCTTTCACACCAGGCTGCTTCCCAGTGAACTGGATAAATATCTATAATCATTAACATGTCAACCTACAGGGAGTATTCTGGGTCATACTTGGATCTCTCTAGAATCCACTGTTTTCATGATCATTCTTTGCTAGACCTCCTAACTGGAAATCATTGTGTAATTTTATATTCTCATCCTCAAGGCAAAAATTTCAGCTCCCCTATCTTCAGCTTTAAACACACTTCTCCTACTTATTTGGGCTTCCCTGGTGGCTCAGTTGGTAAAGAATCAGCTTGCAATGCAGGAGACCTGGATTCAATACCTGTTAAGATTCCCTGGAGGAGGTCATGGCAACCCACTCCAGTATTCTTGCCTGGAGAATCCCCATGGGCAGAGGAGCCAAGCAGGTTGCAGTCCATGGGGTCACAAAGAGCTGGACACTGAGCAACTAAGAACTGCTACTTACTGACCTTGGGCAAGTTTCTTAACCTCCTTCATCCTCAACTTTCTAATCTATAAAGTGGGAATAACAATAGAACACAGCTTAAAGGGCTATAACTTTAAAAAGTAAATGAGCTAATATATAGACGAATCCCTAGACAGTACCTGGGACCTAGTGAGTGTTTAATAAATGTTACCTATTATTATAGAAATAATAAATTGTTATTAAATGAGGAACTAACCTATTTACAGCTTAGGTGTCCTTGTTGTGATCACTGTCTTCCCCTGCTTGCTTTCCCAATCATATCATCCTTGGTACAAAAGCTATTTGGAGACTATTTCTGCTTAAGGATAGGAATTTGGGAAGAAAGCAAAGTTAAATCAATCAGGTCGTAAAAATTCCTCTTTGCCAAGATGTCTCTGAGCTAGGCCTGCTGGCACTCAGAATATATGAACCAAGGGGAAATGAAGGGTGCAGTTGCTGTCAGACAATCCCGTTGCCAAGATCAATCTCTAGCCTGGAGTCAGAGCTCGCCTCCTCCGTGAGAAGGCAAGCTGGACTGGACAAGGAGCCTCAGAGGCCCCTGCAGAGGTCAGGCCCACATCCCCAAGTATCACCCAGCCTGGCATTACCACCAGGAGAGTGAAGACACTAGACAGGTCCCTTCTCTCAGGGCTGGTCTTGCTGGGCCAGGATGGAACAAATCCATTCCTAAACAAGCCAGAGGGGTGTTTCCCCCCATACCCAGGGGCCACGTAACAATGCTAGGTTATCAGAACAGTCATGACTGAGCCAAAACCAAGGCTGAGAAAAAGAGTCCAGCCTTTCAGGTCAAGGAAAAGCAAGTGATAAAGCCCTGAGAGAGGAAGTTGGTAGAAGAGTGACCAGAAAGTCACTGTGAGCTGGACAAGTAGAGAGCCAGGGTGAGAGTGGCTCCAGGTAAGGCTGCGAGGTTGGGGGGACACAGCCCTCAGGACCTTCTATCTGTGTTGACCATGTTCGTTTTCATCCTAAAGTTAATGGAACATTTTAAGCTGAGAGACATGATCGGATTTGCATTTTATTTCTTTCTTTATGGCTGCACTGGGTCTTCGTTGTTGCATGCCCGCTTTCTCCAGTTTTGATGTACAGCGCTTCTCACTGCAGTGTCTTGTTGCGGAGCACAGCCTTGAGGGTACGACAGCTCAGCAGCTGCAGCTCCAGGCTCTAGAGCGCAGACTGAATAGTGGCAGCACGTGGGCTTGGTTGCTCCACAGCATGTGGGATCTTCCCAGCCCAAGGAGCGAACTCGTGTCCTCTACATCGGCAGGCAGATTCTTAACCACTGGACCACCAGGGAAGTCCTCAGATTTGCATTTTTTTCTAAACGATTCACTCAAGAAATACTCTTGAGTACCTACAACAAATTATGTGTGATATTAAGAAGAGACTGTGGAAAAAATAACACTTAATGAGCACTCAGTCTTGCAGGGCAATAAGGCTAGTCACAAAGGCAGAAGATGGTGTTTCTAAGAGAGGGATCTGGAAAGCTTCATGTAGAAGTGGGAGAGGCACTTATACACTTAGGTATAATGTAGCCTAATGTAATATAGACATCGTAGAGTGTTGCCACTAGTGTCTGATGGCCAGCACCCAAAACCTGGCTTTACCACTTACATGAGAGTTGTAAGACCTTGAGCAAATTGCTTAACCTCTTTGTTTCTTCTTCTTTTTAAAAATATTTATTTGGCCGTGCCAAGTCTTAGTTGTAGCACATTGAGGTCTTAGATCTTCAGTGTGACTTATGAACTTTAAGTTTTGGGAAAAGAACTCTTAGTTGCAGAATTTGGGATCTAGTTCCCTGACCAGGAATTGAACCCGGGCCCCCTGCATTGAGAGCATGGAGTCTTAGCCACTGGACCACAACAAAAGTCCCTACCTCTTTCTTCATTTGTATTATTTTCATTTGAGCCAAACTTTAAAAGAGAAATAGGATTTGGACATTCAGAGATGGGGGAAAGAGAATATAGATGGGAGATGGGATGGGGATGAACATCAGGGAAAGGCTTGAACATGAAAGAGCAAGGCAGCTTCATTTGTCCAGAGACAATGTGTGAGAAGAACTGTGAAATCGAGAAGAACATTAACACATATTAAATTTTTAGCAGGTGCCAGAACTCTGCACACATTAATACGTTCATCTTCATAACAACCCCACAAGGTGGGATTTCTTCCATTTTACATGCAAGGAATTTGGTGCTCTGAGACACTGAGCAGTTTGACTAAGCTTGTAAGCAGAAGAGAGAGGATCTGAACTTGAATCATCTCGCTCCAAAGTTCACACCTGTTCCACTATGACCACACTTCCAACCCACCCCCCCCCCACCCCACACACATACAAACACACACCACCAGAATGGGACCGCATCTTCTCCTGAGCAAATGCCCCATGCCCCCCAAGGACATAGAGCTATGATCATTGAGGACATTTCAGAACCCGATCCATACCTGGGACAATAATTCTGGAAAAGAAAGAAAGTGAAAGGGAAGTCACTCAGTCGTGTCTGACTCTTTGCAACCCCATGGACTGTAGCCTACCAGGCTTCTCTGTCCATAGGATTCTCCAGGCAATAATATTGTAGTGGGTTACCATTTCCTTCTCCGGGGGATCTTCCCAACCCAGGGATCGAATCCGGGTCTCCTGCATTGGAGGCAGACGCTTTAACCTCTGAGCCACCAGGGAATTCTGGAAAAGTAATTCCAAAAACTGCTTTGAGTGAAAAAATATTGTCAGGTCATGCACAATGACTTCCAAAGTGGGAGGCTCTTCAGGGAGTTCCATGTTCATTTGGATGTGTAAGCTCTATGGTGGTTTTTAAAGCAACAGTCACGTTGCTTAACATTCACACCACTTGGTTACCTTGGAGTAGTAACAAATTAAGCCAGAGTCAGCTATTCACGCTGAATGATTTTATAAAGCTTGCTTTGCTCCCACAGCTTGACGACTTTAAATGCAAGCTACTTGCCTAAAGAAGCAGATATGATGGAAACTGCATTAAAAGAAGGTGCGATAAATCAGTTCCAAGATCCTGGACCCTTTCCTTCCAAAATTCCCTTATTCATTGATTCTCCTAGATTTCAGTCCAGTAAAAAACAAAAGACGTTGTAGAGTGTGGGCAAGAAAATGTTACTTTTGTCCAAAAAGAACCATCAATGACTGAAATGTACCTTTCATACTGCAGAGTAAATTCTACCAGGAAGAAACAAACAAACAAACCAACATGTCTTTGAGAATGACAATGGACAGGTGAGAGAGAATTGACATTTGGTGAGTTTAAAAATAGATCCTCCAATAGAAAGAGCATCTGCTAAAAATACAAACCAGCGCAGGCCTTGCGCATTCTGAGAGCTCTGAGCAGGTTATTAGGCTACTCAATAATGCCCTATTTTTAGGGCTGTGGAGCCGGGAAACACTGGCTGGCTTCAGCAGCTCAAATCAACACATAATGCAAGGACATGCAGATTAGTCTCTAAAGTACCTGGAAGTAAGGGCTTGTAGTCCTGGAGAAAGTTTTCTAGGGCAAAGTGATGATGTAGTAGCTTTTATAAGTTGCTGAGGTTAATGGAAAGGTGGAGTGGGGTGATGACTGGATCCATTCTTATTTTGCTGATGCACACATGGATTGTTAACATTGGCAGGATCGTTAAGACTGGACATTAGATGTTGACTGGCTCTCGGGATCTGAACCTTCTGATTCCTCCCCTGGGAAAGTCCCCCTTTTAGGAGGGTTGATGGCCAACGGAGCCTGCCTCCATCTCTAGGAAGCTGTCTTCCCAGTCCCCCACCCTCATCCCCACACCTGCCCCCACACACCAGGCATGGCAGATGCATCTGCTCAGGTTTTTGAATCAGAAGCTTATGACGCAAAGGAAAGAGAGCAGAGCATTCTTTCCGAGGGTAGCAAGCAAAGGCAGCAAGATCCAGTTCCCAAGGGCAGCACAGACAGTGGTGCCAACAGGGGTAGCCGTGCCCACTCCTGGCAGGGACACAAGCTGTGACGCCACAACTGAGTGGCATTGTAGCTGTGCTGGCTTCAAGGGAGCCTGGCTCCTCAGTGAGGCGCTGCCCAGGCTTTGCCCATACAATCCTCCCTGTTCTTACCGGTTCTCTCCGTCTGGTTCTTCGGGCTTCCTGGGAACCCTGTGAGCTGGCTGATAGCCCTTCAATCAGTTAAGTTTCTGTTTAAATTGCCCAGAGGCAATATTTGTTCTTTGCAACGAAGAACCCTGACTGCTGTAATAATGTAGCACTGTTATTTTACAAATTAAATTAAGAATGAGAGGGAAAAACACACAGCTAGTTAGCATCAAATCCAGGCCTTAAAAACTGTCTCCTGACAGTTTGGGCACATGGCACAGCTTTTCAGAGGCGCAGAGTGCGTCTGCAGACATGCCTTCTGTCCCCAACAGGCCCTTTCAGTTGTCTCCTGCCCAGAGGTTTCCACTGTCCTGGCCCACCCACCTAATTGTCTACCTCTTTCCCATGCATGAAGTCACCTCAGTCATGTCTGACTCTTTGCAACCATATGGACTGAAGCCCACCAGGCTCCTCTGTCCATGGGATTCTCCAAGCAAGAATACTGGAGTGGGTAACTATACCCTACCCCAGGGGAGCTTCCCAACCCAGGGATTGAACCCACACCTCTTATGACTCCTGTGTTGCAGGTGGGTTATCACTAGGGCTACTTGGGAAGCTTTCCCCACATCTTACCCAAGTCATTCCAAATGTCATAAACCACTTACCCTCAGTCACTCTCCCCCTGAGCCCTTCCAGATTACAAAGTCTCCTTTCTTCCAGAACATATTTATTGAGTACCTACTATGTGCCTGACACTGCATTAAGCACTACGAGTCCCATAGACAGAAAACAGAAGTGGACTCAGATACCATGAGCAGCACAGTATAGAGGGGAAGACAGATAGGAATCAAATAATCATGCAAGCGTACACGAAGAAAGAAAAGCATAAGAAGCTGTTGTGACAGCATGTGACTGAGGGTTCTTATCTAGTGTAGAATTCAGGAAGAGCTCCCTGAGAAGGAAGCATTTGAAATGAGATCTAAAATCGATTAAGGTCATTTGGTGACAAAAGGGGAGAGAGAATTCTAGGAAGGATTAGCACTCCACAGGTCCTGAAACAGAAGCACAGAAGTGGGAACCACAAAAGAAAGTCAATGTGTCAGAGCAAGGGATAGAGTGGAAAGGGCTGGGCTGAGATGTGGGAGGATGGAACTGGGGCATTTAGGGCCTTGTTAAGGATTTTGCTCAGAGCAACAAGCAGCCACTGAAAGATCCAAAGCAAAGGAGGGACATGGGGCATGCTCTAGTTTGCAAAGATAGCTGTGGCTGCTCTGTGGAAAATGAACTGGAGAAGAGATGACAGTGAACATATGCAAACAAATTAGCAGTCCATCACCATGGTTCCAGGGGGAAGTGACGATTGCACTGGAGAAGGAGAGAGGTGATCAGACTGGAGAGAGCTATGAGTAAAAATCCACAGGACTTGGTGTTTGGGGAGACTGCAGAGAAGATATTGAGAATGATGCTACATTTCTGGATAGATAGTAGAGTTATTTGCCAGAATAGATATTGTATTTTTTTTTAAAAAAGGTCAGTTTTGACACACGACACCATGAGTTTGGTATTAAATAAACTGAAGTTGTAATACCTTTGAGGCATTCCAACGGAAATGTCAACATATATGGATCTGAGGCTCGGGAGAAAGGATTGAGCTAAAATATGCATCTGAGTATCATTATTACATAGATGATCATTGAAGCATGCATGCAGATGAGTTCACTTGGGGAGAGAGTATAAAGGAACAAGACAAAGAGAGTTAGGAAAAGACTTTAAGAGTTACACCATTTATGCAGCACTATTTGCAACAGCCAGGACATGGAAGCAACCTAAATGTCCATGGACAGATGAATGGATAAAGAAGATATGGTACATATATACCATGACATATTACTCAGCAATCAAAAGGTATGAATTTGGGTCATTTGTAGTGATGTAGATAGACCTGGAGTCTGTCATACAGAGTGAAGTAAGTCAGAAAAAGAAAAACATATATTGCGTACATATGGAATCTAGAAAAATGGTACCAAAGAGCCTATTTGCAGGGCAGGAGTAGAGACACAGACTTACAGAACAGAATTGTGGACACAGCAAAGGAAGGTGAGGGTAAGACAAATTGAGAGACATATATACACTAGCATATATAAAATACTTACATGCAGTAGACATATATACAGTACCATGTGTAAAATAGCTAGCTAGGGGAAGCTGCTGTACAGCACAGGGAGCTCAGCTCAGTGTTCCATGATGACCTAGAGGGTAGGATAGAGGGAGAGGGAGGCTCAAGAGGGAGGGGATATACGTATACATACAGCTGATTCATTTCATTGTACAGCAGAGACCAACACAACACTGTGAAACAATTACACTCCAATGAAAAAAAAAAATTACACCATTTAAAAATCACAGAGAAGAAGGTGATGTAGCCAAAGAAAGAGAAAAACCCCTAAGATTCCGAAAGCCTGTATTCAAGCAAGTATACCTGAAATTCCTTGGCCTGGCTGCTGACCAGGATAGTATTTGCTGACAGAACAACAGCACATGGATACTCGGGGCTTTGAGCTTTGGAGTCAGACATTTTGTCATTCTGCTTCTGATTTAGAAGCCCTAAACTCCCAAGAAATCAGGTCCCAGAGAGACGAAAAGGCAGAATACAGAGAGTTTTTAGGGCAGTGCAACCGCTGTGTGTGATAATGGTGGATACATGTCATTGTACATTTGTCCAAATTCATAGAATATACAACACCAAGAACGAACCTTAATGTAAACTTGAACTTTGAGTAATAATGGTGTGTCAGTGTAGGTTCACCAGTTATAACCAAGGTACCACTTCAGTGCAAGATGTTGATACTGGAGGAGGCTATGCATATGCAGCAGCAAATATATGAGAAATCTCTTGTGCTCAGTACTTCTGTAACCTAAAACTGCTCTTAAAAAATAAAGTTTATTTAAAAAAAAAAGAAGGAGAAAAACCAGGTGAATGCTTCACAAATGCCAAGTGAGCAAGTGGAGCTGGTGTCCATGGCATCAAATGCTACTGAGAGGTCAGGTAATCTGGGGATTGAAAAGTTGCCAGTTGGCTCAAGAGATGTGGAGGCCATTGTTAATCTTAGGGAGGATCATTTTGATGGTGGCATGAGTGGAAGCCAGGATGAAGTGAGTTGAGAGATGAGTGACTGGGAGGTAAGAAAATAATGACGGCAAGAAAAAAAACCGTTCTTGTGTGAAGTTTCACTACACAGAGAAAGAGGACACATGGAGCAGTGGGGGAAATGAACTTTAGGGGGAATTCTTTAAGATGTACAAGGCTTGAGCATCCTTAAATGCGGCGGAAAAGCATACATTGGAAGAAAGAGGTTGATCATTACGGACCTAAACACTGTTGATGGGTAAAGTTAACATCACCCATCTCCCAGGAAATATTGATATTTTTGGATGGATATTTGATCTAACCCAAGTAATAGATGATGTGGGACTTTCTAGGTTATTGCATTGCCCAAGGCAGAGTTCACTGTTCTGTCCTGTGTCTCCAACACTTGATTAGTGTCTTTCGTAGTACTCCCAATGTTGCAATGTGATTTACCACTTGTTTCTCCCACTCATTGTACGTTCCTGGATTTGTATGTTGTACATTATATGTTTTGTATTTTACTCATCTTTATACCCCTGGCCTAACTTTATCGGTTCAGTTCAGTCGCTCAGTCATGTCCGACTCTCTGCGACCCCATGAACTGCAGCACACCAGGCCTCCCTGTCCATCACCAACTCCTGGCATCCACCCAAACCCATGTCCATTGAGTCAATGATGCCATCCAACCATCTCATCCTCTGTCGTCCCCTTCTCCTCCTGCCCTCAATCTTTCCCAGCATCAGGATCTTTTCAAATGAGTCAGCTCTTTGCATCAGGTGGCCAAAGTATTGGAGTTTCAGCCTCAACATCAGTCATTCCAATGAACACCCAGGACCGATCTCCTTTAGGATGGACTGGTTGGATTTCCTTGCAGTCCAAAGGACTCTCAAGAGTCTTCTCCAACACCATAGTTCACAAGCATCAATTCTTCGGTGGTCAGCCTTCTTTATAGTCCAACTTTCACATCCATACATGACCACAGGAAAAACCATAGCCTTGACTAGACGGACCTTTGTTGGCAAAGTAATGTCTCTGCTTTTGAATATGCTATCTAGGTTGGTCATAACTTTCCTTCCAAGGAGTAAGCGCCTTTTAATTTCATGGCTGCAGTCACCAACTGCAGTGATTTTGGAGCCCAGAAAAATAAAGTCAGCCACTGTTTCCACATCTATCTGCCATCAAGTGATGGGACCGGATGCCATGATCTTAGTTTTCTGAATGTTGAGCTTTAAGCCAACTTTTTCACTCTCCACTTTCACTTTCATCAAGAGGCTCTTTAGTTCCTCTTCACTTTCTGCCATAAGGGTGGTGTCATCTGCATATCTGAGGTTATTGATATTTCTCCGGCAATCTTGATTCCAGCTTGTGCTTCCTCCAGCCCAACGTTTCTCATGATGTACTCTGCATATAAGTTAAATAAGCAGGGTGACAATATACAGCCTTGACGTACTCCTTTTCCTATTTGGAACAAGTCTGTTGTTCCATGTCCAGTTCTAACTGCTGCTTCCTGACCTGCATACAGATTTCTCAAGAGGCAGGTCAGCTGGTCTGGTATTCTGGAGGAATTAGCTCTGCCCGACCCATTCCACTCAATAAATACTTACTGAATGAATGAAAAAGTAAAGAACAACAAAAACAAGATAGTAATAGGACCTCTAAAGGAGAACACTGGAGTTCAGAAGGGACTTTTCATGACCCATCAAATCTCAGCCACTTGTAAGAACTCTAACTTCATCCATGTAGCTAGCCCTGGTGGCAAGATAAGCCCTGTATTTAAACAGGATGACTTCTGACCAACACACAGGGACAGTGATCTGAGTGTGTCAGGCTGTGCTAGAAGCAGCCCAGGAGGAGCCACTAGGCTTGTCCTCAGGGATTAAAGACCTGAGCTAAGTCCGCACTTCTTCAGCCAAGACAATTTCTCAGAGAACCCAGGCCTCTTAGATCAAACTTTGCTTGAATTCCCTGTAAAATGCAGCAACACTTTGGCATAAACTGGCAGATATCACCCCAAAACATAGGGTAGTTTCCTGCTGTCTCTGTAGACCAGTCTAGAAAGTGCTATCTTTTCTCTTTTCATTCCTTGAATAATCCAGGGCTAGACAATTTCATTGCTTTTTATGAGCAAAAACAACTATAAAGTTTATCTCACCTTCTCTGCTGAATGGTCTGATCCAGATGGAATCCGCTGCATCAGCTTTTTCTTTCATCTGAAACTCAAGCACTGATAATAATTGGCATGCTTCTGTCTTTTTGCCTTCCTCCTGTGCCTGCTCTGTGTTTCAAGGAACTAGCTGCCATGGACATAGTCCTCAGACTCCCTTGCCGTCTGGTTCCAGGTGGGTTTGTGGAGGTACTAATAGGAGGTACTAGAGGGAGGTAAAGAGCTAAGGGAATGTGGGGTCAGTATATTTCCCCATCCCTCTGTGATCTGCACACGGTTCTAGAAGGGTGGCCTCCCTCCACAGCCTCAGCTCCCTCTGGGGAGCTCCCTCACAATGCCAGCTCTGTGGGACCTGAGGAGTGGCAGAGACCTACACCCTGCTGCTATACCCCAGAAGCCTTAACCTGCCCTTACCTCTGTAAACAGTGCCTTTGTCCAATTCTCCCTTGAATTCCACCTGAGTATACTTCTGGTTCCTGCCAGGACCCTGACTGATACACGTGGGGGACAAGTTATCAAGGGACAAACAACTGAAACGTCAAGTGGAGAGATGAGTCAAGTCATAACAAACAGGAGAAAAGTCTAAGGTCCTACCAACCAAGTAGTCCATATTCCTAATTCATGGAAATGGATTTCCCAGATCTGTCTCAAAAACTCTTTCTTGTGACTTACAGGGTGTCGCTTGTGTTTTTCACTAAGGTGGGTAAAGTTCTGACTAAAAGACATTTTCAAATGTCAACTGATTTAGATTTTTTCCCTGCAATACTGAGCAACATTCATTAACATAGAGTAGTCTGTTCATTTTCAAAGGATTGGTTTCTATAAATAGGTATTAAGTAAAATTCTGAAGAAAGTAAAAATCTGTGTTTTCCCTCACCTTCACCTGCAATGCAGGAAACCTAGTTTCATTCCCTGGGTCAGGAAGATCCCCTGGAGAAGGGATTGGCTACCCACTCCAGTATTCTTGTCTGGAGAATTCCAAGGACAGAGGAATCTGGCAGGCTACAGTCCACAGGGTCCCAAAGAGTTGGACACGACTGAGCGACTAACACTTTCACTTTCTTTTCTTTCCTTCTTTCATGCTGCTCGAGGGCTCTGGATCGCTTCTTCCACAGGAAAGCAAGGAGAAAACTAGTGCCCCACACTGTTAGCAACCAATTAAAGCTCTTTAAAATCCTAAAATGATGCCAAAACATAGTATGTATGGTTTTTACACACACCTCTCACTTCTCTATTTTCCTAGTGTATACACACACACACACACACACACACACACACACATACACACTTTCCTGATGGTCCAGTGTCTAAGAATCTGTCTTCCAATGCAGGGGACGTGGGTTTGATCCCTGATTGGGGCACTGAGATCACACATGCTGGAGGGCAACTAAGCCCGTGCACCACAACTAGAGAAGCCCACACACGGGCTGTGTGCTACCGTGAAGAACCAATGGAGCAAAAAAACAATGGTAATAAATTTAAAAATAAATAAATACATACACAGAAGCATTTGACAGAGCAGAGCACACTCATGGGCGTCACCTTGCATATGCCAAACTGGAAAAATAGACACATTTTAAAAATTTATTTGTCCACATATGTATCTGAAGAAATAATGGGGACACTGTCAGGAGGAAGTTGGATGTGTATCTACCAGCAATACTGGGTCCTTGTGGTCATTTGGTAATGGTGCTGGTTCAGAACAGAGACATCTCTTCATCTTTCTTAAAGGTTTTCTGTTTCAAGGTTGCTGTATTGTTTATCCCTCCTACTTTCTTGTTTGTTTTAGTTTTGACTCTTTAAAATAATTTTTAATTTAGTTCTTACTCCCTTTTTTGTTTGTTTTTTTTTGGCCTTGCTGCGTGGTATGTGAGATCTTAGTTTTCCAACCAGGGGTTCAATCCGCACCCTCTGTAATGGAAGTGTGGAGTCTTAACCACTGGACCACCAGGGAGGTCCCTATCCCTCATCATTTTGAATATTGTGTATTCCAACTAACATATCTTCCTTTCCTCTGATTCTGCTGACAATCACATCTTTAAATCTCTTATAACTATAGCCAGACTGCTCCAGATAAAATACCTAACTGATTGATGGGGGTGTATTTGGGGGCAGCGCTGGTAAATTGCTAGGTGGGATTAGGTAGCCATTGGATATTTAACTGAGGGAGCTGCCTCTCATTGTTCTTGGCTAACTTCCTGCCTAACATTCCCAAACCCAATACAAGGGAGGACTCGGGAACTTGTCACAGCCTTTATTTCTTCCCTCTCTCGTTCACAAAATATTTAGCATGCATTTATAGTCCACGTACTGGAGAAGGAGGGCTTAACCCAGCCCAGAGCTGGCTCGGACCCAATGGGTAAGGCTGCCTAATTCCATGGAGAAGGCAATGGCACCCCACTCCAGTACTCTTGCCTGGAGAATCCCATGGATGGAGGAGCCTGGTGGGCTGCAGTCCATGGGGTCGCTAAGAGTCGGACACGGCTGAGCGACTTCACTTTCACTTTTCACTTTCATGCTTTGGAGAAGGAAATGGCAACCCACTCCAGTATTCTTGCCTTGAGAATCCTAGGGACGGGGGAGCCTGTTGGGCTGCCATCTATGGGGTCACACAGAGTTGGACACGACTGAAGTGACAGCAGCAGCAGCCTAATTCCATAGCCAGTCGGCTTTGCCGAGGCTAAACTTCCAAATTAGCCCTCACTGGTAATACAGGTGCTATTATGTTAACTTCTGTCTTTACCCTTTTATTATATTTCTTGAAACTGTTCAGAACCTGAAGGCCTAGAGGAATGTTGCTTATTGTGTGTGTGTGTGTGTGTGTGTGTGTGTGTGTGTGTAGGGGGAAGTACCTTGAAGTTGACAACCAGGTACTGTCTAAACAGCTAGAGACAGGATAGTATGGCTCCAGTTCTAATAGAGTTTATGTTCCACAGGAGGAAGACAGTTGATAAACAAAGATCAAAGGTAAATTCCAAAAATGGCAGGTGCTAGGAAGAAATGAACTGTGTAATGTCACAGAGTAAAAGAGTGGATGTCCTAGACTTTCGGTAAAGAGGAGGCTCTCTCAGGAGGTAACATTGAAGTGAGGCTGAATGATGACAAGACATGCAAATGAGATATGTGAGAAGCTTTTCAGGAAGCAAATAGCAGTTGAAACATCTCTGGGGTGTGAAAGAGCATGGAGTATGCAAAGGAAGATTTGCATGGCATCAGCTTTATTAATAAGATGGAGAGTGAGATGAGGTCAGAGAGATACGCAAGAAGCGGATGACATAAGGGAAGGAATTTGAATTTTCTTTTCATTGTGATTAGTAAGCCTTCTACTAATTTTAAGTAAGAGATCTGATATGATCTGATTTACATATTTTTAACTTTTTATTATGAGATAATTATAGATTCATCACCTCCACTAGCTTTGTTCGTAGTGATGCTTTCTAAGGCCCACTTGACTTCACATTCCAGGATGTCTGGCTCTAGGTCAGTGATCACACCATCGTGATTATCTGGGTCGTGAAGATCTTTTTTGTACAGTTCTTCGGTGTATTCTTGCCATCTCTTCTTAATATCTTCTGCTTCTGTTAGGTCCATACCATTTCTGTCCTTTATCGAGCCCATCTTTGCGTGAAATGTTCCTTTGGTATCTCTGATTTTCTCGAAGAGATCCCTAGTCTCTCCCATTCTGTTGTTTTCCTCTATTTCTTTGCATTGATTGCTGAAGAAGGCTTTCTTATCTCTCCTTGCTATTCTTTGGAACTCTGCATTCAGATGCTTATATCTTTCCTTTCCTCCTTTGCTTTTCGCTTCTCTTCTTTTCACAGCTATTTGTAAGGCCTCCCCAGACAGCCATTTTGCTTTTTTGCATTTCTTTTCTATGGGGATGGTCTTGATCCCTGTCTCCTGTACAATGTCACGAACCTCATTCCATAGCTCATCAGGCACTCTATCAGATCTAGGCCCTTAAATCTATTTCTCACTTCCACTGTATAATCATAAGGGATTTGATTTAGGTCATACCTGAATGGTCTAGTGGTTTTCCCTACTTTCTTCAATTTCAGTCTGAATTTGGCAATAAGGAGTTCATGGTCTGAGCCACAGTCAGCTCCTGGTCTTGTTTTTGCTGACTGTATAGAGCTTCTCCATCTTTGGCTGCAAAGAATATAATCAATTTGATTTTGGTGTTGACCATCTGGTGATGTCCATGTATAGAGTCTTCTCTTGTGTTGTTGGAAGAGGGTGTTTGTTATGACCAGTGCATTTTCTTGGCAAAACTCTATTAGTCTTTGCCCTGCTTCATTCCGTATTCCAAGGCCAAATTTGCCTGTTACTCCAGGTGTTTCTTGACTTCCTACTTTTGCATTCTAGTCCCCTATAATGAAAAGGACATCTTTTTTGGGTGTGAGTTCTAAAAGGTCTTGTAGGTCTTCATAGAACCGTTCAACTTCAGCTTCTTCAGCGTTACTGGTTGGGGCATAGACTTGGATTACTGTGATATTGAATGGTTTGCCTTGGAAACGAACAGAGATCATTCTGTCATTTTTGAGATTGCATCCAAGTACTGCATTTCGGACTCTTTTGTTGACCATGATGGCCACTCCATTTCTTCTGAGGGATTCCTGCCCGCAGTAGTAGATAAAATGGTCATCTGAGTTAAATTCACCCTCTCCAGTCCATTTCAGTTCGCTGATTCCTAGAATGTCGACATTCACTCTTGCCATCTCTTGTTTGACCACTTCCAATTTGCCTTGATTCGTGGACCTGACATTCCAGGGTCCTACACAATATTGGTCTTCACAGCATCGGACCTTGCTTCTATCACCAGTCACATCCACAGCTGGGTATTCTTTTTGCTTTGGCTCCATCCCTTCATTCTTTCTGGAGTTATTTCTCCACTGATCTCCAGTAGCATATTGGGCACCTACTGACCTGGGGAGTTTCTCTTTCAGTATCCTCTCTCTCATTTTGCCTTTTCACACTGTTCATGGGATTCTCAAGGCAAGAATACTGAAGTGGTTTGCCGCTAGTGGAGGTGATGGAATTCCACTTGAGCTATTCCAAATCCTGAAAGATGATGCTGTGAAAATGCTGCACTCAATATGCCAGCAAATTTGGAAAACTCAGCAGTGGCCACAGAACTGGAAAAGGTCAGTTTTCATTCCAATCCCAAAGAAAGGCAATGCCAAAGAATGCTCAAACTACCACACAATTGCACTCATCTCACACGCTAGTAAAGTAATGCTCAAAATTCTCCAAGCCAGGCTTCAGCAATAAGTGAATTGTGAACTTCCAGATGTTCAAGCTGGTTTTAGAAAAGGCAGAGGAACCAGAGATCAAATTGCCAACATCCACTGGATCATCAAAAAAGCAAGAGAGTTCCAAAAAAACATCATTTCTGCTTTATTGACTATGTCAAAGCCTTTGACTATGTGGATTACCGCAAACTGTGGGAAATTCTTCAATAGATGGGAATACCAGACTACCTGAACTGCCTCTTGAGAAACCTGTATGCAGGTCAGGAAGCAACAGTTAGAACTGGACATGGAACAACAGACTGGTTCCAAATAGGAAAAGGAGTACGTCAAGGCTGTATATTGTCACCCTGCTTATTTAACTTATATGCAGAGTACATCATGAGAAATGCTAGGCTGGATGAAGCACAAGCTGGAACCAAGATTGCCGGGAGAAATATCAATAACCTCAGATATGTATATGACACCACCCTTATGGCAGAAAGTGAAGAGGAACTCAAAAGCCTCTTGATGAAAGTGAAAGTGGAGAGTGAAAAAGTTGGCTTAAAGCTCAACATTCAGAAAACGAAGATCATGGCATCAGGTCCCATCACTTCATGGGAAATAGATGGGGAAACAGTGGAAACAGTGTCAGACTTTATTTTTCGGGGCTCCAAAATCACTGCAGATGGTGACTGCAGCCATGAAATTAAAAGACGCTTACTCCTTGGAAGAAAAGTTATGACCAACCTAGATAGCATATTCAAAAGCAGAGACATTCCTTTGCCAACAAAGGACCGTCTAGTCAAGGCTATGGTTTTTCCTGTGGTCATGTATGGATGTGAGAGTTGGACTGTGAAGAAGGCTGAGCGCCGAAGAATTGATGCTTTTGAACTGTGGTGTTGGAGAAGACTCTTGAGAGTCCCTTGGACTGCAAGGAGATCCAACCCGTCCATTCTGAAGGAGATCAGCCCTGGGATTTCTTTGGAAGGAGTGATGCTGAAGCTGAAACTCCAGTAGTTTGGCCACCTCATGCGAAGAGTTGACTCATTGGAAAAGACTCTGATGCTGGGAGGGATTGGGGGCAGGAGGAGAAGGGGACGACAGAGGATGAGATGGCTGATAGATTCATAGTTCAGTTCAGTTCAGTCGCTCAGTCGTGTCCAACTCTTTGCGACCCCATGAATCGCAGCACGCCAGGCCTCCCTGTCCATCACCAAATCCCAGAGTCCACCCAGACTCACGTCCATCGAGTCGGTGATGCCATCCAGCCATCTCATCCTCTGTCGTCCCCTTCTCCTCCTGCCCCCAATCCCTCCCAGCATCAGAGTCTTTTCCAATGAGTCAACTCTTCAAATGAGGTGGCCAAAGTACTGGAGTTTCAGCTTTAGCATCATTCCCTCCAAAGAAATCCCAGGGCTGATCGCCTTCAGAATGGACTGGTTGGATCTCCTCTAGGCAATTTTATAACATGAGTAGCTTTGCCTTACCATCACTACAGTGACAATACAGAATTATTCAACCATGTGACCCCTTTGTAGTCACTCCTACCCTTTCCCCCAAAGCCCTAATCCCTGGCAGTCACTAATTTGTTTGCAAACTCTGTATTTACAGCATTTCAAGAAGACTAAATCAGTGGAAGCATACAGTATATAACCGTTTGAAATGGCCTTTTTTCACTCAGCACAATTCCCTTGAGATCCATCCAACTTGTTGTTTATCTCAATACTTTGTTTCTTTTTATTGCAGAATAATATTCCCTGGTATGTATGTACCACAGTTTATCATCCAGTGAGGGAAATCTGGGTTGTTTCCAGTGTTGAGGTATTATGAATAATATGAACGTTTGGGTGCAGGTTTTCACATGAACGTAAGTTTTCACTTTTCACTTTCATGCATTGGAGAAGGAAATGGCAACCCACTCCAGTGTTCTTGCCTGGAGAATCCCAGGGATAGGGGAGCCTGGTGGGCTGCCGTCTATAGGGTGGCACAGAGTTGGACACGACTGAAGTGACTTAGCAGCAGCAGCAGCAAGTTTTCATTTCTCTGGAATAAATGCCCTTTTATCATGAATTGAAGCACATCTGGGTTGTTTCCAGTGTTTAGGTATTATGAGTAATATGAACATTTGTGTGCAGGTTTTTACATGAATGTAAGTTTTCAATTCTCTGGAATAAATGCCCAGAAATTCAACTGCTGCATAGTACTGTAAGTGATTTTTTGGTGTTAAAAGAGACTGCTGTTTTCTATAGTGACTGTACCAATTTACAGTCCCACCAGCAATGTATAATTAATGGTCCAGTTTTTCTGTATCCTCACCAGCATTTTGCATTATCACTATTTTTTATTTTTGCCAGTGTGCTAGGTATATAGTGATATCTTATTTGTGATTGTAACTTACATTTCCCTAAGAGCTAATGATAGTGAACATCTCATGTGCTTATTTGTCATTTTTATTTTAGTGAAATGTCTCTACATGTCCTCTGCCCATTTTCTAACTGGACTGTTTGCTTAATATTTTCTCCCATCTGTAGCTTATCTTTACATCTTCTTAACAGTCTTCATAGAGTAAAAGTATTTAATTTTGATGCAATCAAATTTATTATATTCTCCTTTCGGGTTTGTTTTGTTTAGGAAGAAGTTGTTGTGCTTTTGGTGTGAAGTCTAAGAAGTGTTTACTTTATCTTAAGTTCTGAAGATTTTGTATGTTTTATCTAAAAGTTTCATGGTTTTATGCTTACATTTAAATCTTGGACCTATTTTGACTTAATTCTGTGAGGATTAGGTCAAAGTTCTTTTATTTTTTAATTTACCTTCTTTTTGCTTAAGGGTGTCCAACGGCCCTAAAACCATTTGTTTAAAAGGATATCCTTCTTCCATTGAATTGTTCTTACTACTTTCTCAAAAATTACTTGGACATTTTTGTATGGGTTTATTTCTGGTTTCTCTATTTTATGCCTTTGATCTGTATATCCTTCTGTCTTGAGTTTAGCTATTCTAGGCCTTTTGGTTTGATATATATGTTTTTAATATAAAAAATGATTTCCAGGACTTTGATAGAAATTTCATTAAGCTTATAGATCAGTTTGAGTTGAATTGAAATGTTTACTATGTTGAGTTTCAATAAATGACCACTAGATGAACAATAAATGAAATGGTATATCTCTCATTTGTTTAGATCTTCTTTCTTTCATCTGCATTTTACAATTTATAGCATACAGATCCTGTACATGTTTTGTCAGATTTATATCTAAATATTTCATTTTCTGTGGAGCTTTTGTAACTGGTATTGTGCTTTGAATTTCCACTTCCACATACTTTTATCTGTATATAGATTTTCCTGGTGTTCTTATCTTATAAATTGCTACCTTATTAAATTTATTTATTCTAGGATTTTTATTTTTTCCGCTGGGGCATTTTATTTACGTGTATGTATTACATCCCTAGCAAAAGAATTCAAAGAGTTTCCCTCTTGTGTGTTTTCCATCTTGCTTCTTCATGGTCCCTGATACCAAGTGAGGTTATCAGTATATTGAAACCAAACTGATAAGACAGGAGCAGGTTATTCTGCCATTTTTCTAGGTTTTCAAGTTGCACATCAAATCTGGGGCTGATCACTCCACACTTATTTAGCCTGCCTGTGAGGTTCACAGCAATTTTCTCAGCCCTGTGATTATAGATTATTTCAAATTCGCCATTGTAACCTTACTTCATCATCACAGTCAGAAACCAGACTACGACTTTGGCGTACAGCCTAATAAGAACTTGTCATTTGCTTCTCTTTTCAGCATTGTTGATACTCTTGAGAGCATCATCCAGGACATTGATGCAAACCAGTATGACAGCATGGAAAGAGCTATGATTTTGTTTTGTTTTGTTTGGGAAAATTTTTTTGTAGATTCTTTGTGGCTGTCTATATAGACAACCCTGTTGTCTGCAGATCAAGACAGCTTTATTTCTTCCTTTCAAATATGTATATCTTTTTTTTTCTTTTTCTTGCTTCATTGTGCTAGCTAAAACTTCTTGTACTGTGTTGAAGAAGAATGGTGATAGTGGGCATATTTGCCTTTTCCCTAATCTTGGGGGTTATGCATTTAATTTTTCATCATTAAATATAATGCCACCTGTAGAATTGTAGATGATCCTTCTCAAGTTGAAAAGTTCACCCTCTATTTCTATTTATTGGAGAGTTTTCATGATTGTATATTGAATTCTGTGAAATGCTTTTTCTGCCATCAATTGATACGACTCTGTGAATTTTCTTTAGGCTGTTAATATGGTGTATTACACTGATTAATCTTAAAATACTGAACCAGCCTTGCATTCCTGGAATAAACCCCACTTGGTTATAGTATATACATTTTTTTGTACATAGGTAGATCCAGTAGTTTGGAGGAGGCGATGGCACCCCACTCCAGTACTCTTGCCTGGAAAATCCCATGGACGGAGGAGCCTGGTAGGCTTCAGTCCATGGGATCGCAAAGAGTTGGACACAACTGAGCGACTTCACTTTCACTTTTCACTTTCATGCATTGGAGAAGGAAATGGCAACCCACTCCAGTGTTCTTGCCTGGAGAATCCCAGGGACAGGGGAGGCTGTTGAGCTGCCGTCTATTGGGTAGCACAGAGTTGGACACGACTGAAGCAACTTAGCAGCAGCAGTAACAGAGCCAATGGTTAATATTTTGCTGAATACTTTTTCACCTAAATTCATTAATATTTTTTCATCTAAATCCATGAGTGATAGTGGTTGATAAACATTTTTAAAAGATTGCTCTGGTTTCTTTGTGGAGAATGGGTAGAAGAGCACGACTGGCAGCTGGGAAATTAAATATTTTTCTCTTCGCTCAACCTTGAGCTCCCTCCTCAGCCCTAATAGTCATTTGCTTTTTAAATTAAATTTTCCTCTTTTGGGTCCAATTAACACCATAGTGTGGGCTTCCCTGGTGGCTCAGAGGTTAAAGCATCTGCCTGCAATACGGGAGACCTGGGTTCGATCCCTGGGTCAGGAAGATCCCCTGGAGAAGGAAATGGCAACCCGCTCCACTATTCTTGCCTGGAGAATCCCATGGACGGAGGAGCCTGGTGGGCTACAGTCCACGGGGTCGCAAAGAGTCAGACACAACTGAGCGACTGCACTTTCTCTTTCACTTTCACACCATTGTTCAAGTTCAACTGAATATAACCCCAGTGATCCCAACCTACCAGTTCCAGGGAGTTTGCTCCAACTCCAGCAAAAGGGAATTAAACTCTTCACTCTAGCCATGGAAGTCCTTGTTGAATGTGCCATGTACCTTATTTTTATGTCTTATCCGTCCTTCAATATCCTCCTGAAGTCCTAGAACCTCCATAAAGCTTTCCCACCCATCCCAGTCATTGGTAAGCGTTCCTTCCTGTCACCTCTTACAGTTCTTATTGTCTGTGATACTCATTTCACTTCATTCCATTCATTCATTTATGCATTCAACAAACATTAATTCAGTGGCTACCATCTTGAAGGTACTGTGTAGATACCAGGACACAGATGTGAACAAAAGAAACGCAGCTGCCTTTCCTAATGGAACTTACAGTCTAGGGAAGGACACAGCATTAAATAGATAAAGATTTATATATAGATATATTATACACTCAGAGAGAGTGATACAAATCAAGATAAGTGCTATGAAGAAGAAATATTGAATATTTAGAACAAAAGAATAGACTACTTTCATTTTATTTTTTTCTGTGCATATTTCATTTTAATAATTTCTTAGAGAATAGAAATCATATTTAATGTCCCTTGGTTAAACTCAGAATCTAACCCATGGTAGGTATGCAGTGGGTGTTTATAATGATGAAGTAGCAATGAAGGAGAACAGGATGATCTGAGGATGAATCAAGTACCAGGAGCTGAGGAAATTCTACTTCTCTTTGCATCCCTGCAAAAAAAATAAGCAAGCTTATAATGCCTTCTTATTGTGTTGGTTTAAAACACAGGGAACCATCTCTTTGTGTGTTTTATCTCTGGCAGGGCTTTGAAAACTGTTTTAAAATGCCTACCTACTTACCTCAAATGTCTATGCATATCTATCCTCTCTTCAAATTATTGTTTTCTAGGACTATGCACAATGCAGTGCTGGTAAATGTCTGACTACTGCAAAAAAAAAAAAAAAGAAAAGTACCAGATTTGTAGCATTTGCTGATTTCTGTGGTGTAAATACTCCCACCATGGCCAATTTAAAGCTACCAAGTTGTCACTAAACACAGAGATGAGAAGAAATGCACAGTAGCACATTTTTAGAATTCCATACAGATACAGCAGACATAAATAACCTCAAGAGCATAGTTAGCAGTGAAATATATTAAAATGTTAGGAAGTGGTGAGCTTTTTTGAGCTTTTATGACCTTTTTCAAAATAATGTATTTAATTTTAAGTTAATATAATTCTATGTTAATAATGACTAAGTTTCTCAGCTGTCTCACAGTGTTCCTAAAAATTTAATAATTTGCTCTCATGAGATGGTAAAAGCCAGCTCCAGTACCCCACCTACTGTGCAGCTTAATTGACCCATATATGTTCCAGATGGAACCCAACTATGCTAAATTGGGTCTTTCATTAGACAAGAGGAGAAAGTGAAGTTGATCTTACTAAGCAACTCTCAACTTTCTCCCTCAGCTTTGCAAAACAATTGAGGGTCAAACTAAAAGTTTCATTCAGACAATATTTCAAGTTAGTGGGCCAAAGACCCATTTCTGACCTCCTCTCCCTTGTCTACCTCCACTAGAAAGGCTAAAAAAGCTAAGCACTCATTTTCTCAACTTCCAGTGAGGCTGAGTTGCCAACAACACATTGGCAACTGCTGGGCAGTTGAGAGTGGTCTGAAAAACCTTTTCGCTTTCCTAATGAAAAGACTAGATAGATCTTCTACTCTTCCTTTCTGTCTCAGATATGAATATGATGTCTGGAGCTGCAGTAGCCATTTTGGAACCATGAGGCAATATGGATGAGGCAAAGGCCAAGAGAATTGAAGAGCTACTAGCTGTGGATTTTTTATTTTATTAAGTGTATTTATTTGGGGAAAAAACCCAATATACTAAAGATAAACTTGTCAAAAACAAGTCTTATGAACAAGCATTTAAAATGTTTAACATTGGACTAATGCAATAACAAAATTGACCTGTGAATTTTTGAAGATTTTTGTTGTTCAGCTGCTAGTCATGTCCAACTCTTTGTGATAGAAAAGATCTAATTTGGTTTAAATAAGCTCTGAAACACCTTTATGAAACTTACTTTGCTCAATTGGTATGATTTTAAAGAAGTTATGTGTATAATAAACTGAAGTGAAAGTTGCTCAGTCATGTCTGACCCTTTGTAACCCCACGGACTGAGGTCCACCAGGCTCCTCTATCCATGGGATTTCCCAGGCAAGAACACTGGAGTGGGTTTGGCTGTGGATTTGTTGGTCTTCCAGACAAAAATCAAACCAGTAGACTCCATCAGACTTAGTGTTACATGAGGGGAAAAGCAAACTCTTATGACGAGTTTTCTGTTATTTACAGGCAAAACCATTCCTAGCCCATATAGATAGGAATTTCATCAGTTTTGCCTTCTACCACTCTAAGAGCTGGAAACAGAATAAGAGGAAAGGCAACTGATAGGCCAAGCATGGTGCTGGGCAGCTTTCATACTTCATTCTCTTTAAGTTTCACAACAACACTATGAGAGATGACATTTATAAATATGTGTGATTTATCAGGGTTAGTCATACTTTAAAGGAAGTGTGTTTGAAACGAAGATTTGACAAAGCTGTGGTTACGTGGACCTTGAAGAATTAATTTCGGTGTGAACTTGCAAAGGTTTGAACACGTATTCTTCTTCAGTAAATGAAAAGTACATCACACAAACATTTCCTTTGGATTAATTAGACACAAACTGCCTAACTGAGAGACACAGCATCCACACTACCTTCTGCCAAGTGACTAAGGACATTTGGTTTGACTAATAAACAGTGGGGAACACTTTTCCTTTCATCAAAGCTGGCTTGGGTTTCAAGGAAATTTAGAAAAGATCTATCTCCCTTTTGGCATCCATTAATGAGGAGGAGGAAGTGGTACTTTCTGTGGGGTGGGCTGGTCAGAGGAGCTTTCCCCAGGGATCTAGAACTCTCTTAGTGAGAGTCAGGAGGGAAGTGGAGGTGAGCACTGCATTTCCACTGCTCCATCAATCAACCAGCAGTCAGAAGTCCCTGTGCCTTCATAATGTATGAAGAAACCTTGGCATGAGGAGCACTGGGAAACTGAAGGTGCCAAAGGAGAAAAATGAGGGTGGAGTGACAGAAACCACATCAGAAATTACAAAAAGAGCAGGGGTTGTATTCCATCTCAAGGAATGGAATTCCTACTGTTCAGGCATTCATTAGTCATTCGGAGGAGAGAGGTATTTACTGAGTGTCTCCAATGAGCTAGGCCCTGGGGATGGAGCAGTAAATTAATAAGTAAATGTAGCTTCTGCTGTCATGGAGTTCACGGTCTAGTCGAGAAAACAAATGGTTAAAACAAGTTATAATAAAGTAGCAGGAGAGTTATAATAAGTGAATGCTGTGATTTATATTCATTGTCTTCCTTATTCATGGTGTGATGGTGGTGACATGGAATGAGGAGAGAGCACTGCACCGGAGCACCTGGTGGGCTCTGATTAGTTCAGTTCCAGATCTTCTCCAGCTGTGTGTCCTTCGGTAAATCTCTTTACCCTCTCCATCTTTCTTTTTCTTCAAAATGAAGTCAAATTAGATGGTTATGATTCTATTATTTATACCAAAAAACAGTAGCAGTAACTTTTTAAAAATTATTTATTTTTGGCTGCACTGGGTCTTCCTTGCTGCGTGTGGGCTTCCTCTAATTGTGGCGAGCAGGGGCTACTCAGCGGCGTACCGCGGTGCTGCACTGCCTTCTCACTGCAGTGGCTTTTCTTATTGTTGGGAGTGGGCTCGAGAGCAAACAGGCTCAGTAGTTGTGGCACACAGGCGTAGCTGCTCCATGGCATGTGGGATCGTCCTGGATCAGGGATCGAACTCATGTCTCCTACATTGGCAGATGGATTCTCTACTACAGAGCCACCTGGGAAGCCCTTCACCCTGCTTGGGACAGACAGGCTCTTCTCAACAAGTCCTATTTATTTATTCTTCAATGTATTCAAAGGAGCACCAATTATACAGGCTGTTTCTAGGTTTGAGTTAAAAAAATATAATGAAATAATTTGAGAAGTGCTTGATTAAACACAATTCTTTCCCACGAGACTTGCCAGAGTCTTCAAATTTGCCTTATGAATTCCCAACTGGATAAAGTAACATGACCATAGGACCCTGTGTCAAGGAGCAACTGTGAGGACATCTTGGGAACTGCTCTCTGTCTGGCTGATTTACTAGTTCCCTGTGGCCAACACAGCTTCAGCGAGATTGTGACTATCATTGTTGGTTCCTTTTCTAGCCGAGCAAAAGTCTGCGAGGTGTTCACTCCACTTCTGACGATTACTAGCTGTGGGACTTGGAAAAGTCACATCAGTTCTTTGAGTCTCAGCTTCTTCATCGGTAAGGTGATGATGTTAGACTCCATGACCTTTTGGAACCCATCCAATTGTCGAATTCTCTGCTTGTGGGATTATACAAGGTTCTGGGAGACTGAATGTCGAGTATTTGGACACTGGGCCTGTGAAGGCCAGGAAAGGCCCAGGCTGTTGTGTGGGGAATGGGAGGGGAGCTGGGGCACGGCAACCACAGTTCATGGCAGCCACTGGAATCACTTCCACTTTTTGGAGATTTTCTTCCAGCATTCTAGCAAAACAATATCTGGGTCATCTCAACTTTTTAAAATTAAGGTCTCTCATGGCACTAGACTCATCTACCTTTCAGATTTGGATGGAACAAAGCTAAAGACTCAAAAAACAAAAGGTTAATGTAACTGAATGTTTGCCCTGTGGATCCTCAAATGCCAAGAAAACCTAACAGAAAGAGGTGACAGAGAGTGAAGATTGCATGACTTAGAACTCTGGAATCCTGAGCAACAACTTTGTACTCCTTATTCAAATTTAAGCAAGACAGCTGTCAACAAGCTATCAATCTAACTCTCTTCTCTTGTGCTCTCCTCAAACTAACCAACAGGAAACCTTCTCAGGGGTGCTTAGAAAGTGTTAAATGAAATGACAAGGGAATGAAAGGAAACCTTTTGAAAACTGCAAATGCTCCACAAATATATTATTTTTATCATTATTCATAACGTTTAAAGTATAATTTTGGCTTTACCACAGACATTACTTCAGGCAAGTAATTTATCAGCTCCACCCTCCACATAAAACGGATGTGGTAATGGATGGGAAAGGTTAACTAGAAAATGACGGTGGACGCCTTTGAAAATTGAGGGTCACTGTAATACTTAATTAGTAGTAACCATACAATTGTGAAGTTATAAACAGATCTGCATCTGAGCAGACCCAGAGCCTCTGCTATTTTTTCACTTGTTGCCATTTTGATTCAGTTCATTAGTTCCACTAGCCTGTAATTAGCACAACACCCTGGAAAATTAATGCACACTGGTGAGTCAACAGTAGGGAAATGAAACAGACTTCTAAATGATGTTGAAATTTCGCTAAAGCCTGACAGCCAGGTCCTCCTGGTTTCAGAGGAACTAAAAGCTGCAAATCCTGAGTCTTCACCTACAGAGAGGGGTGTCCATGTTTCTCTTTTGAACAACAGAGTTTCAACACTACTATCAAGGTAAACATATTCCTTATTCAAAATTTTAATCAATCAGAGAGTTGTAAGCTGTTATATTATGACTGTATGTTTTTCAGAAAATATAATTGAGATAAACTGCCCAATTCTTATCTCCTGATAGAAATTCTAGGGTCAGCCTGAGCAGGAGGGTTCTGAAGGGATGAGCTAGCAGAGGAAGTCTTGTACTGGAAATTGTGAGATTGCTGAAATCTGAACCCATGGAGAGAGGGCTCCAACATGCAGGAAGGGGTACTAAACATTACTATGGTCAAGAGGCCACAGGTAGATTAGCCACAATATGGAAAGCTGGAGTACAGAACCAGCTAACCAAGAATAGGGAGATGAAAATGAGGACCAGGAGAATAAAAATGGGAGTGTGTGCTTGGGGCACCTCTGCCTGAACAAGCTTAGCTTTCTTGAGCTGCCATGTAGAGTCATGTGCAGGTGGGTATGCTGAGCTAAAGGCCAGGAACTAGGTCATAAGAGAAATAAATGACTCCTTTCATCTTTCTCTTTTTGTAAAATCTTTTCACTTTCCAAATTAAATAGCTCTAGTCTCCTTGCCTGGAGAAGGCAATGGCAACCCACTGCAGTACTCTTGCCTGGAAAATCCCATGGACGGAGGAGCCTGGTAGGCTTCAGTCCATGGGGTCGCTAGGAGTCAGACACGACTGAGCAACTTCACTTTCCCTTTCATGCATTGGAGAAGGAAATGGCAACCCACTCCAGTATTCTTGCCTGGAGACGGAGGAGCCTGGTGGGCTGCCGTCTATGAGGTCGCACAGAGTCAGACACGACTGAAGCGACTTAGCAGCAGCAGCAGCAGTCTCCTTGCCTTGTAAATGCTTATCAGCTGTAACTGCTTTATTTCCAATTGTATGCATGTGATATGATTGGTGAAGTCTGCAGGCAAACTTTCCTAATTAACTGTCAATTCATCTAAAGCCTAAGTTATCACCTACCCTTCCGGTTGAATCCTGACTTCAGATCATCCATTCTTAAAATTGAGGAGTCTTTCCTTGTCCTTGATCATCAAATCCAATTGCCAAATCCTAAAGACTCTATCTTCTACGTACTTCTTTTCATTCTCACCTCACAGCTGTTTATTTGATCTCTTATGTTCAATACACTAATGCCAGTTTAATCTTAAAGTACATCTTCCATCACGTTATTCCTAGACTCACAATATTTAATGGCTGTTTAGTGCCTAACAAATTCAGGAGAAGGCAGTTTGGCAGTCAAAACCTTGGCCCTATCTCCCACTCACACCACAATCCGATAGCATGCATTTCCTCATGTTGTGGACTGCTGGATTCCTAGTTCATCCCCTACAAGTGAAAAGCTTCCCAAAGTGGGGGCAGTGGAATCAATGTGCACACACAGGGGATACATCTGCCCATTAGTCATGGGGGCTCAGGAAAACCCATTGCTGCTGCTGGAAAACTATCCAAAAGCTAAGCTGGACTGCCATCAGGTCAGTTGCATCATCTTCTAGTTGGAAAGACATCATATTAACTTTTCAATGACACCTCATTTGGAAATATACTTTCTTTATTAAAGGGTGGGAGGAACCTTGAACTTAAAAATTACCTCTTCCTCTTTCTTCTTTTAGCTTTCTCCATTTTTTCACACCGATTTTTTTTTTTTCAGGAAATAATCAGAATCTAGATTCCTCTAAAGAGTTCCTCTAAAAGTAATTGCTCTTTTCCTCCAACATTGTACAGGTTGCTCAGTTGTGTCTGACTCTTTGCGACTTCATGGACTGTAGACTGTCAGGCTCCTCTATCCATGGGATTCTCCAGGCAAGAATACTGAAGTGGGTAGCCATTCTCTCCTCCAGGGGATCTTCCCAACTCAGGAATTGAACCCTGGTCTCCTGCATTGCAGGCTGATTCTTTACTGTTTTAACCACCATCACTGTGTTCTTAAACAAAATATTAGCAAACTAAATTCAGTTACATATATAAAGTAGTACCACCATGATTAAGTGGGATTTATCCCAGAATGCAAGATTGGTGTAACATCTGAAAATCAATTAAGGCAATGCCCTAGATCAACAGAATAAAAAACAAACCACATAATTATCTCAAGATACAAAGAAAAAGTATTTGACAAATACTTTTATGATAAAACAAATACCTTTTATGATAAAACACTCAAAAAACTAGGAATAGATGGAAACTATCTCAACATAAATAAAAGCCATATATGAAAAAGCCACAGTGAATATCATACTTAATGGTGAAAGACTGCATGCTTTTCTCCTAATATCAAGAACAGGACAAGGATGGCTGCTACTGATATCTCTATTCGACACCAACTGTCTAGAGGTTCTAGCCAGGGCAATTAGGCAAGGAAAATAAACAAAAGGCATCCAGACTGGAAAGAAAGAAATTAAACTATCTTTATTCACAGAAAACATGATCTTGTATATAGAAAATCCTAAGACAGATGTTAGGAAACTGTATAATTAATAAGTTCAGCAAGCAAGGTTGTAGTTTACAAGAGTAACATACAAAATTTAATTGTATAATTGCATTCAAATAATCCAAAATGAAGTTAATAAAGCAATGCCATCTATAGTAGCATCAAAAAAGAGTAAAATATTTAGGTATAAATCTGTCTAAAGGAGTATAAGACTTATACTCTGAAAAGTAGAAAACAGTGCTGAAAGAAATTAAAGATGATCTAAATAAATGAAAACACAGTCTATGTTCATAGATTGAAACTGTTGTTAACATGGTGAAAGTGAAAAGTGAAGTCTCTCAGTCGTGTCCGACTCTTTTCGACCCCATGGACTGTAGCCTACCAGGCTCCTCTGTCCATGGGATTTTCCAGGAAAGAGTACTGGAGTGGGTTGCCATTTCCTTCTCCAGGGGATCTTCCTGATCCAGCGATCAAACCCGGGTCTCCCGTATTGTAGGCAGATGCTTTACCATCTGAGCCACCAGGGAAGTCCTGGGGAGAATAAGGAGATATAATAAGGACAGCTAACGGGTGCAGTTTCTTTGTTATCATTGTTGTCTGTCACTAAGTCATGTCCAACTCTGCCACCCCATGGACTGTAGCATTCCAGGCTCCTCTGTCCTCCACCATCTCCCAGAGTTTGCTCAAATTCATGTTCATTGAGTCCCTGATGCTATCTAACCATCTCATCCCCTGCCGCCCCTTCTCCTTTTGCCTTCAATTTTTCCCAGCATCAGATTCTTTTTCAATGAGTCGGCTCTTTGCATCAAGTGGTCAAAGTATTGGAGCTTCAGCATCAGTCCTTCCAATGAATATTCAGGGTTGATTTCCTTTAGAATTGACTGGTTTGATCTCCTTGCTGTCCAAGAGACTCTCAAGAGTCTTCCTCCGGCACCACAATTTGAAAGCATCGATTCTTTGGCGCTCAGCCTTCTTTATGGTCCAACTCTCACATCTGTACATGACTGCTGGAAAAACCACAGTGTTGCCTATATGGACCTTTGTCAGCAAATTGATGTCTCTGCTTTTGAATACACTGTCTAGGTGCATAGCTGAAGAGAGAATTTGTGAACTAGAGGAAAGGACAGAAAAAAAATCTAGACTCAAGCACAGAGTTAAAAGAATAAAAAATACAGAAACAAGCAGAGGAGACAGATATGATTCAATGAAAAGAGCCTCATGTTTATTTAACTGAAGTCCCAGGAGGAGAAGAGAGAGAATGAAACAGAAGTAATACAAAGAAACAATAGCCAAGAATTTTCCAAGCTATGAAAGATCTCAAGCCACATATTCAAGAATCCCTACAAACTCCACTGAAAACAAGTACAAAGAAAACCGCTCCTCAACACAACCAAGAACAAAAAAATAAGTATCACAGATTGAATAAGAAAACTACTTTTTCATTTCAAAGGTTACCTAGGAAGGCTAAATGGTCTTGTCTCCTAAATAAAATCCCCATCTTCACTGTTCCTCTCATCTACACCATTCTCTACACTGCAGTTAGGTTGATCTTAAATTTTTAAATAGCATCCATCACCTCTCTCCTCTACATAAATGTTTCAGTGACTTCTCACTCCCTCAGAATAAAGTTCAAACTCCTTGTCACAGTTTAGGTGGCCCTCTCAGATCTGGTGTCCATTTACATTTGCTTCTAGATTCCTTTCTCACTGCTACCTCTCTACAACTCTGCACTCCAGCCACTTTCCACTGACTTTTTCTCATGCATGTGTGTGTGCTCAATCACGTGCAACTCTCTGCAACCCCATGGACTGCAGCCCGCCAAATTCCTCTGTCCATGGAATTCTCCAGGCAAGGATACTGGAGTGGGTTGCCATTTTCTACTCCAGTGGATCTTCCTGACCCAGGGATTGAACCCTTGTCTCCTATGTTGCCTGCACTGGCAGCAGGATTCTTTACCACTGAGCCACCTGGCAAGTCCCCACTTTTTAAAAAAAAAATTTTTTTATTGAAGGATAATTGCTTTATAGAATTTTTTGTTTACTGTCAAATCTCAACATGAACCAGCCATCAGTTCAGTTCAATTCAGTGTTCAGTCATGTCCGACTCTTTGCGACCCCATGAATCACAGCATGCCAGGCCTCCCTGTCCATCACCAACTCCCGGAGTTCACTCAGACTCACGTCCATTGAGTCAGTGATGCCATCCAGCCATCTCATCCTCTGTCGTCCCCTTCTCCTCCTGCCCCCAATCCCTCCCAGCATCAGAGTCTTTTCCAATGAGTCAACTCTTCACATGAGGTGGCCAAAGTACTGGAGTTTCAGCTTTAGCATCATTCCTTCCAATAGGTTCCCCCAAATTGTTTCCCTCTTACCCATTCCAGGTCCTTTGCATATGCTGTTCCTATTCCTTCTAACTCTCTCCTCATCTTACACTCCTTTTCCTGGCTTTCCTACTTTCTATCACATTATTGTTTAAATAAGATTTCCCTTGGAAAACTTTCTAGATTTCCTAGATTTGGTCATTTATGCCCATAGAGGGCAAGAAATTTGCTCCTTACTTTCTGAAATTCTCCAATCAAAGCACTTATCACATTTTATGATTACTGTTTGTCTCTCTGTAAAGCCTTTAAAGTTCTAAACAGGCAGAAACTATGTGTATTTTGCTCACATTTGTCTCCCTTAGTCCTTGGCCTGGCTCAAAACTGACATTCAATAACTTTTTTTTAATTACTTATTAATTATTACAAGAAACCCCTCATATATTATCTTCAAGACAGTTCATTATACTTCTCTTCCAGACCAAGCTATTTCTTTTTCTTCTAAAAGTTTCTAAATAAGGATAAATGTGAATTAAATATTTATCTTGGAGGGTCCTTTATCATTTTCAAGATATTACTGCAATAAAAATAAAAATGTAAGTGAATATATGAATATTCATACCACAGGTCCCTCTCCTCCTATCCTAATTCAACAGAGTTTAATGTTTTTACTTGCTTTCTTACATGCAAAAAAAGTGTGATTATACTACTAGCATCCTCAAATGACACTCTGGCTTTTCACTCACTCCACAATCGGGTTCAGAAATGGCCTTCTTTGTTTCTTGTAGCCTTCTGTGGCTCTTTTCCAGTTTTTATCACAGACTTTTTCTCTGCTTCCTCTTCTCAGTTCAGCACAGCTTCCTCTGTCATGTTCTATAACCCTGCCACTGTTGATGAGTCTTTTTATGTGCCATCTGAATTGGTTGGCTCTGTCTCATTACCTCTTGAGTTCTATTTCGAATTTCAGTGGCAAACAATTTTTTTCTTCACCTGCAACTTTCTCTCCCTTTATAACTTATTTCTTAATTTGGTCATTGATTTAACTCTTTAAACATAGGGCAAAATTGAATATGATCCCCTTACCATCATCACATTTTATCTACTGTTGAAAGCCAAGAACAGTACCTGCTGCTGCTGCTGCTGCTGCTAAGTTGCTTCAGTCATGTCGAACTCTGTGCAACCCCATAGACGGCAGCCCACCAGGCTCCCCCGTCCCTGGGATTCTCCAGGCAAGAACACTGGAGTGGGTTGCCATTTCCTTCTCCAATGCATGAAAGTGAAAAGTGAAAGTGAAGTCTCTCAGTCGTGCCCAACCCTCAGCGACCCCATGGACTGCAGCCTACCAGGCTCCTCCATCCATGAGATTTGCCAGGCAACAGTACTGGAGTAGGGTGCCATTGCCTTCTCCTAGCACCTGACATATACTAAGTATATATTTGTTGCAAAAATTAAATACTTTTGGAAGGTACTCTATGACAGGTTGATTAGGTTGATTCAGATTACTTTTGTTCTTCATATACCACAGATAAATATCTAAAATGTCATTGAATCCCTGGAAGTTGATAACACTTAATAACATTTTATTTCAATATACACATTGTGATCTGATACAATTATAGGCATTCTTCCTTAGCCAGTTCTTTTTTGTTGTTGCTCAGAAATGGAAGAGAGGAGTTTTGTTATTTTCATTAACACATTTAGAAAACTTTACTTCCTTTGCATATCAGTCCTAGTCTTTGGTCAATAATCTAGTCTAACCAGCACAAGAAACACAGTTACTTCATTTACATGTTAACTAACAATGACAAATTCACCCTGTAAATCAATTTGCTGGTGTTTAAAAATGTAGACAGCAAGTAAGGCTCATGGTCCAGGGAAAAGGATCCTAATAGAATGCAGAGAAAATTTCTGGGTAGCACCCCTAATTTGAGATTTGGGGTAAATGGGGATTTTAGTGAGTGCCTGGGTTGGCAACAGGAAGGATTTGATAGAAAGACAAAGGTTAGATAGATGATGGACTTCACGGTTCAGGAAGAAACCAGGGTCAGCCTATTAGGAGATGGACTAATTTAGCATGTAGTGAGATAAGGGGAAAGTATCAGGATCTTGGGAGAGGGTAGGGAAATAACTTAGAAGCGTGAATTAAAGGAAATTGAAGCGGGGAAATAGCAAGGCCCAGGGCTTAGATGGTAAAGTCAATGGCCTAAAGATATGCCCCCTGGGTAATAATGCTAAAAGTGGAAAGAGAAAGCAAGGAAAGCAGTCTCTGAAGGGGAAGGGGAATGCTCAAAGGTGGAAATCAACAGGGGTGCGGTTGCCTCCCGCAACGGGTATAGAAAAGAGGGGGCGCAGTTCCCCCTCAAAAGGCAGAAACATAGCCAGAATCCTGAGCTAGAGTGCAGTAAAACGTGGGTGGGTGGGTAGCAGGAGGGGAACAGAGGTCCAAGGTGCTGGGATGAGTCAAGGGCTGAAGGAGGGTGATGCAGTCAGGAGTTTTGGGAGGCTTTCACAGAGAGCACTGGGATTTAGAGTTCGGATTGTAAAAATATGTTTCAGACTCTCAGGGGGCTCTGGCATGTGTTTGGTAGAGTCCACTCAGGTTAGCCTGGGGTACGTAGGTGGTTGTCAGTCAAGGATGGAAGGCAAATTCAACGAGGTCTGGGAATTCATTTAAACCAGTTAAGGGTGATTTCAGCGAAAGTTGGGAGGATTTAGGTCGAGAGTATGGTGCATTTCAGCCCGAGTGGGTCGATTTGCCCGGTTTGGGGCATGAATTTAAGTGGGCGCTGAAGGGTATTTCAGGCAGCGTGGCTGAAGAATTTCCTTCAGGACCGCAGTCCCTACCAGACCGGGTTCGGGGTGGGTTACAGCAGCGGCCAACCGCACTGCGTTTAGGATGGAGTGCGTTCCGGGCCGCGCCGGGGCGAGCGAGTCCGGGAGCGGGAGTCCGGCGGGGACTCCGGGGAGGTTCGGAGGGAACAGCCGTCAGCGCAGGGCAGGATCGCCGGCTCGGGGATGTTCCGCGCCGCGAGCTGTACTTCACTCCCGCCCCTCCCGATCCCGGGGGAACCTGTTGCCGGAGGAATGGGCGGGCGGCGGCGGCGGCGAACCCTCCATCGCCTCCGCCTGGGCCTCATGGCGGCCCTTTCGACCTAGACGCTGCGCGGCACGGCCCCTCCCTGTTGCCTCTGTTTTTAAAAAAAAAAAAAAACGAAAGAAAGAAAGAAAAATCAGCCCCCAACCCTCACCCGTGACCTGCGGGCCCGGCGGCGGCTCGTGCGGCTTCCGGGAGCGGAGGCGCGGCCCCGCGGGCCGGAGGAGGCGGAGGCGGAGGAGGAGGCCAACATGGCGGCGCGCAGGGCTGGGCCGGGCCGCCGCCGCTCTTGAGCGCCCCAGTGCCGTAGCTCGGCTCGCGGTGCCCACGCCCGCGCCCAACCTGGCCCGGCGGCCGCGGAGCGCGCAGCCCAGGAGCGCAAGGGCCCGCCCGGGCGCGGGGACGGCGCAGAGGCAGCGCCGCTGGGCCCGCCAGGCCCCGCACCCGCAGCTTCGCTGCTCGCCGGCCGGCGGGGCCCGGAGGCCGGAGCCATGGAATCGGAGGAGGAGCAGCACATGACCACGCTGCTGTGCATGGGCTTCTCGGACCCCGCCACCATCCGCAAGGCCCTGCGCCTGGCCAAGAACGACATCAACGAAGCCGTGGCGCTGCTCACCAACGAGCGGCCGGGCCTCGACTACGGCGGCTACGAGCCGATGGACAGCGGTGGCGGCCCCAGCCCCGGGCCCGGCGGGGGCTCGCGGGGCGACGGCGGCGGCGGCGGCGGCGACGGCCCCTCCCGCGGCGGGAGCACCGGAGGCGGCGGCGGGTTCGACCCCCCGCCCGCGTACCACGAGGTGGTGGACGCCGAGGTGAGGAGGGGCGACCCGTGACCCCCGTGGGAGAGGCCAGCGGGCTAGAGTTCCGTGGGGAGGGGACACACCCCACTGGGCTTGAAGTGCGGGGAGCGTGTGGAGCAGGGGAGGCACGGAGAAAGGGCAAATGGAGCACCGGGCTCGTCAGGACGGAGGTCACCGGACTGCGGTCAGGTAGGGAGTGGAGCCCGTAGGGTAACGGCTGATGAAATTGAATTGGGGATGCGGGGCAGGGCTGCGCGGCAGGGTGGGGAGGGGTCTCTCGGGCTTTGAGCTGAGGTCACCAGCGGGGCAGGCCCGGGAAGGGGATGGGGAGGAGGGTCCAAAGCTGGCATCCCCGAGATGGGGGAAGATGACACATTGGCCTGGAGAGTGTGATGGGGGATGGCGCGTGTTATCAGGCAGTCAGAAATGGGGTACTAGTAGACTAGGCAAGGACCCGAGATTTCGTGGCCCAGGGTTTCAGTGAAGGAGTCGGGGAAGGCACCAGGTTCAGAGTCAGAGAAAAAGTGGGATGGGCCAGCCAGGGTAAAGAAAGGCCTTTGCTGGGTCAGAGGAGGACTTGAGGTTACGATGGGATTTGGGTTTTAGCCAAGGACCAGAAAAAAGAGATTGGTCGGGGTCTAAAATGAAGAGGGACTGGGCAGAGGCCAGGAATGACAGTAATTGATATGAGATGTGGATTGGGGCGTCATCGATAAAATCAGGTATTAAAGCCATGGGGATTACACTGAGAAAGGTTAGAGATAAGAGGCCAGGACAGGAGTCAGAGCTGAGAAAGGGCTCGGCAGTGATGGGACTGGAGTTGGAATATGAAGCTGGGACCAAGTCTGGGTACTGGTCATTGATTAAGTCCGAAATGAGGGAAAGCTAGACGGGAGAAAGGGGTTGTAGCAATCAGGGTGCTCTGCAGAGGGACAGGGACAGGGTGGGAAATAAAGGGGCTGGAGGAATCTGTTAAGGAGAAAGGGCCATCTAGGTGAATGGCTTTGATCAGAGATCTCACTCAAGTGTGGATGGAGACGATTCCTTCTGTTTAGTTTGAGATGTGAGCAAAGAACATGAGGGAGAAAACAGACTTTACCTCTCATTTTTTTTAAAAAAGGATCAACCAGAAGCAACAGTGTTGGTGAATAATTCCTTTGCAGAAAAATGACAGCTCATGATAGGGGTTTTGGTCCGATTTGCTGCATAGTACATTTCAAAGGTCCAGTAGAGTAGGTTGGCTTACCCTAGTGGTTTGAGTTTTTAAGTAGAGATGTGAATTTGGATAATTCTTAATGTAGCTAAGCCTCCTGAAAGGATTTTTTCATAAATAATATTCTGTCTTTTTAGTCACATGCTTTGGCAGCATGGGCTGAAGTAGCTTGGGAAAGAAAGTAGCACTTCAAAAAACTAGATTTCTTCCCAAGATCTCTTTGGTTTCCAGACTTCCGCACACTTGATTGATTGCCCTCTTGTTACCCAGTAACTCAGCTGTATCATTGACTAGTGTATGGAAGTAAAGGTTGTAAGTATTCCTACTTTGGGGGAAAGGTCCCATATAATTAAATCAGATCAGATCAGTCGCTCAGTCGTGTCCGACTCTTTGCAACCCCATGAATCGCAGCACGCCAGGCCTCCCTGTCCATCACCAACTCCCGGAGTTCACTCAGACTCACGTCCATCGAGTCAGTGATGCCATCCAGCCATCTCATCCTCTGTCACCCCCTTCTCCTCCTGCCCCCAATCCCTCCCAGCATCAGAGTCTTTTCCAATGAGTCAACTCTTCACATGAGGTGGCCAAAGGACTGGAGTTTCAGCTTCAGCATCACTCCTTCCAAAGAAATCCCAGGGCTGATCTCCTTCAGAATGGACGGGTTGGATCTCCTTGCAGTCCAAGGGACTCTCAAGAGTCTTCTCCAACACCACAGTTCAAAAGCATCAATTCTTTGGCGCTCAGCCTTCTTCACAGTCCAACTCTCACATCCATACGTGACCACAGGAAAAACCATAGCCTTGACTAGACGGTCCTTTGTTGGCAAAGCAATGTCTCTGCTTTTGAATATGCTATCTAGGTTGGTCATAACTTTTCTTCCAAGGAGTAAGCGTCTTTTAATTTCATGGCTGCAGTCACCATCTGCAGTGATTTTGGAGCCCCGAAAAATAAAGTCTGACACTGTTTCCACTGTTTCCCCATCTATTTCCCATGAAGTGATGGGACCAGATGCCATGATCTTCGTTTTCTGAATGTTGATCTTTAAGCCAACTTTTTCACTCTCCACTTTCACTTTCATCAAGAGGCTTTTGAGTTCCCCTTCACTTTCTGCCATAAGGGTGGTGTCATCTGCATATCTGAGGTTATTGATATTTCTCTGGGCAATCTTGATTCCAGTTTGTGTTTCTTCCAGTCCAGCGTTTCTCATGATGTACTCTGCATATAAGTTAAATAAACAGGGTGACAATATACAGCCTTGACGAACTCCTTTTCCTATTTGGAACCAGTCTGTTAAATAACTGTACTTAAATCACTTTAAGAAATGAGCTTCTGTTTGCAAGCCCCCATCACTCTTCTTGTTCCTTTTAGTTTTGACCCAGTTTTGAAATCAAGAAGAAAGCCACTGCTTTTTCTGAAGCTGCTTTTATAGTTCTTCAAAGTTCAGCGTATCCTCATTTTGTGAAAAAAATTTACTTTTTTTTTCTTTTATCATGCCTTTTAATTTCCTGGAATTGCAAAATCAAAATAAATTATAATGCTTGGTGGTACTTTAACATTAACTGTACTAATGTATGTTGAAATACTCACATTAGCTGCCCTGCCTGAACATTTAAACACTAAGAATTTTTGGCTTCCTTTCACATTAATGACAGGCTGAGGAGTCTGCTTTCACATAAAATCTAGAGAATCTATGACTTTCTGAAGACCCCTGTCAAGTTTTCATTTCCTCTTGACTTGTGGATTTGGCTCTACCATTTAATTTTGCAAGGTCAGAGTGGGAAGTGGGGGTTGCTACTGCTGCCTGAGGATGCTTTACCCAGAAGAAGACCGACAAGGATATAGGCTCATGGGAACCTGGTGAGAATATTTAATCCAGTTGTTGCCTCTGTAGTTTTACAAATCTACTTGCATGCCGCTTGTGCAGCTTGTTGGTCATCCTTGTCGACAACGGGAACCTGAGGCATTTGATCTTGGGAAATAGGGAGAAGCGCTGATCATTGTTGAACATCTATATGGTGTCAGGTGCTGTTAGGTGCTTTATACATTGTACTTAATCCCCAGTGAGGTAGTTAATAACATCACTATTTTAGAGCTATGCTTAGCTAGTGGCAAAATCTGAATTTGAAACTGGTCTCTCTGACTTCAAAGACAGTGTGTTTTTCATTCTACTCAACTCATGGTTTAAAATTGAATTCATTTTAAGATAAAAAGGAAAAATAAAAAGGGAATGAGACAAATTTGAGGTTCCTGTACAAGCTAGAAAGATGTGGCTTGCAAGGGCTGAATCAAGGCATTGGGAATAGGATAATGGATAGAATGAAGGGAGAATCCTACCTTTTTAAAGAAAACTTCAGAAATTAATGCTTAGTTTGTCTCCTTGGTTTTACATACACAAGCGGGCAAGCCCCAAAGGGGAAGTGACATGTCCCCACAGAGTCAGTTCACGAAAGAGATGGGACTAGGATCCAGGCCCGCTCACTCCAAGTCCATTGCACTCTCTCCCTATCAGCTGCCTGCCTTTCAAATGAAAAAGGGACAGGACACAGTTAAAGGTTGGAGAAAAGAAAGTGTAATAAACAAGGTGAAGATTGTCAGCTCTTGTATAATCTTACTTGTTTTATTTCTTTAAAATGAGGTCCTTGGCTGAAATTATATAAATTTGTATTGGCCCAATAGGAAATTTCAGTTTCAGTGTCCTCTTAAAAATATTTGGGAATATACAGATCAAAATCCAATTGTTAAAAAAGAGAAAAATGATTGCATTTATTTTGTATTTGTCATTTGGTAACGGGAACAGTCCTCTCATTTGGTAAGCATTTAATCCTTCCAGGTTCCGGGGCTGGGAACAGAATGTAGAGGTTACATTCTGGTGGATCTTAGTGCAAGCCTCTAGTTTTACAAGAAGTGACTTCCCAAGGTCATGCAGTTAGGTAAATCAGTTTAGTAATTTGGGCTCGTGCTATAATTAGGATTTGGTTTAAAAATTAAAATTTGGAAAGTAAAAGCAGTTAACTTCTGGTTCAGTAGCACTAAGGAGAATGCAGATAGAAAAGACTCAGATGTCTAGTAGAATGCATAACACTGCACAGAAAGCCACTTTTTTAGATAATCTTCCAGTGACTTAAAGGTACTGCTTTCCAGAAAGTTGTGCTAGGTGTAGATGTGTATTAATTCTTGGTGTCTTGGCTGGATTGGATTTTGAAAAGTTCACCAGTTTTGATTTTAAATAGCATTACTTAACAACCTTTCCACAGCAGGTAGGAGTCTGTTCTATTTATTATTAAAGAGAGTGAGATCTCACACACAGCTGCTCCAAATAACTTATCCAGATGTTTAACACCCCCCCCCCCCCCCCCCCCGGTGTTAGAATTCTTCAATGTTTCTTTTATGGTTAATGTCAGCCCCCCTGACCACTATTCAGGGCATGCCCCCTGGTTCTGCCCTCCTAGAGCTGGGACAGAGTTGGTCCTTTTAAGAACTGTGATCCTATCCAGAGAGTTAGAACTTAGAACCAGGAACCCTTTTAGGCACGTTTTAAAATTTGACACTTGTGCAATATACCTTACTTGTTACTAAGTTTCCTTGTTTTGTCTTTAGAAAATACTAAAATGGATTTTTTTTTTTGCAAGGAGAGTTTTAACAGAAATACCTTAGTGTCGAGTTTCATGTTAATTCTTATTCCTAGAAGTGACATTTAATGCTGTGATCTCACTAATATTGTGAACTTGTTTTGTTTCTGTTTAATTGTGGATAGTCTTCTGGAAATATTTTGTCAGAAGTATTTGCATGATTTCATTGCTTTTTTGTTAAAGAGCCCTAAAGTTGGTCCTGCTAGACTATATATAAATCACATAAAAATCACATTAATTTGTAAATCCTTAACTTATTTTTGCCTCTTTTTTTTTTCTTTGGTATTAAGTGGGTAGTTATACATGAATTAAAATTATACATTATATATTACATAATATACTAAGGTTTATATTAAAACTCGTGTCCTTTTTTTCCTCTAAAATACACAATTCTAGCTCATTTGAATGTGGAGTAAATATCTTATAAATAAATTTTAGTTATTTGTGATTTGAATATATGATTTACAGTTTCTGATCTACTGTGACTTGTTCAATTAGAAAATGTAGAATCTATTTATAAGTTTTACAGTTAAAAAAATAAAATAATTCCCAGGACTTCCTTGGCAATCCAGTGGTTAAGACTCTGTGCCCCCAGTACAAGGGGCAGCAGTTCCATCCCTGGGCTGGGAACTAAGATTCTGCATACCACGGGGCAAGGCCAAAAAAAGGGAAAAAAGAATTCCAAAATTCAGTTGAAAGTACGTGAAAAATAGGGACTCTGAAAGATTAATTTTGAAATAAAAATTTCTTTATAATCTAGTATATGTGTCTCCTTTGTGAACTAGGCATATGAGTTCATCTGACTTGTAATTACCTGACCATTTGCTATTAGAATGAATGTAATTTGGCATGAAAGAAGTACCTTTTGTGTATCAGTGAGGTGTATTCTAGTGAAATCATAGTAGGTAGGGACAGCTTTATGCAACATAATAATCCTGTTAGCTTAAAATTTGAAACCAATAACAATACTAGAAAAGTAAATGTTGTTTTAATAATTTGAGGAAAGAATTTCAACCGTAATGTAACCTAAATAGCAGACATCAAGGTATTCCATAGCTTCATGCTTACTGCTCAAAAAGCATATAACATGGATTTTATTTGAATTTGAGTGCAAAGATGAAAAATTGTTGCTTTTAATAAGAATTATTATATTCAGGAAGATTTGGTTCAGTAATGATTTTCCTGTCTGTGGAGTTCAGTTTTCCCAGAAGTTTTTTTTATTTGAAATACCAAAGAGAAATGAGAAGTAAAATATATAAGATTAAACCATTTCAAAACACCCTCATATTCCACATGCACTCAAGATCATGCACTTCACTCGTTTGTGTTTTAGTTTGTTTTTATTTTATGTATTGAATTGCTTTTATTTTTGACTGTTCTGGGTCTTCACTGCTGCTCACGCTTTTCTCCAGTTGCGGCGAGCTGGGGGGCTGCCCTACAGTTGCAAGTGCATGGCTTCTCGCTGCGGTGGCTTCCCTTGCTGTGTACTCGGGCTCTGGAGAGCGAGGGCTTCAGGAGCTGAGCGTGTGAGGTCGCTAGTTGTGGTTCACCGGCTCTAGAGCACAGACTCAGTAAGTTGTGGCGCGTGGGCTTAGTTGCTCCGCAGCATGTGGGATCCTCCCAGATCAGAGGTCAAACCTGTGTCTCCTGCATTGGCAAGGTGGATTCTCTACCACTGAGCCACCAGGGAAGTCCTAGCTGTTTTGTCTTTTTTTTTTTTTTTTAAACATAGTTCAAATAAGCTTTAATTTAGGTTTCCTGTCAAATTAGAAGTGTTTTGCAGTAGTCCAGACATGCGGTGATGAGCTGCCGGAGGCAAACACAGTAGTGAGAAGTGACAAGTGGCTCAGGGATGAAGGAGGAGACAGGAAGCTTTGAAAGCAAAGCCATGTGTATGGAGTGATGTGCAACAGCTTTGTGTGCTGCGTGCCCCCGAGAGGCTGTTTTTACTGATGCCGCACTCCAGAAAAGGTTACAGTCTGTTCTGTTTAAGAAAGTCCAGGAATGTGTAATACATTTTACCACGGTTTTGATTTAAAAAATAAGAAAATAAGAAGAAGAAAGTTGGGCATATAAAGAAGTAAGCATTCAGGTACCTGGAAAATTGAGATACAAGGGATGTATCAGCCTGAGATTTTCGCATTGTGGAGGCATTGCTAAGAAAGTTGTGCTTCACTTTCAGGAGTAGATGTTTTTTCTCACCTTCCTTCCAGGGAGTTTTAGTTTCTTTTTTAAGTTTGTATTTCTCGTTCTCATTATATTATAATAGGAATTTTTATTATTCATTATTGAAATATTTTTCAGTCACAATTGAGTTGTAAAAATTTTTTCTTAAGCTCATATTAGTAGTAGGTGACATTAGATTTGGTGTATGTTTATTTGTTCTGAAGAAAAGAGCTAACACAATTAAGTTGGCATTTCATTTTGATAATCTTTATCAAAATTGAAATATTTTAGCCATGAAGCAGGAATCTTTAGCCATGAAGGTGGAATCTTTTTCTGGGGCTAAGTTGAAGATTTTATTTTTCTTCTTGGAAATAAGTAATATCTTCAGTGCCCACCAAAGTCTTCTCACTTCTTAAGTTCCAGTATAGTTTGCTTTCTTGTAGTATCTGTTTCAGTTATGTGCATTGTGAAATTCAGTTGACAGCATTTGATATACTTTCACTTAAGTTTAAGATGTTTCTGTTAGAAATATGTTATTTAAAAAATAAATATGATACATTCTTTATCAGTAGGCTTCCAAAATGGTTTCTGAAGTTAAAATCTTTTCCAGAAAGATTTGTTAGTCACTGTTGCCAGTGCTTTTCAATTTCTACTTTGTCTTCTTTTAGAATCTAGCTTTCATAACAGATCAAAATTTTTAGGCTTTTTTTCCCCCTTCTTTCCATTCCTCACTCATATTGGCAGTTTTGGTTGAAAATTGAATTGCTTGCTGCAACTTACCATTAGAAGCCTACCGTGTAGCATTTTAGTAGCAATTTAAATTATAGCAATTTAAAATACAGATCCTAAAAAATATGAAGGTATTCCATACTGCCAATGGCAACACCATCTGTCAATTAGTTAATTTATTTAAGACTCCTTACTTTGTCTTCTTATCAAGTAGCCTGTTAATTCTAACCGTAAATATCTCTCCTGCCCCCGCTGTTACTGCTCTGGTTTTGTTCTTGTCCTGTTCTTACTGTTTCTCTGTGCCACTCATGGGTACCAGAATGATCTTTGTAAAATATAAATTTTAGTTATGAGATAACCTTGCTTAAGCTGAAACTCCAGTACTTTGGCCACCTCATATGAAGAGTTGACTCATTGGAAAAGACCCTGATGCTGGGAGGGATTGGGGGCAGGAGGAGAAGGGGACAACAGAGGATGAGATGGCTGGATGGCATCACTGACTCGATGGACGTGAGTCTGAGTGAACTCCCGGAGTTGGTGATGGACAGGGAGGCCTGGTGTGCTGCGATTCATGGGGTCGCAAAGAGTCAGACACGACTGAGCGACTGAACTGAACTGAACTGAACCTTGCTTAAAAATGTTTGGTGGCTCCTTAATTCCTGTAGGTAAAATCTGAACTCCTTTCTTCCAAGATCTCCATCCTTCTCCACTCCACCATGCCTCCTGCCTTCCAGTGCCGTGTTCAGGGGCCATCTGTCCCCTCACTCTCCTCCCCAAACCTCAATAAGCATCTCTCTGGCTAACATGGATTTATTCTTCGAGATTACCTTAAATGCTGTTTCTCTTCAAGGCACGCTTGTCTTACCTGACCACATTCTCCCAACGGCATTTTGTAGGTACACCAAGTAAAGAAATGATCATATTTTAGCTAACAAAAAGGTGTATTTACATCTATGTATCTGTATTTCCACTGGACTTGAGGAACAGTAATATTTCTTTTTATCTCTGTGTCCCTGAGACCCCTGGCTCACAGTGTTTGACTGGGTAAATAAATGAATGGAGAAGGAATATCTTAAGGGAAATAAAAAATCAAATGGCGTTTGAAAGAATATTAAACCAGGAATTTGGGAGATAGTACATTTCTCTTCAGGGTTCTGTTGATTGCTAACTATAAGTTTATTGGGCAAGTCAGTTTGCCTCTCTGAGCCTCAGTTTTCTCGTCCATGAAATGGGCATCTTGCACTAAATCTATTGTTAATTTTCATTCTTTAATCTCTCTGAGAAGTTAAAAGCTATGAGGCCTTTCAGAAAATAGCATGTGTAAATATACGCACTTGGTTTTCTAAATAAACTGATGCTAAACACTAATGGCTGTTATTTTTGGGTGATAGGGGACACAGGTAATTCTCTTCTGTTTTACTGAATTAAAAAAAGATTAAGTTTTTAAAAAGTATATAAACTCTATTAAATGAAGACAAACCAAACTCTGGTGTCCATTAAAAATGAAAATAGCTTAAAAAATTGATTAAAGTATTTCATGATTCTTAGGAAAATTTCACCTCGATTCTAAAATTGTTTTAAAACTTTGCAACTGAGGGAAGTTAAATACAGGAAGGGTTTGTGTTTTATGTAACTGAAAAACTGGAAAAAGTATATTACTTCCTAACATAAAATTGGGAACTTTTTTTTTAAATCTAAATTTCATGTTTGATTATATACTTATGCTGCTGCTAAGTCGCTTCAGTCGTGTCCGACTCTGTGCGACTCCAGAGACGGCAGCCCACCAGGCTCCCCCGTCCATGGGATTCTCCAGGCAAGAACACTGGAGTGGGTTGCCATTTCCTTATATACTTACTAGATAGTTCCTAATTCTAGCTATAAGAAAACTGACTCAGAAGATGTGGTTCAGCAGGACTTTTCGAATTTGAGTCACATTTTGAGCTTTAATGGAGCTTCTGTTTAGTTGCTTTTCCTGCCTTTCTCCTTTTCTCCATGTTCCCCCATTCCTCACCTAATATCTCCAAGCAGTTTGCCTTGTTGACTGATTTTAGAACTTTGTTATCTATGACTCAGGTATGTTTGGACTCACCTTTAGATTAATCTGCCAGCATTTAGAGACTCTCTGAGATCTATGACTCTGTCTTGGAAACAGCTGTTTTTAAAGCACAGATTTTTTTGTTTAGCTTTGCATCGCCAAAGGGATGGAATAGAGATGCATACCTGGCCAACAAGGCCTTCCCTTGTCACCTGTGATTTCTGGGACTGGTAGCACTGCTACAGGGAGGCCTGGTATGCTGCGGTCCATGGGCTTGCAAAGAGTCAGACACAACGGAGTAACTGAACTGAACTGAGCACTGCTACTCATGACTGTTGGGCTCTTGGTAGCTCCAGACTTAGCCTCATCTGCTGTTTTCAAGAAGACACGACTGACGTGACTTAGCAGCAGCAACTGTTTTCAAGAAACAGTCCACTCACTTGACTCTTTTCGGTCATTTGTTCACCTTAATGTACTCTTTCATGTCTGCTTACTTATTTCTAAGAGAGCAAGACTGCTGTTTCTGGAATTTTTATTAAAATACTGGAAAAAAGAGCTCTTAGAAGAGTTCTCTAATTTATATTAAATAAAGATAGAAATCAAATTCCAATGATAAAAACAGGCATTATACCCAAAATGTCAGAGCAGCAAGACAGGTAATAGTCCATTCAATAAAACACTTAAATCTACCTTCATTCAGTAGGTTTTTATTGAGCATTGAATGTATGCTCGGCACTGAGTAGATGTTGGGCATACAGGAATGAACCAATCACAGTCCCTTCCCTGTTACAGTTTCAAGGCTGATGGGTTTCCTTTGCTCTGTGTCCAATAAATTATAATGTTATAATTCAGAAAAGTAAGGCCTTGAAGAGTTGTGGGTTAAGTATGAAGAGATTAGATCTTTTGTGATGTAATTTGATCTATAGTGGTATCGATTGCCAGGAAACCAAGTGATACTGTTTTTTCAAGTGTTATTTCTTTTAGTGCCATGGAATGTACAGAATTTGTATTTATGTACTTGTTGCATGTTTAATATTAGGTTAATGATTCTCTCAACTAGCACCTCTTTTAATAATGGTGCTAATTATTTCAGCTAAATGTCATTATGTTTTGTCCTAAAATCATATTTGTGCATTTTCCCCAGGAAAGAGAAATTGCTCTAGAAACTGGCCTTTTTTTAGGCTAAAAATCTCTTATAATTGTTGATAATACCCCCCGAAAAAGATTGTTTTTAAAGCTAAATGAAAAACTTGTCTGTTATTAATAACATTAGGAATCCTTAGTTTATTATCAACATTTGTGTGTGGGGGGGTGTTTAGTTTTATGTTGGAGTGTTTTATGTTTACTAAAATACTATATACTTTTAAAATGTTAGTACTTTTCATTTTGTAAGATTTCCTTCTGCTTCATTTGAAATGTTTTTAAATGAAACATTTAAACAACAGTAGCAACAGATCATCCTATATTTCACTAGTTTGTATATCATATTTGATTTTGAGAAAATATCTGTTGTCTGTTGAGCAATCAGTATTCTCAGTTATACCAGGCAAAAAATGTATGTGTAATATATAAAACTTGTACCGTAAAAAACAATTGGTTCATGAGATGTGTGCAGACATACTGACATCTGTAGAGAATAACAAGCAAGTCCTGTTCGCTTTTCATTACTTTGGGGTTTTTATGGTTGGAATATAAAACATGTCTGTGATAAAGAAGTTCCAAGTATTTGTTAAGGAGGATCAACTATCAGAATCCATGCTGAGTTACCTTGGATTCACCCAGTTCACAGTAATTTTAACATGGGAGAGAAATATCAAAAATAGTTGGCAAGATACACTTCGTAAAACAGAGCAATTATCTGTAGAGCTGAGAATATTTTCTGTCCTCTCCTCTCTCTGTTCCAATAAAAATGTTAAAAGTTGTAAATTTAAAGATTAAGGTTGAAGATGTGTTTCAAAGCTGGAAGAGACCATCGGGATCTTGTGATGTTACATCTCGTCAGTTTAGGTGTAAGGACCTTGACTCGGATCATTAGCAAAGTGAGGAAGGGAACTAGCTTTCCGCTTCTCAAGAAGCATTTTGTATATTTGACCAAACTGTCTTTCTGACATGAGGAAGTCTTTTACTGTAACTCATCTTTAGTATATCCTTCCTCGTAAGCTTGCTGTATCTTCATCACCACCATTTCCTTTGTTAGATACTAGTTTCAGTTAGGGGGCAAAAAGTTGACACTTGATTCATTTTTTCCCCCTTGAAGATATTTATCTTGTTTACCTTGCTTTCTCACTCAGCACTTTCTAATGTTAGCAGCTGTTGATAAGTTTATAAGAGGCGGTGAGGACTAAGGAGAGGAAGGTTGAAGAAGCGCTGTCATTTGTGAAGGAGCTGTGTCCATCTGTCTGCTTAGCGTCGTTGTAAACCTGACAAGGATTAGTGATCCCCTGCCTGAGTGTCCACAGTGGTACATGGGTACTGATATTTTAAAATAAGCTTAATAGTTAGTATATAAATTTCTTGAAATAACATATGCCTAATTTGTGTACATCTTTTACTTACTTAAAACTGCCTTTTTGTTTTCTGTGTATCAAATACAGTGATTATCATAAATATCCACTCAGAAATATTATACACCTGTAGGTTTGAAATAAAAACATTTTGAATGATACTTTGAAAGGCTATTAATACTCTTAAAAACATGACACTTGCATTAATTATATATTTTAATGAATATAGAAATAAAACATAGTGTGTGTTGATTTACTCTTAGAGGATCCATTTTAAAAAATTAGCCTTAAAATATGCCAGGTTCTTTTATGACTCCCAGCCTATAGGCATACTTTTCCTTCTACCTGGCCTGTTCCCCTCAACCTTCACCCCTAAGGAAAGGGGAATTCTCTTGTCATAATAGACCAGGAGAATTAGTCCAACAGCACTATGTGACATCAGTTTGATCCTTGTGGTTGATCCTTTCTCCACAAAGTAGATTTAACACAAGTTTGTAGTTGGCAGAATTAGATATTGAACATCCTCCTATTTCAGTCTCGTGAGTCCCATGAAATTCCAGATGTTAACCAAACCACATGTACTGTTAGATTTGCTACTGGTTTTCTTTTAGAGCTGATGCCTTCCATTCCACTTCCTCCTATTCAGTCTTCCCCTCTACCCAGTTAAAAGTCCCTTCTTGAGTTTGAATAGAAACCCTTACATACAGTGCTCAGTCATAGCATTTATCCCCTTGTATTGGAATTATTTATATATTTGTTAACCCAGACTGAATTGTAACTCTTTTGAGGTCAGGGTCTGATCATCTCTATTTACCACAAAGTCCAGGGAACACTTGACATTTGTTGTTGCTCAGTCACTCGTTATGTCTGGCTCTTTGCGACCCCATGGGCTGCAGCACGCTAGGCTTCGCTGTTCTTCACCATCTCCCAGAGTTTGCTCAAACGCACGTCCATTGAGTCAGTGATGCCATCTAACCATCTCGTCCTCTGTTGTCCACTTCTCTTCCTACCTTCAATCTTTCCCAGCATCAAGGTTTTTTCCAATGAGTTGGCTGTTCGTATCAGGTGGCCAAAATACTGGCACTTCAGCTTCAGCATCAACCCTTCGATGAATATTCAGGCTTGTTTCCTTTAGGTTTGACTGGTTTGATCTCCTTGATGTCCAAGGGACTCAAAAATCTTCGCCAGCACCACAGTTTGAACGTATCAATTCTTTGGCCCTCAGCCATGTTATTGTCCAGTTCTCACATCTGTACGTTACTACTAGAAAAACCATAGCTTTGACCATACAGACCTTTGTCGGCAAAGTAACATCTCTGCTTTTTAGTACACTGTCTAGGTTTGTCATAGCCTTTCTTCTAAGGAGCAAGTATCTTTTAATTTCATGGCTGCAGTCACCATCTGCAGTAATTTTTGAGCCCCAAAAAATAAAGTGTTACTGTTCCCATTGTTTCCGCATCTATTTGCCATGAAGTGATGGGACCGGATGCTGTTATTTTCCTGTTTTGAATGTTGGTTTTTAGGCCAGCTTTTTTACTCTCCTCTTTCACCTTCATCAAGAGCCTCGTCAGTTCCTCTTTGCTTTCTGTCATAAGGATGGTGTCATATGTGTATCTGTTGTTATTGATATTTCTCCTGACAATCTTGATTCTAGCTTGCGATTCTTCCAGTCCAGAATTTCACATTATGTACACTGCACATAAGTTAAATTAGCAGGGTGACAATATACAGCCTTGAAGTACTCCTTTCCCAATTCGGAAAGGAGTATATGGTTGTCTGAGGGGGCCACACTTGACATAGGAGGTACTAAATAAAAAAATCTGATCTGGAAAATATTTAGTTTGCGTCAGCATTTTGGAACACATTTTCTTACATTCACGTACGTCAAGTAATGTTGGGGATGGTGCATTTATCAGTATAATAATGATTAATGATGTTACTGTTAATCCAAGTGAGTTTATTTTGAAGTAAAGCTATGGAGACACCATTCAATTTTTTTTTTTAAGCCCTCCTTTCTTACCCCAGTTTCTTAAAGTGAATCTTGCCTGTAATAACCTATACTGTAGCTTGAAGGTAAGAAGTATTTTGGTAGCCCTATAGCAGATTTCTGTCATGGTATTTTCATTGTTTTACAGTTTGTGGAGGGCTTCCCAGATGGTACAGTGGTAAAGAATCTACCTGCAATGCAGGTTCAATTCCTGGGTCAGGAAGACCCCCTGGAGGAGGAAATGGCAACCCACTGCAGTATTCTTGCCTAGATAATCCCATAGAGAGGGGAGCCTAGTGGACTATAGTCCAGGGGGTCGCAAAGAGTTAAACACGACTTTGCATCTGAGCACTTGTGGCAACTTTTTTTGAACTGTTGCCAGTATCTTTCTAATGGACACCATTTTGGACATAATGCATTAAATGTGAAGTTGTTATTTGGCACCACTCCCTCTGCTTTGTATATTTTTTCTGTAGCGCATAGAAAAATACTGTACACAGGAAAGAACATAATGTATGATCAGTTCAGTTCAGTCGTGTCCGACTCTTTGCATGGACTGCAGCACGCTAGGTTTCCCTGTCCATCACCAGCTCCTGGAGCTTACTCAGACTCATGTCCATCGAGTTGGTAATGCCATCCAACCATCTTATCCCCTGTCATCACTTTCTCCTCCTGCCTTCAGTCTTTCCCAGCATCAGGGTCTTTTCCAGTGAGTCAGCTCTTCGCATCAGGTGGCCAAAGTATTGGAGCTTCAGCTTCACCATCAGTCCTTCCAGTGAATATTCAGGGTTGATTTCCTTTAGGATTGACTGGTTGGATCTCCTTGCAGTGCAAGGGACTCTCAAGAGTCTTCTCCAACACCACAATTCAAAAGCATCAACTCTTCAGCACCCAGCTTTCTTTGTGGTCCAACTCTCACATCCATACATGACTTAGAAGAAACAAAAGTTTTTTTTAGCCTTTGTAGGACTATTTACCAGTCTGTTCTTATTACATGTCTTAGTTGAGCTCAGCCTCAATAAGGAGAAGATTATTTGCAGAAACTGTCACTTCAGGAAAAGAAAGAAAAATAGGATACAGAATAATTATAATAGTAAACTGATTTTTAGTGTCTTTTCTGTTTCAGATTGTCCTATTTATTTCATTTATTAATATAATAATGATTAATGATATTACTATTAATCCAAGTGAGTTTATTTTTAAGTAAAGCTATTGAGACGCTGATTGGCTTTTACCCCTCCTTACTTACCCTAATGTAAAAGGAGGAAAAAAAAAAAAAAAAGGTGTGTCTAAAAGTAGGAAGAAGAAGGAAACAGTAGTATGGGAAGTATTTATGCATCACTGAACAAATGTTTGTTGAATGCCTTTGGCACTGGTCTGGCTGCTTATTGCTTGTTACTAGCTCGTAACCTATTGCAGTGATCCTGAAGGGTGGTAGGGGTAATCAGCAACAGATCAGGTTGTGTTTTCAGGATGACTTGTCCTCAACAGGGCCCCCAGCTATCTCAGGAGTGGAGAGGATTGGGTAAAAGTACTTAATAAAGCTTTAGAAATATCAATAACCTCAGATATGCAGATGACACCACCCTTATGGCAGAAAGTGAAGAGGAACTCAAAAGCCTCTTGATGAAAGTGAAAGAGGAGAGTGAAAAAGTTGGTTTAAAGCTCAACATTCAGAATCACGAAGATCATGGCGTCCGGTCCCATCACTTCATGGGAAATAGATGGGGAAACAGTGGAAACAGTGACAGACTTTATTTTGGGGGGCTCCAAAATCACTGCAGATGGTGACTGCAGCCATGAAATTAAAAGACGCTTACTCCTTGGAAGAAAAGTTATGACCAACCTAGATAGCATATTCAAAAGCAGAGACATTACTTTGCCAACAAAGGTTCGTCTAGTCAAGGCTATGGTTTTTCCTGTGGTCATGTATGGATGTGAGAGTTGGACTGTGAAGAAGGCTGAGCGCCAAAGAATTGATGCTTTTGAACTGTGGTGTTGGGGAAGACTCTTGAGAGTCCCTTGGACTGCAAGGAGATCCAACCAGTCCATTCTGAAGGAGATCAGCCCTGGGATTTCTTTGGAAGGAATGATGCTAAAGCTGAAACTCCAGTACTTTGGTCACCTCATGTGAAGAGTTGACTCATTGGAAAAGACTCTGATGCTGGGAGGGATTGGGGGCAGGAGGAGAAGGGGACGACAGAGGATGAGATGGCTGGATGGCATCACTGACTCGATGGATGTGAGTCTGAGTGAACTCCGGGAGTTGGTGATGGACAGGGAGGCCTGGCGTGCTGCAATTCATGGGGTCACAAAGAGTCAGACATGACTGAGTGACTGAACTGAACTGAAGCTTTAGAAAAGGTGTGTGTGCTCTAGCTAATGACAAATCCAATGTGTATGTAATTTGATTTGTATACTAGATGTATTTTTCCAAAATTTTTATCTTGAGCGATTTCCAGCCTACAGAAAAGTTGGAAGAACAGTACAGTGAATACTTGCATACCTTTTACCTCGATTCAACATTTACAAACATTCTGTCACACTGACTCTATCTCACTTGTCTCTAAAGACAAACACCTACACACACACACCCATTTTTTACCCTGAACCTTTTGAACCTAAGTTGCAAAAACATTGTCCAACAGAACCACAATAGCATTGTCTCAACCAAAGGAATTTAACAATACATTAATATTCTCTACTATTTGGTCCATATTTAGATTTCTCTACTTGTACCAAAAATATCCTTTATAGATGTTTTAAAAAACAGTCCAGGATTGAATCAAAAATTATCATCTCACACCTGTCAGAGTGACTGTCATCTAAAAGAATACAAATGACAAACATTGGCAAGGGTGTGGAGAAAAGGGAACCTTTGTCCATTGTTGATGGGAAGGTAAATTGGTGTGGCCACTGTGGAAAACAGTATGGAGGTTTCTCAAAAAGCTAAACATAGAACTACCTTATGACCTGGCAAGTCCACTCTTGAATATATATCTGAAGAAAAAAAACACACTGATTTGAAAAGATACATACGTGCTGATGTTCATAGCAACATTACTTATAATTGCCAAAGTATGGCAGCAACTTAAGTGTCCATCAACAGATGAATAGATAAAGGAGATGTGTATATATACACATATACATATATACAAAGAAATACTACTTAGCCATAAAAAAGAATGAAATGTTGCCAATTGCCATAACATGAATAGACTTGGAGAGCATTATGCTAAGTGAAATAAGTCAGAGAAAGATATACTGTATGATACTACTAAAATGTGGAATCTGAAAAGTAAAACAAACTAGTGAATATAACAACAAAGAAGTGGACTCACAGATAAAGTGAACAAACAGTGGGGAGAGGAGACGGGAGGGGCAACATAGGCATGAGGGATTAAGAGACATAAACTATTAGGTATAAAATAAGCTGCAAGGATATATTATACAACATGGGAGTATAGCAGATATTTTATAATAACTATAAATGAAATATAACCTTTAAAAAAATCATATGATAAAGTACTAGGCCCCATATTAAGCACTTCAGATGTATCATTGTGTTGGGAAAAAGTACAGGATTGAATAAAAAATTATGCATTGCATTTGGTTATCATATCCCTTTAATGTAGATTCTAGAATAGTCTTTATATCCTTTTAGTCTTTTGATATTGACATTTTCAAAAATAACCCAATTCTCATCTTGTATTTTTAAAAGATTTTATAATTGAATCATTTTAAATATACAAGAAAGTTTTATCATTGTCTATTAAGGTAATAAGGAAAACTGAACAAAAATATTAACTTCCTTCATGACATAACTTGTTTCTCTTTAATAAGACTGTACTTACAGTCATCTTTATTTTGATCTTTTATAGAATTTTAACATTTTTAGAGCCAAAGAAGGATCTTAGATCTATGGGTAAATGTTTTCATTTTAAAGATGATACTAAAATTAAGTGTGAAGATATGAAGTCTTACGTAAGACTGTGGTTCCCAGCCAGAGGATACTTAGTAATGTCTGGAGACCTTTTTGGTTGCCACAAGAAGGGAATTACTGGCACATAGTAGGTAGAGGCCTGGGATGTTGCCATACATCCCACAGTGCATAGAACAGCCCCCTCAGCAAAGAATTACCCACCCTAAAATGTCAGTAATACCAGGGTTAAGAAACCCTGGTCTGAAATCATACAGCTAGTGGTGAGCTTAAACCAATGTGTCTTTACCCTCAGTTCTGTGTTCTTTCCACGCACAAAACATACAGTGCCTTACTTTCGCTCCCTTTTGTTCTCCCTGGCTTCATTCTCCGTTTCTGCACTTTGAACCTTTTTTGTTAAGCCTAATGCATTTCTTTATGCCTGTAAGTATTAAGGTGATTTAAAGCATATTACCAGAAGAGCATGGAATATCTTTTTAAAAGAGAAGTATAAAAGTGTTTTCAGTGGAGTTTTGTTCCTGTAAGCAAAAGTGTATGCAGAATAACCTTTTGAGAGCAGTTTAGATAACCATAACAGATCTTTACTTTGTTTATTTGATATTTGCATTTACAGAGCATTTTTACATACATTATCTTACTTAGTATTCACAAAGCCCATTTTTAGTTACAAGCAAGCAAATGTCAGTCTCCTTTTCACAAGTGTAGAAATGAAGGGTCACAGAAAATACTATATCCCATCTGATTGTGGTCTGGTAGGTATTAGTTAAATTTACATGGAGAGAGATTTCAGTTGAACTTTTATCTGTGTGAAAAAAGGAACAGGCAGCCTTAAAGTGTCATAGGCTTTTGGTTACTAGACCTATTTAGGCAGAAGGACATTTCTGAGGTTGTGGAAGGCAGATTCCTTACCGTCTGAGCCACCAGGGAATCCCAAGAATACTGGTGGGTAGCCTATCCCTTCTCCAGGGGAACTTCCCTACCCAGGAATTGAACCAGGCCTTCCTGCATTGCAGGTAGATTCTTTACCAGCTGAGCTACAAGGAATCCCCCAGCTTGTTGAGTAACACAATCCAATTAGGGCTGTACAGCTGTAAATAGGTAAAGTTTAATACAACTCAGTATTTGTTGTTATGGAAATAGAAGAATGTGCTTTAAATATACCACACTCTCTCTGGTGGTAGACTCACACATACAATTCTCTAGGCCTAGAATCCTTTTCCCCTTCTCTTTCATTTTCTAAGTATTTATTAGATGCTTAACATTCATTCATTCATTCACCAAATATTTATTGAGCACCTACTCTGTATCAAGGGCTGTTGATGCAACAGATAAAGCAAAAATTCTGCCCTGGCGGAGCTTGTATTCTGGCTGAAGGAAGACAGACAGCAAACAATTAAGTGTAGAAAGTTAGATGGTGAGTGCTATAGAAAAAGATGAAGCAAGGAATGGGGCCGAGAGCATGCTGGCCTAGGGGGTGGGTATGCCTTTTAGATGAGATTCAGAAGTGAAGCAGAGGGCAGCTCCTCACTGGAGCCCTGGAGGCCACTGAAATGGCCTTTTTGTCAGAATGGAGTCGAGCATCGAGGGTTCTGAGCAGGGAGGTAATGTGATCTTACGGGAAAGATCCAGAGTTTGTTTTCAGATGTGTTTATTTAAGATGCCTAGTAAATATTCCTAGTGTAGATGTCAGAGGAGACATTGGATAAGTGCCTGGTGTCTAGGAAGAGGTCCATGCTGGAGATAAACTGTGAGGGCCTTCAGCTTGGAGATGGTATTTAAGACCGTTACACTGTGCATTCTCAGCAGGGCCAGCAGCCCTCCAAAGGAGCAAAAATTGGTTTCTCAGGGTTGACAAATATCTTAGATATTAACAGTGGTTTGGTCCAAAGCTCAGCCCTACCCAACACAACCTTACTCTTTAGTATTTCAGAGAGATCAGACAATGCATGTGTCTAACGTAGATTTCTGAGGACTGGGTTCCTGGGTACTCCAGTGTTTAGGGACTGAGGTGACAAGAGAGGAACCAGCTGAGGAGAGTGAGGAGTGGCTAGTGAAGTAAGAGGAACCAGGGAGTGGATCTGTCCTGGAAGCCACATGGAGGAGGTGTTTCAGGGAGGATGGAGCAATCAGCAGTGTGAGCTGTCGCTGGTGGGTGAGATCAGGTGAGGACTGAGCACTAACCCTGTGCGCGAGGCTGAAGATGCTGGATGCTTACTTAGGTCTCAGCCTAAATGTGAGTTCATTTTTAGGCTATCTTTGATCATGATAGGCTGGGTCCCCTTCTTCTTCTTCTTCTTTTCTTTTTGAGAAGGATATTGAAATTATTCAATATGAAATTGAAAAATTATGAAAAACACAAAACATAAAATTTACCATCTTAGCTATTTTTGAGTGCACAGTTAATTATAGTTACATTTTGTGAAGCAGATCTCCAGAACTTGTCATCTTGTAAAACTGAAACTCTGTACCAGTTAAACTACAGTTCCTCTTTTTTCCCCTGCCCCCAGCTCCTGCTAACCACCTTTCTTTTTGTTTCTATGAATTTGACTATCTCAGATACCTCGTGTAAGTGGAATAGCACAGTGTACTCAAGGTTCATTGATTTTATAGCATATAACAGGATTTGCTTCCTTTTTAAGGTGAAATAATATCCCATGGGTTCTCCTTCTTATACACTTTCATAATACTCTTGTTGTTATAGCATGCTCCTTATAAGAAATGATAATCCCTTATGTAATTGTCTTTTCTGATAGGTAGTGTATCTCAAAGCCTCAAAGGCAGAATGTTTGTCTTATTCATTTATGTATTCACAGCTTCTAGATAGTACTGAATGAGAATTCAGTATAAAAACAGAAGACAGAATACCTTAGTCTGGCGGAATCTTGAAAAATGTATTAAAGAAATGATACTTGAACTGATTTTAAAGACTGTCTTAGTCCATTCAGGGTACTATATTAAAATACTATAGAAATGGATGGCTTGTAAAGAACAGAAATTAATTTCTTGTAGTTCTGGAGGTTGGGAAGTCCAGGATCAAGGTGCCCGCAGCTTTAGTATCTGGTGAGGACCTGCTTCCAGATTCATGGACAACTGTCTCCTGGCTTTAACCTTACATGGTGAAAGGGCCGAGGGAGCGCCCTGTGGTCTCTTTGAAAAGAACAGAGCTCTTGTGACTCACCTGTTAAAGGCCCCATCTCCAAATACTATCACATCAGGGATTCAGTTTCAGCATATGAACTTTGAAGGGACACAAACATGCAGCCTATAGCAAAATAAAAGTAGTAATTTATTGTGTTGGAGAAAAAGCACTCTAGGCAGAGGAAAGAGCATCGAGGTAGCATGGCATCACGGCAAGTCCTGTGTGCTCAAGGGCCTAGGAGTTCAGTGTGGTTAGAGCAGAAGGGTTAAGGAAATAAGCAATGAGGTTCTGTGTGTAGGTTGTGGTCAGCTGGTGAAGAGCTTTGCATGCCAGTCAGTGCTGGAGACCTGCTTTTACTTTCTAGGTACTTAAGGCAGCTGGGGTCTAAAGGAGGTTTATGAGCAAGTAAGTGATGGGATCAGATCCCTTTTCTTGGTTTAGTTTAGTTTTTCTTTTGTTAGGAAAGATCACTGGCATTTTGAAGAGGACACAAGAGTGGGGTAGAACAGCGGCAGGGACGCAGTCCTGATTGTGAGTGTTGGCTGCAGTCTGAGCAGCGTGCAGCGAGGGCCTCAGCCACAGTGGTGGTTGGCCAGGAGAGACTATTGAGAAGTTTCTGAGGTAGAATCACTGTGGAATGGAGACCGACTAGTTGGGAAGATGACACTAAGTTTCAGAGACTAGGTATAGTTTCTTCAGAGAAGAAACATATTCAAATTAGAACACTGAATTCTTTGTGGAAGCTGAAGAGTCTAACAGGGATATAGAAACACTCATCTGAAGCTTGAAGAGTGGTCTGGGCCACTGGGTAGGATGTACCCGTTTGTGGTAGTTGGTCTTCTACAAGGATGCTCTCCCATCTGCATAGTAATCCCGCAAGGCAGGCGCTGTTCTCTGCTTGCTGTTGAGAAAACTACGGCATATAGAGAGGTTAAGAAGCTTATTCAAGGTCACACAGCAAGCAAATGGTGGTGACAGAATCAACATTTAGATCTGTCATGGGAATATATAGTAAAGAAAATTCCAACAAAATTTAATAAAAGGTACTTGTTTATCCTAGAAAACCTCTTACCTAAAACTTTAGGAATATCAGTGGATTAAGAAATAACGAGTGCTTTGGGAGAAAAGCAGTTGAGAATCAATTCATTCTTACCTTGTCAACTCTTAGCTTAGGGTACATTATATAAAATTTTTGTTTGGTTGTTTTTTAATAACAATTTACCTCCATTCTGGAATGATGCTTTTAGGGACTGAGCCCTCCTACCAGTTTTAGGAGGAACTGGAATACCTCCAGAGTGCTTAATCTGGAATATGAGATTTGGAGAAACCTCGATCTGAATTCTCATCCCATTCTGAATCCATGAGTGACTGTTAGCATTAGGCAAGAGACCATAAGAAATAGATTTGAGTAACTTGTCTTACTTGAGCCTCAGTTTTGCCCATGACAGATATTGAGCACAATGACAGATTTTGCCTCGTTGCCTCGTGGGGTTGGGCACCATCCCTGACACAGAGTAGCTAAGCCGTCAGGAGACATGCTAGTTCTCCTTTGCCTCTCTCTCATTTTTCTCTGCATGTATCTAAATCCCCCTTTACCATCTCACTCCTTCTTCCTGCTGTCTATTAAAACTGAAGGTCTAACTACAGCTACCAGCTTTTTTGTTCCTGAGATCAACGATATATAAATCTCAGACCTTAAATCTAAATGATAAAGGATAATCCTATGTGTTGCTCAGTAGTATCCAACTCTTTGTGGCTGCACAGACTGTAACTCACCAAGCTCCTCTGCCCATGGGATTCTCCAGTCAAGAATACTGGAGTAAGTACCCATTCTCCACTCCAGGGGGATCTTTTTGACCCTGGGATCAAACCCGGGTCTCCTGCATTGCAGGTGGATTCCTTACCATCTGAGCCACCAGGGAAGCCCGTATGTAAGATGCCACCTTTGAAATCAAAGACAACTTCTCATGAAAACCTTGTTTCTATGTATTGAATCAACACTAAGTGTTATGAAAGAAAGGGACCCCAAGAAATGTCTGCTTTTGTAGAACAGTTAGGAAATTCTCTACTGCTTATAATATGAAATGAAAATGAATTTCAAGAAAACAATTTGCCAACAGACTAATGTATTAGTGACTTGGGAACCACCTGCACTTGTCCCTCATCTCTTTCTTCAGTAAGCAGTATTTTAGGAATCATCTAGTCCAAAATAACAGATCATATTATTAATAGATTTGCATAGAACTAACTCTGAATTGCTTTGAAAAATATTAAATAAGACTGACGAGCCTGAAGTCTCAACTTTCATTAGAAAGTTGTTTAAGTTAGTGACTTGGAAGCAAATGTTCATGTTTTCATCTTTTTTTCCTTAAGCACTTGACATATATGGTGCTAATTATTGTTTATTTTAGGTAATGGACAAATGCATTTTTAAAAATCATGGGAAAATGATTTGGCATCAATTTGGCCTTTTCATTTTTCTGTACATTAATCAAACATTTGGAAGTTCTTTTGAGTACATTTTTGGCTAACAAAATAGTTCAGTAATCAAATTTAGTATTAGCATAAACTTTAAGCAATATTGGCAATCTTCTATCCCTTAAGGGTTTTTTTTCTGTATTTGTTGGGTTAGTGGCTAGACCGGAGCAGAGCTTATCTCTGAACAGCAGGCAGTATTTACTCCAGTAGGTTCCACTTCTTTAAACAAAGAAGGTTTAAATTGAGTTTAAGAGCAAAAGGTTTGTTAATTTCTTTGAACTTGAAGTGGTTTTCTAAGTAACTATTAAAATTCTGTTATTAACCTTAATGCTTATACAATAGTATTTCAAAGGCCAGTTGCAAAGGCTGAGTAAATTATACTGTTTTGTGTATGCAGCCCTCAATCAAGTTAGTGCCTGTACAATGTTTATGTTGGTTCATCTGCATTTTTCAAACAGGCAAGTTTCTAGATATGGATAGTGACATATATGCTCATGTCTAACTGTAAATATAGAAGATTTCATGCAAAGAAATATTTTTGTCAAGATAATCTACATGTTAAATCTAAAGATCTCTACCTCTGTGGAGGTAGATTTACACTATGCAGAGACAGCATTTATCAATTCTGTGAAAAACTATTTCCAGTAATTAAAAGTGCTAAGCCCATTTATAGATAAACAGTAAGCCTTATTCTGAACCATTTGCCAGTAATGAAGTTATAATCACAACTATATGAATTTCTAGGGTGTTTATGACATTATCAAATATCATGGGAATTACAGAGATCTTGTTTATACTTGTATTAATTTATATTTATGGGCATAAGTAAAATTACTTCTTTAGGAAATAGCCTAAATTATGTTTCCAGCAATTGTTTTGGTTCTAATCTTAAAATGTCTAGTTTAGAAATCATAATGTAGGGCATTAACTCATTTGTTATTTTTCTTGGATGACCAGATACACAAGATTCAGTGTTATTAGAAATTTTTCAGGTTAAAAGTGATATTCAAGAATTTTTTGTGAGCTCATTTCTTTTCTGCCTTAGTGACAGAATTGTGCATCCCTAACATGCTAAATTTACATAAATATTGTAAAGCATTTTCAAAACTTAAATGTCTTTCAATTTTAAATAAAATTGGTGGCTATCATAATAAAAGGACATTGCCTCAGATGGTCAACAAAGTTGAAAATGTTGAAGTTTTATTACTTAATATACTTGAAAAATAAAGTAATACCAGTTTTGAAATATGAAAGCTCTGTAGCCCTCTGCTTATAATACTGTTTCCCTTAAACATCAACTGTTTGCATGCATGTACACCGCCACCCGCAGCGTGGTTTGGATCCACCCTTTCTCTTCTTTCACATTGTCCTGGTCTCTAAAGATGAGAATTGTGTCTTTATCTCTGTCCCCAAAGTTCAGTACCTTGTCTGGAACATAGTGAACTTTTGATAAGTGTGGTGGTAGTGGTTTAGTGGCTCAGTCGTGTCTGACTCTTGTGACCCCCATGGCCTGTAGCCTACTAGGCTCCTCTGTCTATGGAATTTCCCAGGCAAAAATCCTGGAGTGGGTTGCCATTTCCTTCATCAGGGTAAATTCCTCACCCAGGGATCGAACCCAGGTCTCCTGCATTGCAGGTGGATTCTTTACCAACTGAGCCAGGGAAGCCCGTTGACAAGTGTATTTATTATCAATTTAGGTTAAGTGCTCATTAACTGTTACTTGGGTATCACATGCATTAGACATCTAATGAGAAAATAATATATTACATTCCAGAGTTCTTATTAAAAGCCCTATACCTTATGTCTGTTGGGAGCTATTTTGCAGTAGGACAATTCCAAGCTGCTTTGCATGTGTTCTCTTGTTTAGTATGTAATTTTTGCCAGGGACGGGCTCTACTCAAAATGATGGCTCAGAATATTAAACCAACCTAAATATGGGCTCCTGTCACTGTTTCCTCCTCTGGTGATTCCGTCTCTTGTCTGTGTTGGTAGTACCCTCCTCAGAACATAATGCTGCTCTGTATCGCTTGTTAACTCTGATGTGTACCTTGTACGTTCCCCCCTTTTAAAGACCAAGAATGTTAACTGCTTAGAAGGCAACGTGAGATTTTTCATCTGTTATGTCTTAAATATATGATTTTTTAAATTATTTTTAAAAACTAATTGGCATATTTATTTTTATTATAGATCATTAGATACAGCTGGGTTTTGAAATTCTTAGATGAGATTTTAAGCTCACTTATATTTAATAACTATAATCTTTGAACTCATATTTGTTAATCAAGGTTTTCAAATAGCAGCTTTATCAAGATATAATTCACACACGCTAAAGCTTACCTTTTTAAGTGTACATGCTTAGAGTTGGACAGCCATCACCACTCTTTAATTTTAGACAGTTTTCTCATCACCCCCAAAAGGAAACCTTGCATGCATTTTTCCCCTTTGGTTATTTTTGTTTTCTGTCATATTAATGTAAGATTGAAACAGATGGCTACAACAACATTTGAGATTCCACAGAGGGAACTCCTCTTTGTTGCTGCGCACAGGCCTCTCATTGCAGTGGCCCCTCTTGTTGTGGAGCACGGGCTCTAGGGCACGCCAGCTCAGTAGCAGCTGTACACAGCGGGCTTTAGTTGCTCGGTGGCATGTAGAGTCTTCCCAGACCAGGGATTGAACCCATGTCCCCTGCATTGGCAGGCAGATTCCTATCAACTGTACCACCAGGGAAGTTGAAGAGATTTTACTTTTGATGAACTTCAGAATTTATCTTTTCTTTTTTGTCGTTGTGTTTTTTTGTGTCCTATTTAAGAAATATTATCTAAACCAAGATTATGTAGATTCACTCCTGTGTTACATTTTAAGTTAATTTTTTTATATGGTGTGAAATAGGGGTTCAGTTTTATTCTTTTGCCTGTGTCTTAATGGTTGTCTCAGTTTCACTTGTTAAGAAAGCTAACCTTCCTCCATTGAGTTGCTTTTATGCCTTTGTCAGAGATTAAATTGTATTATCTCTCTTGTTGAGGGAGAATTGGCCACATATATAAGGGCTTATATATGGAATTTCAGTTCGATTCCATTTTCTGTATGTGTACCTTTTTATATTTTTGGCTGTGCCACGTGGCTTGTAGGATCTTAGCTCCCCCATAGAGGTTGAACTTGCTCCATCAGCACTGAAAGCATGGAGTCCTAACTTATGGACCTCCAGGGAATTCCCTGTATGTGTATCTTTATGCCAGTACCACATTATCTTGATTACTGTAGCTTTATAGTAAATTTTGAAAGTTGAAAGTGTGACTCCTCAAACTGTATTCTTTTTCAAGATTATTTTAGTTATACAGGGTTCTTTGCATTTCTATGTGAGTTTTAGAGTCAACCTGTCAATTTTTGCAAAATAAGCTGAAATTTTGATGCTGATTGAATTGAATCTGTAGACTAATTTGGGGAATATTGCCCTCTTAACAATATTAAATTTCAGTCCATGAACATGGACTCTTTCTATTTATTTAATTCTTTAGTTTCTCTCCATAATGTTCTGTAGTTTTCAGTGTATAAATCCTGTACTTATTAAGTATTTTATTTCTTTTGATGTTATTGTAAATGAAATTGTTTTTTTAATTTTAAAATTGTTCATTAGTGTATAGAAATACAAGTGAATTTTAGATATTGATGTTTTATTCTGCAACCTTGCTGAACTCAGTTATTGGTTCTAATGGTTTCTTTTTTTCATGAATTCCTTAGAATTTTCTACCTACAAGATCATATAATGAGTGAATAGAAATAGTTTTACTTCATCCTTTTCAATCTGAATGAATGCCTTTGATTTCTCATCTTGCCTAATTGCCCTAGCTAGAATCTCTAGTACAATGTTAAATGAAAGCTGGTGAACAGGCATCCTTGTTCTGATTTTAGAGGAAAACATTCAGCCTTTCACACTTAAGTATGATGTTAATTGTAGGGTTTTTGTAGATACCTTTCATCAAGTTGAAGAAATTCCATTTTATTTATTTGTTGATTTTTTTCTGTTACTGTTACGACAAGGTGATGGATTTTGTGAATATTTTTTCTGCATTTATTGAAATGACTGTATTTTTTTATATTTATTCTGTGACTGCTCACAGCATTGTATTGATTTACTATTGTATGCTGAACCAACCTTGTGTGCATACTTGGTCCTGGTGTACAGTCCTTTTTATCATGCGGTTTGCTGCTGCTGCTGCTGTCCCTTCAGTCGTGTCCGACTCTGTGCGACCCCAGAGACGGCAGCCCACCAGGCTCCCCTGTCTCTGGGACTCTCCAGGCAAGAATACTGGAGTGGGTTGCCATTTCCCTCTCCGATGCATGAGAGTGAAAAGTGAAAGTGAAGTCGCTCAGTCGTGTCCGACTCTTCAAGACCCCATGGACTGCAGCCCACCAGGCTCCTCCGTCCATGGGATTTTCCAGGCAAGAGTACTGGAGTGGGGTGCTATTGCCTTCTCCCACTATTAAGGATTTTTGTGTTTATATTCATAGGATCATTGGGCTGTAGTTTTATTTTTCTTGGGATGTCTTTGTCCATTTTATATATATTATTTAATTTTCACATGTTTTTGGATTTCCTTTTGCTATTGATTTTTAAGTTCATTCCATTGTGGTCAGAGAACATATGTTGTATGATTTTAATCCCTCCAAATAGACTGAGACTTGTTTTATAGCCTAACACGTACTCTATCTTAGAGAATGTTTCATGTGCGCTTGAAAAGAATGTACATCCTGCAGCTGTTATGGAGTGGAGCATTCTGTAAGTGTCTTTTAGGTATACTTGGTTTGTAGTATTTTTTTGTTGTTGACCTCTGCCTAGTTCTAGCTATTATTGAAAGTGAAAGTCTCCAACTCTTTTGTTGAATTGTGTGTTTCTCTTGTTCGGTCAGTTTTTACTTCCTGTACTTTGGGTCTCTGTCATGAGATGCATATTTGTTTAGAACTGTTACGGCCATCCTTCTTTATCTTTAGTAATAAATTTCCATATAACTTCTATTTTTTTCCGATATTAGTATAGTCACTTCAGCTCTCTTTTGGTTTTTGTTTTCGTAGCGTATCTTTTTCCATTCTTTTTATTGACCTTTGTTTTTCTCATTATGAAGTGTCCTTCTTTGTCTCTAGGAATATATTTCTTGTCTTAACGTCTGTAGGCATACCTTGGAGCTACTGTGGTTTTAGTTCGGCACCACTGAAGTAAAGCAATACCACAATAGAGTGAGTCACATGAACTTTTTGGTTTCCCAGTACCTAAAAACAGTGTTAATGTTATATTGTCATCAGTAAATACGCAGGAGCATTATGTACAATACTTTGGCCACTTGATGTGAAGAACCAGCTCATTGAAAAAGATCCTGATGCTGGGAAAGATTGAAGGCAAAATGTGAAGGGAGCAGCGGGGAATGAGATGGTTAGAGAGTATCACCAACTCAATGGACATGAATTTGAGCAAACTCAGGGATAGTGGAGGACAAAGGAGCCTGGCATGCTGTATATAATCCATGGGGTTGCAAAGAGTCAGACACAACTTAGTGACTAAACAAGAACAACAGCATTATGTCTAAAAAAATGTACATACCTCAGTTTTACAATACTGTATTGCTTGAAAATGCTCACCATCATCTGAGCCTTCAGTAAGTCATAATATATATATATTTTTTGTAAATAACTGCTTACTGATGAGGGTGGTGGTTATTGAAGGTAGGGGTAGCGGTGGCATTTTCTTAAAAACAATGAAGTTTGCTCCATCAGTTAACCCTGTGTTTCATGAATGGATTCTCTGTAATGTGCAGTGCTGATTGATAGCATTTTATTAGAAGAACTTCTTGCAAAATTGGAATCAATCTTCTCAAACCCTGCCACTGCTTTTTTTAATCAAAGTTTATAAATATTCTGACTCTTGTTGACATCTCAACAGTCTTCACAGGATCTTTACCAGGAGCAGATTCCATCAAGAAACTATTCTCTTTGTTCATCCATTAGAAGTAACTGGTCATCTGTTCAGCTTTTATCATGAGATTGCAACAATTTAGTCACATCTTCAACTCAACTTCTAATTCTAGTTTCTCTTGCTATTTCTACCACATCCGCAATGACTTCCTCCACTGAAGTCTTGAACCCCTTACTTAAAGTCATCCATGCGGGTTGAAGTCAACTTCTTCCTAACTCGTGTTAGTGTTGATATTTTGGTCTCTTCCCATGAATTATGAATGTTCTTAACGGCATGTAGAATGATGAATCCTTCCCAAATGATTTTCAATTTCTTTTGCCCAGATCTATCAGAGGAATCACTATCTATGACACTAAAGCCTTACAGAAGGTATTTCTTAAACAATAAGACTTGAAAGGTAAGATTACTCCTTGATCCATGAGCTGCAGAATGGATACTGTATTCACAGGCATGAAAACAACATTAATCTCATTGTATCTCTCCAGCAGAGCTTTTTGGTGACCAAGTGCATTGTCGGTGAGCAGTAATATTTTGAAAGGAATTTTTTCCTGAGTAGTAGGTCTTAACAGTAGGTTTTAAATATTCAGTAAACCATGTTGTTAACAGATGTGCTGTCATCTAGGCTTTGTTGTTCCATTTGTGGAGCACAGGCAGAGTAGATTTAGCATAATTCTTAAGGGCCCTCTGATCTTCGGAATCACAAATGACCATTGGCTTCTACTTCACATCACCAGCTTCATCAGTCCCTCACAAGAGAGTCAGCCCATCTTTTCTTTTTTTTCTTTTTTTGGTGGTGGAAGAGAGGTATATTTGCTTGTTTAATTAACCATTAATTTTTTTTCTTCTTTTTTGCTTTTATTTTTTTAATTATGAAACTATAATAACATGTTTACAGGAGACTTGGAAAATACAGAACAAGGTTACATATAGTTCCACTATATATTACAATTTTTATCTTTTTAAATAGATAAATTTTTAGTAGATTTTTAGTTGGAATTTTAATATAAAGCTCTCAAAAATTAATAGACTATACAGAGAAGTAGAATGATATAGTAGACCTGAAAAGCTCTGTGAACCAATTCAACATAATTAAGATTTATACAGTTTTCACACAACAGTAGGATACAAATTCTATTCAAGGTTACTTTTCATTTACAGTTATTACAAAATATTGGCTATATTCCCTGTGTCGTACAATACATCTTCGAGCCAGTCTTACACTCAGTAGTTTGTACCTCACTCTCCTCACCCTATGTTCTCTGTCCCCTACTCCGCTAACCACTAGTTTGTTCTCTGTGTCTGTGAGTCAGTTTGTCTTTTGAAGCTCTAATGCCAGGCATTGACTTCTCCTCTCCAGCAGTGCAAGTCCTGGATGTCATCCTCTTCCAATATGAGGCTGTTTTGTCTGCACTGAAGATCTGCTGTTTAGTGTAGCTGCCTTCTTTAATTACCTTAGTTAGATATTCTGGGTAGTTTGCTGTAGCTTCCACATCACCACTTGCTACTTCGTCTTTCACTTTTGTATTATGGTGATTTGGCTTCTTTCCTTCAACCTCACGAAGCAACCTCTGTTAGCCTCAGACTTCTGCAGCTTTCTCATCTCCCTCAGCCTTTATAGAACTGAATAGAGTTAGGGCCTTGCTCAGTTTAGGCTTTGGCTTACGGGAATGTTGTGGCCACTTTGATCTTCTGCCCGGACCACTGAAACTTTCTCCCTGTCAGCAGTAAGGCTGTTTTAAACGGCTTTGTTAGCGTTTGTGTGTTCACTGGAGTAACACTTTTAATTTCCTTCAACAACTTTTCCTTTGCATTCACAACTTACCTAACAGTTTGGTGCAAGACACCTATCTTTCAGCCTGTCTTGGCTTTCAACTTGCCTTCCTCACTCAGCTTAATCATTTCTAGCTTTTGATTTAAAGTGAGAGATGTGCTACTCACTCTTCCTTTCACTTGAACGTGTGGAGGCCATTGCAGGGCTGTTAATTGGCTTAATTTTAATACTCTTATATCAGGGACAAGGGTAGCCTGAGGAGTGGGAGAGAAACCAGAGATAAGCAGTTGGCGAAGCAGTCAGAACACATGTATTTATTGTTTGCTCTTCTAAACAGGCACAGTTCATAGTGCCCCTAAAGCAATTACAATAGTAATAGCAAAGATAACTGATCACAGATCACCATAACAAATGTAACAATAATGAAAAAGTTTGAAATATTGTTAAGAATTGCCAAAATGTAATAGGTGGCGCTAGTGGTAAAGAACCTGCCTGCCAACTCAGGAGACGTAAGAGACACTGGTTCGATCCCTGAGTTGGGAAGATCCCTGGAGGATCCCTGCAGCCCACTCCAGTATCTTTGCCTGGAGAATCCCATGGACAGAGGAGCCTGGCAGGCTACAGTCCATGGGGCCGCACAGAGTCAGTCACGACTGAAGCAGTAGCATGAACACAACACATAGATATAATTGAGCAAATGCTCTTGGGAAAACAGTGCTGATAGACTTGCTGTATGCAGGGTTGCCACAAACATTCAATTTGTAAAAAGCGCAAGGTCTGCCAAGCACAGCAAAGCAAAGCAGTGTAAAACAAGGGATGCCTAGATTCTGTTTGATACTAATACAGCCGCTCCAGCTCCTTTGTGTGTACATATCTTCTTCCATCCTTTTATTTCAACCTCTTTGTGTCTTTAAATCTAAAGGGTATCTGTTGTAGACAGCATAGAGTTCAGTCCATTTTTAAAAATCCATTCTGCAAATCTCTGCCTTTTGGCTTGAGCCTTTAGTCCATATTCATTTAATATATTACTGGTAATTATAACTTAATATAATTATTTGATAAAACAAGGTTTATAGCTGCCATTTTGCTGTTTGTCTTCTACTTTATGCCTTTTTGATCCTCTAATCCTCCATTACCACTCTGGTGTTAAGTAGATATTTTCAAGTGTGCTGTTTTCCTTGGTTTTTCTTTCACTGTGTAATTGTTAAAGTTATTTTATTAGTCATTGTCCCATAGTTTATATTTAACATCTTAATCTATAACAGTGTAATTTGGGTTAAAACCAACTTAATTTCAGTAGCATACAAAACATTCCTGCAGTAAAGCTCTGTTCTCTCACCCCTCCTTTGTGCTGTTATTATCATAGAGGTCACATCTGTAGTCATTATAAGCCCATTAACACAGTTTTGCAATTATTGCTTTATGCATCTATCTTTTGAATCAAAGGCAATGGCACCCCACTCCAGTACTCTTGCCTGGAAAATCCCATGGACGGAGGAGCCTAGTAGGCTACAGTCCATGGGGTCACTAAGAGTCGGACACGACTGAGCGACTTCACTTTCACTTTTCACTTTCATGCATTGAAGAAGGAAATGGCAACCCACTCCAGTGTTCTTGCCTGGAGAATCCCAGGGACAGGGGAGCCTGGTGGGCTGCCGTCTATGGGGTCGCACAGAGTCGGACACGACTGAAGTGACTTAGCAGCAGGAGAAGAAAGACTCCATTAATACTGTCTTTAATGAGAGGATGATGACGGGCCATGGAGGTGATGAAAATAGAGTTAATTCCACATTTGTGAATTTTTAACAAAAAAATCCATAAAGAAAAGGCTTTTACTGGAAAAATATTTATTAAAATGTCAGTGTGATTAATTTTTAAATGGTGAAATTAATGATGGGTTTTACTTTTTGCTATTCATATTTTCTGTATCTTCTGCAGTGAATATATATTACTTATTTGGTAATTTAAGACAAAAGCATAAAGGTATTTACAAACCAAATTATATTACCAAGTGGAATGGGTTCTTCAGTAGAACATACACCCTTTTTTTTTTTTTTAACCACTACAGGTGAATCCTTACCTCTCTAATTTAGTATGTTCTTCAAAAATCTGTATTTTAATATATATCATGCTAAATTATTTTACTTCTAAAATAATTCCAAGCTCACAAAAAAGTTGTAAGAATAGCACAAAACTGTTTTTGCAACTTTTCTGTAAATCTTTATAAAGAGCCATAATAAATTTGAAATTCTTATATAAACTTTATTCAAGTTCTTAAAATGTTAACATTTTATCACATTCTCTTTATTATTCTTTCTTTCTGTATATGTAAATATCCATGTATGTATAATGTACATGTGTATATCGAAGTATTAATATATGTGTGTTTTGTTGTTTTTTTCTAAAATGTTTGAGAATAAAGACATTTGAGAATAATGATATACCTTTACCCTTAAATACTTCAGTGTGTATTTCCTACAAACAGATATTCTCTTATGTAACCACAGTATATTATCAAAATTAGGATATTAACACTGATCAGGTACTAACGTCCTTTAAACCCAAGAAGTAAAAACAAATAAAAATTCCTATTTCACAACCTAATCAGGATCCCATGTTGTATTTCTCTAGTCTGACTCAATCTTTAATGATGCTGACATTTTTGAAGAATACAGGCTAGTTATTTTTTAGATTGTTCCTCATTTTGGGTTTCCCTGAAAGTGAAAGAGGAGAGTGAAGTTGGCTTAAAGCTCAACATTCAGAAAACTAAGATCATTGCATCCGGTCCCATCACTTCATGGCAAATAGATGGGGAAACAGTGGAAACAGTGGCTGACTTTTTTGCGGGGGGCTCCAAAATGACTGCAGATGGTGATCGCAGCCAGGAAATTAAAAGATGCTTACTCCTTGGAAGGAAAGTTATGACCAACCTAGACAGCATATTAAAAAGCAGAGACATTACTTTGCCAACAAAGGTCCGTCTAGTCAAGGCTATGGTTTTTCCAGTGGTCATGTATGGATGTGAGAGTTGAACTATAAAGAAAGCTGAGCACAGAAGAATTGATGCTTTTGACCTGTGGTGTTGGAGAAGACTCTTGAGAGTCCCTTGGACTGCAAGGAGATCCAACCAGTCCATCCTAAGGGAGATCAGTCCTGGGTGTTCATTGGAAGGACTGATGTTGAAGCTGAAACTCCAATACTTTGGCCACCTGATGAAGGGCTGACTCATTTGAAAAGACCCTGATGCTGGGAAAGATTAAGGGCAGGAGGAGAAGGGGACCACAGAGGATGAGATGGTTGGATGGCATCACCAACTTGATGGACATGGGTTTGGGTGGACTCCAGGAGTTGGTGATGGACAGGGAGGCCTGGTGTGCTATGGTTCATGGGGTCGCAAAGAGTCGGATGCGACTGAACTGAACTGAACTGAACTGTGCCTAGAATCAAGGGATGCATGTTTGGCAAGACTATCACAGAAATGATGCTGTGCCGTTTATAGTGCGTCCATTCAGGAGGCACACGATGTCTGTGTCGTTACTGCTGATGTTAAAGGTCTCCCTCCCTCAAGGAAGGAAGGAAGCACTTTGCTTTGGGTGGGTTTTGTTGGTTTATTGGTTTGTAAACAATAGAAATGTACTTCTCAGAGTTCTTGAGGCTGAGAGTCTGAGATCAGGATCCCAGCATGGTTGAGTCCTACTGTGGCCCTCCTCTGGGTCCCAGGCTGCTGTCTTACAGTGTGAAGAGCAGAGAGGAGATACAGGCTCTTCTGTGACTCTCACAAGGGGAGTAATCCCATTTGGAAGCTCTTAGTTTTCATAGCTGCTGGGTACATCAGATATTTCATATATGATTTGATCTGTTAACTTCCTGTGGCAATTGATGGTAGATATCTCATAGTAATGATATATTTCCATCATCCAACTGAATTCTGTTTTTACATACCTTAATTCTACTTTGATCTTAGGTTCATAAATTGAAGCATTTAACAAGTGTACAATTTTAATACTATCTTAACCTCTTTATACATTTGGTCCTTTTCAGTTCCTTTAAGTAAAATTGGTTTATTTACAGAATTTATTAATTAAAAGTATTTCTTAAAGATGTTGTGCTTTAAAAACTGAATTATCCCCAGATATCATAATTCTGAATTTACTTCATTCACCACCCCTCACTCACCTCCAATTTATATCATCTACTCCATTTTTAATTTTTATCACCTTCCTGGTTTTTGTCTTGTTTTCATCCTAATTTAGCCTTGAACCTGAAAAAAATTTGTTGCATTCCTTTAGATAGCATTCATATGGGGTTGAAAATTCTTTTTTAATGTGCTTTTAAATCATTTCTGTTTTACACATATGCTCCTTTGCTTCATTGAGGCTCAAGGTGAATTTTTTTAATGAAATTACTTTATTTTTAATGATTGAATTATAGAGTGGATTGTGAAAATGGATAGGTTTTCAAAGAAACTAGGTACTGGGCCATTTGGGAGGAGACGTTCTGTTTGATTTATTACAGATTGTCGTAGCAAGAACTGATGGAAAGTCTGACAGTTACTCCATTGATAGCTTGAACTTTGTGTGAATTATTTTCCATTTGAAAATATGTTTTAAATACCTGCTTTGTGCTAGGCACTAGGTTTTAGAGATATAGAAATTGTCAGAAACAGGGTCTTTGTCCTTATGGCTCACTTGTTTTAATGGGGACAAACAGAATAAAGCACAAATATTATAAATGTAAAGTTGTATCTGTGAGTTATGTTATAAAGGAGAAGTTCAGTATGGTAAGGTTATCAAATAATTAATGGAATTTGGAGATGTTTAGAAGTTCTTTAAAGGCTTTTCTCTGAAAGAGTTTTATAAGAGTTAAGTAGATTGAAAAGGGCAGAAAGATGAGTTCAGGAATAGAAGCATCCCTATGGAGAAGGACAGATAGAGATGGGTTTGAGAGAAATATAGGGGGTCTGATCACTTAGTCTTAGTGGTGGAGATGGGAGACTAGGGTTTTAAGAATGTGATCCTGATTTCTGTCTGTGCTGCCAAATGAATGTGGTACCTACCATTCACTGAGTGGAAAGAAGGGAGCACAGCTCTGAGGTTTGAGAAACTCCAATGTTTGATGGCTAGGAAGGGGAGGATATACGAGAATAGGAGACGGAAGGAACAGCAGACCCCAGAGAAGAGGAGGGAAACAGGCTATCCTGGGAGGTTAGGGGAGTGAATCTAGCATACCAAGAAGAGGAAGCCTGCAGGTCAGACATTCCTGGAGAGTAAGATAAGGACTGAAAAATGTCCATTGGATATAATGCTACAGCATTCAGTGTGGTGACCTTAACAACTGCCACCTTGGGAGAGCAGGAACTCTGAAATCTATATTGGTATAATACCAGGAGTGAGTCAGTGTGAGGAAATGGAGATAGCAGGTATAGATAATAACTCGAAGGTGAAATACATGCCCTTGGTGAAAAAGGGAGATAAGAAATAGGATGGCTGTAGGTAAAGGTAGATTGGGTACTATAGTGAGATAAAGAGAGTTCATTTTTGAAGACTGAGATGAGTTCACTTTCTGAGGGAGTAAGGATTCCACATTGATAAAAGCTGAGAATATTTCAGGTAGTCTTGGTATAAGATGTGGTTATGAGAAAGAAATGTGGAATCCACACTCTTGGCATTAATGGCTACCATTAAGGGTCTACTTTGTGTTAAACTGAAAAGATTTTAAGTAGTCACTAATTAGTTTGTTTTTTCCTTTAAACTGTAATCCCTTTTTGTCAGAAGAATGATGAAAATGGAAACTGCTCAGGGGAAGGAATTGAATTCCCTACAACAAATTTATATGAACTGGAAAGCCGCGTTTTGACAGATCACTGGTCCATACCTTACAAGCGGGAAGAGTCACTAGGCAAATGCCTGTTGGCGTCTACCTACCTAGCAAGACTTGGTAAGTTCATACCTCAGGACACAGAGGGAGACTTCTTTTTTGATAGGAGGCCTGGCTTTAATCTTAGCTCCTGTTGCTGCCCATCTCTGTTATCTTAGATTGTGTACTCTCTTAGTCTTTCTTAGGGAAAGCGTTAGTCGCTCAGTCGAGTCAGACTCTTTACAATTGGACTATAGCCCAACAAGTTCCTTTCTTCATGGGATTCTCCAGGCATGAATACTGGAGTGGGTTGCCATTTCTTTCTCCAGGGGTCTTCCCGATCCAGGGATCGAACCTAGGTCTCCCACATTGCAGGCAGATTCTTTATTATCTGAGCCACCAGGAAAGTCCTGTGAAATAAAAGGGTTATATGAAATCAGCTGCTTTCTTCTAGCTCCAATAGAGTATAAGATTCATTAAATATATTTGAAAATTCATATTATGGAAATTGAAATTAACGTATTCTAAAGAGGAGAAAGTACTGTTTATTTAAAAAACATTTTATACTTATTAAGTGCTTGGCACTGTCTTAGGTGCTTTGTGGTTGTTGTTCAGTCACCCAGTCGTGTCCGACTCTTTTCAACCGCATGGACTGCAGCACGCCAGGCTTCCCTGCCCCTCACCATCTCCTGAAGTTTGCCCACTTTCATGTCCATTGCATTGGTGATGCCATCCTCTCATCCTCTGATGCCATCTTCTCCCTCTGCCCTCAATCATTCCAAGCATCAGAGTCTTTTCCAATGAGTCAGCTGTTCACATCAGATGACCAAAATACTGGAGCTTCAGCATCAGTCCTTCCAACAAGTATTCAGGGTTGACTTCCCTTAAGATCGACTGTTTGATCTCCTACTGTCCAAGGGACCTTCAGGAGTCTTCTCCAGCACCACAGTTCAAAGGCATCAACTCTTTGGTGTTCTGCCTTCTTTACAGTCCAGCTCTCACAACTGTTCGTGACCACTGAAAGACCATAGTCTTGACTATATGGATCTTTGCCGGCAGAGTAATATCTCTGCTTTTCAACACACTGTCTAGATTTGTCATGGTTTTCCTGCCAGGAAGCAACTGTCTTCTGATTTCATGGCTGCAGTCACCATCCACAGTGATTTTAGAGCCCAAAGAAAAGGAAATGTGTCACACTTCCACCTTTAAATTATATTATTAAATAAAATATCACTAGGTTGGAGAATATGTATCATCATAAGGAGGCTTCTACACTATGAATATATTATATATTAAAGAGAAAATGGGCTTCCCTGGTGTCTCAGATGGTAAAGAATCTGCCTACAACACAGGAGACCTGGGTTTGATCTCTGAGTCAGGAGGATTCCCTGGAGAAGGAAAGGGCTCCAATATTCTTGCCTGGAGAATTCCATGGACAGAGGAGCCTGGCGAGCTACAATCCATAGAGTCGCAAAGAGTTGGACTCAAGTGAGCAACTGACACTTTCACTAAAGAGAAAATGATTTGTTTTTCATATTGAATTCAGTTATAAATAGAATTGGGCTGTTTTGCGAATTTTTTTTTCCTCATTTAAAGTGCATAGTTTACTATCGTGATTAAGTAAGAGGCGCATCAAAAGGAAATATTTTGGCTAGCTTTCATGGTGTGTTTATGACTGGCTTCTCAGCAGCAGCATTTATTGAGTGCCTGAGAGAATGCAGGTACTATGCTAAGCAGTGGCCCTGAAAAAAGAAAAGGCATGCGGCAGTCTCCCCACTGATAAGCAAGATATGTTACTGCGGTTTTTAAGTGTATTCTGAAGGGTAATTTTACAGTGGACTCATTCACTCACTCACTTATCTCTGTGCCAGGCACAGTTCTGTGTGTTTTACTGCATAGAGTTCAATTTGTTTTAGGGAAGAAGAGTGATCTTGGCATTTACTGAGAATAGTTCTGTTTTTAGTAGAGATGTTTAGAAAAACAATAATGGCTAATAAGTAGCTGCTGTTGCTGTTTTATTAGCTATTTTGTCAGATCATTGGCAGTTACTCTGACATGGAAACTTAAGTCCAACCATTTCAATTCTAATTAGTGTTTATTATGCTATTAGTCAGTATATATTAATAATATAAATATATCCTGCTATTAATAAATAATTTAATGCTGTAACTGTTTCTCAGTCTGTTCCTTTATCAGAATGTATGTCTTCTGCTTTTAATAATCCCTTAAGAATCAAGGTTTCTATGATAAGTAGTTCCATATGTATGAATTTGGAATGATATATGTGATTTCTACAACCACCTAAAATCTCAATAAAGCATATTGTTTCATTTACTTTACTAAGGTCTTTCCGAGTCTGATGAGAACTGTAAAAGATTTATGGATAGGTGTATGCCTGAAGCGTTTAAAAAGGTAAGGAAAATGTGCTGGGCTGATTTTTTGTTGTTGTTGTTGGGGGTGACGCTGAACAGGCTTTTTGTTTCAGTTTTAGTTTTTCATGTGTGAGCCCAGTTTATGAATCCTGCTCAACTGAGGAATGCTCTAATACGAAAAAAGTAGCTCTTAATTGGGGGCTCAGAAATCATTTGTTTCTTGTGTATTTATTGTTTGCTCATTGCTTCATTGAATATCGCTTTTACTTTCTTCTATTTAACTGCTAAAGAATAGATTAAGGGTTGTACTAGGAAATTAGACATCTTACTAAACTATGGATTGTGGCACTTAGATAATATTTATTTATGAAAAATATAGGTTGTTTTGTACTCACTATCCTACTGAGACAGTAGTGGATGTTTAAACTACAGAAAGTTTAACTGGATTGAATATTGTATCTGGCAAAACGTCATGCAGATGGCAGCATCTCTTTTGGACCTAGACTGATATGCTTGCCCCAATTCTGGTCACATCTCTTGTAAAGCAGTTTTTCTTAATAGTGAGAATAGAAGATCACAGGACTTGTGTTTCTGAAAGCAGTCTAACTCAGCATGGCTGCCTTTGCAGGACCTGAGTCCTGAATCCAGCAAGAGCAGAGACGATGTCACAGACACTGTTGTTTTTCCCAGTGTATAGCCAGTGCCAAGAACAGAGAAAGAGCTCAGTAAATCTTTGTTGAATGAATAAATGAGTCTCCTGCAGTCTCAATAGTTCTGGGTTTTGATATCCATTTTTGTCTCAAATGCAAGTAAGTTACTACAACTACAGATGGATGAAGTTTATATTTATTCATAAAACCCAGTAAAATAAACTGTTCATTTGCAAACTATTATTCCCGTCTGCATTTTGACAGAATCTCCATTGATTCAAGGCTTAAGGGAGAACGAAACTAATTTTAGGATTGAAAACAGCTTTATCTTTGTAAAAAGGGAGAAATCTTTTAAAATTGTCACTTGGGCCGGGATTATATGGAATCAAGGTTTCTCCCCATTTTGGATGAATTCATCTACCATTTTGTAGTTTTGTGGTTGTAACTTTTTTAAGAATTTTGTTAAGAATTACAGTAGCTGTTAAAAATAGCAGCATTTTTATAATGTAATACACTGTGACACAACACACTGGTCATAGGAGACACCCTCTCCCAACAACACGAGAAATGACCACCCTACACATGGACGTCACCACATGGTCAGTACCAAAATCAGATTGATTAGATTCTTTGCAGCTAAAGATGGAGAGACTCTATACAATCAGCAAAAACAAGACTGGGAGCTGTCTGTGGCTCAGATCATTAACTCCTTATTCAAAATTTGGGGTTAAATTGAAGACAGTAGGGAAAACCACTAGACCTTTCAGGTATAACCTAAATCAGATTCCTTATGATTATACAGTAGAGGTGACAAATAGAGTCAAGGAATTAGGTCTGGTAGACAAGAGTGCCTGAATAACTTTGAAAGGAGGTTTGTAACATTGTGCAGGAATCGTCGACCAAAACCATTCCCAAGAAAAAGAAATGCAAGAAGGCAAAGTGGTTGTCTGAGACAGCCTTACAAATAGCTGAGAAGAGAAGCGAAAGGCAAAGGAGAAAGGGAAAGATATACCCATATGAAAACAGAATTCCAGAGAAGAGCAAGGAGAGATAAGAAGGCCTTTTTAAATGAACAATGCAAAGAAATAGAGGAAAACAATAGAATGGTAAAGTCTTTAGATCTCTTCAGGAGAATTGGAGATATCAAATGAACATTTTATGCCAGGATGTGCACAGTAAAGGAGAGAAATGGCAAGGACCTGCAGAAGGGGACGAACTTAAGAAGAAGTGGCAAGGATGCACAGACCTTACAAAAGAAGTCTTAATGACCCAGATTACCGCAATGTTGTTACCCAGTCACTCACCTAGAGCCAAGACATCCTGGAATGCAATGTCAAGTGGGTATTATTACAACAAACAAAGCTAGCAGAGGTGATGGAAGTCTAGTTGAGCTATTTCAAATCCTAAAAGATTATGCTGTTAAAGTGCTACACTCAATATACCAGCAAATTTGCAAAACTCAAAACAGTGGCTATAGAACTGGAAAAGGTCAGTTTTCATTCCAATCTCAAAGAAAGACAATGACAAAGAATGTTCCAACTACCATATAATTGCACTCATTTCATATGCGCGGCGCAGACGGTAATGCTCAAAATCCCTCAAGCTAGGCTTCAGCAGTATGTAAATTGAGTACTTCCAGATTTACAGACTGGATTTAGAAAAGGGAGAGAAACCAGAGATCAAAGTGCCAACATCGGTTGGACCATAGAAAAAGCAAGGGAATTACAGAAAAACATCCATTGCTGCTTCATTGACTGTGCTAAAGCCTTTGACTGTGTGGATCACAACAAACTATGGAAAACTGTTTAAAGAGATGGAAATATCAGACTATCTTACCTGACTCCTGAGAAACCTCTATGCAGGTCAAGAAGCAACAGTTAGAACCAGGCTGGTTCAAAATGGGGAAGATAGTGCATCAAGTCTTTATATTGCCACTCTGCTTATTTATATGTAGAGTACATCATGTGAAATGCTGGGCTGAATGAATCACAAGCTGGAGTCCAGATTGCTGGGAGAAATATCAACAACCTCAGATATGCAGATGATACCATTCTAAAGATAGAAAATGAAAGGGAACTAAAGAGCTTCTTAATGAGGGTGATAGAGAAAAGTGAAAAAGCTGGTTTAAAACTCAAAAAACTAAGTTTCAAAAAGCTAAGATCATGGCATCCAGTCCCATCACTTCATGACAAATAGATGGGGAAAAATGAAAACAGTGGCAGATTTTATTTTCTTGGGCTCCAAAATCACTGTGGATGGTGACTGCAGCCACAAAATTAGAAGACACTTGCTCCTTGGAAGAAACGCTACGACAAACCTAAAAAGCAGAGACATTACTTTGCTGACAAAGGTCCATATAGTCAAAGCTGTGGTTTTTCCAGTAGTCATGTATGGGCGTGAAAGTTGGACCATAAAGAAAACTGAACACCAAAGAATTGATCCTTTCAAATTGTGGTTCTGGAAAAGACTCTTGAGAGTCCCTTGGATAGCACAGAGATCAAACCAGTCAATTCTAAAGGAAATCAACCCTGAATATTCACTGGAAGGACTGATGCTGAAGCTGCCATACTTTGGCCACCTGATGCAAGGAGTGGACTCATTGGGAAAGACCCCGATGCTAGAAAAGATTGAGGGCAGGAAGAGAAGGAAGTGACAAAGAATGAGATGGTTAGATAGCGTCACCGACTCAATGGACTTGAATTTGAACAAGTCCAGGGAGATGGTGAAGGACAGGGAAGCCTTGCATGTGGAAGCCTTGCATGGAATCCCAAAGAGTTGGACATGACTTAGTGACTGAACAGCAACAACAGCAAGCTGTAATAGTATAACAAATGGTCAAGTGGTTGTTGGGAGTTTTTTCCTATAAAACTCTGAGCACAAAAGTACTTTGCATTGTGTTCATTGTCATTCAATTCTTAGAATTTAGAGCTATTGAAAAGATTTCTCTACACCAGAAGAGCTACAGAATTCTGTGTTTCTTTAGACTTGTGTTTCCTGATATGATAAATCTCTCCCTGCCCTCTTCCCTGGGCTTTTCTTACGAGCTGCCTGTTTTTTAAAAACAGAAAAAAGAAAAAAAAAAAAAAGAGTATAAATAATAAGCAGTTGTGTGAATAAGGTGCAGAAAAGGAGTTTTGTTGTAATTTCTACTTTTGTCACCTTTCTCCTTCAGGCTAGCCTAGATTCTAGTGTGTTCAGGCAGGTAAAAGCATGTAAATCTGGTCATAGTGCATAGTAATGTTTAAACCTTGCGTACCTTTTCCCTGCACTGTGCTGCTTGTCTTACCCGCCTTAATCTGAAAGGTAGATAGGACTCCCATTTTCAAAGCAAAACCTGAACAAATGAGATGACAACAGAGGCAGTGGTGCTTAGCCCACATAAATTTTATTTTGTTACATGTGCTTAGTCGCTCAGTCCTGTCCAACTCTTTGCAACCCCATGGACTGTAGCCTGCCAGGCTCCTCTGTCTGTGGGGATTTTTGTTGTTACATGGAGCTTCTTAAATCTTAATCTCTGCTTTATTTTGCTTTATTATATAAGTTTTAAGTACAGGAAGGATAGATAGGCAGGCAAAAGACTTCTGGCAAAAAATATTAACTCATTGGCTTAAAATCACATTGGCTTATATAAAATCAGCCTTATGGTTATTGTTCATTTGAGCAAGTGGTGCAGCTAATTGCTATATAGAAAGTCTGAAGCTGAGGTTTTCCTTTGCTGCTAAAGAAGTTTGGATTATTTCAGGATCTTAACCCTCTTGTTAAGCAGTTCTTGGTGTGGCCAAGGTGAAATTTTTATAGCACAATATTTTCCCTCTCAATGGAAATCTTAGAAAAACCACTGTACCCATTTGCTAGTATTTTATTAAGTGGAATCCTTTGATTTCTCATTCCCTGTTCTGGTGGTTATTCCTGAGTTAGACTTCCCCAAGGACTTAGATCAAAATTTGGGGAACTCTAAAGATGAAGATTTTAGATTCTTAAGTGCCTTTTCCTTCCTTCCTTTTTTTTTTAATCTAAGATACTGATTATAAGATGTACCATTATGTTATACTCTGTGTTTTATATTTCAGAAAAATAATGCTAAGTAAACAGTGTTATAATGCCTTATCACTTAGAGCTATTTTTTATTTACTTAAACTTTTAAAAAAGTTGAGTATTAACTTTTATGCACACCAGAAAGGAAAACACAGTCAAAATAAATTGGCAAGGTATTCCTAAAAAATTTTTTCCCGCTCAGAGCCCTGCTGCCATCTGGTCAACAGGTGGGAAGATCCATTTCTGTTTCTGAGATATAAATAATATGAAGAGAATGTGCATGTTCAAATCATGAAGTACAGCATCCATTTCTTAGATTCCAGGAATTTTAATTAATAGTGACAGCCAAAATACACTTATCATAAAACCTTGCTAATACTTTTACATTCATTATACCTTTTGATATTAATATTTGTAACATCTCTGTTAAGTGGGTAGGAGTTATGCCTGTTTTGAGACAGGAGAACTGAGTCTCTGAGAATTCAGGTAAATTTGTCCAAGGCCACGCAGCTAGAAAATAGTACCAGAAGTGAGCTCAGGTTCTTTCTTGCTCTTCACCATTTCACCTCCCCTAATAATAATGAAAGGTAGAGAAATACTAAACATTCTCTTTTAACAAACTGTTTTAATATAAGGGAATTAAAGTTCAAAAAATAAATCTAAGTGTTGACTGAAATAAATGAACGAGTAAATGGACTGCAGCTGTGGGTCTGTTAAAGCAAGTCATCTGCATAAAAGTAAGTATTATAATAATAATCACTTGATTATTGTAAAGATTGCACTCATGATTGCAGTCATTTTTTTTTTCTTTCTTTCTGAATAAGACTCTAAACTGCCCTTTTTGTTTTTATAGCTCCTGACATCAAGTGCTGTTCACAAGTGGGGTACTGAAATTCATGAAGGGATCTACAACATGTTGATGCTATTAATAGAACTGGTTGCAGAAAGAATAAAACAAGATCCAATTCCCACTGGTCTGCTGGCTGTGCTTACAATGGTACAGTATGTCTAAAATGAAGTACTTTGCATTTTGGTTTTGTTTAACATACCTACTACCTTTTGACTAATAATTAGTAATAAGTCATAATGATATTATCATTAAAGACATTCTTCCATTTTATTTTTAAAGCAGAGCTGCCATTCTTGCTTTCAGTTTTAAAGAAATACATTAAATAGAATGAATAAAATTATTAAATTGCTTAATGATTAATTAGAATGATTAAATAGCTTTCCGTTTTGTCTCCCTTATTATTCACATCACAAATACTATCATATAGGGTGCTGATGTAGTTTGGTTTCCAGGCTTTCCTCTGATTAGTAACAGTAGCTGCAAGAGGAAGCGGGGCTCGTGTGTTCCCTCGGAACTATTTTTGCTGGGGCCGTCTCATGCAGCATCCAAGATCTTAGTTCCCCAATCAGGTATACAACCCATGCCCCTTGCACTGGGAGCATGGAGTCTTAACCACTGGATTGCTGGGAAGTCCCTGCCTCCTAACTTCTGTCTCCACTGCCTTATGGCCTATCTCTACTGGTGGGGGCCCTAGGACATTTACAGCGTTGGCTTCCCCTTGCCTTGGATCAGACCTCTGGTCCTAAGCCCTCCTTCTCTTTCCCCGTAGCAAACATTGAGCGAAGCAAGAGAGTAGTACTTTGGCCATTTGCTCCTCAGCACTTGCTAAGGAGTATATTTTGTTGAGGTACTTGAAAGATTCCATTAATGAGGAAGTCCAAGGTGATATTTTTATCTTCTTTTCTAATGCTAATATGTGTTGCTATAGAAATAGCTAATAATAATGTTTCTCTGTTCTGTTTGAATCTAGGCTTTCAATCCTGATAATGAATACCATTTTAAAAACAGAATGAAAGTATCTCAAAGGAATTGGGCAGAAGTATTTGGAGAGGGAAATATGTTTGCTGTTTCACCTGTATCTACTTTCCAAAAGGTAAACATAGTTCTGTTTCATAGTTTTATAAATAAACGTATTGAAAAAGATTTTGTCTGCTACAAAAATGACAGTTTACATGGAACGATTAAAATAGCCCATAAAAATGGCAAATACTCCATGTGGCTCTTAAAATAGCTCAATATTTCAACAGTTTTTTTCAGCTATTGCATATTTTTCCATAGCTGTTAATTAACTTCATGAGGAACTTTATAGATTTGAAATGTTTGGTGAATAAGAAATAACTGCATGACATGAAAAGTGCCCTATTTATTGAATTACCAGAACTCCTGTTTAATGGGTGTCCCAGTTTCTTAGAGACATTTGAGAAGCTAGAGCATTTGAAATTATTTGAAATGATTAGTTATTGCTAGAAAAAATAATAATTAATCTCATGTATAATTTTCTCCTAAACTCTACAAGCTTTAAAGCTTTTGTTTTTCTTTCAAGCACAGACCAATATCTTCATTTTATATTTAAAGGTCTACAATGTGCCAATAACATACCCACAAAGAGCACATAATTCAAACAGTTTGTTGATCAAACACTGTTTTGGTTTTGGAGAAATATTTGAAAGAAGTCAACATAGTAGATAAGAAACTTGTCCATTGCTTTAGTAGAAGCAGAGGTTTAGTTCAGTGATCGTTTGTTGAACATTTGCTGTGTGTCTGGCATTATTCTAGGTTTTGGAGATATAAATAAATAGTTCTTGCATAGATGGTTCTTGCCCTTAGTATAGAGTAATAAGACATGGTTTCTAACTTACAGCATAGTGGAGGAAATAGGAAATTTAAAAAAAAAAATCACAGTGTAACAAACAACAGGTGCAAGTGTAATAATAATGTGCTAAAAAAATAAAACAACAACAACAAAAAAAATAATAATAATGTGCTATTCATGGGATACAGGGAAAGGAGTTGCCACCTTGGAGGGTCAGGCAGTACTCCAGGGAGGAGGTGAGAGCTGAGTGGAAAGGACAGTGAGTATATCCTGTGGAATGTAACCACAGCAACTCTGTGAGTTAGGTATTATTTTTACCCCCATTTTGTAGGTGAGAAATTTGAGGCACACAGAGGTTAACTACTTGTCCAAATTCACAAGCCTTGTTACAGCAGGGACCTATGTGAGCTGGCTCCATAGTCTGCATTCTTTATATAGCCTTGCCTCTCAAGATATTAAAATCTCATCTTCAATGTTGTCGTGACTATTAAATGACAAATGTATACAAAAACACTGAACACAGTGGGTCACTTTAGTAAGTACTCAGCGAATGTTCTTTCTCTCCCCTGCGCAGTTTATATATGCAGCAACAGACACCCAGAAACGTTCAGTCTCTAATTTCCTCTCATTACCATGAAAGGAATTCTCTCTCCTACAAAGGCCCTATACACCCTCTCCTCTCCTGTTGCCTTCTAAAGCATTTTACACCTTAGCATTTCTGTTTTTTCTTTGGTATGCTCAGTTTTTTCCTCTTCATCGATTACTCCCATTGTGTATTACATGGTCTAGTATTTTCCCGTCTTTAAAAATTCTGCCTTTGATACAGCATCCATCTCTAGCTTCAGCATTATGCTCTGTCCCACTTCACAACCAACCAGATGAAAGTTTCCATGTCCTTCCCTCTCAGTTATTCTTTTAGTGCTTACTCTGACATTTTAACTTATAAAAAACAAAGCATACATTTCATCACTATCTTTACGCTTCTCTGAGCAGTACATGAAAACCTTAGTATGTTCTGTGTGCTCATTCCTCACCTGACTCATCCTTTTGTCTTTATTACGCATTGTCTTAGCCCTCTCCTATCTCATTTTATTCCCCTCAAATAGGTACCATCAACCTTATTTTGTGCAGTGCTTTGACTCAGCCCTGTTTACATGCTGTCTCTTTGTGTACCATTTCGTCTATATTTCAGGCCTTCTGTTGGGATAATTTTTCTTCTTCCTGGAGTACATCCTGTAAATTGTCCTCTCATAAGGGGTCCATTGGTGACTGAGTCTTTGTTTTTGATGGCCTAACCTTGATTTTATTTTCTGTTACTTGAAGAACATTTTTTCTGGGTTTTAAATTCTAGATTGACATATGTTTTGTGTCAGAATATCACAGATATCATTTCAGTGTCTTCTGGCTTTGAGTATTGCTTTTGAAAGTTGACTGATGATCTGACTATTGTTTGTTTTTAAGAAGTCTCTTTTCGTGGCTGTTTTTTGAGATCTATTTCTTTTAGATATTTGGCAGTTTGACTCTCACTGCAGTTAACTGAGATATTCTTTTTGTTTATTTTGCCTCAGATGCATTGAATTTCCAAAACTAAGGATGTATATCTTGTATCAATTCTGGAAAATTCTCACCCATTACCTTTTAAAATACTGCCTTTTCCCCAATAGTCTCTTTGTCTAGAACTATGGCTGCATGTTCAACCTTCTCATCCTGTCCTTATGTCCCTTAACCTCTTTCATACATTTTATCTGTTTGTTTTCCTGTGCAGTGTTTGAGATGACATTTTTCAGATCTGTGGTCCAGTTCAACTCTGCTTGTTTCTAATTATCTCATATTCTTGAGTCATATTTTCAGTCACCTCCTTGTTTAATGCTTAACTTATATGCTCTGTCTGATATCTAAAAGCTGGTCTGATTCTGACAACTTTTACTCACTTGTTTGTTGATGTGTGTGTAGAAAAACGTATTTATACTTGTTTCTTTATTTTTCTGTGAACTTATGTTTCTTGGAATTTAGGAACATTTTTTGAGGCCTGAGTTGCAAGTTCTTTCCTCCAAAAAGCATTTACTTCTTCTGGGTGCCTGGGAATACTATGATTTGGGACCACTTTAGAATAAATATTCAACTTAAGGTTTTTCAGACCATAAGGTCAATTTGAATTAGAGCAGCAAAGCCATGTGAGGGCAATTAGATGTTTATAAATTCCTGGAGAATTTTTTTCTCCTCACCATCCAGTAGCAGAGTCAAGGTAGGCTTGTTGTTTCCATTCCACAGTAAGTTTATTTCAGTTCACCTTACATTCAGGCTGTAGCGCTTTGAGTTCTTGCTTTATGTGACAACCTCTTCTTAGTCTCTGAGCCCTGTACTGGCATTGTGTCTTGCTTCTGAGCCACCGTAAGGCTATGAAAATGGAAGCTAGGGGTCTTCTCAGTTCCATAGATGCCTGCAGCATGATAACTGGCCTCACGGCTTGTTTACTTCACAGGATTTCTGCTTTCTCTTTTTTAGTTTTTGGTTACACTTCTGAGGACGTTTTGCCAACTCAGTTCTATGCTTTAAAAGATTGTTTTTTAATTTAAGATCTTTTTTAAGCTGTGGTGGCTCTTTGTTGCTGTGAGCAGGCTTTCTCCAGTTGCAGTGAGCGGGACTACTCTGTAGTTGCAGTGTGGTGACTTCTCTCGTGGGGCACGGGTTCTAGGTGTGCAGGCTTCAGCAGTTGCACACGTGGGCTCAGTAGTTGTGGTGCATGGGCTCAGTTGCTCCGCAGCATGTGGTATCTTCCTAGACCAGATATTGAACCGAAGTCCCTTGCATTGCAAGGGAGATTCTTAACTACTGGACCACCAGGGAAGCACTTAAATGTTTTCTGTTAGTTGTTTTCAGTTGGAGAGATGTTTGAGGCAACTAGACTGAAGTCTCCATTAGATCTTCTAGGCATTCCATCCCTCCTCCTTCTGCCACCAGTTCCCTGAAACTGCTGTCATTAAGGTACTGTGCTTCTAGATCCAGAGAAACTGTCTCTTGCCCCAGTCAGCATCAGTGGTCAGTTTCTTCTTCCTTGAAACTTCCTTCCTACAGTCTCTTGCTCTCTGCCTGCCCCCTCAGCTACCTCTCCTTTCTTGACTCATCCAGAGCCTTCTTCTCTTCGTCCACCATACTCCCTGTAAGAAATAGCTTCCATTCTTACAGATCTAAATGTCATCTTTGTGCTGATGGCCCTCTGCTTTATATCTCTGTGGCCCAGTCCTCTTTCCTGAGCACAGCAGACTTGAAGAGCCAGCTGTCTCCACTTGGTTACCACAGAGACATCTCAGACTGTGCCTGAAGCAGAACTTCATTATTTTTCCCCAGACTTCATTCTCCACCTTTTCAATAAATGGCATCACCATCTACCTAGATGCCCAAGCTGAAAACATAGGAATCAGCCATGATTCATATTCATATCCAAACCATAAACAGGTCCTTTGATTTAATCTCACATAGATCTTCAGTTGACGTCTCTCTGTTTCTTCTGCCACCATCCCACTCCAAACACCATCATGTCCTGCCTAATTACTACACTAGTCTTCCCTCTGGTATCTCTGCTTTTTACTTTCTCATTCATCCTTTCCTTTCCATTCTCCACATAAGTGTAAGAGTCCCCTTAAAACATAAAATGTATCATTTTCTTCTTTAAACACCTCTGTGGCTTTCCTTCTAATCACAGTCTACAAATTTCTGCATGTTCCAGCTTTTCTTCTCTCTACAATTTAATCTTTGCCATTCTCCCCTGCTCACCACCTCCCAGTTGGGAGAGTTGCCTCTCCTTTTTTCAAATGAAGGTAGGCTTTTCTGCCTTCCCCAAACAGGGCCTTTTCCATTTTAGCCTCTCTGCCTGGACTGTTCTTTGAATGGCTAAATCTGTCTCATCCTTTAAGTTCTAGATTAAAAGACCACCTTTTCAAAGAGATTTTCTATGACCACCACTCTGAACAGAGTGGGCTCTTATTTCTCATTGGAGGACCTTTTGTGGAAATGCACAACCTGAATGAATTATGTGTTGGTTTACTTGTCTTTATCAACCCTGCTGGAATATGAATTCCATGAAAGCAGGTAGCACATCTCTTCTTCATCACTGTTCTGTATCCAGCCACTGGAACATTATGCAGCTTCTAGAACAGTGAATGCTTGAGAGAGGAAATAAAGGAAGAAAAGGAGGAGAAAAGAAGTGCTTACTCTAGGACACTAATTAATGGTACAGCTGGGACTAAATCTTTAATGTCTTGATTCTTGATTTGCTACTCTGAGTTAATAATTATTTATCCTGTACCTCAGAAAGCTTAAACAACTGATCTCACCTACCCAAAATGCATAAATGCTTTGTATTGTAGCAGTCCCATCAAAATACAGACTTACTTATAAAATTGTTTTCAGTAATGTCAAAGATTCACATGAAGAAACATTTGGGAAAACCTTTTGAAATAATGTTAAATTTTTTTCCAACTTTCTGATTTAGGATAATAGAAATATGAGAGTTAGTAGGGAAGTTTTTGTATTGCCATTTCAATTTCTGTTTTCTTTTCTCATAGGAGCCTCATGGATGGGTTGTGGATTTGGTAAATAAGGTATACAGCTTTTATTAATATGGGCATGTTTTTCATTTTCTAATGAGCTTTCCTAGAGTTTTAGGTAGATGACAGCTACAAAGAATAATCAAATATGTTTTATCATTTCCTCCTCTTTTTTATACATGCTGTTTAAACAGATAAACATCAGCTTTAGGACTTAGTACATCTCCTGTAGTGTATCACAGGAGCATTAGAATTATCTTTGTGGTGACTCTGAAGACCAGGGTTATAAGCACATTGATAAAGTAGAATGTGAGCCGTAGTTGCTTGCTAAATTATTAAAGTATAGTATTTTAAAGTGTATACCTTTTTTCTTCTCAGTTTGGAGAATTAGGTGGATTTGCAGCAATCCAAGCCAAGCTTCATTCAGAAGATATAGAACTTGGGGTAAGTTAAACCGCTGTATGTACACAGTGTGGAAGTTCACTTTATTGAGGTTGCTGTGTAACCCCTGGGACATTGTCTGGACACATTAAATTAAATGTTAAAACTCAAGTTAATCTTTATGGGAGTAGCTCCCATGGTTCTGATAACCACAGAAATGTTTACTCTTTCTTGATCATAATAACCAAATTGTAGTGTAGAGCATTTGGTTGTGTTTTTTTGTTTTTCCACCACATTCATTTCTCTTTGTGATGTTTTTCTCTCAACTCCTTACTTGTAGTGGTTATATGAAATTATCTTGCTGTTTAGGGATAATTGCTGTGTGTGGCAAGTATATGTGTACATAGCAATCTTATGCCTCAGTTAAGTCACAATTTATTGATAGTACCAGAAGCAAATAAAATATTTTAACATCGTTCAGTCAGCTTTTTGGTATTACAGAGATTCGTAGGTAATAAAGGGCTGTACCTGGAGCTTAGAATCACCCCTCAGGTGCAGTACCAGTATGTTTTCATGTCAACTTCACTTTCTCAAAAAATTTAACCGTATGGTAAGGGGAATAACTTCATCTTTAATTTTTCACAGACTACTTGTTTGTAACTGAAAGCACTTCATTCTGTTCTCTAATCATTCAGTTAGAGACTACTTATTATGCACTTGCCATGTAGAAGACACTGTGCCAGCTACTGCGAATTGACCAGAGTAGAAAATGATGTTGTGAAATAATATGCCTAAGTGACACAAACTGTGCTTAGAGTAATACCCGTTATTTCTGTGGGCTGTGGCTTATCAGCTGACCCCGTTGGTCCATCTTTGCATGAGAGTAGTAACAACAGTCAAGGAGAGAGACGCGCTCTGCTTGGTAATAGACTATTGCTTGCTGCCCTCTGCTTACTCTTGAAGATCAGAGGTCAACCAGATCATGAATACTTGCAGTGACACTGGTCAGAGGCCTGTTCTCCCTCCCTGAACCTTGACTAGGTTGTTAGGCTGTCATTTTGATCCCCGTTAAACGGATCAAGTATGTTAGCGAGGACTTTATTGACCTGGAAGATAATAGGTAGTGACTGAAAAAGCAAGACAAAACAAAACCTATTCAGATAGAGGGTTTTATCCAGCTGGCTTATTTCTCAAGAACTGGCTATGTAGGTCACTGGGCAATAATAGAAATAGACTTCCTTTTTTTTAAAGGTTAAATGAAACACTCACTAATTTCCTGCAAAGTGTATTTTAAGAGAAGCTCAAAGTTTCTCCCCTACTTGATGAAAATTGGCTAATGGTGGATATATAGAAATCTAGGCTTGTTCTCATTGTTATCAGATGTCTTCAGGCTAAAGATTTCTCTAAGATTTTTCCCTTCTTCATTTCTGCTGATGGTGTCGTTTTGTGTCAGTTTTTCCCTAATGGCTTAAAATTTTTCTAATTTGCTTGAGGGGTGTTCTCGTTGCCATCTCAAAGTTTATAAAAGTACTCATTTCATTTTATACTCAAAACAATTTCATTTTTTAAAGTTAGTTCTTGAGTTCATTTAGAATTTATTTATATATGTCACATAAGATAGAAATCCAGTTTTATTTTCTTCCAAAAGGGTAACTAATTGTTTTAAGATCTGAAGAACATTCCTTTTTTTTTTCCTACAAGGTTTTTTTTTTTTTCCACTATTTTGGTTTGTTGACTTTATCAAATGTCTGAGTGTGTGTATATGGTATACGTGAATTGTTCCTGGACTTCTGTCATTTTTTGGTACTGTTTCTCCGCTATTTTGATTATTGGTGGTGCCAGCTTTGCTCAGCATCTTCCTTTTATCAGATTTTCTTGATCATTCTCGTGTTTTTATTCTTCCAAATATAGGCAACGTGTCAGGATCTCCTGCAGAAAGTGCCACCAAGATCATGTGTGGAGAATTGACATGTCTATAGTACTAGTCCTTTCCCTTCAAGAACATGATCTTTCCTCATTTATTTGGACCATTTATGTATTTCTGTAAAGTTTTATAGATTTCTTAATGAAAGTCTTAAATGTTTTCTTTGTTAAAGGCACATTTCATTCCTTTCCCCACTATTCTCTCATTTTTCAATAAAAATTTTTATTATTCTACAATGTGAACTTTAGAATCATCTCATCCAAGCCTTGAAAGAAGTTTTATTGGCATAGTATGATTTAAGTTACATTAAATTTCTACAATAATTTAGATGAATTGACATCTTTATATCAGCTTTTCCTGCCCCAAAGTATAAAATGTTCTCTGACATATAAAAAAGGATTTGTTTAATGTTGAAAGGAAAGAACTTGCTCACATTTGTTTCTGACATTTGCTGTCTTTTTTTCAGGCAGTCTCAGCACTAGTGCAGCCCTTAGGGGTATGTGCAGAGTACCTCAGTTCCTCAGTGGTACAGGTAAGATAAACCATCTTACACTTATTTCAAAAGTCATCTAAGGCATACAAACAGTAAAAGTTATCTTTTTATCAGGTTGTTCAGAATTGTGCCTATCAGAATAACTGCTTTTTTTTAATTAGCTATCCTTGTAGTGAAATTTTTATCAGAAGATAAATAAAAGTGATTAATAAGTTATAGGTAACATCTAAACATTTAAAGTTACTTATCTTTTCAATTTATCATTTTATCAAATACAATTACAGATTATAGCTTTTGTCCCCCCCACTTTCTTCACTGTAAAATAGGTGGCATATGTCCCTACCCCCTTCACAGGATTATTTAAGGATTCAGCATCACGTTAAACAGTGTTGAGTGGCCTGCTGGGCTCCCTCTAGCCAAGTCACTGAGAATCTGAGTAGCAGTTTGACAGCGCATCTTGTCTGCATGTCAGCAGGTCGTAGGATAGTCAGAGCTGTGAGTGTTGAGCTTTCTGATGCTTAGGGCCCATTGCACTTTCTGGTTGCCTTTCCATTTCAGTTAACAAGTTTTACTGAAGAAAATGTCATGTTGAAATACCTCCATTTATTATTTTCTTTATAAAAATATGTCTGTGAAACTTAGCTGTCACAGAGATTTTTTAAAAATCACCGTAAATGGTTTTGAAAGCTTAGTGTCCTTTGGGAGCATAGTATGCACTGTTCCTCATTTCTAATGTCTAGTGTACATAGGGCCATTTTAACAAGGGAAATGGGATTTTTTTTTTTTTAGTAGGTTCTGGAAATTTCTAAGTTTTAAGTGCCTTCTTTAGATTTCAGAGTAATTCTGCAAAATTATTTAAATGAAGCAGAGTGACTAAGTATTTCTTCATTCTGATATTAAGGTCTTTAGAGACATGTAGTGTTCTCTCACTTACAAGCATATGCATATAATCATTTGTTTTGTAGTGAAACACTGAAACATAAAGAGGCAAAATGATTTGACTTAATAATTTAATAATCTATATTAGCAATTTAATAATTGGCTTTTTAATAATCAAAGCTAGGATTGAATTTTTAAGTGCATACTCTTTATCCATGCATTGCTCCATGGAAAGAGATTTAGTGCAGATACTCCAACTGCTAATTAATACTAAGTTCTTTAGAATTCCAGGCTTTATATATAAGCACTGCTGCTGCTGCTGCTGCTGCTGCTAAGTCACTTCAGTCGTGTCCAACTCTGTGCAACCCCATAGACGGCAGCCCACCAGGCCCCGCCGTCCCTGAGATTCTCCAGGCAAGAACACTGGAGAGGGTTGCCATTTCTTCCTCCAGTGCATGAAAGTGAAAAGTGAAAGTGAAAAATGAAAGTGAATCACTCAGTCGTGTCCGACTCTTAGCGACCCCATGGACTGCAGCCTACCAGGCTCCTCTGTCCATGGGATTTTCCAGGCAAGAGTACTGGAGTGGGTTGCCATTGCCTTCTCTTTATATATAAGCATAGTGTTCTTTAAAAAAACGTTTATGAATTTCCAACCAAAGTATGTTTAACTTCCTGCAGTAGCAACTGAAACAACACATCCAACCTTAAATTCACTCAGCAATAAATTCATGCTGTAGTTATGTACATTAATACTTGTCTCTAACACTTGCTCCTTTAGAAGACTAACGTGACCCCTGGGACTTGCTTCCTTATTTATCTGTAAAGTAGTAGTAACCCATACCTGTCTCACAGAGTTGCGGTGGAAGCTAAGTAAGGCTGGCACATGCTTGACAAGAGCAGCGTGACTTGCCTCTTACCCTGACAGCCCTCAGTTTTCACTATACAGTTGGCATAAGTGTAAATAAGGAAATTCTATGTGGATGATTGCATGATGGCATTTTAATTCATTGCTAATGTGTTCTTGCTTTGACAGCCAAATATTTTCTAGTCACCAGATAAGTTTAAAACTTATTTTACTTAAAAAAAATTTATTTTACTTAAAGACAAGTGATCATTTAGACCTTGCTAATTTTTCACTACTTCTCGTATATTACTTAGAGTTAGTTATCTGGCTATGCTACCATTCAGGAACAGTATGTTGTATGAGTCTTATCTGTAGGCCTCATTTACATATCAGCCAACAAAAGTAAGTGCATAAAGCATCATATTTTTGTGGTTTGTGCTTCTATTTATTCTTTAAAAATCAAATGCAAAATACTTTATTCCAAATGATACATACTCCTGTTTAATACTTTAAGTCAATCTGTGTGTCTTTGGTTGTCTTTGGCTGCTCTTCAAAGGACCCTTATAAGAAAGTAAAGAGGAACTGCACCCATATGATAGTAAAGAAGCTGAGGCTCAGAATCAGTTAAAAGGGTTTACTTGGGATGGTGTTAGTTAGTTGGTGGTAGTCTGATACTAGATTCAGATCTTTGCATTGTACCTTCTCCTTTGTGAAATGTGAATGAAGAAGGATCTCCTCTCTAGTTTAAGAACAGATTCAGGGGTCCTTATTAACTTTAGCACTTTTTTCCTACAGCCCATGCTAGACCCAGTCATCCTTAATACAATCCAGGATGTGCGGAGTGTGGAGGAAAAGGACCTCAAAGACAAGGTAATGCATCTCCAGTCACGTGATTGCAGCGCATGCTGGTCCACAGAAGCACAACCAGGACTTGGGGCAAGGTTCACATATCATTGCTCTTTGGATTCTGGTCACATACAGCTCACATTAAATTAATTTTACATTTCCTGACCAAAAAAGTGTTATCTTTGTCAATATCAGTCAATAAAATGAATGGAGGGTTCTCAGTAAGTGACACCGTTAAGAATTTAACTAAAATGCTGGTTTTGATAGTAGTACAATTGGTATAGCATTGAATAAGCTTTAAAATAATTTGGTACTAAAAGCTATCCAGAGTTGTTCTATGATTCATTTTTCTGCCTTGACTTTCTCTCAGACCCTTTCTCTTTTCTTTGCTCACTCATGCACTGATTTTTGGTTAAAAGCAAAATGTAGTTATCAACCATGTGAAATATCAGATACCGCTAGACCATGGTTACTGAATATATCCTTTATTCCTGTGTGTGTAAGAATTGGCATCAAAATGTTTTATTGGTTCCTTTTTGTTTTCTCTGTATGTGTGTGTGTGTGTGTTTTGTTTTTAAATGAAAGAGATTGGTTAGCATCCCTGAGCTCTTGTCTGCCATCAAGTTACTTTGCATGCGCTTCCAACCAGATCTGGTGACCGTGGTGGATGACCTTCGACTAGACATCCTGCTACGCATGCTGAAATCACCACATTTCAGTGCCAAAATGAATTCCCTCAAAGAAGTAAGTCTTGCACTTATTTCTAGAAGACTTAAAGTATAGATACTTTTAAGTTCTTCCAAAACTTGTTATTAATGTAAAAATGTTGGGAAATAAAAAATAATAATTTCTTGTAATCCCACTAAAAGAGATAACAGTGATTATATATAAAATGGTCTATGTTTACATTTGTCTGTTAATAAAGTAATACTTTCATATGTATTACGTTCAGAATTCATCCTATGAAGTATTCAGTGTTTTAGTGAGATTTTTCTGGAACACAGTTCCTTGGACTATGAAGTTTGAGGTTTACTTTTTATCCCAAGGGTATAATTCCTTTTATTATATTTCAGATATGCACTTACTTAAACCAAATCTTTTAACTGGGGTTCAGGCAAAATTTTGTTTTGTTTACAACTGGAGTGGTCTAAGCAAAATAATGGAAATAAGATCTTGCAGCTTCCTAAACTTTCCAGGAGCATAGTTGGTTTTGGTGAGTGATAGGTGGGGCCAATAGAGTTCAGCCATAATGACAATTATTTTCCTTCAGTTTTGTACTAATTAGGATTCTTGGCTACAAGTAACTCTTGATTCTTGAGTGAATCACTTGATCATTTGAGTGATTCTTGAATTATTTTAAACTAGAAGAAGAATTTAATAAAAGAAGGCTGGGCTATCTCATAAAAATAGCCAAACCTCATAAGGTCAGAGACACATGTGGGCAACAGGACCAACTAGAATCCAAGACCAAACCACTGCCAGGACTCTGTCCAGGTCTTATCTCTGCTTTTCTTTGTTCTCTCTCTCCATGCAGAGTGGCGTCTTCATAAGGTAGACATGGCCATGGATAGCTCCCATGACCAGGGAAGGACTGATGCTTTCTCTCTGGTCCCAAGTGTAGAATTTGGAGACATGCTCTGATTGAAGTTTGGGTCAGATGTGCTTCCCTGAGCCAGTCAGCAGTGGCCCAGGGAATGTGAGCCCTGTGTTCTTTTTAAAGACATTAAAAATAGGTAGTCTATTAACTTCTAATAACTGGCCTTTGATACATTTAGGCTAATTATCAGACTACATTGTAATACTGTAAAAGTCACAAGATATAGGTGAAGATTTTGATTATGAATATTTGCATTAGATTAAATCGCAATAATCCTGTCTTTTTAGGTAACCAAACTCATAGAAGATAGCACTTTATCCAAATCTGTGAAGAATGCTATAGATACAGACAGATTGTTAGATTGGCTAGTTGAAAACTCAGTTCTGTCAATCGCATTGGAAGGTAAGTTAACTTGCTTTAAAAAATTACTTAACTCATAAATAATATACTTTTGTGTTAAAAATATATGAAGTTGTTGCTTTGACTATATTAGCCTTTATTTATTTTTTCTATTGTCATCTTTATTTTGTACTAGCCTTTAAATAATCTTATAGCAAGTTACTGTTGCTTTGAATTAATAGAATCATGTTTAGAAAGTCAGCGTTCATTACATCTGTCTGCCTCTCTGGTGTTTCTTCTTTTAGGCAACATAGACCAAGCACAATACTGTGATCGTATAAAGGGAATTATTGAACTCTTGGGCAGTAAACTGTCATTAGATGAGCTCACTAAAATTTGGAAGATACAGGTAAGTTGATCAGAATTGCTTTTGCCCTTTTCTGACATTTTTTATCAGAGAAAGAGAAGGATGGTGACTTACTGTCCATGGATAAATAAATATTAATTGAACTCAAAATATCTATGAGCAGATTTTAAAATGAGGTACATAATACTCTCAACTGAAGCCCTCAAGATCATTTAATAAAATGTGAAAGATTAGTATGTATTTCTTGTAAACTTAATCAGTATAAATTATTTTTAAGCCAGTTGAAAATATTTTGTTCTCCTCTTAAAATGAATATGTCAGATTGAGAATTTGATTCTCATCTTTTTTTCTTTTTAGAGATTTAATGCTTCAAGAAATTAAAATAAGGCCAACTGATAACCACTAATAATGGTTGCTTCGTGTAGTCTTACCAGTTTTATCATGCAAGTGTATGCTGATAGTCTAGAATCAATTTATCTTTGTTAGTGTTTTACTTTTGCTTCTGTATATCTCTGGGGAAAGACTTGTATTTTTCCAGGTTCCAAGACTTAACTTCTTCCCCAATGTCTTCTTTTCTAGTCAGGACAATCATCTACTGTGATTGAGAACATTCATACTATTATTGCTGCAGCAGCTGTCAAGTTTAATTCAGATCAGCTTAATCATTTGTTTGTTCTTATTCAGAAGGTATGTGCTCAAATGTGCTTTTGAATTTTTCTAAAATGAGGTCTCCTTCCTCTAGATTAGCAATATTTAACCGTACTCTTCTTAAACTTTTTTAGCTCAAGTTTAAAGTTTCTGCATATTTTGCCAGTGTGATCAAAACGGACTGGGGAGCAATTCGTATGTCTTGTCTTTTTCGTTCTACAGAGCTGGGAAACTGAGAGCGATAGAGTGAGACAGAAGCTATTGAGCCTTATTGGACGAATAGGCCGGGAAGCTCGCTTTGAGACCACTTCTGGAAAGGCAGGAAAATCAAATTTTTCTAGCTATAAGCGCTTAAAGCAGCTTTATTTGCATATGGGCTGGCTCATCACATGTGGTTTACTGTAGGTGCTGGATGTTCTCTGGGAACTGGCTCATCTCCCCACGCTGCCCAGTAGCCTTATTCAGCAAGCTCTGGAGGAGCATCTGACAATCCTTAGTGATGCGTATGCAGTGAAAGAAGCAATCAAGAGGAGCTACATAATTAAATGCATAGAGGATATTAAAAGGGTTGGTTTTACCTTTGGTCTAGTTTTGTTGTCAAAGTAATAGTATTGTCTGAGTAATTAGAACCAAATAATTTTCCTCCCCTATTGTTTAAATTAAGCTAAATGTCCTGCATGGAAGCCCTTTAATCTTAGAGTCCAAAATTGGGAAATTATAGGTACGGCTTTTATCAAGTCACTTACATTTTTCTTAAAATTAATTTTCAGCCTGGAGAATGGTCAGGTCTGGATAAAAACAAGAAGGATGGATTCAAGGTAAGAATTTGCAGATGAGGTATAAAGTAAAAGGTATACTAATTTAATAATTCTATGTAATAAATTGAGTTAAATTTTAAGATAATAGTAAATTATTATAGTGTTTTTTCAAGTAGTATTCAGATACAGACTGCTGTTTGAATATTTTCTTATGACCTGTGCTTTATTATTTAAACCTTGGGGAATTATTGACTCACAAAGAGAAAAAAACCCAGGGTTCCATTCGAAGAGTAGTTTTACTATATTATTTTCATAAGATTATAAGACCTTCAACTTAGTTTTTATTTTTAAAATTAAATCCAAAATATGCACAAGTTTAATAAATATCGTGCCCATTTTTCTCCCGTACGAGAGAAATGGAGGAATTCCCAAGAGTCAGAAGAGAGAAAGAAGGGGAGAAGGAGGTTCATTCAGTGCTGGCATGTAGTCATTTTTGGATGCTTGATTCAGATGTGGTCCTAAAGATGCTTGGTTCAGATGTGGTCCTAAAGATCTTAGAAGGGTGATTGTTCCATGAGCACCTGCTGCTGGGACTGTGTAGGGATGAGTGCATGGGGGCCCCTCCCCTCCAGGGCTTTGACCTCCAGTGGCTGGAGGCTTCAGCCTGTTCTTGGTAAGCGGGGGCTGCAGAACGGGCAGCAATGGCCGTAGCTCTCCTGTTGCTGCAGTCCTTAAACGTCAAGGCTCTCCTTGGAGAGGGCTGACCTCAGTGGTCAGTCCCTGGAGCCTGCCTCCATGATTTCAGCAGCCCTGATTAGAGCACGTCCTCCTCCTCCACGCAGGCCCTCAGGTTGCTCAGATGAAACGAAACCTCACAGCAAGAGGGGTTTCATTTCACTGTTACTTAAGAAAAGACTTTAGTAAATAGCTTACAGCTTAACAATTTCGTTGGTAAAGCATATTTCTTGGTTTTCCCCATAAGTATTTGTTTAAAGGATCTTGAATACTGCTAATTTACACTGGTAAATTCAGAGACTCTTGTTAAGCACCCTTGGTGACTCATAGGCTTTTATTCTCCTAAATTATGCTTGGTCATAAAGTTTAGTTGGGGGCATTTAAGAACTTTATGGGTTATATTTCTGACATTGAAATTTGATCAAGTGAATTTTCTACATTAAAATTATTCATAAACTGGAGCTGGTACCTCTCAGGTTATGATTAAATTATTCCTTTAATTCAACAACATTGCTCTGTTTCTCCTCAGATACAGTGTGAATTTTTCCAGTTTTCTCAGCTCAGCGATTCAGATAATTTAGCACCCTCTGTCTTTATGATTGAAACTCATCTAGAGCTATTTAAGCAGTTTAAATCTTTTGATACTAATAGTAAGAAAGAAAAGGTATCTGTAGAAAATGGTCTTTTCTTCACTGTAACAGATACATTTCTTTATAGGTCTGAAGGTTAAAGCTGAAGGGACTTTTTCCTCCCTCCAGGGAAATGACTTTTGAAACCAGAAAATCCTTCCTGAGCCCTGTCCCTGCCTTGTCACAGCTGAGCATTACTTTAGCCCTTCTAGCCAGTAGCATCGCTGCATCTTTATTGCTTCTCTTTGCAGTCACTTCACTCATGTCTGATGTTTTAAAACAAAACTCAAAAAGTAACAGGGAGAATTTTGGAGTCATTTTGTTAGTCTTGAAAGAAATATTCTTCATTTTTTATATCCCACTGCTCCCAGTAAGGAAATTCTGATGTACCATTCCTTCATTTCGAATAATAATAACTTGCATTTACCTAGCACTTCTCCATTGACTGAGTTCTTTTGCAAATACTCTTTTAAAGTACCTGTGGCTGAAGGGGGGCAGTGGGAAGATCAAAGCCCCCGACATGACTCCAGGCAGGGGGGTGAGTTATATACTGCCACTAAAGGTGTTTTTCTATGCTATGCCCTTTCCTGCCAGGCAGCAAGGTGGGCTGACTGGGAATTATGTCTCCCTGCCAGGCTACACAGAAACTAAGCAAAGGGTAAGACAAGATCACCCACCTCTTACTCCCCTCCCACCCCCAGCTACCTCTACTCCTCCAACTGATTCCCTTTCCCTCTGCTTTTGACACTTAAAATTCCCAAGTTCCATTGTTGTGTTCAGAAATTCTGACCTTTATTTCTTAACTTTATTTCTGTAGATTCTGCCAGGATACCCTTGGCTTCCTTGGTCCTCTTTTCCTTTGCTTCCTTTATACCTTCCACTGTCTGCCCCCAACCCTTTCCCTCTTATTTCACTCTTTTTTACTTTTCAATTAAAAAGTTTAAATGTACGCACCCAAAAAATATTACTAAACAAAAAAAAAAAATCATTTTTACTTGATCAGTGGTGTTTGCATATCCTTAAGTCATTATATGAAGTCCTCCTAGCAGAGTGCCCAGCAGCCTTTCAGTAAATGTTGGTTCCCTTCTTCTTACTTCCTCTGCTTCACCTGTGAAGACACTAAAATCATTTACACATACCTGAATGACCTCCACTTGACAAAACACGTAACTGAAAGTAAAAATAGCAAGGTGCCCTCAGTACAGTCTCTCAATGATGTGATTGATTAGCACAGGAGGAAATACTTGTTAAAAAGTGTCCACCCTTGTAAAAATTTTTACTTTGGTTCTAGATAAATGGCTAGGTCTGGAAAAACAAGGCAGATGAAGAATTGGGATATTCAGCTTTGAGAAGTGAGAACTCAAGAAAGAATATGAAAGCTTTCTTTTAGATACTTTTAGGATTGTTAGAGACGTTTGATTCAACTTAGTTTTTATGTCTCATAAGCAGTTATGGTAAAGGCATGTTTCAGTATCACAGATCCCTGAACTTTCTAGGAAGACAATCTGACACAGAATGCACTGTCTCCTGAGTTCCTCATCACTGGAAACACCGGAAGACAACTCTTTTAACAAAAATGAATAAGGAGAGTTTAGGCACAGGTTTGCAGGCTAAACTAGTTGACCTCTACAGCTTCAGCTAACATTCAGTCTTAATTTGGATATACCATTAACTGCTACTTATGAAACCTCAGCTTCGTTATCAGACATTATCAAATATTTTCGTTTTAATTGTTCACCATATTCTCTTGCCCCTTTTGTAAATGGAAAAGAGTAATTTTAAAAATTTTCTTATAGCTTAGCAGCATAATGTCATAGCATAGATATGATGGAATAAATAACATCTGTCTTGTTTGCTGAACTCTAGAAAGGCTATGTCAGAAATACCTTTCAGATTCCAAAGGATAGTTTTCAGTGTCAAAAAAATAATCTAACCATAATTGACTCAGAATGATACTTTCTAATATACCTGATTATTTACAAAAAGGTTTATATTCATATCCCAATGTTTGTAATCCTTTCAGAAGGTATCAGTTTGGACTTAAGCCTCAGAATTTTTAGTTTCTGTCATTTTGCGACTTTTATGTCTTAGCAGAAATATCCTAGCTAGTCTTGCAAGTAGTTGCCCTTTAATATATACCTTATTTCTCTGATTCTAAGATGCCAGTGATTGCACCACGCATCACAGGGTCAATCCAGTATGTACGGCCTCACGGCGGCCTGCTGCTTTCCAGTATCCAGTGTAGTGCTTTGGGCTTCTTCGAAATCTTTAAGAGTATAGAATTTTGAGGCATGTTGAGAAATATGGAGTTTTGTGTCCTTGTCTTTTTTGTAAAACTCAAGCTGCTTTTTTCCTTCATTAAGTTGTTTATACTACAAGTTAAATAGTTCCTCTTGAATTAAGCTGCAACTTTGGACAGAGAGATGTTTAATGCCAAATGATGTAACCCTTCACAGAGTATGAGTCTGTCACACCAAATTCTCCTGGCTTTGGAAAATGCTTTAGTCTTAAGACCACTGGCAGTTTTCTTTGCTTTTAATTGAATTGATAGACATGATGGGCTCATCAATACCACATCATAGTGTAATCCTTTGATAGCATTCAAGAAACAAATCAGTGATCTACATTTAAATTAAAAACCCATCCTTGTTTGGTGCTAACTATGCCATGTAAGAACAGAAATGATGGGTAGATGAATAAATACCTTTTTAACAGCCAAGTTTGCACATCCCACATAAGGATAGCCGTATTTAAACTTACTCCTATGCCTAATGGCCGGAAAGTTTCTTTTATATAATTGTTAAGAAGTATCACTATCAGAAATGTTGAATTTTGTAAAATTTGTATCTTAGAATCCAGGAAATATGGTATTTGCTGATTGATTGGCTAATCTCTAGGAAAGCCAATATTATTTTGGCAACAGCTGTCCACATTTACGTATTTAGTAGTACAACCGTTTTCTGCAAATGACATCAAAAGTATTTTTCTGCCCTATAGGCATCTTTATCTTACAGAAAGACTTGAAGAAGCAAGAAGGCTTTTTTTAAAAAATAAAGTTTTTAAAGTAAATGCTAACTCTAATTCAGTTTTTAGAGAGTTACTTGATCAGTTGATTAATAGTGTTAATATGACATTTTTACAGATTTTATAATGAAATCTCATAGTTTAAAAGATGTCATTTATTAAAAAGCAGTTCTTTTTTTAAAGAGTAGTGCATGAACATCAGACTTTTCAGATATGTACATGAAGATCTGGAATGTCATGCACCAGTTTCAGAAATAACATATTTAAAAGTGTTTTGAAAAATATAAATTATAAAGTGGCTGTAATAATTAATAAAAACAGAATTCTCTCTTCTAAAATTGTTTTAACTAGGAAATACAAGCAGATCATGGATTTTCTTTAATACTTAGACCACTGTTAGTATCTTGATCATATCATTGGTATCTTGATCATATCATTGTAGAAAATCATATTTTTATACCATTTTACTTATCAGCCACTTCTGTATTATCCAAGTTAAGCTTGTGCCATTGATTTTTTTATTATGTCAACATATCCTAGCAGCCTGTGCTACTTATAATCTGTCCTCTGAAGTTGCTAATTCCTTGTTGTCTGTTTTTTGCTGATGTACCCCTGTACATTTACTGTCACTTCATATCCACTCCTGTTTGCAGTTCTTGGCTTTAGGATTGCATGCAGAATAAGAAGTTGGAGACTGAATTATGAATGCATGGAGATAAACTATAAATGAGCAATGTGAAGAGAAAAATAATAGAATGTATAACAGTAGAACCTAATTGACTTGGAACTTTTTTATAGCTAATAAATTTAACCTGCCATTTATTTCTAAATTAATGTAACTTCTTTTTAACTCTAGTCATCTCAGATTAACAATCCCCAGTTTGTATGGGTGGTACCAGCTTTGCGTCAGCTACATGAAATCACCCGCTCGTTCATAAAGCAAACCTATCAGAAGCAAGACAAGGTAAGAGGATTGCTATATTTGATTATTATGCAGTTACTTGTATAACCTTTTGTAATGACTAAACATCATAAGATTGCTAAGTTTTATAGTGACTGTTTTACAGTTTTATGGTTATTAATATAATTCATTTATATTATTTAATAATCTTGAATTTAAGCATCATTCTGCTTTCATTTCTGTGGAGCTTGTCTTTTGATATATCCCTAATTCATTTATTTTTTATTTCCTTAATTTACTGAAGTAAGCCAATTTTTAAAAGTTAGAATAGTATTGGAGGAATTTGAAAAGATTCTCAAGACTTGTTTTATATTGTGAAAAAACATCAGTTCGCTTAAGGAACTACAGGCTCTTCAGTGTAAGAGACTTGGGAAGAAAGATCTGGAAAAGTATGCAAGAAGTGAAATAGTGCTTTTGAAAGACTTATTTTTTAAAAGAATAATAAAAAATTCCTTTAGAACCAGAAATTTTCGAGGGAAGTTTATTAATTCTGTAGTAATTCCCAAGTAAATGTACATATGAGATTGTTTTCATTTACTTTTATGTAGGAAATGTGAGTGAAAAATTGTAATGTTTGCTGTTCCTCAACTGCATGCTCAAATAGAAGCTTGTATTAAACTGACAAAGTAGCTGCACATTCTCATACCTTTTTTTGTTTGTTTGTTTTCACCAAGAGCATTATTCAAGACTTGAAGAAAAATTTTGAAATAGTAAAACTGGTAACAGGAAGCTTGATAGCTTGTCATCGGCTTGCAGCAGCCGTGGCTGGACCTGGAGGCTTAACTGGTTCAACGCTAGTGGATGGCCGATATACCTACCGGGAGGTACCTGCAATTGTGCTGTAGTCTCATGCCTTACAGCATCCATTTGATCTTTTTGCATTTGAACTATAACAGTAATATTTATTGGAAGGAACTCTAAAGAGGAAGCATGAGGTGTCTTTGTCATGATGGAACAGTTTTTAATCTTTAATAAAACACCTTGAAGTAAAAGGTTAGAAAATTGATATTTGTGGGTATATCTTTCAGTAAATCACCTAACATAACTGCATATGATATGGTATTAAAAGTAAATATCTTTTGTCTTTGATCGAAAATATAATTGTCAATTCTATGGCTCATGGCTTTTTGTTTCTCAAAGCTGTCAGTAATATTGTTTTCCAAAAAATAGAAAAATATTTTCACTCATCAGTTGTGTTCTGGTGTTTTACTCTGAGATTGCTTGGCATTTAAAGTCACCCAAGTTTGTAATAGACAAGTAGTTTCTGCTACATTGTATTGTCACCTCATAAACGGATTTCTCACATTTACTTTACCCTAAATTACAAGAGAAAGCATTAGGTAAACTACTTTTTAATTAAAGGTAAAACTACTTTTTAATTTCAGTTGTTTGTTTGTTTGTTTGCTTGCTTTTACATATGAATGCCTGGAGTTGACTAAATAGCATTATTTCTTTTTCCAGTATTTAGAAGCCCATCTTAAATTCCTGGCATTTTTCTTGCAAGAAGCTACTCTGTATTTGGGTTGGAATCGTGCCAAGGAAATCTGGGAGTGTCTTGTGACTGGCCAGGATGTTTGTGAATTAGATAGAGAGGTAAGAAGATGGCATTATGGATGAAGTAAGACAAAAGTGTGACTTAATAGTATTTCGCTTTACTGTGTGTATCTCACATTTTTGTGCATGTCTCATATCTTCAATTCTAAACACTTTTCAGTTTACTAAGCATACATTTATAATAAGCTAGGAGCTGAGAGTGTTGAAAAGATATTTTATATATATGTGATATACACAAGCATATGAGATCTTTGGTAATTTTGATAACCATTCTGCATAAAACCAAATTCAGCTAAGTGAGTACAGCAAACTTAGTGTATTCTTTAGTTTTTTTTTTTTCCTCCCATGAAACTAATTTTAAGTTAACCAACAGAAACTTTGAGTTCCTATAATGATGTTGTATCCCAGAAACCCTAAAGAAAGAATTGTTGTCTAGACAGATCTTTAGAACGACAGTTGCTTCGACATTTCCTAACAGTGAATCACTATTTCCTCCTCTCATTTTGCAGAATAACGTTAACTACATCATAGAGTTATTGAAAGGATCAAGTATGTGACAGTGCCTAGCACAGCATAAAGCTTATTTAATAAATGTCAGTGGAAAAACTGAAATGTAATGATTCAGTGGAAAGTATGAGTATGTATTTTCATTATCTAGAAGAAAGATTGCTGTAACTAACTGCTTCATTTAGTTCCAGAGTTCCAATCATTTTAGTTTTGAGTGGTACTAAGGCATTATAAATTTCTAAAGAATTAAAAATCATTTGTCTTTGCTTTCTTCGTTTGGATTATGTATTTGCCTGAAGTGGGTTTTAGTTACAGGGTGATATTTGTCTTGATTCGCAGATGTGTTTTGAATGGTTTACAAAAGGGCAACATGATCTTGAGAGTGATGTTCAGCAGCAGCTCTTCAAGGAGAAAATTCTTAAATTGGAGTCATATGAAATCACTATGAATGGTAAGGAAAAACATTAAAATTGTTTTTTCAGTTCTTTAAATTTTATTCTTTTCTTTTCAGCCCACTGTGAGAAACAGCATCACAGTTTGGTATATGCTTCTGGACTTTGCCTTATGCATATAAAGATACATCTATATAAACATGTTTATATAAACAGATGAATTTCTTTTTACATGAATGGTATTTTTAAATTACACAGTCTAATAACTGTCAAACTGTTTTCATGAAATTACTTAGTACAGAAAGGATTCATTTAAGATAAAAATTGGTCCGAGTATAGACATCCTCTTTTCAGTTGTTTAATTGAAATTTTTCTTATTGATATGAATTTTGCATGCCATAAAATTTATTTTTTTAAAGTGTACACGAAGTGTTTTTTGTATGTTCACAAACTTGTTCAGCCTTCACCCTTTTTAACCTCAGGACATTTTCATCACCCCAGAAGGAAACTATGTAGTCACTCTCCATTCTCCCCTTTCCACAGTCGCATATCTGATTGTTGTCCTTGTAGGTTATTCTGATCTGGACATTTTATATCAATAGAATCGTGCAGTATGTCACCTTTTGTATTTGGCTTCTTGATCAAGCTGAGACATAATGTGGTCAAAGTTCACCCAGGTTTTTGCACGTGTCAAAACTTCGTTCCATATGACCGGATAACACTTATTGAATGGGTGTAACACATTGTGTTTATCCATTCATCAGTGGATAGGCATCTGGGTTGTTACCACTTTTGGTTATTGTCAATAATGCTGCTGTAAATGTCCGTATACAAGTTTTTATCTACCTAGGAGTGAAATTGCTGTATGATATAATTAACATTTGAGGAATTGCCAATCTTTTTTGCAAAGTGCCTGTACCATTTTACAATCCCACCAGCAGCAAGGCAATGGCACCCCACTCCAGTACTCTTGCCTGGAAAATCCCATGGACGGAGGGGCCTGGTGGGCTGCAGTCCACGGGGTCGCTAAGAGTCGGACACGACTGAGCAACTTCACTTTCACTTTTCACTTTTCACTTTCATGCATTGGAGAAGGAAATGGCAGCCCACTCCAGTGTTCTTGCCTGGAGAATCCCAGGGACGGGGAGCCTGGTGGGCTGCCGTCTATGGGGTCGCACAGAGTCGGACACGACTAAAGCAACTTAGCAGTAGCAGCAGTATATGAGGTTTTGATTTTTCCCCATCTTCTCTAATAATTATAAACTGTCATTTTTATTTTAGCCATCCTAGTGGTTTTGAGATGGAGTCTCATGGCCTTTAATATCCCCTTTGAAAAGATGTCTATTAAAATCTTTCTCATCTTTAAATTGGGTTATTTGCCCTTTTAGTTTTGAGTTTTAAGGGTTGTTTATATATTCTGCATACTCACTCCTTATCAAATAACATGATTTACCAACATTTTGTCCTGTTCTCTGGATTGGCTTTTCATTTTCACGATAGTCATTTAAAGCACAAAAGCTTTTAGTTTTGATGAAATTTTTTTGTCGTTATTGTTGCTTGTTTTTGATACCATATCTAAGAAACTATTACCAATTGACAGTCTTGAAGATTTGTGCCTGTTTTGTCCTGAAAGTTTTATAGTTTTAGCTCTTGATATACTTTGTCTTTTCATTGATTATCTGTGGTACCAAGAGTACATGAATTTATCTGACATTCTATAATTTCAGGTTTTAACTTATTTAAGACTTTTTTTGAAAATGTGAATCTGTGTGATCATCGATTAAAAAGACAAGGAGCTCAGTTGGTAAGTAGCATTGTTTTCAAATCTAGATAATTTGGATAATCTAGTAAAACTTGATATTCAGCAAAAAAAAAAATATTCTAATTGAGAGATTTAAAAAGAATGGGCTCCTCCTTGACTGCAGTCTCCTGCATCATTCAGAGAGCTCCTCAGAGTGTGAGGGCATTCCCCTTCCCATACAGGTGACTTCTCAGATTCCTCTTTGGTTTTTGCTGACCTGAGAGAGCCAGTGGCCTCCTGTGGCTGGGTGAATGCAGAGTAGGGATAGTTCTAGCCCAGCTTCTAACCTCTCAGATCCAACAGTTCACAGGTACCTGAGAATGTACCAAAATCTTCAGTTCTGAGGTCTCAGAGGCAAGGATTTGGGGGAAAATTTTTAGAACAGACAAAGAAGCAGGAAAATGAGAATGTATACAGCTTACGTTTATATTTACGTGAGTAGCTTTAAAAAGGCGAAAAATAACTCTTATTTCAGATCTGTTTCATTCATGACCTGATTTCCTACAATTTTTACAAGATCTTGTAAGCCCTCGATCTGGCCATTTCTAACTGAGCTTTGAAAAGACCAAATGGAGCCCTGAGGATTAGTAACCACCTCTAGCTTGATTCCCTTTCCTTTGAAGAAAAACTCCTGCAGGGGGTGCCCATGTTATTCCTGTATGTGTGCCTCAGTGCCCCATCTGGGTAGAGTTGCAGCTTCAGTTTAGGATAACACCTGGAGGAAAATCTCCTTATCTGTCCTGATTCCATGGAAGTTGCCCAGTATTTCTGTTGTTGGCTGTTTTTTGTTTTAAAAAATTATTATATAAAACTGTTGCTTTGTATAATAGTGTTCTCGAGTGTACCTCGGTTCTTGTAGCCTTAATCCATAGTGAACTGTAAGAGGTACGGATTTACAATGTAGTGGAAAATAATTGTATTTTTGTGGCCTTGATGTGCTATAATTTTTTTTCTTCTGAACAGTATGTAGAAAAACTGGAATTGATAGGAATGGATTTCATTTGGAAAATAGCCATGGAATCACCTGATGAAGAAATTGCTAATGAGGCTATTCAGTTAATTATAAACTACAGTTACATTAATCTAAATCCTAGGTTAAAGAAGGTAAGTAAGGAGAAAAGGTGCTCATACACAAAAAGTAATGTATTTTTAATTGATAAGTTGGCATGCCTGAAAGTTTAGCTTCTTTATTTTGACATTTTATCCTTAATAATGATTACAACTAAATGGTAGACTCATTAATTTCCATTTACCTCTTAACTTTTAGGATTCTGTATCATTACATAAGAAATTCATTGCTGATTGCTACACAAGATTGGAAGTGAGTAGCAAATTTTATTTAACCTTTTTTTTGAAATAAATGCTCCTGAGTTTTTTTCCATTTATAATTTTGTATTTTGAGATCATGTATAGTTCTGGCTGGATCCCATTGGAAGAATTTGCCAGCAGTATCGTATTGTCAGCGTAGGGAACAGGCATTTGCCTTGATGCCCACAATATAGAAATAAACTTAACTTTATGGGAAATCATTCCTTCTCCCTCCACCATCTGCCTTCCCTGTTTCACCTACCGTGCCACACCTCACTCCCCTCTTCCTTTGGGGGTATAAAACTGTCTTCTGTACATTCCACATTTCAGTAGATTCTTTTTCTCCTTTTTTGGTCCAGAAATTTTATATACACACTTGCTTCTTTTCCCATCATTCCTCATGTGTCATTCATTTATATCGTAAATGCTGGTAAAAGCCACAGCAACACACTCAGTAGTAGGCCGTATTGGTTGTCTGTCCATTAGTAGCCTGTGACGTAATACTGTCTCGTGTGTGTTTCCAGTGCCTTATTTCTAGCATGATGGTTAAAGTATTAAGCATTCATCTTTTCATTCCTAATTTGTGCTTGTTGAAGTTTACTACCTAATAAAGAGTGTTCCAAAAGCATAAAATGCTACTGTCCTCAAATGTTAAAAAGTTAAATTTTCTGGTAATGAATATATGCTGGCAGTGAATCTGTACATGAGTTCCCGGGTTGTGACTTTCATCCAAATTCGTGATTATAAAAACACTTAAAGTATTCAGGTACCCTAAATAAAACACCGTGTAAGTAATAACACGTGTAGAACAGTCGTTCTCAATCGGAGATTATTGGACCTCCCAGGGGATATTTGGCAGTGTCTAGAGACCTTCTGGTTGTCACTAGACAGGTCCTGCCGGTACCTGGTGGCCAGTGGGTGGTGAGTACAAGTCAGAAATGCCACTAAACGTCCTACAAAGTCCAAGACAGTCTTCCACGACAAAACAGCTTCCAGCCCAAAATGTCAGCAGAGCTGATGTTGAGAAACCCTGATGTAGAATAATTTCTTGTTTAGGCAGCCAGTTCGGCCCTTGGCGGCCCCACTCTGACACACGCTGTGACTAGAGCAACAAAAATGCTGACAGCGACTGCCATGCCGACCGTAGCCACGTCGGTCCAGTCTCCTTACAGGTAAGCGGTTACAGACGCCACAGCAAACGCGCAACACACAAAGATCGGTCAGCTTAAAAGCAAAATTGGAATCTTTTTTCTTCCTTTGGAGATCTCTGTTAATTGTTCATTTCCTCATTTTATTTCATGTATTTTTCAAATAGTCATATCCTTGAAAATTATGTATTCCCTGTCATATATTTTATCATTTGATTCATTTTACTTTAACTCTGTGTAATATGAGTAGCGTACTCTATGATTGAACCAAGATATATTTTTTGTGTGAAGAATAATTTTTTTCAAATTTGAAATATTTACTTAGACATAACTTTCTGAATAGACAAGTCATGACACAGTGTAAGCAAAATGAAGTGGCATGTGATGATTAATATTGTACATTATGATATAACCATAGTTAAAATGTTATGTACTTAAAATTATTTTTCAAATAATTGTGTTAAAAGTTTGAATTGACATCTCTAAATCACATTGCTGTGTTGAGTGTTTTCAAATGTTGTCAGTGAAATTTGAGTTGAGCATTTTCTGTACTTCTTTGGTATAGTAAGGAGAATAGATGGATATTTAGAAAATTAAATCGAAGCAGTTAAACTACTGTGGATTTTAATAAGTCTTTCATTACTGGTGAGCAGCCCCAAATCAGTGATGCTCAGGTGCTCAGAGAAGAGCTCCCTCTGTGTCTCATTCTGCTGCCCTCCAGTGGTTGGTGCTGATAGAGTCTCTACTTCTGGAATGTGTGTATTTCTTTCTCTTTATTTACAGTTGGTTGTGTTCCTTTTCTTTTTAAAGCCTTTAAAGCACTTTATAGCAAAGTGATTCAGTTACATATGTATATTTTTTCCATATTGTTTTCCTTTATAGGTTATTGCAAGATATTGAGTATAATTCCCTGTGCTAACCAACTCTTTTAAAGTGAAATTTCCAGTACTGCTAATCAGCATGCCCGAGATTTAGAAATACACCTGTATGAACTATTTAGACTTGCGGAATATCACGTGTTTGAGGGCACTTGGATCTCCATCTGTCAGTGTAACACATGTTGTGTTTAATCAGGTGTGGAGCTGTCGCTGTATAAGCTGCTGGATATTGGAGTCCTCTTATTTCAAATGATATATAAGATTACTTAACTCTGACCTAAAGAGACCTCAGGTCTCATTTTTAGAGTCTGAGAGCGCCACACTTCCTTGCTATGTGTTTTCTGTTCCAAAGATGATCATATCTCTTTGATGTGTGTGGATTTCTTCACTATTTTAAAAATCCTTGGGATACCGTATTCTGTATATGTTTTAACTATACAGGATAGTCACATAAACCAGATGAACATTTTTTGCGGGGGGGGGGGGGGTCTTTTCCTTCCACCTCATTCTTAAGCTAATTAAACAGCAATTCTCATTTGTGGTATACTAAATGGTTTGCATTTGTCTTCTAAATTTCAGGCAGTTCAGAGCCTTGTCAGGTTCTGTGTGTTTACAGAATTATATGGCATATTTTAGTTGTAAGATTATGAGATTCAAACTCACTGATTGTTCATTCTTGGTGAATTGATAAACAAATAAGCCTGCAGACCCAGAAGAAGCGCAGGCCTTCTATTTGTGGAACAACTGTTTAAAAAAAAAAAAAAGACAAGGACAGGACAGGAAAGGAAACGTGGGCAGGGCAGCGTCTCCCCTGTTACCCGCCTGTGTGTGGCAGCTGTGACCGCTTGAACCATCTCCGCCTTGAGTAAAGGGGAGTTGAGTTTTGCAGATTTCAGTGAGGGCGAAATGTGATTGTGGTTTTGGTGAAAGAGACTGAAATTGAGCTCATGTTAGCAATTCATTTCAAGTATGTTCAAAAAAATGTTTTTAATTCATAGATCCACTAAACTTGTAATAATTGAGCGATTACTACTTCTGGCAGAACGTTACGTGATCACTATAGAGGTAAGCCTCTCTTCTTTGTAAGACAACTTGATCATCCTATAACTAGTCTGTTAGGAGTATATTTTTGCGACGTTTGACTGTGGCACTGTGCTGTTTGTTTGACTTGCTGTGTCTTTTTCAAGGATTTTTACTCTGTTCCCCGAACTATTCTACCTCATGGTGCCTCATTCCACGGACATCTTTTAACTCTTAATGTTACTTACGAGTCTACCAAAGATACCTTCACTGTAGAGGTAGGTTTACATTAAGTTCTGAAACCATTTCCATATTGTCTTGTTATTTTCATATGAACATCATTGATTAAGATAGCGGCAAGAATGACTATTTCAAAAGCTATGTAGTAAACAAATTTAAAATAAAGATCTGAAGTGAAAGGAAGTTGATAAGGTATAAGCAGATAATAAGTAAGTACATGATATCAGGTGATAAATGGGTGTTATAAAGATTTAAAAAGAATACCACAGAATCAGATGGGTATAGATGACATATTTTAGAATGGACAGGGATGGTCTCTGAGGTGGTCACATTTGAATGGAGACTTGAATGAATTGACAGAGCACGTTATTTCTGGGGAGGAGCTTTCCATACCAAGGGAGCAGCAGGTACAAAGGTCCTAAGATGGGAGTCTGTTTGGCTTATTCAGTGGCAAGGAAAGTGGCTGGTGTGACTAGAGCACGGTGAGAAGGGGAAGAATGGAAGGCTCTGCAGTGGAAGGATTTGAAATTTGATTACATGCATGATGGGGAGTGACGTATGGAATAGAATGTTTAATTACTGCAGAGGGGAGGCCTCATGAGGGCACGGGTTCTTGTCTTTGGGTTCTCTGCTGTGTTCCCAGCTTCTGCAGCAGTGCCCAGTACATACAAGGTGCTCACTAGTAGCTGTTTAAATTAATTGATAAGCGAATTACAGTATTGTTTCACTTCATTTTACAGGCTCACAGTAATGAAACCATAGGGAGTGTCCGGTGGAAGATAGCCAAGCAGTTGTGCTCTCCAGTGGACAGTATACAGATATTTACAAATGACAGTCTGGTAGGTGTAAATACACATTTTGTGTCACTTTAGTCTGTTGTCAGTATTCTCCTCTCTTTTCCTTCTCAGTAATTAAACAACTTTCTGCAGCTGACAGTGAATAAAGATCAAAAGCTACTCCACCAGCTGGGCTTCTCTGATGAACAAATCCTCACAGTGAAGACTTCTGGCAGTGGGACACCATCTGGGAGCTCCGCAGATTCCTCAACCAGCTCCAGCAGCAGCAGCAGCGGGGTGTTCAGCTCATCATATGCCATGGAACAGGTATCCAGTGATAATCTTCAAGTGCAAAACAAGAACTTCACATCATGAAGTTTTGCCTTCAGCCCATATAGATTTGGATGATTATGTCCTTTCCTCATAAGTCCTGACTCTTCAGAACTGTATCACAGAAATGCTGGGATTTAGTTGGGAGAAGACTATGTACTTTATCAATCTTCTGAACCAGACTCTTGTGAGTCTGAGTGATTCTGCCTGGCCCCTGCTTGCTGCTGCTCTGTTACATCTCTCTTCATTGATTGTCCTCTACTGGGTCATTACCATTAACAGTCAAATGTGCTGTGTTATTTCTGCCATCTTTTAAAAGTACCTTTTTCACCCAAACTTCAGCTTCAGTTTCCCTCAGTTCTCTGCTTTTCAAATCAGCAGAGCTCCCTAAAAGAGTCTGGACTCTCTTTACCATCCTTTCTTGACTCCTCTTGAAAAGAGACTCTACATGTTTTGTCGACTTCTTAATCCTCATCTTCTTGACATCTCAGCAGACTTGTTTCTTGTGATCATTTCCCCTTGAAATACTTTCTCCACTTGTCTTCCAGGACTCACTGGGCTCTCCATCCCTCTCTAGGTCTTCTTCTTTGGGCTCCTCTGCTGCTGCTGCTTCATCTTCCTGATCTGTATGCAGAGGAGTTCCCTGGCTCAGTCCTTTGACCTCTCCTCTGTCTACGCTTATTTAGGAATCTTATTTAGGAATCTCATCCAGTTTCAAAACTTTATATATTATATATACATTGATAACACCCCAACTTTTATCTTTAGCTTGAAGTGTAGATTGTTGTGTTAGTCACTCTGTCTAGGCCAACTCTTTGTGACCCCATGGACTGTAGCCCACCAGGCTCCTCTGTCCGTGGGATTTTTCAGGCAAGAATACCAGAGTGGGTTACCATTCCCTTCTCAAGGGGATCTTCCCAACCCAGGGATCGAACTTGAGTCTCCTACACTGCAGGTGGATTCTTTACCATCTGATACATGGAACCAATTACTCAACACAGCATCTCCTCTTAAATGTTTGATAGACACTCCATTCTAACTTTTGAAACTGAGCTGCTACCCGCTCTCCCACCACCTGCTCCTACCCCAAACCTCTTCATCCCACAGTCTTGTCCTGTTTCAGATAATGCCTATTTCATTCTTCTAGGGATTCATGCCTGAATCTTAAAGTCCCTTCTTTCCCTCATACCTCTATGCATCACCAAATCCTTGACTCTACCTTTAAAATACGTCTATATCCAGAAGCCAGCTACTCTTCTCTGCCTCCACAGCTTCCGCACAGATCCAGGCAGCCATCACGCCCCCCACCACCTGAGGGTAGCAGTAGTGCTGCGTCTGGCCTCAGGGCTTCTGCCCTTGCTCCAGTTCAGTCTCTCTGGTGTGTAGCACCCAGCATCCCGTGATCTTTTTACAGACCAGTCAGATTATGCCACTCCTCAATTCAGAGGCTTCAGCACCTCCCACCTCACTTAGTGTTCTCCCCTGAGGTCTTCCCCCAGGACCCACCCTCCCCCTCCCCATTCCAGCTGCAGTGGCCTCGATGTTGGTCCTCAAACATAGTAGGGCCTGTGCACTTGTTCTTCCCCAATACCCAGGCATTTTCTTTGCTGATACCAGGTTCTTTCTCACTTCCTCCTGCTCTCACTCAAATGTAGCCTTCTTGGTGAGCCTTCTTGGCAATCCCGTTTAAACTTTCAGTCTGTTCCTACTCCTGCATGGCTCATTTCCCTTCCCTGCTTTATTTCCATCTAACGTACTATATAAAATATTCATCTTGTTTAATGTCCCTGTTTGTCTCCCCAGTGAAATGTAAGCTCTGTGAGAGCAGACCTCTGAATGTTTTGCTCACTACTGTATTTCCAGCACCTAAAACAACAGTGAAACATAGTAGGTAGTCTGTATTTGTTGATTTTATGAATCATTCAAGGTTTTTTGTACCTTCTCTGTGCCAGGAACTGAGCTCGGCACCAGGGGTACAAAACTGACAAAAGACATTCTGCTCTTTATGTGTTTACAGTCTAGAAAGTAAGATAATAACCAGCACTCATGTGAAGTAAAAGTATTTAAGTAATGGAGAGGGTTATTACATACAGCTCTTTCATTTAATAACTTATGTAAGATGCTTGTGTGGCTGACTCTTTAAAACTTAGAGAGCATAGTCTTGCTATAGATACCACTGAAGCCTGCAGGGTTAATGTTAATATTGTGATGTTTCTTAAAAACTAACTATACTTACATGTGAAAGTGAGAGTCACTCAGTCATGTCCAACTCTTTGGGGCCCCATGGACTACCATGGAATTCTCTAGGCCAGAATACTGGAGTGGGTAGCCTTTCCTTTCTCCAGGGGATCTTCCCAACCCAGGGATCGAACCCATGTCTCCCACATTGCAGACGGGTTCTTTACCAGCTGAGCCACAAGGGAAGCCCAAGAATTCTGGAGTGGGTAGCCTATCCCTTCTGCAGCGGATCTTCCCGACCCAGGAATCAAACCGGGGTCTCCTGCATTGCGGGCATATTCTTCATGTAGTGAGAATTTAAGAATGAAATCCCACTCAGAGCATTATTAAGACAGTTTATCAATAGCAGAAGTGATGTACATAGCATCCTCAAGTTTCACATTTTTATATTTCATCATTGTTGTTCAGTCGCTAAGTTGTGTCGGGCTCTTTGCAACCCCGTAAACTGCAGCACGCCAGGCTTCCCTGTCCTTCACTATCTCCCTGAGTTTGCTCAAACTCATGTCCACTAGGTCAGTGATGCCATCCAACTATTTCATATCTGTCGCCCCCGTCTCCTGCCTTCAATCTTTCCCAGCATCAGGGTGTTTTCCAGTGAGTCAGCTCTTCACATCAGGTGGCCAGAGTATTTATTGGAGCTTCAGCTTTGGTGCTAGTCCTTCCAATTTAGGGTTGATTTCCTTTAGTATTGACTGGTTTGATCTCGTTGCAGTCCAAGGGACTCTCAAGAGTCTTCTCAAGCACCACAATTCAAAAGCATCAATTCTTCAGTACTCAGCCTTCTTTATGGTCCAACTCTCACATCCGTATGTGACTACTGGAAAAACCATGGCTTTGACTAGATGGACCTTTGTTGGCAAAGTGATGTCTCTGCTTTTTAATATGCTGTCTAGGTTTGTTATAGCTACTGTTCCAAGAAGCAAGCATCTTTTAATTTTGTGGCTGCAGTCACCTTCTGCAGTGATTTTGGAGCATAAGAAAATGAAATCTGACACTGTTTTCACACTTTCCCCATTTATTTGCCATGAAGTGATAGGACCGGATGCCATGATCTTCATTTTTTGAATGTTGAGTTTTAAGCCAGCTTTTTCACTCTCCTCTCTCACCTTCATCAGGAGGCTCTTTAGTTCCTCTTTATTTTCCTCCATTAAAATGGTATCATCTGCATATCTGAGGTTGTTGGTATTTCTCCCAGCAGTCTTGATTGCAGCTTGTGATTCTTCCAGCCCAGCATTTCACATGATATACTCTGCATATAAGTTAAATAAGCAGAATGACAATATACAGCCTTGACGTACTCCTTTCCCAATTTTGAACCAGTCCATTTTTCAGTGTCTAGTTCTGTTTCCTCTTGTCCTGCATACATGTTCTCAGGAGGCAGGTCAGGTGGTCTGGTATTCCCATCTCATTAACAGTATTCCACAGTTTGTTATGATCCACACAGTCAAAGGCTTTATCATAGTCAGTGGAGCAGAAGTAGATGTTTTTTTGGAATTCCCTTGCTTTTTCTGTGATCCAGCATATGTTGGCAATTTGATCTCAGGTTCCTGCTTTTTCTAAATCCAGCTTGTACTTCTGGAAATTCTCGATTCCCATACTGCTGAAGCCTAAGCTTGAAGGATTTTGAGCATATCTTGCTGGCATTTTAAATGTGTACAATTGTACAATAATTTGAACATTCTTTGGCATTGCCTTTCTTTGGGGTTGGAATGAAAACTGACCTTTTCCAGTCCTGTGGCCACTGCTGAGTTTTCCAAATTTGTTGGCATGATGAGTGCAGCACTTTAGCAGCAGCATCTTTCAGGATTTGAAATAGCTCAGCTGGAATTCCATCACCTCCACTAGCTTGGTTTGTTGTAATGCTTCCTAAGGCCCACTTGACTTCACACTCCAGGATGTCGGGCTCTAGGTGAGTGACCACACCATCGCGGTTATCTGGGTCATTAAGAGGTTTTTAGATAGTTCTTCCATCCTTGCCACCTTTTCTTAATCTCTTCTACTTTTGTTAGGTTCTTTCTGTTTTTGTCCTTTATTGAGCCCATCTTTGCATGAAATGTCCCCTTGGTATCTCCAGTTTTCTTAAAGAGATCTCTGGTCTTTCCATTCTATTGTTTTCCTCCATTTCTTTGCACTGTTTACTTGCAAAGGCTCTCTTACCTTTCCTTGCTCTTCTCTGGAACTCTGCATTCAGTTGGGTTTATCTTTCCCCATCTCCTTTTCCTTTCGCTTCTCTTTTCTCATCTGTTTGTAAGATAAGCACTCCTCAGATAAGCACTTTGCCTTCTTACATTTCTTTTCCTTGGGGATGGTTTTGGTCACCACCTCCTGTACAGTGTTATGCATTACAGGTGGATTCTTTACCAGCTGAGCCACAAGGGAAGCCCAGGAATTCTGGAATGGGTAGCCTAACCCTTCTCCAGCGGATCTTCCTGACCCAGGAATTAAACCGCAGTCTTCTGCGTTCCAGGCATATTCTTCATGTAGTAAGAATTTAAGAGTGAAATCCTACTCAGAGCAGTATTAAGACAGAGAAGTCAAAGTGAAAGCATTAGTCACTCAGTCATGTCCAGTCCTTTGCAACCTTATGGACTATAGGCCACCAGGCTCCTCTGTCCGTGGTATTCTCCAGGCAAGAATAGTGGAGTGGTTAGCCATTCCCTTCTCCAAAGGATCTTCCGACCCAGGGGTTGAATTTGCATCTCCTGCATTGCAGGCAGAGTCTTTACCACTGTGCCACCAAGGAAGCCCCAAGTTTTGCAGTAGCCAGTCTTTAAGAACCAGTCATTTTATTGTTTGTACCTTTGATTGGAAAAGGAGAAAATTCTTTTGTAAGTTTGTATCTCTCTTTTGCTTCTTCCCTCAGGAGAAATCCCTCCCTGGTGTGGTGATGGCACTTGTGTGTAATGTATTCGACATGCTTTACCAGCTGGCCAATCTAGAGGAGCCAAGGTAAATAGAACTGTTTGTGAAGCTTGCAAGAGAGCAAGCTATTAAAGTTAGGGAGCCAAATAAATGTTCTCTTAATATGTATATCACTCCACATCCCCTACTAAATTTGACTATTTTTTATTTGAAACTGTGGCTTTAAGAAAAAAATTTTCACATTTGAAAAATTTCAGGATAACTCTACGAGTACGAAAGCTTCTGCTCTTGATACCTACTGATCCAGCCATTCAGGAAGCCCTTGATCAACTTGATTCTTTAGGAAGAAAGGTATGAGTATCTTGGATAGTTACTTAACAGGCATGGAAATTTTATATCATGATTCAGTAAAAATGCAACATAGCATCACATAAAGGTCATATGATCCCATCTTTCCCATAACAGATTTTGTTCTTTAGAAAAATACCTTTGCTCTAAATGGAAATCTGAACTTCATGATGACTTTTAAATTATCTGTAGTCAATAATGACATCAGATTTTAGAACTGGAAGAACCTTTAGTGTCATCTGCTTCTACCTCCTTCATGTTTTATATGAGGAAACCTAAACCCAGAGTAATGAAGTGTCTCATCTAGGGTCATCTAGGGTCAGACTCTAGTGCCCATTCAGCTGTGATGTTTCTCTTCTGTCATGATGCCTCTCTGAATGTGGTTGTTGCATATGTTTGAGTTGTTTGCATAAATGGGTTATCACGTAATTTTTTCACAGTTGGTATTTAAAGTTCCTTTTGTTTAATTTTTAGAATCTTGTTCCTTAAGAGTTTATACTAAAAATGTTTTATTTATAATATTGTTTAATTGTATTGTCGGAATAAATTCATTTAGAACAAAGTTGTTAAAACTAAGCTATGAATTTTGTATTTCATTGATTATTATTTAGATCAGGTCAGAACCTTATCACATATACCTTATTTATTAATTTGAGGGAGAAGAGAACTTTTGTAATTGTAAACTATATTACTAGAACTAACCCCACAAAATTCTCAAAACTACTACTCTGCAATCTTATGATTTAATTATCAGAGTTCAGCAGTACAAATTTTAAAAACCTGGAAATAAATTAGGATGGCCTCACTAGTGTTGCTTAGAATACAGTCTCAGAGGCATTCCTGTAGAATGGAATGCTGTTGACCACTGACGGTCTGTGTGTTGGAGTTCAGTGCTTCGTTAATAATTGAAGAGTGATGTGGCCTTGAGGTTAATTTTTTTAGAAAATGTCGATGATTTGGGTATATTAAAGTGGAAAAGAATATTAGAATATACAGTGATAATGTTTCTCCTTCATTTGTGTCCTTTTTCATTATTTTAAACTTAGAAAACATTACTGTCTGAAACAAGTTCTCAGTCTTCAAAGTCTCCATCCCTGTCTTCTAAGCAGCAGCATCAGCCAAGCGCCAGTTCAATTTTAGAAAGTCTGTTTCGATCTTTCGCTCCAGGAATGTCCACCTTCAGAGTGCTCTACAACTTAGAAGTAAGAAACCTCATTTTTTTTAATTTAATTTTAACAGATTCATTTTGGTCTGAAGATTCATGCTTACAGATGTCAGAAATAAGTAAAGAGACTATAAATTGAAGTGTTTTATTGTTTTGGACTTTGAAAATGCTCTTTTTTTCCCCCAACTTATACATATCTATGTACATTGTTATACTTGTAAAATAGCATGTAAATAAATAATTAGGAAGCCTAATGTATAAAAATGTGTAATTAACTTCCTCTGGAAGTTTTGCAAGTGTTTATATCAGTTTTTAATCCTCAGCCTTGTTACTAAATGCATCCTAACTTTTTAAAAAAGCTGTTGCCATTTGTTGCCATTAATGAAGCTTTATAAATAGTTTCTCAGGAAACACATTTAACATTATTCTTTTAGGGTTTTTTTAGAAAGCTATTTTATTAAAAGTATTTGACCAAAAGAATATTTTTATTGCCCTCCTTCCTAACAGTAGCTTTAAATTAGTAGATTCAGTTCAGTAAACTTTACTAATTATTTACTGTCTACAAATCATTGTGGTAGTTTTAACTACCACAGAGTTGAAAAGATGATAATTGCTCCAGGTTCTTATGAGTGAGACGTAGGAGAGGCTGGATAGGCTGAGTCCTGGAATCAGAACCGTAGCAAAGCACTGTGGAGGTGGAAACTGCCCCGCTCTGCCAGACCCTCAGGGCACGTAAAGTTCTAGGGAATATAAAGCCCTAAATGATTTTGTTTTACCTTAAATTGTTCTACAATGGCACCCAACTCCAGTACTCTTGCCTGGAAAGTCCCATGGACGGAGGAGCCTGGTGGGCTGCAGTCCATGGGGTCGCGAAGAGTCTGACAGGACTGCACGACTTCACTTTCACTCTTCACTCTCATGCATTGGAGAAGGAAATGGCAACCCACTCCAGTGTTCTTGCCTGGAGAATCCCAGGGACGGGGGAGCCTGGTGGGCTGCCGTCTATGGGGTCGCACAGAGTCGGACACGACTGAAGCAACTTAGCAGCAGCAGCAGTTAATTGTTTATTAAGGAATCCAGATCAGTGCCTGAGCAACCTTTATCAAATTACCATTTATCTTCAGTAGGTTTTGAATCACAACAAAGGTCCTAATTGGCAAGAAGGTACCTACTCAGGCATGTTTTCAAAGTTTTATTTCATCTTACAGTCTAATTTGGAGTATAAAGTCATATTCACTCATTTTTGTGCTTAATTCATTATTTAAATGTTTGTATGGTAGAGCTGTGATAATGTTTCATAGTTGCCTTAAAATAATCGTTCTTGTGAAAATGTTTGTGGGGTGCAAGAGGAAAAAATATTTAGCATGTATTTTAAAAATAAAGTATGACCTCATTTCTTATGAACATTTAAAAATACATACAATATTCCAAAACAGAAAATTACCTAGAAATTTTTGGCTAATTCAGTCTTATAAATTTATATCTTGCACTGCTGCCAGATTTGTTATTTGCTTTTGAATGATTGTCTCAGAAAGTTAAGGTATAAATCTTAACACCCACATTTGAGAGCACCCTGGAAATCAGAAGGACCCAGCAGTGGTCATTCTGGTCATTTGTCATCAGCTACTTAGATTGCATTACCTTAGAGCCAAAGGACTGTATAAATCATCCCCAGTCTTATTTTAGAACTTCAGATTAACTGGGAATTCCTCTGATAGGCTGCCTTTTGCTCTATAAAAAATGTAGAAACCATAACACCCCCAAAGCACTTCTTTTTACTGTTACCTGAAAGGTTCATATCCTTGCATTTCAATCTTTAACTTACATTTGGCTTCTAGGGGAAATTCAGAGTGGATATTCCAAGTACCCATTCCTTTGGGAAAACCTTTCACCCTCCCTAAATTGTTGTCCATTAAGCATGGGGAGTGTGTGCCTGTGGCTGTCAACACTTAGAAAGGGTTAGGATAGCAGAAGGTTCCCATTCTCCTGAATGATGCTTGTGATCTGAAGCTGGCAAACTAGTTTCCCAAAGGGCAGCTTAGGAAGAAAGCATCTTTGGACAAAAATATCACATTAAGAATCTAAGCTCCTAAAATTACTAATAAGTTCATAGAAGCAGATTTTTTTTTAATAAAGAAAGGATCTTGAATTACATCTAGATTAAAACCTTGGGAAAACTGAGGCTATGAGCTTTAAAAAATTTAAGTCATAACTAAATAAGCAGTTGTTTCCTGGGCACTTGTTTTGTGCCAGTGCTTATACTAAGCACCTTAAGTTTGTGTTATCTTACTTACAAACAATACTCTGGGAAAGGTAATTACTGTCCTCATTTACCCAGTGAGAAAACTGAGGCAAAAAGGAAAATTACCTATGTGAGATCTCTCAACTAGTCGGTGGTAAACTAGGATGTGAGCTAAATTTGTAGTCTCATACTGCAGGTTGATTATGTGAAAATAGTTTCCTTTAGGTGGATACTACAGTGTCATAAAAAGGGCATGGATGTTAGAGTGAGACCCATCTAGACTCAAATTCTAACTGTGTGACCACAGGTGGGAGGTCACATAACCTCTCAGGTCTCAGTCTTTCCCTGTAGAATAAAATACCTGTGCCTTACAGATTGAGATTAAGAGATAGAGCAAATTAAGTACTTCATCTTATGCCTAGTACCTTGTAGACAGTTGCTCAATAAATAGGAGTTAGAATCATTATCAGGAAACTCACCCAGCATTTCTAATAAATGGACTGTTATAAAACTTTGGTTTATATACTTTTTCTGGAACATATCTGCATAACACATAATGTTACCTGCTCTTAGGCAAGTCTGGAGCCTGAGACATTCACATTTGCTGGTTTCATGAAAGAGGAGCATACTAGCTCTCTAAAAACAGAAAGATTTTTCATGCTAAGTAAATGGAACTATTTGTGAAACTATAAACTATAAACTCCAGTTATACTACTGGAGGTAGAAAGAGCAGCAGTTAAAGAGATTCTGACTCAAGTTGTCTGATTGTTTTACTTGGTATAAAGGAATAATTTCTACTGGAAATGTTGGGATGATTAATTGTGCTTTATCTTTTTTCCAAGGTTCTAAGCTCCAAACTCATGCCAACAGCTGATGATGACATGGCAAGAAATTGTGCAAAATCATTTTGTGAGAACTTCCTCAAAGCAGGAGGTTTGAGGTTAGAGTTTCAATATTGTATTATATGAATTGCAGAAAATGAATAGAGTTATTTTAATTAATTTCTCCTGCCAGGTCTTATTTATGCCTACAAGGCATGATTTGAAGTATTATGGGAGTTGTAATAAGGAGGAATGATGTTTCTGTCTTTAGAATATTTTTAAATGTTTTAATGACTTTTGATTATTTGGAAAACTGACAGAAGCATGTGTCTTTCCCCTTTGGTAGTGGGGGAAATTCTCAAGAGGAGAGGAGACTGTGCTGTTTCTGGTCACTCCCACATCAGTTTAAGATAAGGTGGATCTGATTCTTAGTAATCTATGTTGTGCAAGGCATTAGCACTGGGGGAAGATATTATCCCTGCCCTTGAGAGCTTCTTGTTATTCTTTAACAAAGAATAACAAACAGTTATTGCAGGTATTGAAACAGAGGCTTATAAAAGGTGCTTTATGGGATGAAGTGGGGAAGAAAGCAGTGGTTAAAATGGTAAGGTTTGCTTGGGGTAATAAGATTAGGAGATGCTTCCCAGAAAGTGACATGTGAGCTGGAAACAGAGATGAGTCACCGCTTTCTAGGTAATCAAGGGGGGAAGGACATTCTCAGCCAGAAGAGGGGTGGGGATGAGTGACAGCATGGATGGCACGGGACTGTCTTGGGAACTACAGTTGCCTGGTGAGACTAGAGCAAAGGGTAAAGGAGAGAGATTGTGAATAGGGGGTCATATTGAGGAATTTCAGCACTACCTTGTAAAAACAGGAGGTGTCTAAGCCAGGAGTTAGCTAGAACAGTTACTCTGACTGCAGTAGAAAAGATGACTGCAGGTGGAAGAGCCTGGAGGCAGGGAGAACTGTAAGAACTGTTACAGCGTTCCAGAGAAGAGATGACAGGTTCTAAATTTGGGACAGTGGTAGAGGGACATTTATAAGATGAAAAGTCTTTATGATTAGATGCAAGATTGTTGTTGCTGTTTAGTCTCTTAAGTCATGTCCAACTTGTGCAACTCCTTGGACTGTAGCTTACCAGTCTCCTCTGGCCATAGGATTTCCCAGGCAATAATATACTGGAGTGGGTTGCCATTTCCTTCTCCAGGGGATCTTCCCAACGCAGGGATCAAACCTGTGTCTTCTGCATTGGCAGGTGGATTCTTTACCACTGAACCACCTGGGAAGCACAGATATAGAGTAGGGAACATTTTTTAAATGGCCCTATGATTTCTAGCTTGGGAGAATGAGTGAATGATAACTCTTTAGTCCATATAGGGAATGAAGATAAGATGGAGGAAACTGAGAAAGTCAAGAGAAGTGAGTTTGATTGTGCAAAAGATCTCTGTGAGTCACATGAAGGGGATGGTTTGGACATGATGCTCTTGAGAGAAGTGGAGAATGGCACTGGATGTCCAAGGAGGCGTTGTGTATAAGGAAAGCCTTGCAGCCTGAGACCCTGGCAAGTGTAAGGCTGGGAAGCAGAATCAGTAAGTGGAAATCTCTACTGTATGAGTGAGAGAAAAGGAGGTGACCAAAGTTTGAAGGATAGGATAACTGAAGAGAAAGTTTGCTTTTCTGTTTTGATTTTAACTTGGAGAAGCCTTAGTTTTCATTGTGAGCCGACTAAAAGGGGCCAATGAAAAAGAAAAGAATAAAAGGGGGTGATCAACCAATGGGGCTAAGTTCCACTGCAGTTGGAAGATACGTTCCATAAAGAAAGTAAGCATGCCGTCTCCTTTGGGAAAGAAAAGAGTGAAAACCAGCTTGAATTTTGAGCAGAGGGTAATTGAAGGAATTCTGTTGGAGGCCTTCAGGAAAGAGAGCTTGGGTGAGACCTTGCAGAGATCAAGGGGACTAGAAACAGAAGTGGAAATAGAGGGTGAAAACTCATTTCAGATCATCAGCCAATTACAGAGCTATGCTAACACAGGCATTTTAATTCTGGCTTATTTCTGAGTGTCAATGCACATGCTAAGCATCGTTCTAAGTACTAGAAACAGAGCAGTGTATCGATAAAACAATAATCCATGTCCTTGCGAAGATGATAGTCTAGAAGGGAAGACAATAAAGAAGTAAAAGTGTATGTCAGGTGGTGATAAAAGCTGTAGAGAAAAATAAGACAAAGAAGAGCGGGTGGGTAGGGGAAGGGTTTGTTCAGTGGAGTGATCAGAAAACACTTCACTGATGGGGGGATATTTTTCAATGACCTGAAGGAGGTGAGGGAGCAAGATCTGGAGATGCTGGGGAAAGCTGTCCAGAGGAGCATCCAACGTGAGCCCCTATGAGGGTCGACCTGGTGTCTGTAAAGCCAGCAGGGGGCTAGTATGGTTGGGGCTGAGTGAGGGGAGAAGGGTAGGGGGCATGAGGTTACAGAGATACCAGAGGTCAGGGTATGCAGGATTTTACAGGCTACTGTGAAGGATATAGGAAACCATGGGAGGATTTTGTCCAGAGGAATCCCATGGTAACCTCCATTTTTAAGGGATCATTCTGGTTGATCTTTTGAGAATAGATTTTGGAGGTGAAGCTTCAAGAGTAGAAGCAAGAAAAAGAGTTGGGAAGCTTTTACAGCAATGTAGGTGATAGTAGATGTGAAAACAAGCTTTGTAGATTACACCAATTCTGGATATACTTTTGAATTGATAGCTCTTCTAATACCAACATAGCAGTTGATTGGGGAACTCATACAAGTTAGTGAGAAGGAAAACTATCTAAACACTGTATTGGTTATCTTTTTGGCTAAGAAAGGAGTCTAATTTTAATTCTGAACCAGGAAGGTTATATGTACCATAAGAAATCGTTGTGATAGGAATCTGTGTGATCCATTTATATGTAAGAAGCATGTAAGAATTTTAAGTAATTGATAAGTATTAAACTACTTATATGGAGAGCTTTCCTGGTGGCTCAGACGGTAAAGCATCTGCCTGCAATGTGGGAGACCCAGGTTCGATTCCTGGGTTGGGAAGATCCCCTGGAGAAGGAAATGGCAATCCACTCCAGCACTCTTGCCTGGAAAATCCAATGGACGGAGGAGCCTGATAGGCTACAGTCCATGGGGTCGCAAAGAGTCAGACACGACTGAGCGACTTCACTTTCACTTTCAAACTACTTATAGAAAATTGCCTGTGGAAGAAACAGAAGTCTTAAATATCCTGCCTTTTCTTTTTTCTTTTTTTTTTGAAGTTTGGTTGTAAATGTCATGCAGAGGGATTCCATCCCATCAGAAGTAGACTATGAAACAAGGCAAGGCGTTTATTCCATCTGTCTACAACTGGCAAGGTACGTAAATCTATTGATTACTCTCAGATGGCTATTCTTGACTCTTTCTTCCAGATCCCATCCTTTAAACATAGTATGAAGTGACCTTGGCTTAGCCTAGCTTATTTCCTTTTAAGATTTTTACTCGTGGGACAAACATTGCCAACCTTATTGGATGAAGACCTCACCAAAGACGGCATAGAAGCACTGTCTTCTCGCCCATTCCGAAATGTCAGCCGGCAGACGAGCAGGCAGATGTCCTTATGTGGCACCCCAGAGAAGTCATCCTACCGACAGCTGTCAGTGTCTGACCGGTCTTCCATCAGAGTTGAGGAGATCATTCCTGCTGCACGAGTCGCAATACAAGTAAGTGACTTGGTTTGTTCAAGAAGTCCCAAGGGCCTCCTTTACAGAAGGCACCACTGGTGGGGAGGGCCTATGCAGATATAAAAATTATTGATGTGAGTATCATCCTCAAGGAGCATACAGGAAGAAAGAAAGAGATCAACTAGTATAGAATTCACTGTAATTCACGTGGAAAACATCAATTGTTGTAAGAAGACTGCCAAAGCAAGACATTCTACAGGGCTTAAGAGGAATGGAATAGTCATCTTCATGTGCGGCTGTCACAAGGATTCCATGTAGGAGGGGCTAAGCCTTTAAGAATAGGTAGGGATTCCATATCCATGGATTCATTTAGAGAGAGGAAAGTTGTTCAGGTAAAGGGAAAGGTGGGAGCAATTAGAAAAGAAGCCTGTGTAGGAGGCCGTATGGTGGTTCACATAGACCGGATGCTGTGTGTGGAAGAGGGGACATGGTGACAGCAAAATGGGTGATTTGAAGCCAGAACCCAGAGAGCAGGGTCTCTGTGTTGTAGTAGCAGAGAGGCAGTTGTAAGTCTTTGAACAGTACAGAAGCATAAAAAGGCTGTCTGTCTTGTAGATGATGTTGGAGGGAAATGAGCCTGCAAACTGAGACCAAGAGGAGGTTATTGAAGTCAGTGGGACGTGTTCAAGTACTCACAGCACTTTCTTGCTTCCTTAGACAATGGAAGTCGGTGATTTCACATCTACTGTGGCTTGTTTCATGCGACTGTCATGGGCTGCAGCCGCAGGACGGCTTGACCTCGTTGGGAGTAGCCAACCAATTAAAGAAAGTAATTCTCTGTTTCCTGCTGGAATTCGAAACAGACTCAGCAGTTCAGGTACTGATTAAGAAGGATAAAATAATTAGAATATTGAACAGGAAGTAGCTATAAAAATCGTCTTTGTATAGGTTATTCAGGGTCACAGAAAGGAGAAAGCCTTTTCTCTTGCTTTTGAGCATGAACAGAAATTCATCAAGCTAAATAAACCCTCAAGATTTATGCATATTCAAGTATGCATGTATGTATATACATCCTTCATTTATCTATGTCATACTAAGAAAAAAGTTTATAAATGCAAAACAAATAGAAAAACCAAGCAGAGTTTTAGCTTGCTGAGTATGAAAGTGTCATGAGGCCAATAATTATGGCTGTAATAAAAATTCACCTAGAATATTTACCTGGAAAAATCATTTTCTTGGTTTGGCCTGTTATTTTCTGTTAGGCCTTTATAAATAGCTTTATTTCTCAGCTTTATTTGGTTTCCCTGCTGTGTATATACCTCACTAATACTAGAGCTTTTAAACTGTACGACATACAGTAAAGTGCAGAAATGCTGAATGTGCAGGAGTTTTAGAGTTTTTACATAAGTATAACCCATTAGATTAAGATAAGGAGCATTTCTAATAACCCAGAAAGACTCCCACATGCCTCCAAAATTGCACTGTTTTTGCTTCTGGCACCTGAAACTAGTTTTTCGTCGTAAATGTATTTTTCAGCGCTTCCAAATGTGTTTTAAGTACAAAGAAAGCAGTGGGGGTCAAAGTAAATGATTAATTCTCTCTTGTTTCTTAGACCAAAGTGTCTTCTTGAACTCTTTACCTTCACTTGAGGATTATGGACACATTAAAGGGTTTTAATCTCAAGGGTCCTGTGGGATCCCCAGTAACCCTTCAGTAACCTTCCGTTTTGTATGTTTCCAGGAAGCAATTGCAGCTCTGGAAGTGAAGGGGACCCAGTGGCCTTGCACGCAGGCATCTGTGTACGACAACAGTCCGTGTCCACCAAAGACTCCCTGATTGCTGGAGAGGCTTTGTCTCTTCTTGTCACCTGCCTGCAGCTTCGGAGCCAACAGCTGGGTATGCAGGAGGCCTGCTTGCCATTCGTGTTTTAGGAAATGGCCAGGTTTCTGTTGGGAATTATTTATATCCCTTCATAGATAAGGTCATATTAATAGAAATGGAAAAGGGGAAAGTTGGCATATGGAATAGGTAAGAATGGTGCTAGAGTACTTAATTCTGAACAAGTATTTATTGAGCACCTCTGTATACACGGTTCCACAGTTGATGTTATAAAGGCAGTATGTCTGCTGTCCAGGAGAGCTTACCATCTGTTGGAGGAATTAAAACAAGCCAAAGTTGTAGGTCATAAGCTATAGAAGTAGAATTATATATCAATCCCTAAACTGATAACGACTCCAGTATTAAAAATTATGAAACTTAAGATTTGTCCTTTTATCTTTATTGTTGGTTTTGACAAACTGGGGCTATTGCTAAACATATTTTTAGCATTAGATTCCCCAGGGCTCAGTCCCTGGACACTTTTTTTCCTCTGCCTACGCTCATTCTCATAATCACCCATTCACATAATCACATCCACGTTCACAGCCTTAAATTCCCTATATGTGTCGGTAACACTTAAATTTGGCTCTGTGACCTGGGCCCCTCCCCTGACATCTCTACTTAGATATAGTAGACTTCCTGAACTTAACATGTCCAGAACTGAACACTGGTCTGGCCCACACCACCCAAGAGATTGCCCATCTTAATTAGTAGCATTTTCGTTCTTGGAGTCATCCTACTCCAGGATTCCTTTCTTTACATCCTACTTCTAATCTGCCAACACACCCTTCTTCAGACTCCACCTTTGCTGGATTAAGGGGATTCCTCCCCTTAGACCACCTTTGCTGTTAGTACCCTCTGCTCCTCCATCATCTCTTACCTTGATTATAGCAGCAGTGCCCTGACTAATCTCCCTGCTTCTACCCTTGCAGTTTATTCTCCACACAGTAACCAGAGTGGACCCGCTAAAATGTAAGTCAGATCATATCACTCCTCTATTTACAGCCTTGCAGTGGCCCCAGTTCACACTGAGTAAAAGCCAGATCTTCCCTAAGGCCTTCCAAGCCTGACACCATCCACGCCCGTGATACCTGTGTGCCTTCACCTCTTGCACTCCCTGCCTCACCCACCATGCTTCAGCCACCCTGGCTTCCTAGCTGTTCCCTGACACTTAGGCACATGCCTGCCTCAGGGCCCTTGCACTAGCTATTCCCACTTCCCCCACCTTTTTTTAGAGAAATCACAGTCCTCACCTCTCCCAGCATTCACTTGTAAACTCTGTTGTTGTTTTTTTCTCTGTCACTTATCACTGTACAGCATACAGTAAAATTTCTCTGCTTTCATGTTTATTGTCGTTATCCCCTTCCCCACCTAGATGGTAAGCTCCATAAGAACAGAGGCTTTTGTCCCGTGTGTTCCTAATGAATCCTTAACACCCAAACACTGTGGGGTGTAGTAGGCCCTCAATAAATACTTATTCAGGGATGCAGTCTTAATGACTTGACTTTTAAAAATTGTACCAATACATGGAGCCCAGTTCATTACCATTATTACTGGTTCAGACTGCCTGTTACTTAGAATTGGTGATCATTATGTATTATTCGGTATAACATCCAAATTTATCATATAAGATATCAAGATAAACATACAGAAAAAGTTAGACAGTGAAGTATCAAAAATTTGACAGTACAATATCAAAAATGATTTACTTTGGTCAGATTTGCTTTTAAAGGCTTATATATGAGAAGTCTTAAGTTACTGTGAAATACTATTAAGCATAAGCCATACTTTTAGTTCAGTTTCCTACAACTGTTTGATTACAGAAGTATTTTCAAATCAGGATGAGAAAAATTTTAACTTCAAGCTTTTTTATCGTTTTTAAGTTTATTGTAGAGTACATTTTATAGTTCAGAGGTATTGGTAGTTAATCAAAGCAAGACATATTTGTTCTGTCACTAGTAAGCACAAGACATTGTGGGAAAAAGTGAGGGTACAAAGATTACTTGGACACAGTCCTGCTCCCGAGCGCCTTAGGCGCTCATGGGGGCAGTTATGGAGGTACTGAATTTGATTCTGTGTGGAAGAAGAGATGATGTCTACGATAGTTAAGGGTAAGAAATTATTCAAAACTTCTGAAATTTTGAAAATGCACTTCCTAACTTAGTTTCCTCCCCTGCCCCTATTCTCCTTATTCTTACCATCAGCCTCTTTCTATAACTTGCCCTGTGTTGCTGATTTTATTATTGATATTCTGCTTGGATCACCAAGTGCTGAGGTAAGGCTCACTTTATACAAAACCCCTTTGGTCTTGCTCTGCCTGGGCTCCTGGATGCCCGAGGCAGTGTGGGGACTGTAGAGGGAGTGGTGCTATCCTCCTGGGGAGTCACGTCGAGCGCTGCAGACCATTATGACAGTGACCGTTTAGACTCGCACCTTCCTTCCTTGTCTGTGTTTCACCGGAAGTTAAGAGACTAGTGCTATGATTAACTTGCAGTTATTTATAGCAAACAAAATCTTACAGTGTTCAACATCCATAGCTGGCCAAGTCAGCCAACATTAAACATTAACTTGTTGGCCCAAATCAAGAAAGACCAACTTCAAGCCGTGAACTTTCATTAAGTCTTAGAATTCTTATTTTCGTACATAACCTTGAGAATTAACTTTGAGACACATGAAGAAGAGGTTTGTTGGGTTTTTTTTCTAATTTTCATTTGCATTAAATTATAAGCCTGTTGATTAGAGTAGAATGTGCTGTGCTTAGACACTCAGTCATGTCTGACTCTTGGCAGCTCCATGGGCTGTAGCCCACCAGGCTCCTCTGTCCATAGGGATTTTCCAGACAAGAATACAGGAGTGAGTTGCCATGCCCTTCTTCAGGGGATCTTCCCAACCAGGGATCAAACCCAAGTCTCCCACATTGTAGGCAGATTCTTTACCATCTGAGTAGAATCCAGTACTAGAATAATTTGGGAAATCAGTACCCAGACCACACTTGATTTAAATTAGCCCTAGTTTATTCAATGTAAACTTTACTGACTGAAATGCTCACACCCTTATAGCATCATTCAGAGTATGGGCTTTGGAGGAAATTCATTTTTTAAGCAGTCTATGTATTGATTGATATACATCCTTGGCCACTAAAAATGTGATTTCAGATTCGCCATGTTGCCTGCGATCAACTGTATACTCTGAGTCAGACAGATACTTCAGCCCACCCAGATGTGCAGAAGCCAAACCAGTTTCTGCTGGGTGTGATTCTCACTGCTCAGCTGCCTCTCTGGTCCCCAACCAGTATCATGCGAGGAGTCAATCAGAGGTATGTAATAAGATGAAAACGTTCACGTCATACAGAGAGGGAGTAATGATTTGTGTACTGCTCCCCTACAGGCCACAGTGCATGACTGAGATGACAGAATCTCTCCTTCTCTCTTCCAGCATGTATACCTTGAAAGAAGGCATTTCAGGTTTTCCTCCCATTTAGGACCAAAGAGTTAGAAGAAACAATACCAGGCTTTCTTTCTCTCTACCAGCCCAGCTTCTATCTCCACCTACTCCAAAAAGAAGACTCACCTGGTGGTTGAGAAACTGCATTATTTGAGCCGGATCACTGCGTAAAGAGTTCACACCTGTATATCACATTTTTAGCATACTTTATAACTCCATGTCTAGAGGTACTAGGGTATCCTTCTAGCTTTTTCTTGGGTTTATACATCCTGGACATGGAAGGAGGCTTGTGATCCAGGTTCAGAGACTTGAGTAAAACCATTCTGCCTGCCCCATCTTACCTCCTGAGGCAAGCCTGCCTACAAGGGTGCCCCAGTGTAGGCTCAGCCTGGGAGGTCAGAAATCCCACATGGACCTCAAGTTTAAGCCACATTTCCAGCTCAACAGCAAGGCCTTGCTCTGAGGCTTAGAAGACACCACAGAGATTTGTGAAATCAGTATATATTTTCCTTTGTATACGCTTTATAAATCAGAGACCTTAGTAAAAATGTTAGAGCTACTCCAAATAATACCAGACACATCCACAATTGGGCGTCACTTCCACTTCGGCTCAGCCTCTTCATTCCTTCTGGATCTGTTTCTCTGTTCTTCTCCAGTATCATATTGGACACCTACCGTCCTGTGGGGTTCATCTTTCAGTGTTGTATCTCTTTGCCTTTTCATACTGTTCATGGGGTTCTCAAGGCAAGAATGCTGAAGTGGCACAGTACAACTTGTTTTCACATGCTGGGCTGGGTGAAGCTTAAGCTGGAATCAAGATTGCCCGGAGAAATATTAATAACCTTGGATATGCAGATGACACCATCCTAATGGCAGAAATCAGAGGATCTAAAGAGTCCCTTGATGAAGGTGAAAGAGGAGAGTGAAAAAGCTAGCTTAAAACAGCATTCAAAAAACTAAGATCATGGCATCTGGTCCCATCGCTTCATGGCAAATAGATGGGGAAACAATGGAAACAGTGACAGACTATTTTGGGGCGCCAAAATCACTGTGGATGGTGATTGTAGCCATGAAATTAAGATACATTCGCTCCTTGGAAGAAAAGCTATGACAAACCTAGACAGTGTATTAAAAAGCAGAGACATCAGTTTGCCCACAAAAGCCCATCTGGTCAAAGGTGTAGTTTTTCCAGTAGTCATGTATGGAGAGTTGGACTATAAAGAAAGCTGAGCACCGAAGAACTGACAATTTTGAACTGTGCTGTTAGAGAAGACTTTTGAGAGTCCCTTGGACAGCAAGGAGATCAAACCAGTCAATCCTAAAGGAAATCAACCCTGAATATTCGTTGGCAGGACTGATGCTGAAACTCCAATACTTTGGCCACCTGATCTGAAAAGATTATTCATTGGAAAAGATGCTGATGCTGGGCAAGATTGAGGGCAAGAGGAGAAGGGGACAACAGAGGATGAGATGATTGGAAGGCATCACTGGCTCAATGGACATGAGTTTGAGCAATCTCTGGGAGCTAGTGAAGGACAAGGAAGCCTGGCATGTTGCAGTCCACGGGTCGCAGAGAGTTGGGCCCAACTGAGTGACTAAATAGCAACAGCTCCAAATACCAAACTTGGTCTTTTTTTTCAGTGCAGTAAAATATACATAGGGGCTTCCCTGGTGCACAGGTAGTAAAAAATCTGCCTACAGTGTGGGAGACCCATGTTCAATCCCTGGGTCAAGAAGATCCATAACATAACATTTAACATTTTAATGATTTTTAACTGAACAGTGCAGTAACATTAAGTGTATTCCCCTTGTTGTGCAGCCAAGTTCTTTAGCATTCTAAACTGCAAGTCTGTACCCAGTAAGAAATCACTAAATGCAAGACTGGTAAATTTGACTCCAAAAAATATCTATGAAAAAAAATATACCTGAGTCAAAAGTCAGTTAAACTATATAGTTAGTTACTATATAGACTTATAACATATGTGACAGACAGCAAGCTAACTTTGATAATACATATGAAGAGATATTATAAACCACAAAAGACCAACAGCCAAATAGAAAAATGGACAAAGGACATGATGAGACAGCTCAGAGACAATCTTGTAGATGATTTTTTTTTTTTTTTTTTTTTTAGATTTGCTAGATTTATTTTTTTCTTTTACTGTGGTAGAATATGCGTAACATAAAATTTACAATTATATCAGTTTTAGGGGTGTAACTTAGTGAAATTAAGTACATACACATTTTTGTGTAACCATCACCACTGTCTGTTTCCAAAATTTTTCCATCATCTCAAACTGAAATTCTTCTCCCATTAAACAATAATACCTCATTCGTTTCACACCTCCCTCCAGGCACCGGCAACTACCAGTTTACTTTCTAGCTCTATAAATTTGACTATTCTAGGTACCTCGTAAAAGTGAAACCATACAATATTTGTCCTTTTCTATCTAGCTTATTTCAATTACCATAATATTTTCAAGGTTCATCCACGTTACAGCATGAGTGAGGGTTTCATTTCTATTCAACACTGAATGATAATTCCTTTTTGTATATATCATACTTTGTTTATCCATTCACCATCAGTTCAGTTCACTTCAGTCACTCAGTCGTGCCTGACTCTTTGCAACCCCTTGAATCGCAGCACGCCAGGCCTCCCTGTCCATCACCAACTCCCAGAGTTCACCCAAACTAAAGTCCATTGAGTCAGTGATGCCACCCAACCATCTCATTCTCTGTCATCCCCTTCTCCTTGTGCCCTCAATCTTTCCCAGCATCAGGGTCTTTTCAAATGAGTCAGCTCTTCGCATCAGGTGGCCAAAGTATTGGGGTTTCAGCTTCAACATCAGCCCTTCCAAGGAACACCCAGTCTCCTTGCAGTCCAGGGGATTCTCAAGAGTCTTCTACAACACCACAGTTCAAAAGCATCAATTCTTCGGTGCTCAGCTTTCTTTATAGTCCAACTCTCACATCCGTACATGACTACTGGAAAAACCATAGCCTTGATTAGATGGACCTTTGTTGGCAGAGTAATGCCTGCTTTTTAATATGCTGTCTAGGTTGGTCATAACTTCTCTTCCAAGGAGTAAGCATCTTTTAATTTCATGGCTGCAGTCACCACCTGCACTGATTTTGTAGCCCAAAAAAGTAAAGTCAGCCACTGTTTCCACTTTCTCAAGAGGCAGGTCAGGTCGTCTGGTATTCCCATCTCTTGAAGAATTTTCCACAGTTTATTGTGATCCACACAGTCAAAGGCTTTGGCATAGTCAATAAAGCAGAAATAGATGTTTTTCTGGAATTCTTTTGCTTTTTCAATGGTCCAGTGGATGTTGGCAATTTGATCTCTGGTTCCTCTGCCTTTTCTAAAGAACCAGCTTGAACATCTGGAAGTTCACCGTTACATATTGCTGAAGCCTGGCTTGGAGAATTTTGAGCATTAGTTTACTAGCGTGTGAGATGAGTGCAATTGTGCGGTAGTTTGAGCATTCTTTGGCATTGCCTTTCTTTGGTATTGGAATGAAAACTGACCTTTTCCCGTCCTGTGACCACTGCTGAGTTTTCCAAATTTGTTGATATATTGAGTGCAGCACTTTCACAGCATCATATTTTAGAATTTGAAATAGCTCAATTGGAATTCCATCACCTCCACTAGCTTTGTTCATAGTGATGCTTTCTAAGGCCCACTTGACTTCACATTCCAGGATGTCTGGCTCTAGGTGAGTGATCACACCATCGTGATTATCTGGGTCATGAAGATCTTTTTTGTACAGTTCTTCTGTGTATTCTTGCCACCTCTTCTTAATATCTTCTGCTTCTGTTAGGTCCATACCATTTCTGTCCTTTATTGAGCCCATCTTTGCATGAAATGTTCCCTTGGTATCTCTGATTTTCTTGAAGAGATCCCTAGTCTTTCCCATTCTATTGTTTTCCTCTATTTCTTTGAACTGATCACTGAGGAAGGCTTTCTTATCGCTACTTGCTAATTTTTGGAACTCTGCATTCAAATGGGTATATCATTTTTCCTTTGCTTTTCACTTCTTTTCTTTTCACAGCTATTTGTAAGGCCTCCTCAGATACCCATTTTGCTTTTTTGCATTTCTTTTTCTTGGGGATGGTCTTGATCCCTGTCTCCTGTACAATGTCATGAACTTCTGTCCATAGTTCATCAGGCACTCTATCAGATCTAGTCCCTTAAATCTATTTCTCACTTCCACTGTATAATCATAAGGGATTTGATTTAGGTCATACCTGAATGGTCTAGTGGTTTTTCCCCACTTTCTTCAATTTTAGTCTGAACTTGGCAATAAGGAGTTCATGATCTGAGACACAGTCAGCTCCTGGTCTTGTTTTTGCTGACTGTTTAGAGCTTCTCCATCTTTGGCTGCAAAGAATATAATCAATCTGATTTTGGTGTTGGCCATCTGGTGATGTCCATATGTAGAGTCTTCTCTTGTGTTGTTGGAAGAGGGTGTTTGCTATGACCAGTGCCTTCTCTTGGCAAAACTCTATTAGCCTTTGCCCTGCTTCATTCCGTACTCCAAGGCCAAATTTGCCTGTTACTCCAGGTGTTTCTTGACTTCCTACTTTTGCATTCCAGTCCCCTACAACGAAAGGAACATCTTTTTTGGGTGTTAGTTCTAGAAGTGAAAGGTTGTTGCTTAACCATGAAAAGACACCAGGATTCTTGGCCTCTGGAGGAGAAGAATTCAATCCGGCGCCAGAGACAAGGCTTGATCGCTCAGAGCATTTGTGTAATAAAATTTTATTAAAGTATAAAGGAGACAGAGAAAGCTTCTAACATAGGCATCAGAAGGGGGCAGAAAGAGTACCCCCTTGCTAGTGTTAGCAGCGGAGTTATATACTCTCCAATGAATCAAAAGAATGTCTGGAGGTTGTAAAGACCTCACCAGACCTACTCCCATAATTTACATCTTAAGATAACAAGATTAGCCAGAAGGTTTAATCCAGAGACTGTCCTCAAGCAGGATACATTATTGTTATATAATCCTTGTAAAGACTTCACTAAGGAAAGTAGAGGGGAAAAAAAAAGTTTGTCCTTTCTTCCTCCTTGAGAATTCCAGACCTCTCTCTCCTGGGCACCCTTAGTCTTCTTATCAATCTGCCTAGGAAATGACTGTCTCATTCCCCCCTTTTCTTTTAGGAGAATTATACTGCCAAGGGAAAGTGGCATCGTTTTCATTCCATAACTACTTCTTGCTAGGAGCGTGGTTGCTTAATTGTTGAGGCAACATATTCTCCTAACCCTCATATTGAGGGTCTCTGATCCAGGGGCCCCAAGTAGTAGTGGAGGAGGCTGTGGCACTCGTAGGAGCCTGGACAACCATTTGCAACTTAAAAGCCTTCATGCATCCGAAACAAATCCAGTTACACAGTTCCAGATGCAAGCCAAAATAGTCATCAAAGCAAGTTAAAATTAAGTCATATTATACCCATAGTTACATCAGTCCATCTTAGGATTGTTAGATGTTATCAGTTTAAGAAGAGGCATCACATGCGGTTGTTGTTGAAGGCATTTGCAGACTTGGAGAAAGTCTTTTCTTTTAAGAGATGTCCACCATGGGAAGTCTTCCACTGATGAAGATAGGAGTGCTCCACAGACCCAGCAGTTAGACTGATTGTGGAATTCAGCATAGGAATGAGCCCAGGACAGGAAGGCATTGTCTTGAGGATCAAACGGCATACTCAGGACTTTTGGAGTCAGCATAAGTAGGCTCACATAGATTATCAGGCCCATCTGAAAAGTACAAAGTCAGAGCATAGAAAGTAAAGACATAAAATGAAGTCACTTAGTTCCGGTCAGGGTGCCACCTCTTAACTCGAGTGTGATGTACCCACAGATCAATTCCTGGCACTTTGACAGCTGTGGGAGAAGAAAGAATAACCTGGTAAGGGCCTTCCCAGACGGGCTCGAGGGATTGGACCCCAGATCCCAATGTTTTTATGAGGACCTCGGTTCCTGGCTCAAATAGAGGCTTGCTTGACTCAGAGGCTGGGTCAGGAGTCGTCTCCCAGAGTTCTGTTAGCGCCTGTTGAAAAGCTGAGAGCTAAGTTACATAACTAGTTAATTTCAAGGCTTCAAGGTCTATAACAATGTCTGTGCATAAGGCCTTCCATAAATACATTCAAAGGGGGACAGTCCCTCCTTTTTGGGGGCAGTTTGAGCCCTCCTTAAAGCTATGGATGGGACTTTAATCCAGTTGTCTTGCATCTCTTGAGTTAATTTGTGCAGATGTCTTTTGATAATGTCATTAGCTTTTTCAACCTTTGCTGAGGATTGGGGTCTCCAGGAGCAGTGTAAGTGATATTCTATTCCTAGAGCCTTAGACACCCCCTGAGTTACAGCAGCTTTAAAGGCGGAGCCATTGTCACTCTGAAGGCTCCATGGCAGCCCAAACCTAGGGATAATTTCATAGATTAAAATCTTTATAACCTCCTTAGCCTGTTCACTGTGACAGGGAAAAGCCTCAATCCATCCAGTAAAAGTATCCACCCAAACTTGTAAGCAAGAATACCCATTAGCTTTTGGCATACGAGTAAAATCAATTTCCCAGTCCTCTCCAGGATACCTTCCACTTCGTTGCAATCCAAATTTTACTAGCTTTTCAGTCTTTGAGTTATTTTTCTGACAAGCCTCACACCTTTTGATAATCTTCAAAGCTTTCATTACATTTTTACCTTCAAACAAACGAGAAGCCATCTGGTAAGTACTCTCTGCACCCAAATGAAAACTCTGCTGTAAACCCTTAAGAATTTTCCATTGAGCATTTTCAGGAATTAGTAATCGTCCATCTTCTGACTGTAACCATCCTTTATCAGTAATCTTTGCTCCTCTTTTCTCGTATCTTTCTAATTCTTCCTCAGTGTAGATCAAAGGCGTCTGTGAAGGGGTTTCGTAAAGTGCCGCTTTTCTGGCTTGACAGTCAGCCAGCTGATTACCTTCAGCTACTTTACTCCCATCTCTTTTGTGTTCTTTGCAATGCATAACAGCTACTTCTTTAGGACAATATATAGCAGTTAAAAGTCACTCGATCTGATCTCTCTGAAATGTTTAATAGGTTCTCCTGTTGCTGTTTTAAACTGTCTTTCTTTCCATATTGCAGCATGAGCACATAAAGTCAAATAAGCATACTTAGAATCAGTGTAGATATTTATCCACTGCCCTTTGTTTAACTCTAGAGCTCGGGTCAGAGCCACAAGCTCCGCTAACTGAGCACTGGTTCCCTGGGGGAGAGATTTTGCTTCTGAAACCTGTTCAGCAGTCACCACGGTGTAACCTGCTTTACGCTTTCCATCCCGAACAAAAGAACTGCCTTCTTTAAATATTTCCATGTCAGGATTGTCTAATGGGGTATCCATTAGTTCTTCCGAGCTGCATAGTTTAAAGTTAGGAATTCCGAACAGTCGTGATCAGGTGTTTTATTTTCCTTCTCAGGAAGGAAAGTGGCAGGATTTAAACTTCCACAGACTTTAAGCTTAGTTACTGGTCCTTCTAACAACAGTGACTGATATTTAAGAAGTCTACTGTCTGTCATCCAAATATTAACCTTAGAATTTAAGATTCCACTCACATCATGAGAAGTCAGTACAGTAAGGTTTTGTCCATTAATTATTTTTAAAGCTTCAGGTGCTAATAAAGCCGCTGCCCCAATTACTCTTAGGCAGTGGGGCCACCCACGTGAAACTACATCTAATTCTGTGCTTAGATAAGCAGTAGGTTGCTGGTGAGGCCTTCAGGGTTGTGTCAAAACTCCCAAGGCCATACCTTTTCTTTCAGTGAAAAACAAATTAAATTCTGACCCTGTGGGCAAGCTGAGAGCCGGAGCTTGCAGGAGAGCAGTCTGAAGAACCTTAAAAGCCTTTTGAGTGTCTGGAGACCAAACCAGTTTGTCAGTTTGGGCCTGCTGAGTTTCAACTATAAGTTTATATAAAGGCCAGGCAAGTTGCCCATAACCCAGAATCAAAATTAACAGTAGCCTGTGATTCCCAAAAATCCTCTCAATTGTCTTAAGTCATAGGTAGGGGATGATTTAGTATAGGTTTAATTCTCTCAGGGCCTATGGCCCTAGTCCCTTCTGATATGATTAGGCCCAGATATCTAGCAGATTGTTGACAAAGCTGAGCCTTTTCTCTTGATGCGTTGTAACCACAGCCTGCCAGAAAGTTTAAGAAGTCTTCTGAGGCTCGTGAACAAGTTTCCTCTGTCTCAGCACAGAGCAAAATATCATCTACATATTGTAACACCACTGCTTCGGAGCTATTAAAGTTTTGTAGATCCCGTGACAAACTTTGTCCAAATAAGTGAGGACTCTCATGAAATCCCTGGGGCAAAACTGTCCAGGTTAATTGAGAAGCTGGCTGTATAGGGTCCTCAAAGGCAAATAGAAATCGACTTTCCTCCGCCAAAGGCACTGAATAGAAGGCATCCTTTAAATCAATTACTGAGAAATATTTGGCTCCTTCAGGAATTTCAGACAATAGAGTATAAGGATTAGGCACCATGGGGTGTAAAGAAACTACAGCCTCATTTATTATTTGTAAATCTTGAACTAGTCTCCATTTACCATTTGATTTCTTTGTACCCAAAATAGGAGTGTTACATGGACTGGGGAATTAATAGTCCCTGCTCCTTTTAAATTGTCAATGATGGGTTTTAACCCTTCCTTAACCTCAGGTTTCAGTGGCTACTGCTTCTTATGTGGAAATAAGTGTGGGTCTTTGAGCTTGACAACGACAAGAATAGCATTTTGTGCTCGACCCACAGATTTTCCATCAGCCCATACTCTAGGATTTACATTTTGTTCAATTAAAGGGAGAGAAATGGAGGGCTCCATATTCATAAAAACAGAGGCATGGACCTTGCTCAGTATATCCCTCCCCAAAAGGGGTGAGGGAGACACTGACACAATCAGAAACTCGTATGAAAATAGCACAGAATCCCAGTCACAACTTATAGAAACACTGAAGTAATACCTATTGGCTCATCCAAACAGTCCCATTACGGAAGCAGATCGGGAAGAAAGTGGGCCAGGGGCTTCAGTAAGCACGGAGTAAGTTGGCCCAGTATCTAAAAGGAAATCGACGGATTGGCCCCCCACAATTATTAATACCCAGGGTTCCTCAGGTGTAATTAGGACGGGAGCTTGTGTGGGGACCTTCACAGGACCCCGGGCACCTTCAGTCCTGATTGTCTTGAGAGTCGACCCCTGAAACCTACGCCTCTGGGGGCAGTCTCTCTTCCAGTGTAGTCCTTTGCAGACATGAAGCTGGGGTTGGCTTAGATGCCTGAGGGCAATTCCACTTGAGGTGCCCCTCCTTTCCACAGTAATAGCAAGCCCATCCCTTTTCACCTGGGTCCCTCTGGACATTTTTCTATGAATGGTTCTCATAGCCATTGCGAGGGCTTCCACCTGTAAGTATAAGGGAGATAGAGAAAGCTTCTGACATAGGCATCAGAAGGGGGCAGAAAAAGTACCCCCCTGCTAGTATTGGCAGTGGAGTTATATACTCTCCAATGAATCAAGAGAATGTCTGGAGGTTGTAAAGACTTCACCAGACCTGCTCCCATAATTTACATTTTATGATAACAAGATTAGCCAGAAGGTTTAATCCAGAGACTGTCCTCAGGCAGGATACATTATTGTTATATAATCCTTGTAAAGACTTCACCAGACCTACTCCCATAATTTACATTTTAAGATAACAGGATTAGCCAGAAGGTTTAATCCAGAGACTGTCCTCAGACAGGATACATTATTGTTATATAATCCTATGGAATGTAGAGGGGAAAAAAAAGTTTGTCCTTTCTTCCTCCTTGAGAATTCCAGACCCCTCTCTCCTTGGGGACCCCTAGAATTCTTATCAACCTGCCTAGGAAATGACTCTCTCAGAAGGTCTTGTAGGTTTTCATAGAACCATTCAGCTTCAGCTTCTTTAGCATTACTGGTGGGCCATGGACTTGGATTACCATAATATTGAATGGTTTGCCTTGGAAACAAACAGAGATCATTCTGTCGCTTTTGAGATTGCATCCAAGTACTGCATTTTGGACTTTTTTGTTGACTATGATGGCTACTCCATTTCTTCTAAGGGATTCCTGCCCACAGTAATAGATATAATGGTCATCTGAATTAAAGTCACCCATTCCATTCCATTTTAGTTCACTGATTCCTAGAATGTCGATGTTCACTCTTACCATCTCCTGTTTGACCACTTCCAATTTTCCTTGATTCATGGACCTAACATTCCAGGTTCCTATGCAATGTTGCTCTTTACAGCATTGGACCTTGCTTCTAACACCAGTCACATCCACAACTGGGTGTTGTTTTTGCTTTGGCTCCATCCCTTCGTTCTTTCTGGAGTTATTCACCCATAGGTGGACATTTGGTTTCATCTTTTAGCTAGTATAAATATTGCTACTATCAACCATGAGTATATGGATACCACTTTGAGTCCCGCTTTTGGTTCTTGTGTATATATGCCCAGTAGAATTGCTGGGTCCTGTAATAGTCCCGTGTGTGATGTTTTTGAGGAGCCACCACATCATTTCCACAGTAGCTGCACCATTTTCCTCTCCCACCAGCCATGTATAAGGGTCCATATTCTCCAGTGTCTTGCCAACACTTGTTTTCTGTTTGCTTTTGATAGTAACCACCCTGAGCATGAAGTGGCACCTTGGGGTTTTCATTTGCATGTCCCTAGTGATCAGTGATTTTGCATATCTCATCGTGTGCTTATTGGCCATTTGTATATCTTCTTTGGAGAAATGTCTGTTCAAGTCTTTTTCTTATTTTTAAGTTAGGTTTTCAATTTTTGGTTGTTGTTCTTTAGGTATTCTGAATATTAATCCCTAATCACATACATGAATTGCATATATTTTCTCATTCTTATGCTCCTTCTTTGTCTAGTGATTGTAGCATGAAAAGGCATTAAATTTTGTCATTTTTTCTGTGTTAATCGAGGTGATCATGTGGGGTTTTTTTCTCTTCATTCTATTAATGTAGGATATTCATTGGTAGGTTTTTGTATTTCGAACCATCCTTGCATTCCAGATATTAGTCTCAGTTGTTCACGGTGTTTAATTCTTTAAATGTTACTGCCAAATTAGATTTGCTAGGAAGTGTTCCTCTTCAATTTTTGAGGAAAAGTTTGAGAAGGGTTGGTGTTGATTCTTCTTTAAATGTTGGATGGAATTTACCAGTGCACCCGTTTGGTCCAAGAATTTTCTTTGTTGATAGGTTTTTGATTGATTCAGTGGTCTTGTTAGTGTACAATCACTGTTTCTACCTCATTCAGTCTTCTGAAGTGTTACGCTTCTAAGGATTTTCCATTTCATCTAGGTTATCCAACTTGTTGGTATACAGTTGCTCATAGTACGATCTTATAATCTCTTATAATCTCTCGTATGTGGAGATTCATGGCCCACATATCTAAGTCTCAAATATTGTTTTGAAGCATTTAACCTATTTTAACTTTATAAATTTATAAATAAGGAATAAATTAAGATTTTGGTTGCTGAGACAAGATAATTTTGAGTGACTTTAAAGTTAAAAAGTTAACTAAAATTTAGAGTTATGTTACAGCTGACCCCATTTAACCTAAATTAGATATTAGTTATATATTTCTGGTTCAGTTCAGTTCAGTCGCTGTAATGAAAAGTAATTCTTCTTAACAGTATAAAGCCAAATTTCAGAGAATGATTTTTCCCTGACAAAGTCATGGATTAAAAGTTATAGAAACTTCTTTTTTTTTTTTGCCCTTGTACATTTTTTTACTTTAGTATTCCAGTTTTTCCTAGTTAAAAGTTTTCTAAAATCAGATGATCCTTTTGTTAACTAGTAAGCTCAATGAATCTTTAGTTGAAATGTGTAAGCCATTTCCAAGTAATAAGCTGTTGTGCTTAAGTATAAGGTATAGTAATGATGTTAATAGCCGTTACGGGCTGATTATTTGGCTCACAGTATGCTAAATTCTTTACATACATTTATCATCTAATCTTCACAGTAGCCAAATGAGTGTGGCAGTGTTCTTATCCCGCTTTGTTAATAATCATAATTCTTGGCTCATGTGTAGTGTCATCATCAGTGCATTCTTGAGCCCTTTCTGTTTGTATGTATGTGTGCACGTCTGTTTCTAATACTCTGGTAAGCATTTAGAAATCAGGAAACTAAGAAAACTGAAATACATCATCCCTGGACACCCAGCTATTAAGTAGTGGAAAATGAAGGTGTTAGTCACTCAGCAACCCTGTGGACTGTAGCCCACCAGACTCCTCTGTCCCTGGAAGTCTCCAGTCAAGAATACTGGAGTTGGTAGCCATTCCCTTCTCCAGCGTATCTTCCCAACCCAGGGGATCGAATCCAGGTCTGTCTCACTGCAGGCAGATTCTTCACTGTCTGAGCCGTAAGTAGTGGAGCCAGGATTAAAAGTAAGGTCCGCCTTACTTTAAAATGTAAACCTGTGCTCTTCATTACTGTAATTGCCAGAAAAAACTTTCATTGATCATCCTAGAAAAAAGAATTTACCTTTCTCTTTCTTCTTTTATCCACTTTATTTTGCTTCTTAGCTCTTATCACCAATTGACATATGTATGTATTTTTCATCTGTTGTCTGTCTTCATTGTTTCTTGTTCATTGGTCCCCTAAAACAGTTCCAAGCATGTAGTAGGTGCTTAGGTGTATCAGTTAATATTTGAACAGTGAATGTAACTAGTGGATTATGTATGCAAGCAGTGTGTGCATCATTACAAAATGTGATAGATTTAGTAAGTTTCTTCTCTTTACACTATTATTCCTATATCTGTTTAAGTAAAATCACTAGTGTGTGTCTTGCTGAAATACTTAAGTTGAATTAATGTAGTTATTTTATGCTTAGGAAAATTATCTTATTCATCTGTTTCATTAACTTATTATAAGTAATTTTTTTTATTTTCAAATTAGCCTCTTTTTAATAATTCAAATCTATCTATTTTTTAGACTGTTATCCCAGTGCATGGAGTATTTTGATCTGAGGTGCCAATTATTAGATGATCTGACAAGTAAGTAGATGTCTAACTGATTTATGTCAGGGAAGGGGTTGAGAAGAACCAGAAAAGAAAGCCAAACAGACATTTCTAAATCTGACTTAATATATCTGAGATAGAAACAATTTTATGATTATTGTTTGAAGTTGAATTTTATTCTCTTGAAAATATTTTACAATAGTATATAACCCCATGTACCAATTAGCTCTTCTCTATAATATGTCCAACCATTAACTTATTGAGATTTGTTGATATTTAAAATTGTCAAAGGCTCATATTTTAATCACACTGATACAGAATTGTTAGGAAGAGTCTTTCTCTCCATTACAGTCAATTCTGACAATTTGGAAGGTTTGAAGGAAAGAAGGAAGCACTGTTGTGATATATTGAGAGTAATAGAAGTGAGTGATGGAAGTCAGGCAACTGTTTAGTGTTAGGTGACTTGCAATATCATTGTTAGAAACACTGTTGTTAGAGTGTTTAGATTTTAATCATCTGTACTTACTCTTATATAATGCAAATACACGTTGGAATGCTCTGAATTTTAGTTGTTCCAATCAAGAGTTTGTTAATTTTATTTCCTACCCTTTACACAAATCTTATAGGGAAGATTTATAATAAATAAATATAAATAAAATGAAATTCAGGATCAACAAAAGCATTGATTGGAAAAGAATGTCAAGCTCAGGAGGTTAAAAAAATACCTTTGTATATATGCAGAATTAGGTTGTGAGTTCCTGGAGGACAAAGGTAAAAAGGGAATCACATTTCTTCAGTTGTTCTCAATACCCTAGAGGAAGAAACAGAATGGTTTCTCAAAAGAAACACAGAACCTAAAAGAAACTTAACACAAAGGTCTTCAGATAACAGACACATAAAGGGAGAGCGACTAAGAAACCTCAGCAGTATCTCTAAAGCAGACACCATCCTGGGTTTCATGAGTGCCCCTCAAAAGCTGAGGACAGAGTACTCTGAGCACTGTGGTGTCATTGGTTTTGTTGGAACCTGAGATAATGCAGTCTGTGTCTTCATTCAGGAGTAAGACCTATACTGTCTAGAGGAGTGAATGGACTACATGTCCATATAGCCTGGCACTGCATATTTCAACCAAGCTTCCGGTGTTGAATTAGGCAGCAGCCCAAAAAGGTTTGCTTTGTGGCTTAGACTTGCAGAGGGTATTCTGTTTTGCTGCTTGAGAACTGGACTCATGAATTGACTGGACACGTACATCCTCAGAATGCATGAACAGGTTATTAGTGGAGGCCTTTTCTGTGCCATTGAGCCATCGAGTAAGGGATTCAAGATCCCTTCATTGATACTGAGGGCAGAATGGGAATATGTTTTGAAATGAGCAGTCTTTGCCATTTTTGGAGTATTGTCTTATGCCAGTGCCCATCCTAGGCCCTTTACGCACAGCACCCTGCAGTGTAGGTGATAGCCCCATTTTGTGAATGAGGAAACCAGGACACAGTGTCCCCTGAAGTATCTTTCCATCTCACCCCACGGGGCCCTGCGTGCCTGTGGCCCCAGTGCACCAGGAAGACAGTTTGATCACTCCCACTCTCCCTGCTAGTCCCAGCTTCCACTATGGAATCTTATTCCCAATCCTTGTTTGGAGGGGAAAGCAAAATACTGAATTCAAAGGAGCAGAGTAGTTCTCTCAAGGCTGGCTCATTGTCTGGAAGCCTGGATCCTGCCGCCCGCTGTGGACCCCTCTCCTCCACAGAGCTCACCACTCCCTAGGCGTAGGTAATACTCCGAGACCACTGGCGTTCCTCTCATCCCTTGACTGACCACTTCCTGCTCTGGCAGGGTTCCTTGCCTGGGACATCTGCTCACACCCACCAGACAGGAGCTTCTTCAGAACAAGGATTGGCCCCTTCAGCTTGTATCCCCAGCATGAGTACCATGACCCACAGAGGATGCACTCAGGGCCATTTGATCTGTGACTGAGAGGAGGAGGCAGGGAAGGAACAGACATGTATGAGCCTTCGTAGTCCCCTGGGCAGTTGCTGTTCATCAGTGACGATTTCTTTAATCTGTGAGATGAAAGATTGAGACTTGTCTCTGCTTAACTATTTTAATTCAGGATTTTGACTCTATGAAAAGAAATTCTTCTTTCAAGATGGGATGTTTTTTGTTTTGTCTTGTTTTTCTATCTTAGCCTCAGAAATGGAGCAGTTAAGAATCAGCCCAGCTACCATGCTTGAAGATGAGATTACCTGGCTGGATAACTTTGAACCCAATCGCACAGCTGAGTGTGAGACCAGTGAAGCAGACAACATCTTATTGGCAGGACACTTACGGCTCATTAAGACCCTTCTTTCACTCTGTGGGGCAGAAAAGGAAATGCTTGGTAATTATTACTTCATCTTATCATGTGACAGAGTACCTCAGTGCTCAGGTATTGCCATAGTGTTGTATGAAATTGGGAACATAAGACAGGTGCTAAGTGTTCCATAGAGAACCGACCCTTCAGACAATAGGAGATTGTCTGGAATTTTAGTGGATAACCAACATAAGGTGTATTTATCTGTGTCATTAAACCATATAGAGAATTTTATAGTGTTCAAAATAGCTGGATCATGTAACAAAAAAATAATAAATCATAGATGTTTCTCTTTTTTACAGTTACATACTTTATAAAATATAGTCCATTGTGTATCTTACCTCTTTTACAGATTATTCTTGTCTGGAGAGGCAGGCCCCAACCACCACCCCCTGGGTGGTGGGATACATATATAATTTGTAAAAGCATATTCAGTATTATAAATTACATTCAGAAAACAAATCAAAATGTTGATTATCACTTCTATCACACAAACTAAGTTCTATAAAAGTTTTCTTGGCTACTGGGGATACATAGAAAAGAGTGATCCTAAACCAGGGTGAGATGGGGCGCATCATTTTTACCTGAAGATTTTTACAGTTTCAGACCTTTTATGTGGACTGCCCCTATGCCCAGAGTAAAGTACATTATTCACCCAAACTATCTGCCTTGTGGTGTTCTTGGCGTTTATGTTCCTTAAGTGAAAGTGTAACTCCTTTCACTGTATTGTCAGCTCTTAAAGGAAGGTAGCTGCACTTGTCTATCTTTGTATCCTGTTCCCAGACTCTCCCACCCATCCCCACCCTGCTGCCCCACAGAGCTTTGCCAGGTACTGTAAGTGCTCAAAAAATAAGCATCAAGTAGAGTGAGTGTCCTGCCACTGGGTGGCCGCAGGAGCCTTTGCTGCTCTGATATGAAAGTGCAAGACAGGATCTTTGAATTAAATGTGTGTTCATCCTCAACATGAATATTATGCTCTATTCCAGGTTCATCACTCATTAAACCATTGTTAGATGACTTCCTTTTCCGAGCTTCTAGAATTATTTTAAATAGTCATTCTCCAGCTGGCAGTGCCGCCATCAGTCAACAGGACTTTCATCCAAAGTATGGAAAATGCACGTTGTGTTCAGTTTTGGTAAAAATTCTAATTCGAAACTTTAGTCCAAAAAGATTTTCTTAACTTGGAGTCTGTCTTCCATCTTGTGAGTGTGTGTAGCTTGTAAGATACTACCCTCTGTGTAAAGAAATGCATGTAAGGGGCTTAGGATAAAGCCTACTGGCACACAGTATTGCTGAGCAAGTATGCTAGTACTGATACCATCATCAGGATGGAAGAGTAAGAATGTTAACTTGATCAGTAACAAATTCCGAGAGAAACTGAGGTTTTAAGAATTGCTTCCAGAGTAAATTAGGCTCTGAGTCTTGAGGGAGTCTGTGAGGAGAAAAGTGTTGGTGCTTTAGTGCATGAACCCTGCAATTTGCTGAGTATTGACTGTGTCCTGATAATTAAAACTGATAGTGATTTACTACAGTGGTAATTTTAAAATCCAATTTTGTATCAGTTTTTATGGGTAGAAATTTGGAAGATCTTTCACAGTGTTGACCCTGCATGGGTGCTGTTTCTGCTCTTGGAGAGAGGAGGACCCAGCTACAAGCTGCCATCTTATTTGCTCTCAACCTAACTTACTTTGTTCTTTTCTCATGAAAACCAGAGTTAATTGAGGTAATCCTGAAGAAACTGAGGATTTGGTATTTAACCAGTGAAAAAAATTCCCATACAATTTCAGTAATTATTGAAATGGGCAAGGCATAATAAGCAATATTTTATGAACTCTTAAGAGGTGTCTTATCATGTATAGATTTATCTCTATCTAGAAATTCCTCGTTAGCAAAATCTGTTTTAGGTAATCTTCATTAAAACTCTCGGGGTGTCCTTCACACTGTGACCCCAGTCCTTACCCCTGCCCTAGTCTTGTTCTGGAAGATTTGGTGCTCGGTCTGCGAGAGTCTTTTGTTAAAGCAGTGGAAACACGTGATTATCTCAGTTTTCAGTGAACAGAGAAAACAAATCTTCAGCAGTTTTCACTGAAATGTTTTTTTCATGAATCCTTCCATTTGTATTTATTATTATAAAAGTAATACATCCATCAACAAGGAGTTGATTTTAAATCATATACAGTACCTTGAATAGAAAAGGAAACACTCTTTCATCGCTCCCTGGTGTACTGAATGGTGTTCATTTATCACAGTGACTCACAGCCTTTTCCCACCTAAATTCTAAAGCTAGCAAGAGACTTACACGGAAACTCTCTTCACAAGTAATACTATTCTTGTATCATACCAACAAAAGAACTTCCTAATGTATATATAGATTTATATAATGGTACCTTCTATTCATTCTTTACCTGTCCTTTGCAACCCAGAAATGCAATGCAGTTAAGAAGCAGAGGATAGTGCCAGGTCCATGGCCTGTATCCTCAGTGCCTGATGCAGTTCTGATCTCCATGCCCTTCCCCCCTCTTGAACACATCTCCTACACTCCATTCCATAATTGTTTCTCTCAGAGGTTGGATGTCCTCTTTTCTGTGTATCCTTCCTAACCTGCGACCTCCTAAGAAATGGAAAGTTGACTTAGGTGACAGTGAGAAATTACTGTCCATCCCCCAAATGATTTCTGCTAAAGGGGAGTAGTAAAGAAGCCTTTGGTTTCCTGCAGAATGCTTGCTAGTTATCTTTCACTGTCACTTTATAAACACACTGACTTGGCAAGCTATTTCTGTCTCCACATTTTCAGCAAAATAGAAAGTTGACTAGTATCCTTGATGTTTATGGGCATCTGTTCTGATTTGTATAGCTTTCTGCCATGTAGATATTTGAATTTCATATCTACAAAAACTTTTCTTCCTACCTATTTTGATTGAAAGATAGTTGTTTCCATGTTATTTTTCGGTAAAGTTTTCAGACTCTTTATATTCTTGCTAATCCATCCCTTAGATAAGAGTATTCTGGAGTCATAGTGGAAAGATTTGCTACTTGATCATCAGGCCAAGAAGATATTTAGCTCTAAATCATAATCATCCTTCCTCGGTTCATGGTCTCTCCGTTTGTTACCTGATCGCCTCCCACTAGATTCCTGGGTTCTGACTTACCCCTGTTTTAGAGATTGCACCGCTTATATTTTCATTTCAAATGTTGGTTTAATTTAATAAGCGACTTAAGTAAGCTATTCACTGTTGAAATTCACTTGTGTCTTTTGTTTTTAGGTGTAGTACAGTGAATAGCCGATTGGCAGCCTACGAAGTCCTTGTCATGCTGGCTGATAGCTCACCTTCAAATCTTCAAATTATTACAAAAGAACTACTTTCTATGCATCATCAACCTGATCCTGCTCTTACCAAGGAGTTTGATGTAAGTTTTCTAGACCTTGATGCACTTAATTTTTTTTAGAATGAGCTCTTGTTTAAACATAGTATTTTAAAATTATGCTTGCATTATCCTAATCACAAAGAAAGTCAGTGTTATTCCTTTGCTTATCGTGTTCACATACTCAAATTAGCTATAATCTATAGTGTATTATCCTAATACATTACTAAATGGCACCCTTTTAATTAAAAAGAAGACTTTTTAATTTTTATTTTTTATTTACTTACTTATTTTTGGCTCCTCTGGGTCTTCGTTGCTACACAAGGGCTTTCTCTAGTTGCGGCCAAGTGGGGGCTACTCTAGTTGCGGAGCGCAGACTTTTCATTGCAGTGACTTCCCTTGCTATGGAGCACGGGCTCTAGGCACGTGGGCTTCAGTAGTTGTGGAACATGGGCTCAGTAGTTGCAGCTCACAGGCTGTATAGAGCAGTAGTTGTGGCTCACGGGCCCAGTTGCCACTAGTCCCATGGAATCTTCCCCAGACCAGGGATCGAACCCATGTCCTCTGCTTTGGCAGGCAGATTCTTCACTGCTGGGCTACAAGGGAAGTCCCGAAAAAAGGGACTTTTTGACATTTGACTTTGACATTTTTGACAATTTTTTGTCAAAAATTGACATTTTTGACATTTGACTTTTGACATTTTTAAGTTAAGTGGTAATTAGTCACAGTATAAACTAGCATTTCAGCCTATTTTTTGAGAAACTATGCTTGGTGCAGTGACAGGCACTAGGGCTACAAACTCAAACACTGGCTCTGGCACAGTCTAGTCTGTGTTCACTTAAATTCAACTAAGATTTATTGAGTTTACCATGCACTGAGGCGCTGTAGGCTTCTGGAGCTCAAAAATGAAGATATGAGTCCAGCCTTTAGATAGAGGTATATCCTGAATGCTCTAACAGAGGCACTTTGACACCAGATGGTGGTATTTTAGAACCCTTCTTAGAAATTATAGCATTTAAAATAGAGCCCTTCACAGTAGTGAGCCAATTGAGGCAAGGTAGGAAGGTCATTTCAGACAGGAGAAGCCATGTCAACATCTACAAGAGGAAAACGAGCTGCAGATAGATGCCCTGGAGCACCAGACCAGGAGCAGGAGGACACTTAAGCACCCTCCACGAACATGCAGAGGCAACCTCACCCCTTTGGACGCCTGAGCTGAGTACTGTGAAGCAGGCAGGGAGAGAAGTGAGAAGAGGTGTTCTAAATAGAGGCAGTAGTGCTTGCAAAGTGAAATGTGTGCGTACACTGGGAGCTGTTTTGGTATGAACTGTTTAGTTTATAATGCTTATTTTATGCAGTGCTTTAAGTTTTACATGCATTTAATAATCAGGTTAAAATGACAATCTTACTTTAGTAAGCCAGGGATTATATCAGCATAATCAAGAAAATATTTGTCATATAAATACAGTTTTAGCACTGTTATGAACCAGTTTTTTCTTGTTTTGCAACTTTTTTTTTAATCTGTACTTTGGACTACAAATAAATTACACTGTTAATTAGATCACAAAAATCACCTTGCTCTAAGTATATGTTGAATGTTAATGAAAAGTATATGATGTTTAGCAATTCCTTTCAGTCCAGAAGACCTCCAGGGTCTTGTCAGTTTGTTAGTTATTACATCGATCCAGGTACTTGATAATGCAGATAAAATATGGTTCTGGTCATAGCATCCGCACCAAATTCTACTCTAATCACATTGCAGAGTGTCACTACAGTACCCTTTTTCACTTGGAGAAGTGCCATGTTGAACTTTATTCAGGATGCCTCTTCTAAATTATTTCTACCTAGAAAAACACTGTGCTAGAATCTGCATTGTTACAAAACATCCTTAAGTAAAATGCTACAGTATTTACATATTTTTTTAATTGCATGCTTATTAGAAGAAATTCAGTAGAAGAATGTTACCTTCTCAGAAAGTAAGAGAAGGAGTATGAGCCTTCCTTGACCATCCACACATGTTAGGATTCTTCGTAGTAAATGCTTCACAGAACCCTTCCTACTTTCCAAAGTACTACCTCAGTTTGAAAATATGTATCAATATTTTTAATTAATGTCTACCCTGCTATATAATGTAAGCTCCTTGAGATCAAAGACCAAATATATTTCTGCTCTCTCATATCCCTGGCTTCAGGGTATTCTAAAGAAGTATTTGTTGAATGATAATGAAGTGACTAAATGCATGACTACATAGTGAATATGCAAATACATGCTTCATATATGGGGGGTATTTTAGGAACTAAATGGAAACAGTAAGATAGTCGTTTTAGAATTGCATTGCATCTGTAGAGATGCTTTGTGGACATGGGTTTGCTACCATAGCTTGTTGACACACTGGATGAATACATTTGCAAGTTTCTCTCTTTTCCTCTGGGATATCTGACATAGCTGTGAGGAAGTCTGCTAGTGACCAAGATACTAACTCTGTCTCAATGGTTTCTACTTGCTTTCCTAGTACCTTCCCCCTGTGGATAGCAGGTCCAGCTCAGGGTTTGTGGGGCTGAGGAATGGTGGTGCTACGTGTTACATGAATGCAGTCTTCCAGCAGCTGTATATGCAACCTGGTCTCCCAGAGGTGATTTCCTTCCTCTTTTCTGTTTAGTTTCATAAATGTGTATGCCTGAGAACTCTTCCATATTCATATATTGCATTTTGGGGTTTACTAAAACTAGACCCAATTAGAGATTCTGTAGTAGCTTCTGAAGTCTGTATAGATGACGTTGTTCATAGTCATAAACTTTTATAAATCTGCTGAGGTCTCATACTGCCTGTTTGACAGATGAATTTGACCTAATGAGATTTTTTTAACTCCTAAAATTATTCTCAAATTCTATCCCACAAAGCTATTAATGTTTCTCCTGTTTTAGAAATATTTAGACTCTATCATTTGCACTTTGTAATCATCTACTAGTAGGTTATGATATAGCAGTAAATAGTTTTGAGAATATTCTGTGTCATTATGTCATACTTATTTCTTGCAAAGATCCTGGTATTATTGGTTTCGGTTTTTCATAACCGAATGGAAGCTCAGAGATGATTTGTTCATTATTATACTAGCTAGAAGTGTTAAAGCTAAACATACGCAGAGTTGTAGCCACAGATAAACACACATGTCATTCTGAAAGAACAGTGTGGGTACTTGGAGTATAGAAATCAAGGTTTTCTGAAAGTGGTTGAATATTTCTAATTTAATACATTTGATTTCTTTTTAGTCATTACTTTCAGTGGATGATGACACGGACAACCCAGATGATAGTGTATTCTACCAAGTGCAGTCTCTCTTTGGGCATTTGATGGAAAGCAAACTGCAGTACTATGTACCTGAGAACTTTTGGAAGGTATTTCACCCAGTAACTCTTTAGGTTGAAAGATGTTAGCTATTTGGAATGTGGCTACATTCTTTCTCTAGTGATAACTGTCTCTTCTTTATTAACTCTAGACTAATGCCATTGCCAAGACCTATAAAAGAAATATCTTTACCATTCTTCTTCAAGTGATTAGAATGTTGAGAATAGTCATTTATATAATTTCTAGAGATTTGCTAGTCTTAATTGTTTGGGCTGTTTCCCCTTATTTTTACTTATCTGTTTGAAATATTTGTTCAAATTATTCCTCTGAACATATGCCAGTTTCACTAATACCTCTAAATAAAGAATATCTTTTAAAGCATTGCTGTACTATGGTTTGCCTTATATTTCCCCCATAGGTTGGATAGTTTCTAAGAAAGAAACTGTCTGTTCCTTGACCTTAAATCTCACCCTATATGGTTTCATACGCTTATTACTATAAAGAGACTGTGGAAAAACATAGATGGCTGAATGCAAGCTAATCTCACATCAGTAAAAACTTTTATATCCTAATAGTGAACTTGATTTTTAGAAGCATTTAAAGACTCTTCTCGCATTCCTTTTCTACCATATTCAGAAATTGCTATTTTTCCTTCAACAATGTATTTAATTGTTACATAGATTTTCAAGATGTGGAACAAAGAACTTTATGTGAGAGAACAGCAGGATGCATATGAATTCTTCACCAGTCTCATCGATCAGATGGATGAGTATCTCAAGGTAGAAAAAATTTGCATTTTTCCCTCTCATTTCTCTCAAAGTCTAGCATGAGAACAGTGCTTTAGAATTTGGGATTACAAATCAGAAAGTGATTATCTTTAATACCACAACTGTAATTCGTTTCATCTGGGTTTGAATATCAAAATATACAGAACACACTATAGATTATAGATTTACTTTCTTAATTCATCTGACACTTGTATATAGTTCTTAACCTATATCCCATAATAATAACTATTTGTAGCTACTCACTATGTGTCTGCATTGAAGTAACCTTGCCTCAGAGCAGTGCTGCTCTCAGCAGTGAACCCATGGCTCCGCACAGAGCTGTCTTGGTTTGTCAAAGGGAATGAAAGAACCAAACTCAGAAGTTGTTTGTGGTTACGTGACCCAGAGCTTCCTACCTCTACCCAGTAAAACCTGTCACAAACTTCCTAAGTGGTGTCGCCTTCTAAGACACAGACAGCCTCCCGCCACTGCCAGCATTACCTCTCCTCTCATCACAAGGCACAAGTTACCTGCTTCTTTAAAAAAAATAATGTACAGGGATTTCTCTGGTGATCCAGTGGTTAGGACCCTGCTTCTACTGCAGGGGGCCCAAAATGAAATAACTTATAAATTTGTAGCATTCTATCCACAAGAAAAAAGAAGAAATCATGGAGAGTCACTACTAGCGTGGTAACTGTGGCAAGGGGGGGAGGACTCAGACGATCATGGAGAGTGCCATCCTTGTGTCAGTGTGGCCGACGGCCCTGCTCTTCCTCTTCTGATTACTTACGTTACTCTGACCGTGGGCCTACGGGTCGTAACTCTTTCATTAGTTCCCAGCTTAAACTACCAAGCCGACTAATTTTATTTTGTTGGGTAAATTAAAATCTATGCTTTAGCTTAGGTCTAAATAAAATTCTGTATAAACAACCTGAAAGTTCTAAAGGTGTCAACTGAAATTTTAACTCTGTATTTCAACAGAAAATGGGGAGAGACCAAATCTTTAAGAATACTTTTCAGGGCATCTATTCTGATCAGAAAATCTGTAAAGACTGTCCTCACAGGTTAGTAAAAATAACACTGACATCAAAAAAATAACCATCATCCTTTTTGAATAATTCTTCTAATATGGTGTAGATTTTTTATTCATTGAGAGGCTTGCAGATGTATCTCCTAATAGATCTATATATGTTTTTTGAATTAAATTTCTTTGGCTTCATTTCTAAAGTTTCTTTGTTGAAATTCTTAATTTTAAGCAGTTCTAAGTGGTCAAAATTTGGCATTTTTATTTGGGAGTTTACTTTTAGAAGGATGAGGGAAGGTATGTGTTAATTACACTGATTATGAATGTAGTTCTACGTTTAGTCTCAAGTATTGTGGTGCTTTCAAGATTTTTTCATTCCATTGTTGATCATGGTTTTCCTGTTGTTTGCTATTCAAGATACGAGCGTGAAGAAACTTTCATGGCTCTCAATCTAGGAGTTACTTCCTGTCAGAGTTTGGAAATTTCTTTGGACCAGTTTGTTAGAGGAGAAGTTCTCGAGGGAAGTAATGCATATTACTGCGAAAAGTGTAAAGAAAAGGTATTACATTTGCCCTTTTAAAAAAATAGGTTTAATTTGTTATTCATGTTTTATGTTTTACGTAAGATCAGCTTTAACCTCCTGTTGTTATTTCCATTAGATTGTGTCATGACTTGTGTTCACACAGATGGGAAAGTCCTATACAAATCAGTGACCTCTGTATTAATTACTTTGATGTTTTATCATCTCCATGGAAATAATTGAGTTTTGCTTCTCTTTAGAGAACAACAGTGAAAAGGACCTGTATTAAATCGTTACCTAGTGTCTTGGTCATTCATCTGATGAGATTTGGATTTGACTGGGAGAGTGGACGCTCCATTAAATACGATGAACAGATAAGGGTAACTTTTGTTTTCCTGATTTTTTAAATAACCATTATTACTACACTGTCTTTATTGTTTCCTTTTCTGTATTTTCAAATTTCATTTAAAGTGTGAAACCTTAGCTTTCTGAGAAGTACACAGCCCCATGTCTTAAGCTGCTAGTGGCACAGGCAGATCTCTGGACAATAACCTTCATATCTAGAAGGCATCCTCGTGACAGAGAGGAGGCCTTTCCTTAGTGCTCAAACAGGAGACTACTCATACTTTCCCAGACCTGTGAGCCACTCTGAGATTGTGTGCTTGAGCTGGAGGGTGTTGCTTGCTTAAATTAGGAAAACACATCCCTCTTGTTTGTGCAGAATTCAGTGGGTGTGGCCCTGTATGTTGCTGCTGCTGCTGCTGCTAAGTCGCTTCAGTTGTGTCCGACTCTGTGCGACCCCATAGACGGCAGCCCACCAGGCTCCCCCGTCCCTGGGATTCTCCAGGCAAGGACACTGGAGTGGGTTGCCATTTCCTTCTCCAGTGCATGAAAGTGAAAAGTGAAAGTGAAGTTGCTCAGTCATGTCCAACTCTTCGCAACCCCATGGACTGCAGCCTACCAGGCTCCTCCATCCATGGGATTTTCTAGGCAAAAGTACTGGAGTGGGGTGCCATTGCCTTCATTAATGTGCTGTTTTTGCTTTTAAATAGTTTCCCTGGATGCTAAACATGGAGCCTTACACAGTTTCAGGAATGGCTCGCCAAGATTCATCTTCGGAAGTTGGTGAAAACGGGCGAAGTACAGATCAAGGAGGTGGAGGATCTCCACGAAAAAAAGTTGCCCTCACAGAAAACTATGAACTTGTGGGTGTCATTGTACATAGTGGGCAGGCGCATGCGGGCCACTACTATTCCTTCATCAAGGATAGGCGGTAAGTGGTTCTCACACCACTCCACCCCTCCAGCAGGCTCTCCTCCTGCTGTGCTTTTCCTCTCCTCTGCTCCCCCGCCCTCCTCCCGCCCTACTGTGCCCCTCCCCTGCCCCCCCCCCCACCACCGCTCCCCCTCCTGTGTCCCTCCCCTGCTCCCCCTCCCACCCTCCTGTGTCTTTTCTGTGCACACTCCATCCTCCTGTATCTCTCCTTCACCCTTGCCCTCCTCTATCTGTCTTCTGCTCCCTCTGCCCTACTGTTACTCACACTTACCCTTAGGTAGAGCAGAAGCTTTCACATTGCTCTTTGATCTTATTTCCCAAATTGGATTTTTAAAACTTGTTGCAATTGTTTTATCCCTTTATTCTGAAAAGTTGTTTAAAAAATTGAAGTAACTTTTGCTATGTTTTTCTTAGGTGTTTTCAAATGGTAATTACTGTCTGTATTTATAGACAATACATAGAGATGAATGCTGGGGATGGAAGTTTGACTTTTTAACCTCATGTTTGTTTTATCAAATCTGCACTCTAGGGGATGTGGAAAAGGAAAGTGGTATAAATTTAATGACACAGTTATAGAAGAATTTGACCTTAATGATGAGACCCTGGAATATGAATGCTTTGGAGGAGAATATAGACCAAAAGTTTATGATCAAAGTAAGTTTTTACAAATGTATATTTTCCATTGGTTTTATTTTTTACTTGGTACTTTATTTTTATTGGTACTTTTCTATCAAATTGAAAGCAGTATTTTTTATATAAAAATAGAACCAATTTTATTTATTTATTTTTTTTACTTACAGCTGCTCTAGCCATATAGATCCACAAACTCCTTGATAGCCAGAGTGAGAAGGTTCAAGCTGCTTACAAAATTTTTCTTAATTTTTTTGATTCTTTACAATATTCCTAGGGTAAGAAGTAAGTTAAGTGTGAGAAATGAATATTAAAGAACAACTTGAAAGAATTTCAACCTTAAAAGTAGTTTCAGAAGAAGTAGTTGTCCACTAAAATGTTCAAATTTCCTTTTCACTTACATAGAGGTATATGATTAATAGAGAAGATATTACTAGCACCTGTGTTTTTAAAGCTGTATTTGTTAGTGTGGCAAACGAATCTTTCCACAGCCCCTGCCCCCAGAAGAAAAAACACAAAAGTACTTGACAGAATCCCATCAGAATTTACTATTTGAAGAAACCTTGGCATTTTTTATACCTGACTTCAAAATAGTCTAGGGGCATTTAAAATTTTCCCCCTGTGTGAGATCCACAATATTAGATCTTGATACCAGACCATGGTAGTCATGTATCTAAAGGTAGCAACCTTTATCAGCTGAATGTAGTGTCACTGCCAAAATTTACGTGGATTTGGCTGTTTTGTGCAGAAATGGTTAAGTGAGGCCAATTATAGCCCCAACCTGTGCCACAGAATTTACTTTCAAATGTGACTTGCCCTTTGATTGCATTTCAGCTTGCCTGGGAAAGCTTGCCTTCTTTCCCTTACTCCGTTACCATACAGCTCCCTTACTCCCTGCCCCCCTGGAGTGCCGTCTGAGTGACTTTAAGTCTCACTCTAAAAAGACACGCACTTTACTTGCACTTTGCATCTAACGAATTTAGTAAGTACTTACTTGCTGGATTTGTGTTTTAAATTGTCAAGAGAAAATTTTTTATTTACAAAGAGTTTTTCCTGTTGTCTCATTATGAAGCGAACCCCTATACTGATGTACGCCGAAGATACTGGAACGCATACATGCTCTTTTACCAAAGGGTGTCTGATCAGAACTCCCCTGTGTTACCAAAGAAAAGTCGAGTCAGCGTTGTACGTCAGGAAGCCGAGGACCTCTCTCTGTGAGTTTCTCCTCTGTGTAGTTTGCTGTGTGATTTCAGTAGGTGATATTGTGATCTTTAGAGCATGCTCTTTGGTATTTAAAGGTAATTAGCTTAAGTGAAAGAAAGTAAAAGTGAAGTCGCTCAGTCGTGTCCGACTCTTTGCGACCCCATGGACTGTAGCCTACCAGGCTCCACTGCCATGGGATTTTCCAGGCAATAGTACTGGAGTGGATTGCCATTTCCTTCTCCAGGAATTAGCTAAACTAAAGAGAAATTCTAAAAAGTAAGTAAGGAAATCCCTCCATCCCCCGTCTGTCTTCTCACTGCTACCTTGGCAAGTTGGGAAGTAACCTTGGTGGTTACTTCCTTGGCAAGAAGTTCTTTGTATTTAGAAACATGGACAGAAATTATTTCATTTTAGAATTGAGATTTTTAAAACAAATGGGACCTAATTAACCTTAAAAGCTTCTGCACATCAAAGGAAACTATTAGCAAGGTGAAAAGACAGCCTTCAGAATGGGAGAAGATAATAGCAAATGAAGCAACTGACAAACAACTAATCTCGAGGATATACAAGCAACTCCTACAGCTCAACTCCAGAAAAATAAATGACCCAATCAAAAAATGGGCCAAAGAACTAAATAGACATTTCTCCAAAGAAGACATACAGATGGCTAACAAACACATGAAAAGATGCTCAACATCACTCATTATCAGAGAAATGCAAATCAAAACCACTATGAGGTACCATTTCACACCAGTCAGAATGGCTGCGATCCAAAAGTCTACAAGTAATAAATGCTGGAGAGGGTGTGGAGAAAAGGGAACCCTCTTACACTGTTGGTGGGAATGCAAACTAGTACAGCCACTATGGAGAACAGTGTGGAGATTCCTTAAAAAACTGGAAATAGACATGCCTTATGATCCAGCAATCCCACTGCTGGGCATACACACTGAGAAAACCAGAAGGGAAAGAGACATGAGTACCCCAGTGTTCATCGCGGCACTGTTTATAATAGCCAGGACATGGAAGCAACCTAGATGTCCATCAGCAGATGAATGGATAAGAAAGCAGTGGTACATATACACAATGGAGTATTATTCAGCCATTAAAAAGAATACATTTGAATCAGTTCTAATGAGGTGGATGAAACTGGAGCCTATTATACAGAGTGAAGTAAGCCAGAAAGAAAAACACCAATACAGTATACTAACGCATATATATGGAATTTAGGAAGATGGTAACAATAACCCTGTGTACGAGACAGCAAAAGAGACACTGATGTATAGAACAGTCTTACGGACTCTGTGGGAGAGGGAGAGGGTGGGAAGATTTGGGAGAATGGCATTGAAACATGTAAAATATCATGTATGAAATGAGTTGCCAGTCCAGGTTCGATGCACGATACTGGATGCTTGGGGCTGGTGCACTGGGACGATCCAGAGGGATGGAATGGGGAGGGAGGAGGGAGGAGGGTTCAGGATGGGGAACACATGTATACCTGTGGCGGATTCATTTTGATATTTGGCAAATCTAATACAGTTATGTTAAGTTTAAAAATAAAATAAAATTAAAAAAAAAAAAAAAAAATCTCATTTATTGAGTGCAGTTTATGTCCAGAACCTAGTACTGTGCCAGCACTGTCTGAAAGGTTTTTTTTTTTAAGTCCTATTTTCTACGAATTTGCATTTTAATACATTGGATCAGGAAACTGTACAGTTTATTTTTAAATCTAATACGTTATTTATGTCTCTTAGGTCAGCACCATCTTCACCAGAAATTTCACCTCAGTCGTCTCCTCGGCCCCATAGGCCTAACAATGACCGACTGTCTATTCTAACCAAGCTGGTGAAAAAAGGTGAGAAGAAAGGACTATTTGTGGAGAAAATGCCTGTTCGAATATACCAGGTAAGAACTGTATAAAAAGTTCTAAGGGAGAAAACCCAGATAAATGTCAGAATCTTATCTCATGGGTCCAGAGCTACTGTTGCCAGCCTCTTGTGGACATAGCTGTGTCCAGAACGTCTGACACAGTGACAGCCTAGCACAGTGTCCTCTGACCCACCTTGTCCCAGAAGCGGCTATGGACTCGGGGTTGACGAGCACCGTCACCCGCCTGCTGCGTGCTGTGGGTGCCCCCTGGAAGCAAGGGGGAGGGAGTGGGCAGTGCAGAAACTCATTGCTGAAATTAACTTATTAAATCTGGAAAGAAAAATAAGGCTCATAACCTTTGAGTAGAACTAATAATAACAATGATGATTATCAGTTATTGAATACCTACCCTGTGCTACATGCTTAAATCCCTAATTCTTAAAACACTCTTGTGGAGTAGCAGGTTTTATTCCCATTTTTCAGATGAAAAGGGGGAAAAGCTCAGAGGGGAGAAATAATGCTGCCAGTGTCACAGAGCCAGGATTTAAATTCAAACTGTCCCATTACCCTGTCCAGACTTTATACACTAAGTAATCAAGAGCTAAGTAGCCAGAATCAAAAAATTTAAGAGAAATATGAAGTCTTTGGTAAAAAAAAAAAAAAAGGCAAATTAAGCCATCTGATACATGGAGAGCATGGAGTTGGTTGTATTTGGAAAAACTCTTAATTGTCCCTTTCTGCTCAAAGTAACAGATTCGAATTCACTTGTCCTTCACATGGTGGTTTTCCTGAATTTCCCAGAAGAATTGGGTTGTTTAGTGAATAATAATTCACCTTTTTACAACTCTTTTATCTTTGAAAGTTTTTCCTCTCTCCTTTTTAAAAAGTTCAAAGCTTGAGATAAGTATTTTATGAACCTGTTTTACCCTAACTTATCACTAAAAATATCTTCTACATATTGAATAATTTTACCCTGTTTCTTAAAAATAATTAACACTTTTCTTTTGTAGATGGTGAGAGATGAAAACCTCAAGTTTATGAAGAATAGAGATGTGTACAGTAGTGATTATTTCAGTTTTGTTTTGTCTTTAGCATCATTGAATGCCGTAAGTACTAGTCGGAGTTTTACTAGAGAAATTAGAAAGAATCATAGTTAAAAATCTTTCCACTAAAGCAATCAGAGGGTTTCCTTTGTGGCTCAGCTGGTAAAGAATCCGCCTTCAATGCAGGAGGCCTGGGTTCGATTACTGGGTTGGGAGGATCCCCTGGAGAAGGGAATGGCTACCCACTCCAGTATTCTGGCCTGGAGAAGTCCATGGACAGTCCATGGGGGTCGCAGGGTCGGACACAACTGAGTGACTTTCACTCACTCAAAGCATTCAGTGACTTATCCTTATTCTTACATGTTAGCATTTAGATTATATGCCCAAAAAATTCTCACAAATGTGTCAGTTACTGAGTGATATTCAAATACAGGCCGTATTCAAAATGTACAGTGCAGATTGTGAATGAGTGTGGCTTTCCACTTCTTGGCTTTTTAAAGTGCTTTTATTATATTTTGTAAAGAATTTAATAGCCCTAAGTGATGTAAATGGATATTGTGCTGTGAGGAGATTGATTATTATAATTTGTAATCAGACATTAGTAGTCTCCAAGTGCTTCTTTTCCTAGAGTACCATGATCACCATTTGCCAATAAGGGGAAGACTTTCTTAGTCTGTTAGTAGATTACTTAACATCTTGTGGTCTAAAGGCTCTATTTTGAGAAGCCTTCATGTAAGAAATGCAGACGATATCTTTCTTAATCTTTTTAAAATTTAACTGGAACATTTTCTATAACAAACTGGCTTTATTTTTCTTACTTGTATTTAACTCTATTATATGTATTATTATTGTTATAGATCTTGTTACTCAGTTTGTAACAATGCATATTAATCTATAAAACTGTGGGGAAAAAAAAATCTCTTTTTTTCTCCCTCTCTCACAGACTAAATTAAAGCATCCATACTATCCTTGCATGGCAAAGGTTAGCTTACAGCTTGCCATTCAATTCCTTTTTCAAACTTATCTACGAACAAAGAAAAAACTCAGGTAAGAAATGTTATGTTTTCACAGTCTGTTCTGCAAAAGGCATTATTAATTAAACAGAAGTTGAATTTATAAATTCAGATACTCAAAAATTCAAAACATTCTTTTCAATAGTTGAAGGCAATTTCTAATACATTCTGATGCTGAAGACATTTTTAAGGAATTTCTAATCCAGGAGGAAAGATGGAAAAAATAGAAAAAGAAATAACTGTGGTAGAAGTTTTAGATGCTGTTTACCTTTAGAACCTGGGGAAAGCTATATCCAGACCTGGGGATTGAACTAACTATCTGTGTTAGTCCAGCAATCATTGAATACATACTTATCCTCCACCCTACTCCTGAGAAAAGTTAAAAAAAATTTTTTTAAAAAGTGAAAGACACTCCATGAATTTATTTGCCGGGCTATCTAACATCACTGTCTTTGCTTTTTTAAAGGGTTGACACTGAAGAGTGGATTGCCACTATTGAAGCATTACTTTCAAAAAGTTTTGATGCTTGTCAATGGCTAGTTGAATACTTTATTAGTTCTGAAGGACGAGAATTGATAAAGTAAGTGTCAGTATCTTGTAGTTGAAAGAAATTTGTTTCTCTTCCAGTGATTTAAGGCTGAAGTTTCTTGTAACGCTTTGTGTTTCAACTTGAAATTATTTTTCTGGTTGGAATCCATTTTAAGCAGAGAGCCAGTTGCTCAGAGGCAGGCATGTCTTGAACCCCTGTCACTCAGAGGATTCTCAAATACAAGTCTGTCCCCTCAGGGACTCACAGTCTGGTGTCAGATAAAGATCAGCAGTCCTGGGTTACTGCACAGTAATACCGCAGTATTGCTTATATGTTTGGATTCTGGCTAAAATACTCTTTTTCAAAAATCTTTTGATGTGTGTTACCTGTGATAGTATATTTACTTGTGTATCTGTAGTTAAAAAGTAATTTTGTTTTTCAAGATGGTCCAATCACTGTGAATGTTTATACCTTACTCCCTCTCATTCTCGTATCCTCAGAGAGTTCAACATTCCTATGGGGATTGCAGCGAGCACCCTGATTTCTCAGTGTCCAGGCTCCTTTATCCCCAGGGACCTCCTCCTTCCCTCTGCCACAGCTGTCCTGGCTCACCACCCTAGCCAGGGGCCTTGCCTCAGGCTTCACTGAGGCACAAGTCTAGCAGATGAGCAGCAGCCCACCATCCCCTGTCACGAGTTACACACCAGCCAGTCTCTTCCCGTCTCCTTTCCTCCTGATGGGATGGAGGAAGTGTCCTCTCGCCTCTCAAAATGAATCTCTCTACATGAGCAAGGCTTCTCAAGGAAGTTGGTTCTTTATCATTCCAGCATCTTTATCTTCCAGAATTTTCTACCAGGTCACTGCTGTCAGCATACAAATACACTCTCATACCTCTCAGCCTAAAGCAGACCACAGGGAATTCAGAAATGCACTCCTTTCTCACAGGGAGTTCGTCATCCAGTGGCAAGTTAAGATCTAGAAACTCTTGATCCCATTTCCCCTTCATCTGTAGGTCTGAGCTTCTAACATTGGCCCATTTAGTATCTCCACCTCCCCCTAGTCCAGTGTACCTCATACAGCAACAAAAGTGTTCCTTTTAAAACAAGGTAGATCATGTTACTTCTCTGCTTAAAATTTCTTCAGTGGATTCTGATTGCTCATAATAAAACCAAAATCTTTACCATAATAGAACACAAAAGGCCTCCCTTGAATGTGGGCTTTGCCTGTGTGTTTCACTATCCTCCTATCTTAGCATTCACCGGCTTGTTGATTCCTTGAACACACTAAGCTCTTTGTTCTGCAAAGACCTTTCTGCCTATTGTTCCCTCTACCTAGAACAGTTTACCCTCATCTCTGCATAGCAAACACCTTCTCACCCATCAGATGGCAAAGAGGATGTTCACTCCGGACAGCCCAGTTTAAAGTAGGTCCGCCCTGTGGGTGTGCTCCTTTGTTTTGCCTGTCCCCTCTAAAGACGCCAGCTTCTTGACAGCAGACGCTATGTGTGTTTGATTCCCTGCTGTACACATGGAGCCTGGCAAGCCTAAGTGCTCAGTATGTGTGTGTACATACACGCATACAGTTCATAAAGAAAGAATAAATCAATGTGTCTTTCAAGTATTTTTGCCTGTCCTTTTAGAATTTACTTTAAAGATAATCTTTCACCCATTTTTCCAGCTCAATTCCAAAATATCCTCCCATCAGGATTCCTGAGTATTGTGTTAAGCAGTAGAACATCATAGACCCATCCATTTGAAAGGAATATGGCAAAATATTTATTTAACTCCCTTTTATGTTCAAACAGGCTTGCTCTTAAATATCTCCAGAAAAACTCAGTAACTTCCTTTGAAAGTGTGATTTGGTTTCTTAGAATTCCTACATGGTAAAAAGAATCTTAGTAAATTACCTAATCTAAATTTTTTCTGACATTTTTTAGAGTTTATTATATTTTGTCCCTTTCTTTATAAAACCCAATTACTCATCATTATCAATTGCTCTGATTTCATTATTTGAAGAATTAATATTTTCTATTCTCTTTTTTCTCTAATTGGGTTTCCCTGGTGGTTCAGACAGTAAAAAAAAATCTGCCTGCAACATAGGAGACCCAGGTTTGATCCCTGGGTCGGGAAGATTCCCTGGAGAAGGAATAGCTACCTACTCCAGTATTCTTGCCTGGAGAATCCCATGGACAGAGGAGCCTGGAGGGCTACAGTCCATGGGGTCACACAGAGTTGGTCACAACTGAGCAACTAACACTTTCACTTCACTTTCACTTTTCTCTAAATACTAATTTCTTTAGCACTTTTAATACAACTTAAGTTGTCAGTGTTACAACTAAAAGAATAAATATGCACTATATTAATACCTTAGTGAACTTGAAGAGGCTGTTATCTCAGATCAACCCCTCCATGTAGTCCTCTTCAGGGGAGATTTTTAAGTGTAATTATAACTGTAAAATACTAAACTAGAAGCTGTTGCTGCTGCTGCTGCTAAGTCGCTTCAGTCGTTTCCGACTCTGTGCGACCCCAGAGACGGCAGCCCACCAGGCTCCCCCGTCCCTGGGATTCTCCAGGCAAGAACACTGGAGTGGGTTGCCATTTCCTTCTCCAATGCATGAAAGTGAAAAGTGAAAGTGAAGTCGCTCAGTCGTGTCCGACTCTTTGCGACCCCATGGACTGCAGCCCACCAGGCTCCTCCGTCCATGGGATTTTCCAGGCAAGAGTACTGGAGTGGGGTACCATTGACTTCTCCGAAACTAGAAGCAAATACTGCTTTTAAATTGATCTAAAAAATTACTAACCTGAAGGGTACTTTACATCTTTGAAAAAAATTTTTTTCCTGTGGAAATTTTTAAACATACAGCAAAGTAGAGAGCCTGTACCTGTCCCCAGCTCAGGTTGTAGCATTTGGCCAGTCATGTTTACTTATTCCTATTCTACACATTCTCATACCTTTATTCTCTGAGGTATTTTAAAGTAACCTTCAGACATCATTATTTCATTCTAAATTTTTCAGCATATATCTCTAACAGGTTAAGGTAAAAAAAAAAAAAAAAAGTAAACACTTTACCATCGTCACTCCAAACAAAAATGGTAATTCCTTCATATCATATCATCCTATACACAGTCATGTTCAGATTTCCCCAGATGTCTCAAAAGCGTCATTTTACCATTGAATTTGTATAAATCGGGATCCAAATGAGCTTCCCATGTTGTATTTGGTGTGTATGTCTCTTCCTGTTCTTTTAATCTGTAATCGTTCCGTATCCCCACCACTTTTTCTGTCATGCCATGTATTTGGGGTGAGATGGATCATTCGACCTATAGAGTTGCCCGTATTCTGGATTTCTTTGCATTCTCACAGTGCTTCCTAATGTCTGTGATAGGTAATGTGGAGCACCCCCATTAATGTTCTTCCCAAAAGAATTGTGCCTGAACCTAATCAGACCCCTAGGGCCAAATATTACAGAAGTAAACTTTCCTAGAGTTATCACTTAGAACCTTAGTGGATGGTGGACAGCCTTTGTGTCGGGTTCACATTAGGTAGCTAATGCTTAGCATTAACAGTTACCTGGAATGAGCAGAAGTGAAGCAGCCTTGGAAAGCTCCTCTCTCATCTTCCTATGGGGAGAAGGAGGGCAGGGCTGTCAGCTCATCCTGCCCTCAAGACGGAGACGTGGGCAGCTTTCACTGCTGTGACTTGAAAGAACGCCTCATCTGGGCAGTTTTGACTTGGGTCATCAAAATTATGTTGTATTTAAATCTTGCTCATGAAACAGTGAGAATTTTCTGTTAAGAAATATTAGAAATAGTTAAGTTTTCACTGTGCTGATTATAGTAAAGGTTGTCATGTCAGAGTGCGTGTATGAAGCAGAGAAGGGCTCACTGCATGTGGGAATGCATGCAGTTACCCCGTTGCTCTAAGGTAGGTAGTTATCACTCTCACCCAGCCCCAGGGACACTGATGGTGCCACCCACGCCCCCGCCCCTCCCCACCACCCCCACCACACCTGAGGCTGCTGCATCTACCACCTCGCTGTGCAAAGGGTTGGGTTAGGTCATGCCTTTTCAGCAAACAGTGTAGTGTCTGGACGTATCAAATATAATGGACATGCCTGGTAAACCTTAACTGCTCTCGTTGTCATCATCATAGGAGAAGAAAGGAAGGGAACAGAACATTTTCAGCCTCACGTGCTTCTAGGAGGACCACATAATAAGTCAGAGTTGGGAGAGCAAAGGAAAGGGAAGTGAAAATCGGATGGCAGTGTAGGTGAACAGAGGGTTTAGGAAGTACTGTGTTGACTGAGAACTCTTAACTAGTATCCTATTCTGAGAAATCGAAGGGGTGCCAGGGAAAATTACTCCTGAGTAAATGGAATTTATAAAACCTTAGGTTCTTTGCTTTTATATCTCTTGAAGTCCAAATTTACATTTATACAGATACTCATCTTAGGGGGAAAAAAGGAAGAAACAGAAAAAAAATCTAACTTCCGAGTGCAAAGGTCTCATTTTTCCTCTTTCATCTTCTTCCTCTCTCACAAGGGCCTGTGTGTGCCAACACTCAGGAGACTTGAACTGACATTTTGGAGTAATTTTTTCCTTGGATAGTAGGTGGGACCCGTGTTGGGAAGGTTGGGTTATAGAAATCTGTTTTGCTTTTTTACACATCTTCCTCTCTGTGTTAGGATTTTCTTGTTGGAGTGCAATGTGAGAGAAGTACGCGTTGCTGTGGCCACAATCCTGGAGAAGACCCTAGACAGTGCCTTGTTTTATCAGGATAAGGTCAGTCTCATTTTCTAAATACTGTTTACACATTCTGTTTTTACCAAATGTTTTAAATTGCACATAATAAGAAAAGAAGCCTAGGATTAGAGTCTGGTAACTTTCCACATAAAAATGCATGTTCCGTGAACTGACGTCCTGATCAGTGCCAGGCTGGAAGGCGTTCTGTCCTCTCTTCCTCAGATCCCAGACATCAGGGTAGGCTCAGAATTCAGATCTGCTTTGATCTGTATCTGGGCTTTCTGTCTAGAACTCTTCCCTCTCAAAGTCTTCTCCCAAGAGTTTGTGTTCAATCTCTCTGAGTAAAGACCAGCCTGAGTCTAGAGTCTGTAGTCTAGACCAGCAGTCATTTTGAGCCACCCCTGGCTTTGTCTCTTTCCTCAGGAGCTATGTTCATGATCTGAACCTTCATTTGGCAACGAACCAGACAGTGCCATCCATCCAGGGGCACTGGCCACAGTAGCTCCTTCTTTGATCTCTGTTATTCCCTAATGCTTGTTCCTGTTATTCTGAATTTCTTCCTCTTCCTAACCCTGTTTTCTGTAACATATTTTCTTCTAGTTCACAATTCCACACATGCTCAAACAACATGGTATTTATTACCATTCTCAGTTTCCCCCAAATTTTAAGTCTTAGGGACATAAATGACATGAGTCTGATTATTCAATCTGTTAAGTCCTAGCAAATACAGCAGTAACATCCCAAGTTTGCTGTTTCAAACAGCTGACACTACATGGAAAACTTTGAAAAATGTTGTATTCAGAATGAATTGGCTCCTTAAAAACGTTGGTTGGAGGCAGTGTTTCAGTGAGCTAAATGTAAATTCTAGGAATTGTTGCTTCAAATTCAGCTGTTGGCTTTACTGTTCAACCCTGAGCAAGTCCTTGCAGGAGGCCGTTGATGCAGTCCCAGCGCATGGCACCCAAGCACTTAGTTCCTTCAACATTCCTGAGCCAGGGCGCTCTATTTGCAGACAAGTTTCAGTCCAGGATGGAGAAGGAGGTCAGATATACTCTTCAGGAAGGACCTAGAAGAAGAACACTGTCCGTCTCAGTTCCAAGAATCCTAAGAAAGGGGAGGGAGGTTTGCTCTAAGGCAGTGGCTTTCAGTCAGCTTATACAGCAGAACCATTCTTCACAAAACCTTACTTGGTTGCAGAATATTAAAAAATAAGTCATTGGGAGCTGCCTAGGACAGCTTGGATACCGTTGCTCTGAAGTACCCTGTGGAAGTTCTCTGAGATAGTTAACGTAAGAATGTTCTCCCGCTCCTGCTTCCTCCCATGTACCAACCCAAACAAAGGATAAAGGCAGAATCAATGCAGTCTACCTACAGATGGGGTCAGGCCATAGCGCATCACCCCACCAGCCTCTAAAAGCAGGACTGCAGGGGGAGGAAAGTGAAGGGAGTGGTGGAGGACGTAAACCACTGGCCTCAGTAAATTCCACTTGATACTCAGCTGTTGTTATATTATGTCTATTTTCCCCCTTAATGGAAATGGTGCCACTTGCCACCCACTTTATATTGGAAAGCACTTTGAAATGGAATGCTACATGCATGGTAGATTTTACTGTATTTATAATGAGCATGACAGGATGGATGGGAATATTTCAAAAGTCTATGAGAGCCTTCTCCAGAGGAAAGGAACTGACAAGAGTAGTAAGCCGGGTCTCAATCCTCAGGTCACACATGGATTTCCAGGGACTTGTCCAGAAACAGTTGGGGTGGGAGGGGAAGAAGAAGCAATGTGATAACCAAAATGGTTTCTAAACAAATAAAATGTTTTTCAAAGCTTTCCATGAGGCGTCAGCGGGCTTTCAAGTAAGTTCACAGTTGAGTTGATATTACCGTTGTCATTCTGTCAGGCTGTTGCTCTCCATTTGCTCCATTGGCTTGGTTCCTAGCCTCTCTGCCTGTGTCTGTGTTTTTTATTCTTTGCATCTGTGATTATGTGAAGAAGTAGCAAAGTGGAGGGAGGGATTCAGAAGTGTTTCCTCTAAAACCCCTGCCTTTTTTTTAAAAGACAGAAAGAACTGGGCTTTTTAGAAAATGTGACCATTAGGCAGTGGAACCATGCCCTTGAGTCTGAAGGCGAGGAAGCAAAACTAGGCTTTTCTTTCATTATTTCAACAGTTCTACCAGTCTTCCTGGAAGATCAAATTGATAATTCTGTTTCTGCTCTCCAAAGCATAAATCCATCTGAATCTGAGACTGGATTGTATCAATCAGACCTTTCCTTTTGTTCTTATGGTGGTTTATTTCAGGTTAATCCTATTACAGATGTCCATCTTACATTCTTTTTCTTTATGTAATTTCTCCTCTAACCAGTTAAAGAGCCTTCATCAGTTACTGGAGGTACTACTTGCTCTGTTGGATAAAGATGTCCCCGAAAATTGTAAAAACTGTGCTCAGTACTTTTTCCTGTTCAACACTTTTGTGCAAAAGGTAAATGATTTTTTTTTCCACTAGGGATTTATAGTCTAAAGGAATTTTATATATGCAAAACATTTATATTGGTCAACATAGGACCTATATGATATAATTTTACAAGTGTTCCTTTTTAAAAATCTTCAATTGTGTTATATTATTTGTAAGAATCCAGCATAAGTAGGTGGGGGTGATTTCTTATTGTTGGAGCAAGAGTCTGCATTGAAATGAGGGGCCATTGTGCAGCCCCACAGGGCTGTTAGGTTTTCAACAAGTACTTTCTATATGTAAATTGTGGCATTTAAACACTTTCTACTTAAAGCTTCTCTCTTGGCTGTATTTTTGGAATAGCTTTCTATCTGGATAAGAACATAATTTGTCATTCTGTTTCTTATGACAGCAAGGGATTAAGGCTGGGGATCTCCTTCTGAAGCATTCTGCTCTGCGACACATGATCAGCTTCCTCCTCGGGGCCAGCCGGCAGAGCACCCAGGTACTGCCTGCTTTTCCTTCATACAGCCCAGTGACCTGGCCACGGTTTTGGTCATAGCCACAGTGTCTCTCTTTGTAAGTTTCATCAGAGTTCAGGTACAACAAGTGCTGTATAGCTTTTAAAATTCTTTGGAGTTTAGTTATTTTTACAGCCTCCTCATAGAATTTATTTTAAATGCCATAACCAGTGGGAATGACTAACTCAGACATCAGTCAAAATATGAAGTGCCAAGTGTCCTAGGAGGAAAGATGGGTTCTGCCCGGGGAATTCAAAAGCCTTCAGAAAGAGTGACACGGGTCCTCCTCCACTCACTCTCTGGGACTGTGAGCAAGGCCTGGTGGAGGTGCTTACCTGGGTGCTGTCACAGGCCATTATTCACATGTGAAGTTGAACCATTAAGTGCTGAGCAACGTTGCTGCAGATGTGATACTCATATTCAGAAAATGAAAGGGAAATGTTTTGGTTTTTTTTTTCTACTATTTTTGGAATAGTAGAGTCAAATATACTTCACTTTTCACTTTCATGCATTGAAGAAGGAAATGGCAACCCACTCCAGTGTTCTTGCCTGGAGAATCCCAGGGACGGCGAAGCCTGGTGGGCTGCTGACTATGGGGTCGCACAGAGTCAGACACGACTGAAGCGACTTAGCAGCAGTAGCAGCAGCAGAGTCAAATATATCCTCAAAGGACTCTCCTGTTTGAAGGTCCTATGTTGGTGTGTTTTTTCCAATCATTGTATTTCTTCTGTTTGATAGATTTAAAATACACAAAATGTCAACATGCTGTAATGATAAATACTATGTATGGAGCAGTTATTATGTGCCAGACACAACCAGTTACTTTTCATGCTCTACCTCTGAAGTTCACAGTTCAGTAAAACAGGTAGTTTCATCCCCCTTCTTGGGCAAGAATTACAGCTGAGAGAAACTGTGACTCGTTCAGGATCACAGGACTTAAGCTCTAGTTTCCACTGTCTGTGATTCACTGCCTAGGGAAGCTTTCCTTTTTTTATTAAGGGAGACAGACTTGTCATTTAGGCCTCCTCTCAGCTTCCTGTCATACCACCTAGCCACTCTGACTCCTTAATGTTGAAAACGGGATTTCGCTGGTGGTCCAGTGGCTAAGACTTCCACTGGAGGGGGTACAAGTTCAATCCCTTGTTAAGGAACTAAGATCCTACGTGCCACACAGTGTGGCCTAAATAAATGCACTGACAGTAACTTGCTCTGTGTGCTGATATTATGTTGAGTAGCAATTTTTTACTTCAAGCTTTTCCTTATCAGGGGCTCCATTAACACTGACGATTATTTTAAATTCATTGTAATTTAAAAAATATTCAGTTTAATTACTGATGTTATATTGTATGATTAATATTGTTTTGCATTTATGGAGCACATAAGTTTGAAAACGTTCTCACCTTTAATGTTTCATTGGTCCTCCCAACCATGAAGTGGGTGCGGAACAGGTAGTGGGTAGGTTGTCCCTGTCCTGATACAAGGAAGTCAGGTAGAGAACTCGCCCACATCCGCACAGATCAGTGAGTGGCAGAGGGGGCCAGGCCTGCAGACCTCCAGCCTCACGGGCTTTCCCCACTGTACTGGTGCAGGAAGATTACCTAGCACATGGTGAGAGCTCAGTGCCTAAATAGGATTGCATGATAGTATTTGTTTTAGAATACAAATCCATATATATCTGTGTTAAGCCACTCTTAAGTTGGCTTAAAACCTGTGAGTTTTTTGTCCTTTGATCTCTTGTACTGTCAAACATTGAGAAAGAATGTGGCTCAGAATATCATGCACCCACGCACCTCTTCCTTCCTTGTCACTCGTTTCTCACCAGAGCACTAACACCCACTTTATTTTCTCCGACAACAGATCCGTCGGTGGAGTTCTGCACAAGCACGAGAATTTGGGAACCTTCACAACACAGTGGCATTGCTTGTCCTGCATTCAGATGTCTCTTCCCAGAGGAATGTTGGTAAGCTTCAAAACCTGTCTTTAGTATGTCAAGGAAATGGAGAGATGGTGAGTTTGTGAGCAACACGTAGAGAATGATAATGTTGGCAATTAAATGTATGTTAGTGGCTTCTCATTTGGCTATTTGGTATTTGAGGGATGCTTAAAATTTTTTGTTTCAATTCATGTTACGCTTCACCTTATTTTTACTAGTTTGTCACAAGAGAAAGTCAGTAATTTATTTGGGGTGGGATATAGAAGCATTTAAAAACAGTCTGGGTTTAAAGGCTGCCTCTCTCCACTGTTGGCAGGCCTTACGCTGACGGCACCAACAGCAGCACCGATTGTGCAGCTCAGCTGCTGCACAGGCCCCAGTGTTCCGCGTGTCGTGCCGCGCCTGCGGCTCTCAGCTTGTTGTGTTGAGTCCCCTCAGCAAACCTGTGAGGTCGGTTCCCCTTCTGAGTGTGCGGGAGCTAAGATGGGGAGAGCGCGAGTAACTCCCACGTCTCACAGGTGGTCAGAGGTGGAGCAGCCAGTGTGGAACACAAGCCTCTGACCCCAGAGCCTATGGCAGGGTTTTCACGTCTTCTGACCAGGAAACTAGATTAAAATCACAGTGCATCCCTCTGACCTGGAGACACTGTTGGCGCTCTGAAGCAATGTGGGGGAGCTCTCGTATAGTCGTGAGCTAGACTGTGCTTCCTAAATTCTGATTCACCAGTCTAAAAGATGAAGCTACCTCCTCTGTGAGTTCAGACAGGTCTGCAAAAGAAAATTGAGAGGGAGCGTCCTTGCTTTTCTAGCGTGTAGGGTAACCCTTCCACGTGAGAGATTCTGCTCAGCATTGGCAGTTGTTTAAGCAGCAGAAGTGCCTTGTCCTCAGTCTCTTCAGAGGCACTTTGGGCCTTTTTTTTTTTCTCATTTTAAACTTCTTCGAAAGGATTATCTTGGGTGTGAATTACTGGGAGTCTAGGGATTTAACAGTTAGTCCAGGGCATACATTGAAAGAGAGAGGAAGCCTTTCCTCAAGTCTCATGACTGTGAGAGACGGCTGTACATGTTCAGCAGTTGGGTGTGTGAATCTTGAGGCAGTCGCCGTACCTTGTAGACGTCAGTTTCACATGGTAACACGAGGTGGCTTTTTCCTTTGATTTCCTAAAGCTCCGGGTGTGTTTAAACAACGGCCGCCTATCAGCATTGCTCCCTCGAGCCCTCTGCTGCCCCTCCACGAGGAAGTCGAAGCCCTGTTGTTCTTGTCTGAAGGGAAACCTTACCTGTTAGAGGTATGTCCTTGTTCCACTAACGCCATTTTCCTTTTATCTGTTTTCTTCTTTTTGAGGAAAAAAAACACCTTTTGTTATTAGTTGTATTTTGTATGTTACTCTCGTATAGGGGAGTATAGTTAAGAAGCAATTATTTCAAATTAGTTTTACTTCCTGTATGCATGTCAGAAAGAAATAGGTAGCTGGAAAGAATATTATTAGTCCTCCCTGCAACTAAGAATTGGGCCTTCAGGTCCCAGGAGGAGGTATATGGCACACACATACCACTGTCCCCCGCCGAGTCACAGTCACTCCATTTGTTAGCAGAGGGTTTATTCCCAATCTTGTGTGTGTCCTTGGTCCTGAAATACTACAGCTCTGAAGCATACGGGTTTTTCAACCTCAGGAGTATGGAAGTGAGCTCTTCACAACCTCCTGTTGAGGTTCCTCTCCCTTCCATCCAGAGCTACTGCACCTTAAGAATGTAATCTTCCAATCCTTGTTCTGTAACTTGATTTTTATATATATGACTTGGTGAACATAATCATACTAGTTTTTATTTATATCAACAGTGCTGTGCTATATCTCTTTTTTTTTTTTTTAAAGCTTAACGTCATGTATTTTTTGGACCTATCAGTGGTTATTTTAATGGGGGAGATTCCCTTTTAAAGTCTGATAAAAGGGACTGATAAAAGTGAGGAAAAGGTACACATTTGCACAGACTGTGTTAACTCTCAGACAGACTCAAACTATTTTGAGGCAGTGTTGATGGTCCTTAATCTGAGTAGATTTCAGTGAAAGTCGGAAGCAGCGTTTTAACAGTGAACTGTGACAAAAGAAACACTCCTCTTCTACCTCACCAGGTGATGTTTGCTCTGCGAGAGCTGACGGGCTCGCTGCTGGCGCTCATCGAGATGGTGGTGTACTGCTGTTTCTGTAACGAGCATTTCTCCTTCACCATGCTGCATTTCATCAAGGTAGGACCCCGTAAACACCTGTGGTAGCCTGCGAGCCTGCAGTTGAGACCTAGGAAAGCATTGCTTTGGCTCCCAGGCACTTGCTTCTTTTAATAACTTTGTTTTCCTAATCATAAAAATAGTATAGACTCATTTTTTAAATGAATAAAAAAATGCAGAATCTCACCATTTATGATGATCAGCATGAATATTCTCTCACGTTTCCTTTTTATTTTCTATGCGTATATTTTAACATAATTGGGGTTTTATTGTCTGTATGATTTTTGTGCCCTCTTTTTTCAGTTGACATTATATTCAATGATATTCCATATCATTAAAAGCTACCTGAGTGTATTTCATGTATCTTTCATGTATCACAGTTTACTCAGCCATTCCCTTCCCAGTGAGGCACATTTGCATTGGGTGCAGTTTTTAACTATTAAGAATAATACTTTAATGCTATGGTGACCATTATTGTATAAAATGGTTTTAAAGTTTAAGGTTATTTCCCTAGGCCACATCTAAAAAATCAAAAGTAGATTGATTTTTCTCACCTTATGAAGTAGTAATATATGTAGTTCATTATGAAGCTCTGATCAGTGTGTAGTAATTACTTATGTTGCATTTTCTGGATGCCACGCACAGTTCCAAGCATATTTCGTATTTAACTCACTTAATTCTCTAGTACGTAAGTCCTGTGAGGTATAGATACTGGTATTGAAGGTACTGAAGACACCAGTCTCACACAACCAGTAAGTGGCAGAGTGGGAGTTTGAGTATCAGCAGTATGGCTCCAGGGCTGTGCTCTTAACTACTGCCTTGCTAGGGATTACTAGAAAAACCTTGAAGCCTATGCATACCATTTTTATTCGTTATTAATCTTTTAATTTTTAATTCCGTGGAGAATACATGGCTTCATTCTCTTTGTGAAACAATATGCAAAGTCCGTTTCGACCCTCACCAGCCAGCCATGTCTCCTCTCCACCCTTCCCCGTGGGCCAGTATTGTCACGTCGGTTACGTGGCTTTCCAGTCTTCTTTGTGTGAAATTACAAGAGATATTTTGGTTTCTCCCACACCTTGCCTGCCCCAGGATTTGTAATAGTGATACAGGTAGTGTTAACAAGTAGCTGTGATCAGTGGGTCATGCCTCCAAGCTCTAGTAACGCATGTTTTGCCCTCAGTGTCTTCTGTACAGATCTGCCTGTATCAGGGTTGATTGAGACCTCTCTTTACTGTTTACTAATTATATAACCAAGGACAGTTTCCTCTTCTGAAAAACAGGAGGAAATTTGCCCAGACCTCACAGATAGTGTAGATTCAGTGAGGCCTGATACGTGAAGTACTTACTTAGTGCCAGACCCGGCACCTTGCACACGCCCTGTCGTCATGCAGTGTCCTCTCCCACTGCACGGTGTGTGTAAGGTTATTAAAATGCACAGGGCTGTGAGTTTTCTCAGCCTTGCTTCTTCATTTAGTGTGTCTTGACAGATTTTTCTACTTCCTAAGCAGACTTTTCTTATATTTCACTCACAGCATGTTGATCTCAGAACACTCTAATTAGCATTCTCATAGCTACTCGAGAATAGTCAACAAAACAGAATAAGTATAAATGAAATATAAGTACAAATTGAGGCCGGTTTAATGAAACTAAAAACCCTCTCCCTTCCTTTCTGCTTCTTTCCCTCTCTCCTTCCTAATTTCGTAGTGAAATATCATGGAGGGTTATAGTAGGGAGGGTTGTGGTATTGTTTCAGTCCCCAGACTTAGCATTTGGGGAACTGAGACCCAGAGAAGGGAATGACTTGCCCAAGGTCAGCCAGGTGGTGGTAGAACTTAGGCTGGAGTCCCAGCACTGTTGATTGCCACTCCGACCTGCTTTTCACTGAAGACTTACTGGAATCTTTGTGCTTTTAAAAAATATTTCAGAACCAACTAGAAACAGCTCCACCCCATGAGTTAAAGAATACATTCCAACTACTTCATGAGATACTGGTAAGTCATGAATGTTTTGATTCACTTGCATTTAGATATTTACTAGGCAGCATGCATTTGCAAATAAAAACTGTATGTCCTTGTGTTGCTTTTGCATTCATTTGGTCTGCACTCACCAAGTCCTCTTCACATCACCCATTCGTCTTGCCTTAACTGATTCAGAGGTGAGTGGTAATAAATTTCGTTATGTTTAGTGAGGGAGCTAGACAAGGACACAAGCAATTCTAGTGCAGAAAGCAAAGGCCTTACTTAGCATGCACAGAAAATGGTGCTCAGCTCAAGTGTGATCTTGTGTGAACCTCGCGAGGACCAGGAGAGGTGAATGGCTGGCTCTGCAGCCTGTCCATGTGCTACTGAAAATATCTCTATGAGCCACGAAACTGAAATGTAATCCACTACAGGGTGCATCCCAGTTTGGGAAATACAAAAGGCAGGGAAAAAAATACAACTGCAGTCAGTGAAATAAGGTATTATTAGAAGCTGAACTTAGAGAAGTGGAGTGACTTGCCCAAGGACATCGTCAGTAAGTGACAGTCAGGATCTGAGCCAGATGACTGGCCGTGGAGCCTGTGCTCTCTACAAACGCCTGGTTTGCTCAGTGACTGGAAGAGGTAAGACTAAAAGGAGTGGGAACTGGTGGGGCTTGAGGAAGGAGCCCAGACCAGACCAGGAAGAGTTCCAGGTTCCAGTGCCTGTGGACTTTCTCCCTGGAGGCCAGCGGTGACACGATGCTGGCCAGGTTCCACCTACATGTCTTGTCTATTTGGCCCAGATTGTTCTGTTCTTTAATTTCTGGATGCCAACCTGTCTTCAGAAATCAGGTCATCTGGCCACCCTGGTCTGTTTCCTGCGTGCTCCAGCCACCCAGAGCAGTGACAGCACGTCCTTTCTGTGAAGCTTGTGGGCTCCAGTTCCCACTGCCTCAGCACTGCTGTTGTCTGCCACGTGGCTCATTTCTTACCATCTCGGACTCTGTAGACATTTAAGTCAGTAACCTCTGCCATCAGTGATGGACACCATGGAAGGGTTTGAGGCAGGAAAGTGATATAACCTGATTTATGTCTTAGAAAGATTCCCCCAGCAATTGTCTTAAAGGATGGGCTAAAGAAGGAAGCAGGGTTGGAACTGGAAAACCGTATAGGAGTCTGTGGCAGTAATCTGCGTGTACAATACCAAGGCTTATGCTAAGGAGAGACCAGAGCAGAAGGGGCTAGGGCCAGAACAACAGGTGTTTAGAAAGAGAATCAGTGAAATTTGGTGACTGACTGAACCAATGAGAGAGACTAGCCCAAGAACTATTTAAAATAAAGAGCGGGCGGTGGGATGGGGACTGGCTTCCGTTTAGGTCCCTAAGGCCTTGGCACAGGGTAAGCATTTAATAAACACTTTTGAATATGGAGATACATCATGGGTGCCATTTCTAAAATGTCCGACTCTCTGGTCCTTTGCCTCCTTTTGGTCCTAGCGCTTTTGTAAGATCATTGCTTCTCAGGACTGGGATTGAGTGATGATCATCCGCTCAACAACAGACCCACTTAGTTTATTGAACTGTGCACGGCTCAGTTTCAGGCATTAGAAGTACGGCAAGAGTGTGCCATAGATCCAGCCTTGTGTGGTGTGGCATAAGTCTCCACATCGACTTGTAGAGCCTGTATTATATCAAAAGTTTTTGACAGGTTTTTGCGAACCGTAAATGTCTCATCTTTGGGATCATGAAATACATGTCCTTATAACCCACAGAGAACCCTAGAGGCAGTTCTTAAGAGCATGTATTAGGAAATGTGTGGATCTTCAAATACTGCTTAATATTTTTTTATCTTTAGTTTGAAATTTAATATATTGTTGAAAATATGGCAGTGACTTATTTGTTTTTGGTTTTACTATGTTAGTAACTATAGTCCCTTGAACGAGTTATCTTTAAAGGCACCAGCGGCTGTAACACAAGCTGCTTCTTTCATTTACCAGCCTTTGTCTCCTGCTCCTCACAGGTCATCGAGGATCCCATACAAGTGGAGCGAGTCAAGTTTGTGTTTGAGACAGAAAACGGATTACTAGGCAAGTATGGCCACCCCGTGAAGAAGCGCCTGCAGTAAAGGTGCAGAGAGCCCATCGTGCCAGCCGGCCTCTCCTCCCCAGGGTCTGCCTGGCACACTCTGCCTGGCATGGATCGCTGAGGAATCCAGGAGTTGCCTGGTCAGGGCTGTTAGACTCCCTCAGTCTAGTCAGGAGATTTAAAGCCAGAGGGTCTTACGCCCTTGAACACTCCTGCTTTTCGTAAGACAACAGCTTGAGGGCCTTTTACTGGGTCAGGTAAGATTCAGGGGTGCTATGACTTTCTTCAGCAAGCTAAAGGTTTGCCACTTAACAAGAAACCTTTCTTCCACTCTGTAGCCATTGAGGTGGGAAAAGACTAAAACCTTATACTCAGGGTATTGTCAAGCTCATGAAATGCAGTTTCTTTTTTTCTTTCAACCTGTGGTATGAATGCACCCACATTTTTATTATCTGCTCATAAAAGTTTTTTGACAGCCTTTTCTTTTTCAGAAGGCTAAAGTGGCTTTAATGAGCTATTTCTTAGAAAAAGTTTAGTTAAAGATAGTCTTATCCAACTCCCACCATCCACCTGTATTCCCAGTTAACTTGAGTCATTTTAGACATTGCTGTGTGTTTAAAAGAAATTTTAGTATCTCCTTTTATTGCAGAAAAGAAATTTATGCTTAAAATGTTCTGCAGTTACAACATTCTAGGCCACCACTTTGAAATGCTGCTGTCTGCTCTGAGCAGCACCCAGGCTCTCTGAAACTTACAGACCATACACGCCTCAAGGGCGGGGAGCAGGCATTACAGTCATCCCTTGGTAACCTTAGGGCACTGGTTCCAGGACCCACTCGGACACCAAAACCCATGGATGCTCAAGTTCCATAGTCTACCCTTCATATCCATGGTTTTGCACCTGAGGATTCAACCAGCCACAGATTGTGTAGTGCACTATACATATTTATTGAAAAAAATTCACATATAAGTGGACCTGCACAGTTCAAGCCCATGTTGTTCAAGGGTTGCCTATATTTTTCTTTAAATGCCCAAAGCACAGACCCGTAAATATTTGTTGAAGTGAAATAGTACCATAAATCTCCATTTATCACACTGAAGTATTTTAACTGCTCTTTGTCAGTATTGCAGTGAATGGAAAACTTTGCAAGTCTCTAGGTGAAAAATTAGCCAATATAAATTTTAGTTCCTTTCAGTTCTTCTGAAAGTCAAACCTTCACCACCTTGTATATTTCTTGAATCCTACGTAAAGTAGTGTTTCTGTCCATTAGAACTTGGAGAACCCTGTTAAGTCAGCATACTGTGCTTTGGTTAAGCTCCTCGCCTGCTTATCAAGTTTGCTGGGAATGCTCAGAACATGAGCGCTGCTGTTACCTGGGCCTGCTGAAGTTGAGTGCTTTATTGTTAACCTTGTTTCCTTTATTCTTCAGCTCTGATGCACCACAGTAATCATGTGGACAGCAGTCGCTGCTACCAGTGTGTCAAATTTCTTGTAACTCTTGCTCAAAAGTAAGTATTGACTCAAAATGCAGTTGAGTAAATGATGGTTTTAGTTACAAGTCAGATATGACTCAAGAAAAAAAATTCCCTTATTTTGGTACCTAGGGAATCTGAGCCAGCCAGGGCACACTTGCTTGGATGGTACAGACAATTATTCAAACAATCTCAAAGAGACGTAAAAAGGGAGTATGAAAAGTAACAGATCTTATGGCATCCGAGGGCGGGGAAAGTGCTAACCTGACAGTTTGTGCAGGAAGGAGAGGAGTCCAGGGCGGGTTTAGGGACCTCAACAGCAAGAATTCATGAACTGTCACTCAGGATACCTTTAGTTAACTGTCAGCTGTGTCAGCTTCCAGATCCCCACTTTCAAAACAGTCTCTCAAGAGGCCAAATCATTTAACAGCTACTTAAACCCATGAACCCAGGCACTGTGCTAAATGTCGCCTGTATTCTCATTTAACATTTTCAGCAGTCTTAGGAGGTTAGGTGCTGTTACTAGTCCCATATCATGGGTGGTTTAAGTGACGTGCCTGCCGTCAGAGCTAGGACTCGAGCACAGGCTGACTGACTTCAGGGCAAAGGTTCTTTTCTCCTTTTATTTAATTGTGCTAAAATATGTGTGTGTTAAGTCACTCAGTCATGTCCAACTCTTTGCAATCCCATGGACTGTAGCCCACCAGGCTCCTTTGTCCATGGAATTCTCCAGGCAAGAATACTGGAGTGGATTGCCATTCCTTCTCCAGGGGATCTTCCCAACCCAGGGATTGAACCCAGGTCTCTTAGGTCTCCTGCATTGGCAGGTGGGTTGTTTACCACTGGCACCACCTGGGAAGTCCCTAAAACATACATAACATAAAATTCACCGTTTTAGCCATTTTGAGGTGCACAGTTCAGTGGCATTAAGTGCATTTATAGCGTTGTGCAGCCATCAGCATCACCATCATCTTTCTCCAGAACTTTTTTTATCTTCCAGAACTGAAATTCCATAGCCATTAAATAGTACCTCTCCATTCCTCCTCCCTCCAGCTCCCACCAACCATCCTTCTGCTTTTTGTCTTCATGAATTTGACTGTTGTAGATACCTCACATAAATAGAGTCATACAGTATTTTTCCTTTCATGACTGGCTTATTGCCCGTAGCATGACATCTTCCAAGGTGTATCCATGTTGTAGCGTGTGTCAGAATTTCCTTTCTGTCTAAGGCTGAATAACATTCCATTGTATAGATATGTATATGTACTGCATTTTACTTATCCATTCATCTGTCAGTAGATCCTTGGAAAGGTTCTCAATGTTAGAAGGAACCTGAGTTGTTTGCAACTTCAGCTCCCCTATTTGTTTATTATGTTGGCCCACAAAAGATCAGAGTGACTGCATGCTAATCCAAGGTTGTTTTTTTAAATTGAAGTATAGTTGATTTACAATATTGTGTTAGTTTCAAGTGTATAACAAAGTGATTCAGTTAGTATTATTTTCTCAGGTTGTTTTCTATTATAGGTTGTTACAGGATACTGAATATAGTCCCCTGTGCTGCACAGTAAATCCTTGTTTCTAGTCTATTTCATATATAGTAGTTTGTGTCTGTTAATCCCATACTCCTCTAACTTATCCCTCCTTTCACCCCTTTCCCCTGGTAACCATAAATTTGTTTTCTGTGTCTGTGTGTCTGTTTCTGCTTTGTATATAGATTCTTTTGTATTATTTAAGATTCCACATATAAATGATACTAAGTATAATATTCTCCAGATCCATTCATGTTGCTGCAAATGGCAATATTTCATTCTTTTTATGGCCAAGTATGGAGAAGAACATGACAACCACTCCAGTATTCTTGCCTGGGATATCCCACGGACAGAGGAGCCTGGCGGGCTACAGTCCATAGGGTCATAAAGAGTCATACATGACTGAAGCAACTTAGCACATGCGTGGCTGAGTAATATTCCTTTGTGTAAATATATATACATCACATCTTCTTAAACCAGTCTCTGTTAATGGACACATAGGTTACTCCCATGTCTTGGCTGTTGCAGATAGTATTGCAGAGTAAACATTGGGGTGCACGTATCTTTTCAAATTAGAGTTTTTGTCTCTTCAGGACACATACCCAGGGGTGTAACTAACCCAGGATCCCAGGATTACTGAGCAGGCAGCACTGCCATCACTGAGTTTTGCACTGAGCTCTCTTTAGCTTAATTTATTTTGCTGCAGATTTTTCCTGATTCTTAGCTAGCCTTGGACTTATACCAGAATGAGAAATCTGTTGGGATTAATCTGCTGCATTTGAGCATCCTCAACAGATTTAAATGAGAGCTCCATCGAAATAGTACATGAACACACATTTTCCAGATGACATAATATTGTAAACACAGATGGAGATCATCCTGCCACAAATGTGGGTTCATTAATTAGGCTTCATACTGACAGCATGTCGTCATAATGACATAAAAGGCTAAAAGAGTGGTATTTCCAAGTAGTGCTGGGGCCACATAACATATCTGATGCCAGCAAACACAAAGTCCATATATTAGTAGTGTCTTTATATGTACTTCCATATCCTGCACATATCCCATTTATTACATATGTTAATGGCAGTCTCCCCATCGGTACTATCTTCAAATAAGGACAGCTTTCTAGGTAGGCAAATATAAATGGAAAGGGCTCTAAAAGCAGGTTTTAAAATTGTTTTTCCCTCATATCATTCTTTCTTATTTAAATTATAAAAATTAAAGACTAGTTTGATTTTATCAAGAGGTCATTTATTGTATACCTTAACATTACTAGAAGAGAACATAGGCAAAATATTCTTTGACATAAATTGTAGCAATGTTTTCTTAGGCCAGTCTCCCAAGGCAATAGAAATAAAAGCAAAAATAAACAAATGGGACCTAGTCAAACTTACACATTTTTGCACAGCAGAGGAAACTAACCAAAATGAAAAGGCGACCTACAGAATGGGAGAAAATATTTGCAATTGATGCATCCAACAAGGACTTAATTACCAAAATATATGAACAGCTCATACAACTTAATAACAACAACAAAAATCAAAAAGTGGGCAGAAGACCAAAAAGACATACAGATGGCCAAGTGGCACATGACAAGATGCTCAGCATTGCCAGTTATCAGAGGAATGTAAATCAAAGTCAGAACTAGAGCGGGGTATCATGTCACAACAATCAGAATGGCTGTCATTAAAAAGTCTACAAATAATAAATGCTAGAGAGGTTGTAGAGAAACAGGAACCCCTCCTACACTGTTGGTGGGAGTATAAATTGGTATAGCCACTATGGAAAACAGTATGGAGGTTCCTTAAAAACTGAAAATAGAGCTACCATATGATTCAGCAATCCCACTCCTGGACATATATCCAGAAAAAACTGTTGAAAAGATGCATATACTCCAGTGTTCATTGCAGCACTATTTTACAATAGCCAAGACATAAAGCCACCTAAATATCCACCAACAGATGGATGGATGAAGATGTAGTACATATATACAATGGAATATTACTCAGCTATTAAAAAAACAATGTCATTTGCAGCAACATGGATGGACCTAGAAGTCATTATACTAAGTGAAATAGACAAAGACGAATGTCATATCACTTATATATGGAATCTAAAGTATGATACAAAAGAACTTATTAAAAAAAAAAAAAAAACCGAGACATAGGAAACAAACTTATGGTTACCAAAGTGGAAAGGAGGTTGAGGAAGGATAAATTAGGAGTGTGAGATTAGCAGATGCAAACTACTGTGTGCAAAATAGATAAACAAGGGCCTACTGTATAGCACGGAGAACTGTCTTCAGTTTCTTGTAATAACCCGTAATGGAAAAGAATCAGAAAATGTATATGCATAACTGGTTCATTTTGCTGTACACCAGAAACTAACTCAACTTGATAAATCAATTATACTTTTAATTTTTTAAAATAATTAAGAGGTTATTTATCAAATGTACAATTTGTTGTGGCTAATTTTGTTTGTTATTTTTCATTTTCCAACCTTGAGTTTTAGTAGAACTGAGTGGATAAGTTAGAGATAGATATAAGAAACTTTTCACCACATATTTACCTTTTACTGCTTTTTGAAGTTTTAAACATGTGAATATATCCAAAGCAAAAGAAAAGACAAATTTCATATAAAGACAACTGAAAGTAGCATTTGTGTTTCAAATCTTAAAGTACTATGTATTAAACAAGAATATTTGCAAAGAAGGTGTTTGGCTAATAAAAATTTCCTGCCATCACCAGGTGTCCTGCTGCTAAAGAATACTTCAAGGAGAACTCCCACCACTGGAGTTGGGCTGTGCAGTGGCTGCAGAAGAAGGTAATGAAGTTTTTAACTTTTCTGGTTATTTCATGGGAATCAATAACAACATATCTTATCAGGAAATAAAATCTCAGACTTGATTTGGAGACTGTCAAAGTATTTTCAGAGTTCACACATTTAGGGGAACAGTTGATACCTATCTTTATGCATGTAATTTGTATCTTAATACATTTGTCTTAATTTTATGGATAAAAAGGTAAGGATTATTTAAGAGGTAGTATTTTAGTGAACTCTTAAAAGCAGAAGTACAGTCTTATCAAAAAGAATCTCCTGATGGAGAAAGTCTGGGTCAATTTATACACTATTCTGTATGCTTTTTATACTGTAATATGTATTGGTAGAAACTGTAGATTCATGTGGGCTCATTTGTCATCTCTAATGGCCTTTTTGACCTTCCATGTCAGATGTCAGAACATTATTGGACACCACAGAGTAACGTCTCTAATGAAACATCAACTGGAAAAACCTTTCAGCGAACAATTTCAGCTCAGGTGAGAGTTGTCTTTTGGTTTTGTGTGGATTGAAATCCCTTAGTTAAGATTTTTAGTGTGTTTCTCAGAAACTGCTGTCTCAGAAAAGAGGTATACATTAAAAGTGAGTAAGCACTGAAGACACGGTTGATTTTTCTGTGAAAAAGCAGCAAGTGAGTTGTTGGCCTGGAAGGAAAGCAGTGAGGGTCATTCAGTGCGGCTCCACCTGCCACAGAAGCTGACATGAAGGCACCGCCCCCAAAGGTCAAATGAAGGGCAGCCTCGGTGCCGCTGCCACTGCACACCCTGACTTCTCCTTGTGCTTCAATCTCTGGCAGGACACGTTAGCATATGCCACAGCGCTGCTGAATGAGAAGGAGCAGTCAGGAAGCAGTAACGGGTCGGAGAGCAGTCCTGCGAACGAGAATGGAGAGAGACACTTACAGCAGGTACATCTGTAGGGCAGGTCCTGGGTGAAAGGGCAGTGCCCGCTCTGAGGTTTCCCAGGGACAACCTCAATCATCAGGAGAGAAAGGAGACCCCAGCTCCGCCCTCTGGGAACCTCTGCTCAGGACTCATTCTCTGTGCTTAGAAAGCAGAGCGGCGTTGCACCATGACATTTATCCAGGCTTTGGTCTCAGTCTGCTGGCTGTTTTACTCAGCTTGGAGAACATCCGGATAAAGCCCGGTTTGCAGATACGGTCCTTCCAGATTGTACTTCATTCTGCTGGGTTACAAAAAATTACCGCTTTCCCCTTCTGCTCTCACCAGCCTTCCTAGAAACACATATGCTTGAAAAGAAGGGCCTCATGCCATTGGAATCTGTGTGCTTGTCAGGGGCGTCAAATTTTTTAGTATTTTTCAATACTAATCACTATAGTAGAAAAAGGAGTGAATTATTTATTGAACACTTACCATGTAGAATAATGCAGCAGGTTTAAATGTAATGACATGTATCATTTCTTCCCTCCAGTCCGTAACTTTCTGAAAGGCCTTCGCCATAATCTTTGGGATCCTGGTAATAACCAGTGAGGTCGCTGTTCCCCTGATTTCACAGAAGGAAACTGACACTCAGCATAGTGATTTGATTTAACTCAAGGCCACATTATGCCTCTAGGCAAGTCACTAGATTGTTCCTGTAAGTCAGTAAGAACACAGAAATGGAAGCTCTGCATAATCAAGAATTGTCAAATATGAGGTCAAACATACACTTGTTACATTTTATGGCCCTTTGATAAACATTAAGTAGTTAAATGAGGACATGTTAAACTGCAAAACACAAGTAAGTCAGTCGACATAGGAAAACTTTTTTCTGTTAACTTTATTAAGTATGTATTTATTCCTTTCATTTCCCAAAGGGTTCTGAATCACCCATGATGATCGGTGAGTTAAGAAGTGACCTGGATGATGTGGATCCCTAGGGGCCATGCCCAGCACGTGACGAGCAGACATGTCATGGTTACTGGATGCTCAGCACCTTTTTGAAATCAGAATCTCATTCTTGAACCCTTTAGCAGAGCCCGGAGGCTGGACTGGGAGAACCTACCATGAGGGGAGGAGCCCGTGTTTTTAAGGAACGCACTCTCAGCCCCCAGGGAAGGCCTGGGAGCTGTTTGGCAGTGGGAATACTCCAGCCTGTGGAGTTCAGCTTACCTGGGGCATGGTCCACGTGTGGACTGACACTTCTGTACAGATTTTAGGAAGTAAAGCTGGTGGCAGACTGTTTTGTTACACGAACATACAGGAGTGAGTGAAGATAAAGCTGTTGCTTTCTCTATCATGCTACAAAAGAAATTCCTTTGGTTTTTATATTGAAAAAAAAAAGCAAGCTGCCTTTAGATATATGGGCGCAAATTTTTAATCTTGCAGTAATATTGAATAGAAATATCAAGTTTAAAATGATGTAAAAATATGTGACAAAAATTCCTTTTCACTGTAAAATAGTAGTTAAAGAATTCAGTTTACACAGACCTTTGTATTTAATATGTCTCCCTATTTGTATAGAATTTCAGGTGGGTCTGGATGAGAGCCCTGGGCATAAACTTGGATCTTAATGAAATGTTACCAGGATCAAAAATTGGGAAATTAAGCTCTTTAAGGTATTTTTCTGATAAATTGAGATTGAAAGAGCAATAAAAAAAATGCTATGTTCTCTAGAAGTATAGAGTGCATTCTTTGACATCAATCACTGATTGTTCCCAAAACAAATTTTACAAAGAGCAAAATGAAAAGCACTTTAAGATATGATTTTATTTAGTTTGACTTCATAAAATCTTTTTAATGCTTGGAGACATATTGAATAAACTGTAGTCTTAAATCATGTGACCTGCAATCATTTGCTTTTGCTGGAAACTTAATTACTAAAACCCTTGGTACTGGTTGTATATGAAGTTAAATATTTGAGTTGAGAGACACTGCTTTGTGAGTTTCTGGACGTTTTACCGCAGAGAAGGAATAGGAGACTTGATTTCTCCTCAGCATGATTGACTGACACTGAAAAGATAAGGATAAGAAAGAACTCGCAAGCCACTGAACAACCACCCATTTAGCTGTGTTTCCCAGGTCTTGGCGCCATTCACTCGTTTCAGGTTAGCTGCCAGCCCACTCCTTTTTCTGGAGTGGAGAGGGGATGCCGACATGGTTCATATATTGTGTACCTTTGGGGTTTTGAGTCACTGCACACATTTTCAATCCTGTCTGTCTTTAGTTGTGTGCTCTGCCTTGTTCTGTGCTCCCACGCACAGGACTAGGGGAGCTTCTGGAAGCACTGAGCAGCCCCAGTCCAGGCTCTGCAGAGTCAGAGAGGCGCAGAGGACGCATGCCAGGGCTGACGGCTGCTCCTGCCGTGCACCGCAGACTCTGTGGCCTCACCGCCCAAGGTGCAGTTACAGTGCGGCCAGGCTGCAGTCTGTAATTGCACGACTGGCCAGCGGTGATGTCTGTCAAAGACAGCAGCTGGGTGGAGGGCCAACACCTCAGAGCAGAGCTGCGCCCCAGAGAAAGGGCCGGAGGTCCTTGGCAGATTTTATGTGGTTCTGATGTTCTTGCAAATTCAAATGTGATGTTTTAAAGTGGATTTTTGAGTCCATGAATACCCACACCCTGCTGCCCCCCACCCTCCCTCTGCCCTCCTCCTCACAAAGCGACCCCGCGGGATGTGACCTTGAAATGCCAGCCACGAGGAGATGGCGCTGGCAGCTGCACTCAGGAGCCCAGATTCAGGAGTGAAATTGCCACTTCTGTCCCTTATTTCCTATGGAAACAATGCCTTCCACAGCCCCCAGCACCTGCTATCCTCACAGTAGCGTTCATCGGGACCAGGACTACCCGTCGCTGACACGAGGCACCTGGTTGGTTTTGCTCGCGTTGTTGCTGCAGTGAACATCACTTGCCCTTTGCCAGTGACCTTGATTTCCCCGTGGCTGCAGTCTGCCAACCTGCTGAAGACTTTTTTTTTAATGTCATACAACAAAGTGACAATTACGACAGGCTTACCTTGGAAGAGGTTCATTTTTACTGCCAATCTTTTTGGATGAAGATGTTTTTATAAATCTTTCAAAATGGTCTGCAGGTCGAATAGGAATTGCACAACTAAACCCAATGCTGTGTGTCCTCAAGAAGCTCCCTTCATGAGACCCTTCTTAGGATGGCCAAGTCAGTCCCTTAGAGACATCCTGGGAAAGAAAGCAAAGGAGCCTTCGGACAGGCATCCCAGCCTGTGACTTCCCCTGGAGCCCACACGTGGGCCCAGAGCACATGCCACCAGACTCACCCTCTCTTGCTCCACCCTCCCTGCAAACATCAAGGTGTGTGCAGTTACTTTTGAGCTTGGAACAGGCAGACTGGAATTTTCCTCTGCTACCTCTTGTGTACAAAATCTTGTTTATACAATTTCAAAAAGAAGTAGATAAACTAAGGAAGAAACTTCATTCTAAATTTGGTTCACTGAGTGGCAGAGTTCTTAGCTTCTAAAGGTATAAAATAAATTTTTCAAAAACAGAGTTGGAGGCTCACTGACATTTTTCTGTGTATACCAGAAAATGGCTGTGGTTGGGGAGGGGTGCCAGGGGCCGGTGACCTGGAAGGAAATAGTGCCGATTCCTTTTCATACTTTGTACCAATGATGTGAATAGGGTCCATTCTTTAATGATAAAGGGCAGTGGGTCTTTTTCTAAGCTTTTTACTATTTCTCCCTCTGGATATCCTGACCATTTCAGGATTCACTTGCAAGGCTGGATAAGGATGTGCAGAGCTCAGACCAGTGGCCTGCAGCTGTCTTCCCCTTAGTTTTCAGGCAACCCTGCGGTCCCCAGCATAAATCACATCCCTGATCAAGCTGGATTTTTTGGTGGACCCCACGGGTCTCAGCCTCACCCCTGATGCCCTGCCTCTGCCCACATGGTTCCCCTCTCCTGGGCTCTTTGCTGCTCCAGCTACTCTGCAGTCCACACCCATTCCTCCCCGGCTCCCAGTGACCAGCTACCATCGTCTGCAAAAACCAGGTGTTCCCTTTTCTCAAATCTTAGAGCCTTCTGGGTATGAACAGCTAAGGAGCTAAACTCTGGCTCTTGGGTGATGGGGAGAGGGGTCTCTGGCATGTACCACAGATAGGGTGCCATTGGGCCCACTTACACAGATATCCCCTGGCAGTCGGGTCCTTAGCAGCTGGCAGGTTTTGAACACTTTCCATGACACTAAGTTGTCCAAGTTTGAGAGGACTTCTGCCTTTGCAGGTCAATTCCCTGATCACTTATAATATGAGCTGTTTGGAGCTGTTTAGAGCCTTGCTCAAGGCCTTGCTCAAACAACAACACTCACCAGCCTCAAAATGGGGCTGGGGGATGGGGGGCCACATTGCATGGGGTAATTATTATTTTTGCAAAGTGGAAAGTTCTGAGACTGTTCTTAATTTCAAATCATGAAAAATGACCCTGGACATAATTCTCATTACAGATGCCTCAGCCACTCATTTAAACCTTTGCCATAAACATTGACTCTGTGCCAGGCCCTGGGAGAGGAGAATGGAAAGGACACAGGGACCCTGAGCATCTAGAATGTGAGGCACAGGATGCCAAGAAGGGAGAGCCCTGGTTGCTGGGTGGGGGGGCTTGGAAATTACAGGCAGACTCCAGTTTTATCCCAGGACAGGCTTAAGTACTCAAATACTTATACTGAAAATACACATACTCTTCAAAGGCTCAGTTTGCTCAACCATCCCACATACTGTTATCTGGCACCTCTTATAAGCAAGGTCTCATCCTAGATGGTCAAATTCAGGCAAGAGTCATGATTAAGTTGTTTTTATTTTAAAAAGTCACCATATAATAAAACGGCTACAAAACCCAGAATAAATATCCTCAAATTACAAAAGGAAAACAGATTCAGAAAAGATGCTTGCTGTAAAAAGGCAATAGAGGATTGATGGCAAACACAGACCAAAAAGATAAATGCATATTTCTTTGCTTGGGTAGAGGTGGGGTTGAGGGAGCTCAGAGGGAGAGTTGTGCCTCCTGCCTCCTGCCTGCATCCCTCCAAAGGCCTCTCCGCTCAGGCCCCAGTGCTCTCTCCTGGCTCACGGGATCTGTGTTCCCCTTAGGAGCCTCAGCTCTGAAGATAGGTGGCCCAACCTGGTGCAGTAAAAAGTCTTGACTTTAAGGCCAAATCTGGGTTTATATCGTGGTCCTACTTCACTTCCTGGTGAGCTAGGTGAGCACCCACCTCCCCATCTCTGGTTCCCAGGTTCCTCCTGAATCAGGGATGAAGGTGTGTGCTGTGCAAGGTAGGCGTGGACCCGGGAAGAAGCTGGATGGAGCTGGTGGCCCTCCGCTGCAAATGCAGTCAGCCTTTGGGTGATATCCCCCTGCAGGCTGATGCCAGGGAGGCTGTAAACCTGGACCAGAGCAAGGTGAGGACAGCCAAGAGAACCAGAGGCCTGGCCCCTGGTCACCTGGGGCCCATCTGGCTGCATCTCATGCTCTTGGTGGTGGCTCAAGGTATGGGTAAAAGAGGTTTTGTGTTTTTTTTTAATGAAACACAGATGAACATTTTTAATGATTAAAAGATACAAGTCACAAAGATAAACATCATCATATACCATTAGACACCTTAACAACAGAGATAAAGCAAAAATCAGAAGAAATATAAGGGAAAAGAAAGCCATAGTGAGACATATTAACATTTTTTCTGAGAATATTTATCATGTGCAGAAAAAAATAGCATCTTGAATGATGTCATTAATGTAATATATTTTTATCTAATTAATTTATATTAATCATAGGCTTCCCAGGTGGCCTAGAAGTTGCAGGAGATGCAGGTTCAATCCCTGGGTTGGGAGGATCTCCTGGAGAAGGAAGTGGCAACCCACTCCAGTATTCTTGTCTGAAAAATCCCACAAACAGAAGCCTGGAGGGCTACAGTCCATGGGGTTGCAAAAATCAGACATGGCTGAGCACACACCACCATATTAATCATATCCTACACAATTACACTTAAAATTTTGTATCTCATACAATGTTAGTAGATGTCCATAGAACATTTAGAAAAACTGGCAAGAAGATAAAACATTACTAAATTTCAAAAAGTAGAATTCTTTTTTGTGCATGTGATTCAGATATACACATGTATTAATTTTGAAGTTTTTTTCCCTTATAGGTTATTACAATATATTGACTATAATTCCCTGGAGAGTTAGGAATTTTATCAACAAAAGCTGTTTTCAGGAGGTGAGTCCTAATGGCAGAACTGAGAGGGCCCCGTGGAGATCAAACTGATGGAGGTCTCTAGAAAAAGAGCAAGGACTTAAGCCAAAGAGACTTGGCAGCTGACTCTGGGCTGGTGCTTTGGACCCAACATCCTCATCTATCCAGAGGGTAGCGTAGGCCCTGCCTTTGCCCCAGGGCTGTTCTGAAAACCTGTGAGAAGTTGGGTGGAGAAGCCCTTTGGACATTTTGAAACACAGGCCTTTTCTAAGAAGTATCACCCTTATCAGAGCCACCCAGTACCCTCAGAGGCAGGGAAAACATCCTCCACTAATCAGGAAGCCTCCTCACGGGGCTTCCCCAAAGCAGGCCAGAAGTGATGGGCCATCTCTACCTTTCACGTCCCCCTGACTGATATTTGGCCTCTTCCAGCCTTCAAGCGCCTCACTGCCTCCCCACAGGAGGATGACCACCTCCTTCATGGAGGCCTGAGCATTGACTAACCGCTCAATAAAAGGTCGTTCTGCCCATAATGTTGGCATCTGGGGAGTGGCTGGCAGGAAGCTGAGCACAGCCTGGCCTGTGCTAACGGTGGCATGTGGACCCCACCCTGCGGTGAGGGAGGGCCTGCCTGGCGCCTGCAGCCCTGCTCCATCAGCCTCCATTCAGCTCAGGTCTGGGGCGGGGTGATGCAGGCCAAGAGCTGGGGTTTTCCCAGGCAGGGAGCTGGCACACCCCAAGTGCCAGCACCAGAGCTCCAGGAGGAAGAAGTAGCCTCTTTGCCCGGGGTCCAGGCTGAAGAGGGCGGAAGAAGGAACCAGTTCAAAGCTCAGCCAAGGCCTGGGACCACGGCATCCAGGACATGACCCCTTCCCCGTGCAAGTGTCCTGGGCAGGGCAGTCACTGGGCCTCCCAAGAGGCCGGCTCTGGCAGCGGATGGCGACAGCTACAGGGGCCGCCTCGGCAGTCCTGCCTCCTGCACTGACGTCCCAGCCCCACATCACACACGTGTTGTCCACCACGTAGGTCCCCGTGGTGTGGGAGGCCTCCAGGTGAGTCCCGCAGCCAGTCAGTGTCCAGCGCTCTCCCAGGCCACAGTGACCTGCCAGGGCCCCAGGACCAAAGAAAGGGCACATGAGGCACTCTGCAAGCTAGGCCCGCAGGGCACAAGCGAATGTCTGCAGGCCAACACGAGCTCCTCTTCTTCCCCAGACACCAGGCTTCCCGCAGCTCTCACCATCCCCGTCAGGGGCAAAGCCAAAAAACCTTGGCAGCCCCCCTCCACTGCCCCCGCCACAGCCAGTCCATCAGAGCTGTGGGCTCCCCTCTCAGGGCCCAGTATCCTGCACACTCCCTCCCTGGCTAAGCCCCACCACCCAGGCCAGGACAGTCACAGGAGCTGACCACTGGTGCCAGGGACCACCGCCCAGTGGGAGCTGCAGCCTGGGGCAGGGGAGGACCGGCTCAGACACTCGGATGCTCAGGGACTTTCTGTCTCTCCTCTTCTGTCCTCATCAGTCCATCTTTTTAGGGTCTGATCCTGAAGCGGGGAAATCCAGAGAAAGGGCAGGAAGCGGCACTGAGCTGAGTGACAGGACTGCGGCGTTCTCAACCTTGCTGCTGGCATGCTGTGCCACCTTAGGAAAGCCATTCACCCTCTCTGAGCCTCTCAGGGAAAACATCATCTCCTCTCACTCCAAGATGGGGAGCAGTGGGTAAGGGGTTCCAAGGCCTGAGATGCTAGACCAGGAGATGGGACACCCCGCCATAACCCAGCCACCAGGACAGAGGTTCAGGGGTGAGCTTGATGTCTCCCTGGGAGACAGGCTTCCCTCCAGAGCTTGGGATTTGGGCACACACCCTGGCTACAAGACCTCAGAGGGTGGTCCTGGGCTAGAGCAAGCCTCAGTGTCCCTTTATGTGAAGTGGAAAGGGAGGCTGTACGGATGGAACGAGGAAAGCCACATGGAGCCCAGCACAGTGCCTGGCACCAGGCAAGGGCTTGCCTCGCGTTAGGGTCGTGGTCACTACAATCCCTGGGTGCTAGCTGGGGGGCCTTGCAGAAGGCACTCAGGGCACACTCCCCTTCGCTGTAAAGTGGGACTCTAGGGCGTGCTTCGCAGGTAGTGGATTCTATGGCCTTCAAACTGGCACATGCCCTGGAGATAACCTGTTGGGTGATCCAAAGAACGCATGGACCCTGATGAGATGGCCAGTGATCCACTGGGCCTGTCCCAGCCTCTCCACCTCTCTGGGCTCATCTTTCTGTTGCAAAGCCATCCTTCAACCTTCATCAGACACTCCTATAGCTGGCTCCTAACTTGTCACTCGCCCTTGTCATCTTCTTCCTCAACCTTCAGTGGCTTCCCAGTACAAACTCTGTGGAAAATCAACTCTTGAGCTAGTTATTTCAGGCCCACTACCTGCCCCCTCCCTCAACTCTCCCCAGGACATCCCACGTTCCCACCAAGCAGGACAGCTCAGTCCCTCCACCGGTTTGAGGGGCTCCATCCCCAGATCCCCCACAAGGTCCCCATCTGTGCCCTCCTGCTACCTACACAGGCCATGTTTTAGACACAAGGTAACCCATCCACAGTTACCTATATCAAGAATGGGTTTTAAAGCAATAGGTGATAACCATGATAGCCAGCACACTGTCCTCGCGCCAAGCTAAATGCTTAGCACCCGTCACCTTCATTCTATTGATGAGGCACCGGAGGCACAGAGAAGTTAAATAACTTGCATGAGTCACACAGCGGATGACTGGCAGAGCCAGAATTAAACCGAGGTCAGTTCCACTTTCAGAGCCTCTCCCTGAATGGTCCCTCATGCACCGCGCTGCCTGTGGTTAAGCCCCTGCGAAGCTCCGGGCCTGGTGCTCTAGGTGTTACACATTTTCCCAGCAACGCAGTGAAGCAGGAGCTACCACGGCCCCTCTTAGGGAGGAGGAAGCTGAGACTGAGACAGACGAGGTGCCTGCTCAGGGCTCCAGGGATGGAAGGGGTAGCACTGCCCTTCCCACCAGACAGTTGCACTCCAGCATGGGACCAGCCATCTGTAAGCTGGTGCACAGGGAGCCAAGGATGCCTCCTTACCCCGGGGTGAGCCCAGCCTCCTACCTGTAAGCACGTAGCATCAGGCATGGGTCTGCACACCAGGCCCAGCTGGTAAAGCTGTATGGATGCTGCAGTTGGCCTGGGGAGACAGGCAGCATCTGGCAATAGCGTAGACACCCTCGCCCCCAAACGCGTTGTGGGCCAGGCAGACGTGACTATCCTCTCGGGCCTGAGAACCAAAAACAGAAACCCTGTTTTAGAAAGGGCTTTAAAACACAGGATGAGGGGGTGGGAGGGGACCAACTCAGACACCTGGTCCCAGCCCCTCGAACCCTCTCCAATGTCCCAGCAAGGGGCCAGCCAGCCCCTGAAGACAAGGAACTCACTGCTGTCCAAGACAGACTGTTCTGCAGATGGGCAGCTGTGAATGTTATCAAGTTCTTCTGGACACCGAGAGTGACTTCAGAATGCAGATACAGGGAAATCATAGACCCCAGAACCAGGACCCAGACGGCTTAGCCCCACTCCACTCTCGGCCTCTCCCACATCCCCTAACCTGCAGGTTCAAGGGCTCAGTCAAGCACACTGCTGGACACTGTCTCCTGGGCAGAAATGGTTGCCCGCCGCTGTCCTCCTGGCCTAAGTGCTGCCCTTCCACCAAAAGGCTATGACCAGATGGCATCTGTGCCAGGCTCTCTGGCCTTAACCTCAGGCCCCCTCTCTTGCTGGTTTGAGATTTCTCATCTGCCAGAGCCATGGACCATCTGAGAGAAAAGGGCCCTGGAGACCACTGCGTGCAGAGGCAGCGAATCCCCTGCACACGTCTGGTGCTCCCCTCCCCCAAGGCAGTGAGTCCCTGGCACACACGCTGGCCCCACCCCCTCGAGGCAGGCGCTGCAATCCATCCAGCCTCATCCTACAGAGTCTCCCAGGACCCCTCAGCGTGGCTCCTTCTAGAGCACCCAAACTAAGGGACTGAGATATGCCCCATTTAACTTTAACTTGCAGAAGGGGCACTGGAGTTCAGAGGAGGAAGGGGTCTGGGCAGATCTGGGCCTGAAAGCGGGAACTCCCCTCATGCTCCTGTGGGAGGGCACAGGTCACCTCGATGCACTCGCCCCATGGCCTCCTGCCCCTGCAGAAGTTGGAGCAGCCCAGCAACTCCTCAGGGAGGTACAGTGGGCCTCAGTCATGCCATCTGCATGGGCCCAGAGTACACCGACCACACAGTCCTACAAAGCAGCCGCCTGCCTTCAAGGAGCCCCTGGGGTGAGGAGGGATGGCTGGGGAGGGGAGCCTCCATTAAGGCTCTGCTCATGGAGGACTCCAGATCTTTGACTCCTGGTGGAAGAGAGGGGGGCTTCCCTGGTGGCTCAGCAGTAAAGAATCTGCCAGCAACGTGGGAGTCACGGGAGACACGGGTTCCATCCCTGAATCTGGAAGATCCCCTGGAGTAGGGCATGGCAGCCCACTCCTGTATTCTTGCCTGGAGAATCCCACAGACAGAGGAACCTGGCGGGCTATAGTCCAGAGTCAGACACAACTAAAGAGACTTATCCTGCACGCATGGGAGAGAGGGGCCTTAAAGAAGGTGATCAATTTTCCCACTAAAACACATCAGCAGAGCCCATATTTGTCAATCTCTCCCAGTCCCCAGAAGCAGGCAGCTGAATCCTCCCTCCATAGGTGAGGGAGGGGCCAGATTGCCCAGTCACACAGACCCCCGAGACCTCCCAAGCCCCAGCCTGGACTCTGCCCACCCTGTCATCCTGCTGACCTGCTCCATAGGTGTGGAGGGTTGCACTGTGGCCACCAGGTTGGGGTTCCCGAGCTGGTCCTCAGGGAAGAACCAGGCCTTGTTGATGACATCTTTGGCAGAGAAACAGATCAGCTCTGCCTCAGCTCAGCCAGGGTGAGCTCCGGCTCGGAGGTCAGCATCATAACCACGACGCCTGGCCATGGGGCAGGCAGTGAGAGACAGTGGTGGCCCAGCCCTCCTTCCCGATCTGGGACTCCTCTCCTGGGGCACACACAGACACCCAAGCACACACACATGCATGCACGCACATGGACACACCAAACTGTTCTTCAGAAATTAAACCACCTGCAATCTCATGCTTAAAAAACAGCTAGAATACGACTCTCTTAATCTTGTTCTCACACCTCTGAGCCTTGGCAGTTGCTGTTTTATTTGCCAGGTAAACTTTTATTCATCCACTAAACCGAAGATGAAATGTCCCTCCTCCGGGAAATTTTCCCCGACCTTTAGTGTGGGCAGGCACCTCCTCCAGGCTCCCTTCCACACAGCCCTGGCTACTCTGTTTGTACATCGGCCTCCCCCATCAGACTGAGCGACCTTGAGGGCACCATTTATCTGACTCATCTTTAGTCCCCACGCCCAACACAGAGCCTGGCACAAGGGGTCCTGTTGCAGACCCTGCCTGCCAAACGGGCTGTCGGAATCATGATGGCTGAGGGCAGCTACTCACCAGTCACGTGGGCGGCACGTGTGTGTTAAATGACTCAGTTTGCAGATTTTTTTTTACACACCACGTCCAAGAACATGACTGCCAAGGGTGTGGTGAACAGCTGCTACGTGAGGGAGGAAGCAGGAGGCCAGCATCCCCAGGCCTTGGGTCGGTGTGCCACACTGGGCCAGGCAGCCCTCCCAGAAGGGCCGCACTGCCTGTAACCTGGAGACTTCCAGACCCCACTTTGCAGATGAGCCGTGGGTTCTGAGAGACATGACTTACCATGAGCCTGGGTCACTGGACTCCAAAGCCCAAGCTCTTTCCTCCTGGCTTGTAGACCCCACTTTGCAGATGAGCCGTGGGTTCTGAGAGACATGACTTACCCTGAGCCTGGGTCACTGGACTCCAAAGCCCAAGCTCTTTCTCCTGGCTTGTAGACATCTGACTCCCAGGGCAGGGCCAACTGAACAACTGTGCAGCCAGTGGGCAGACGGCAACCTCTGCAACGTCAGGATCTCGTCCACTGTGTTCTCCCGTGGAATACTCCACCCTCCCTGGCGCAGAGCAGCTCATTGATTGTTCACTAAGAGAGGTAGCTCGTGGCTATCAGCAGGCAGCCAGTGGTCCCTTGCCTGTCACCTATAAAGAGACCTGTATTTGAAATATGCTTTGGGCAGCTTCCTCATCAAAGGGCTCCCTCCCCCTTTGGGAGGTGGGAGCAAGCTTCCCTGATGCTCCCTGGGGGACCCCGGGACCTGACCCACCAGCAGATGACCGGCACAGGCACAGAGGGACGTGATGTTGCCAGGCTGAGGAAGGGGGTGCTGCCGAGTGTGCAGTGGGTGCTTCGGATGGGAGTGGGGAGCCAGGAAGCCCTGCAGGCACCTGGACTTTGGGACAGGTGGACCCAGAGGGCAGTCCCTTCTCATCCCACATCCTCCTCGGCACCCTTCGGGGGTCAGCCCCACCCAGGCCTCTTGCCACTTGGCAGGGCTTTTGTCCCTCTTTAATTACTTCTCCCCCAACACACACACATACACACACTCACCCGCATACACTCAGATGCACATACACTCACACTCACACACATACTCACATACACCCATTCACACTCGCAAGAGTTGCCCAAAGCAGCTGTGTCAGCTCCTCCCTCTTCTCAGATGCACCCCGCCTTTGACCTGGCCAGCTGACAACCAACCAACACTCACAGTGCTCCTCTCCAACCCCCATCCCCACCCCAGAGATTAAGGGATCAGGGGAAGACAGAGCCTCTTGCACCTCTTTCCCTTCATCTGAGTGCTTCCTGGCCAATACCCACCCTTCCCTCCTCCTTCTGTCCTTTCTCTTTTGGGGCAGAAGGGACCATCCTCCTGTCCACAAGAGGACCTCCCCTCCTTGCCCCAGTCAGGCTTCTTCAGGGATCTCCGTGTCCACAATCTCTTCTCCCCCTCCTAGCTCCAAGTCCCTTACCTCCTGTTATTCTTCCTCTTCACCACATACGATTTCTCAAGGCTTCTCCACCCCCAAAACCCCATCCCTCCAAATGGATCCCTCTCCCCTTGATGTCCACTCAGCCTAAACAATACACAAAACCCGCTCTTTGCACCTTCTACTTCTCCAGCCTCAGAAAACTTGGAGTCTGCAGCCACTACCGCTGTGAGTGGCCATTAGGTCAATTCAGCAGTGTCAACATTTTGAACATGCACACTTTTGGAAGGGACCTATCCTTTTTGTGTGTATGTTCATTAAAAAAAAAAAATTTATAAGAAATTCTTGGGTTTCTTTTTTAATGTAAGTAGCTCAGAACTGCATACAGTGAAAAGTTTATCTCTCTCCCATTCCTGACCACCCCCCACCTTCCCAGGGGCAATTCAATTGTAGTAGGTCAAATAGTGTTCCTGTCGAAAGAACTGTACCTGTGCATGTGTGCTCGGTCGTGTTTGACCCTTTGTGACTCTGTGCTTTGAAGCCCACCAACCTCCTCTGTCCATGGGATTCCCCAGGCAAGAATACTGGAGTGGGTTGCCATTCCTTTCTCCAGGGGATCTTCCCAACCCAGGGATCAAACCCATGTCTCTTGCATTGGCAGGCGGTTTCTTTAACACTCCTGGTATCTGTGACTATGACCTTATTTGGAAAGAAGGTCCCTGCAGATGTGCTTAAGATAAGGATGTCCTGATCACCTGGGTTTAGGATGGGCCCCAAATGCGATGACTGCTGTGGGAAGAAAAAAGAGATGGGGAGTTAAGACAGAGGGAGACACAGAGAAGAGGGCTGTGTGGAGATAAAGGCACAGAAGGAAATGTTGCACAAACCAAGGAAAACCAGGAGCCACTAGAAGCTGGAAAGAACAGGAAGAGATTCTCCTGGAGAGGCTGCAGGGCCTTTATTTCAGACTTCTGGGCCCCAGAACTGTGAGAGAACTCATATCTGTTGTTTTAAACCACCACATTGTTTTCTTTGTACTTTGTACAAAATTGTCTAATTTGTTATAGCAGCCCTAGGCAACTAATATACCCATTTATTGGATAACTTTTCAGATATTATATTTTTATAAAAATACTTTAAAACACTGCAACATTTATGACTCATTTTTAACTTTTTATTTACATGGGCAAGGTGGAGAGGGGCATCTTAGTCTTTAGATATTGGGTGTCTGTCATCTTACGCCAGTCTTATTCCGGGGGTTACACTTTGTTGGTGCATCTACATCTGCTGTGTCCTTTCTCTAGTGGCAGATGATCCCATTCTGTGTGTTCCAGTCTCTGGTGGGTGCGGGTCGTTTTCTGTCTTTTGCTGCTACAAAGCAGCAATGCCTAGCCTCATCCATGCCTCACATGTGAGTCTCCATGTGGCATGTTGGGATGCTCTCATCTAGTCCCCTAGAAGGTCCCATGATCACATGTAGATTCACTCAGCTCTCTCCTTCCAGCTTTTCTGCCTTCTGGAATAAAACTTTCACTTTGATCGGCCACGATGTCACATTTTCATTCACTATCACTGAATTCTTCTACGGGATCAGCAAATATCCATGAATATGGAGGGGCAAGTTTTAGTCTATTCACATAGTGGGATATTTTGCAGGTGTTAAAAAGAATGAAACAGATGCTTGTATATTGATACGGAAAGATGTCCAAAATTCATCATGTTTTAAAAGTAGATTATGCGTGTTTCCATAAAATGGTTACATGCGTATATATGATGCTTGCCTCTGCATAAAGGAAACAAAATCAATGCTATAGACCCTGAGCTGAATTCGAGGAAATTCTATGTGTTCTGTGTTTGGAACTGTGAAAGAAACGTGGTGTCTCCCCTAATGCCACTTAGAACTCTTCACCTTTGCCCACAGTCTCCCATCTACAAAGCATTTTCATATTCACCATCTATTTGCCCCAATCCCAAAGAACATACTGAGCTGGTACCATTATCTGTATTTAAAAGATGGGGAATTGAAGCCAGAGAGGGGGAGCACTTTGTCAATGTCACACGATTACTTGTCAAAGTGAACCCAGACCCTAATTCCAGCTGCTTCCACAGCAAAGGGGTCTCAGGTTCAATCTCTGGTTGAGAAACCAAGATCTCACATGCCAGACAGCGTGGTTCAGTCAAAAAATAATAAAAAGAGTGGTCAGAGAAGACCTCAGGAAGAAAGAGACACTGGGAGGAAGGAGCTGAGGGAATGAGCCATGTTGATAGGGGTTGGGGAAAAGCACTCCAAACCGAGGGAAGCCAGGCGCACAAGACCAGCCACGGAGGGTGCAGCCAGAGTGACCGGGACACAGCACGGCAACTGCAGGGCTGGGGTGCCGGGGCGTGTAGACCATTCTGGGAGCTCTGGTTTCTGTCTTATAAGGCAAGAAGCTAAAGGCAAACTTTGATCAGAGGAGTGAAATGCCTTGATGATGTAAAGGATTGTTTCCACTGTTAGTTAGAAAACAGATGGTAGGGGGCAAGGTCAGAAGCAGAGAAACCCAGCCAGAAGACCACAAGACGCTGCTAGAGGCTAGAACTCCGGGGGAGCACTGGGGCACTGAGAGTGGCTGGATTCTGGATGTATTTTGAAGATAAAGGCTGTTGCATTTGCGGACAATTTAGATGTGCATTCGAGAGAAGAGTGAAGGTTCCGTGTTTTGGCCAAAGCTACTGGAAGGACAGAGTTGGCATTAGGCAGCAGGAAAGTCCAGGGAGAGAGGCATGGCAGGGCAACTGCAGGATTTTGGTTGCCCCTGTTTGGAGCTTTCACAAAACAACCAAGCTGCCATATCAGTGGTGGGACACGTGACCCGAGCTCAGGGAGATACTGGCTGGAAGCTGTCAGCTTATCAATGATATCCAAGGCCACCAACTCTTAGGGATCTAAGGGAGTGTTTCCAAGAGGAGAAAGGGACCATTCGGGTCAAACACAGCCCACGGGTCAAGTAAGGTGAGACCAGAAATTTGATTTAACAGTTCAGGTGATCAGATCTGAAGATCAGATTTTTTAGCAGAATGGCTTGAATAAAGAGGGTTCTAGAGAGAATGCACACTTCCCAGCTGGCGGTAGTGGTAAAGAACCTGTCTTTCAATGCCGGAGATGTAAGAGACCCAGGTTTGATTTCTGGGTTGGGGAAAATGCCCTGAAGAAGGGCATGGCAACCGACTCCAGTATTCTTGCCTGGAGAATCCCATGGACAGAGGAGCCTGGTGGGCTTACAGTCTATAGGGTTGCACAGAGTCAGACATGACTGAAGCAACATAGCATATACTCACAGAGAGAATGTGAGAAGGGAACTGAGAAAGCCAGGGAGTACAGACAGCTCCTTTAAGGAGTGAGTGAGTGGGTGATAGTCACTCAGTCGTGTCCAACTCTTTTGCGACCCCATGGACTGTAGCCTGCCAGGCTCCCCTGTCCATGAAATTCTCCAGGCAAGAATACTGGAGTGGGTTGCAACTTGCCTATAAAGGACTCAGGAAACCAGGTTGTGGTCAGAGAGAGTATGAGGCCAAGAAAGCTTTTTTCCTTAGATGGGAACTTGTAAAGCAAGCTTATGAGCTGATGGGAATGTTACAGCAGAGAAGGGAAGGAAGCTGGCAACCAGGAGGGGGAGAATTTAGGTGGGTGAGAAGGGGTGTTTTCTGGTGCAGTGGAGACAGGGCAGAAGCACTTTATCCTAAGAGGTGTGGAAGTGGAGATGGGGGCAGAGGCAGAAGCAGCCGGGTCTGTGGAGTGGGAGCTGCTGGGGGGGTCGGGGTCTCTATTTACTGCATCTGTTTTCTCATGGAAATAGGAAGCACCTGCGGAATGAGCTGGGAGAAGCGATGGGAGAAGGCTTGGGGATGTGAGGAGGAAGGAGAAGGGGTGATGTCGTCCAGGCAGGGTCTCTGGGGGCTTGAGGGCATGGGGCCCTAGTGCAGGCCACTTAGCCCTGCTCTGCATCCCCTCCTCCCACCAATGCTTCAGTCTCCTTATCTGTAAAATGAAAGTGACTATTACTATATCGGGCAGAGAAAGAAATGACAACCCACACCAGTATTCTTGCCTGAGAAATCCCATGGACAGAGGAGCCTGGTAGGCTACAGTCCAAGGGGTCACAAAGAGTCAGACACAACTGAGTGACTGACACCAACGCTTTCATGCTCAGGATGGATTTTCTAGCTTCAATTCACCCTTTGAGGAACTGCCTCATTTTATACTGCTTTGTGTAAAAATAAAGACTATTGTTTACTAAAAAAAACAAAAATGTATTTTAATATACTGGGGTGGCCCCAGAGAAAGAGGCATCTCCCAGAAGTTTCCATCTCCTTGCAAGCAGTGGCTATGCCCAGATACGCCAGCAGAGGGCGCACAGCAGCCAGCGTGAGAGCCCATGGCTAACCACCCAGGCCAGGCATAGTCCAGGCATCGCTGGCAGCCTGCTCCAGCCCCCGAGATGCAGCAGACCCTGCCCTGCCCTTGGCGAGCCCACAGGAAGGCAGGTAGGAGCTCAGGCCTCTGTGATGAGAGACAGGAGGAGACAAGTTACTTAAGGGAGAGAAAAGCTAGGTTCTGTGGAACTGGTCGATGGAAACTGAATCTAGGCAGGCTTCCTGGAGGAGACAACTCTGGATTTTTGGTCCATTTGTAATGGGGTGACATGTCTAGTGAGCAGTGCATGCTCACTAGCAGTCCCCCCTAGTTGGGGACATTGGGACAGGAGGCTAGCTTTTGATGTTTCCCTTGAGGTCAAGGAAGGGTATGGCCCCTTCTGGTGGGTGGAGAGGACCTGGGAGGTTCTGAACAAAAGAGAGAGGTGACCAGAGTGTCAGCCCCAGTAAGGCTTTCACTTACTCCCCAAGGAATCCCCCTCAGGAACTACTCTAGGCGCATCTCCATCTAAGAACCTCCCCACCCTTCCCCCTCTTTCTACGTGCAGGTCATGGAGGAAATGAAGGCCAGTGTCACTGGTCTCCTGCACCACCTCCCCATCACGCTCTGTCCCTGCAAGTTTGAAGCGAGGAGTTGTCCAGCAGGTTGAGGGGCCCGTCCTTTCCCCTAGCTTCCTCCAGGAACTGTGCTCTGATGTTCTGTCTCCATCTTGTTTGCACCAAGGCTTGTGAGCTTCTGAGGATGCTCATCCACCATGAAGATAAATGAAATAATCAAAACAGAACACAGCCCCCTCTATCACCTTACATGTGCCAGCTACTGCTCTAGGTGCCAGGTCATCAGTGAACCCGATAGACACAACTCCTGCCCTCATGTTGCCCTCCATCTTGGAGAGTAAAGCACAAGAAACTACCAAGTCAAGTGTGCAGTATGTGAGGTGGTGACAAGAGCCATGGAGAGGGGAGAAAGGGAAGGGTGGAGGTGCAGTTTTAAGCAGGAAGGTCCAAGAAGGTCTGCTCCTATGACTCAGTCTGCTCCAACACTGCTCCTATAACTCACTGCACACCTGCAGCCTCCCCCGGACCCTTGCCCACTGCTCTGCTCATCTTTGCAACTCTGCTGTGCTTCTCCACTGACCCAAGGACCACTGCTTTGGAGCGGTGGGAGCCCCAGTCTGTGAGAAGTGAAGGTTCCTCAGACTGACCCCAAATCTCTGGGAACATGCCCAGGAATCTGCATGTCATGAGCTCTCCAGGAGAGTCTGAGGTAGCCCCAAAGCATGCAGCCACAGATTTACTCCTTGAAGCTGCGGCACTGCTTAGCGTGGTCCAGATTGCCCAGCTCCACTCTGCAGCCACCAGGCAGTTCCGTGCCTCCATGCAATGCTGTTCCCTTCTCCCATGCCTCTCCCAGTGTTCCTCAGGTGATAACTCTTACACATCCTTTAAGACCCACTCAGAGTCGCCTCCTCCAGCCAGCACTCCCAGAACAGGCAGGCCTGGACAGCAGGTGGGGCAGGACCTGGGGCACCATTTCAATTCCAGCTCTGCCACTAAACTCATGGTGTGATCCTGGGTGGGTCATTGCTCCTCACCAAACTCCAGTTGATTCATAAGTAGAATGGTGACAATAATTTCAACCTTACCAGGGAGATGTGAGGCCAAAAGAGACGACAGATCTGAAAATGCTTTATAGCCTCATCACATTTTAGACACACATAGAGGGAGAAGATGGGTGGGAGGTGTAAATGGTTGGATGGAAGATCCCCCCCAGGCCCCGCTCCATACAAACACCCAACTGTATCATGGACTGGCGATTTGATTCTCAAGACCCCAAGGGCATGCGCTCAATTGGCATCAAGTGTCCAGAGGTCTGGAGTGAAAGAATCCAAGGCAGCCCCAGGGCCCTAGGGCCATGAGTGAAGCCCAGGAGGAATGTGCTGCTGGCAGCTTCCCGGCCATTAACCCTCACCCCCAGGCCAAAATATCTCCATCATCTGCTGGTCAGGGTGTTAATGGGGCAGGGAAGGCAGCCATCTGAGGCAGGAGGGCCAGAAGCCCTGAAGCCCAGCCCAGCAGTAACCACCTTAACCCCTCCCAGGCCTTACATCAGCCACATGGCGCTGCTGATCCATTACGGGATGAGGAAACTGAGGCAAGGGCAGATCCTACAGGGAATAAGGGGTGGGGTCTGGATCCCCTTCTCCAGACAGGGAAGATCAAAAGGTTCCCTGAGAGAAGTTCCCTGGTGGTCTAGTGGTTAGGATTCCGTGCTTTCGCTGCTCTGGTCCAGGTTCAACCCCTCGTTAGGGAACTGAGATCCTGCAAGCCTCATGGCGTGGCCAAAATTTTAAAATATATATATTTTTTGGTGGGCTTGTAGTTAGGATTCCAGACTTTAAATTGCCAGGGCCCAGGTTTAATCCTTGATGGGGGAACGGAGATCCTGCAAGATGCACAGTGCAGCCAAAAAAAGAGTTCCCTGGGAAGAGGTGGGCGGCATTGGCCAGCTCCCCATCATTTCACTGGGAAAAACCAAGGCTCATGCAGACGGCTGAACATCAGAACTCAGAGGCTAAAAGAGGCAGGAGAAAAGAGGAGGCTGGAAGGAAAGAGAGGTAAGAAAACTGGGGTTACTGGGATGGCAAGCTGCTCCAGACTGGTCTACATTCTAAAGGAGATGGTGGGGGCAGAGCTGGTACCCAGGTTCCTCACCCGAGGGGATGCTGGCATGAACCACCCTGACGGCCCAGCCTCCTCCCATCCCAGGATAAAATCCTGCTGCCCTTAAGTGTCCCTGGCGCTCTCTCTGCCCCCGCTTCTCCAGGACAGTTTCCTCTGATGCATCTCTGAAGGCACTGCCCCCGGGTGAAGATCTGATGAGCCAGCACGTGTGCGTGGCTAAGAAGGGCTCCGTTGGGCACCCAGAACAATGCTGGCGGTTGTCCGGACAACCGTGTCCCCGGCAGCACAGCGGCAACCCTGGGGATGTTTGCCGAGTAGAGTGTCAACAGTGCTCCTTTAGTGTGATGTCCTCTGCTTCGTCCCAGGGTCACTTTCCCAGAGATCATCTGGGTTTGTTGTGGGAAGAGATGACAGGGCTGCTTGGGTAAATGTGTTTACAGCCAATACAGGTGCTGCCTGACCATCAATCCCATCTGCAGCTCCCATGGCCGCTCCATCTTCCTGAGGCCTCAGGCCCATGTGGGTCCCAGAGCGGCGCTTTCTCCCAGTTACCCGGTCATCACCCCTGGAGCTGGCTGAGAACCTGCTTCACAGGCTGTTCAGCTGAGAAAGCCTGGGGGGCCAATCTCAGGGTGTTTCTCTTAGCATTTCCTTCATGGTTGCAAGACAGCTGCTGCAGCTCCAACCATTGCATCTGTGTTCAAGGCCAGAAAAGCTAATCACTTCTGACTTGCTAATGAAGAAACTAAAGGTTTTTTTCAGGATTGACTCCAGCAAATTCCTTTTTAGGTCTATTGGCTAGAACTGTCGATAGAGAATAGGATTGCCATGACCGACTTTGGGTCAATCATAGTTTATCACCTGGCTGCAGACATGTGATCCCTCCAAACAAAATCAAGGAAGGAGGGAATTAGCAATGTTTGCTGCTTTCTGCTTTATAATCTCTCTTTTTATTAATTATATATCATGAACATCTTTCTGCATCAATAAATACAGACTCGGGGGATAGGGATAGAGGGGGAAATTGAAAGAAAGTAGAATGGTGGTTGCTGGAGAGCAAGAAGGGAAGAATGGGAGGTTACTGCTAAATGGGTACAGTTTCAGTTTGGAGACGGGTGGTGGAGACAGTCGCACAACCACATGAATGCAGTAAATAGCACTGAAGTGTACACTTTAAAATGCTTAAGAAGGTAAGTTTTATGCTATGGGTATTTTACCACACTAAAAATAAATACAGAGTTAGTCATTTGATAACTACTGAGATCAGTACCAAGGGCACAATATTAAACGTAACAAACAAAGAACTGGCCTTCATGGGGCTTAGCATCAGATGGGAAATGCAGAAAGCCATCCCCGAAATTCACAAGTACAACGATCCCACATGCTACCAAGGAGAGGTTGGGGAAAGGGGTGTGAGTCAACCGGAGGGTTCCCATTTTGACGGCCATGCACCATTCCCTCGCAGAGCTGTAGCATCATTATTTCCACATTTCTCCTATTGCTGGAGGTTTAGAGTCTTGCCATGTTTGAGCTATAATAAACACTGCCACAGTAAACACCTCCCACAGTTCAAGGCTATGGTTTTTCCTGTGGTCATGTATGGATGTGAGAGTTGGACTGTGAAGAAAGCTGAGCGCCAAAGAATTGATGCTTTTGAACTGTGGTGTTGGAGAAGACTCTTGAGAGTCCCTTGGACTGCAAGGAGATCCAACCAGTCCATTCTGAAGGAGATCAGCCCTGGGATTTCTTTGGAAGGACTGATGCTAAAGCTGAAACTCCAGTACTTTGGCCACCTTATGCGAAGAGTTGACTCATTGGAAAAGACTCTGATGCTGGGATGAATTGGGGGCAAGAGGAGAAGGGGACGACAGAGGATGAGATGGCTGGATGGCATCACCAACTCGATGGATGTGAGTCTGAGTGAACTCCGGGAGTTAGTGATGGACAGGGAGGCCTGGCGTGCTGCAATTCATGGGGTCACAAAGAGTCAAACACGACTGAGCAACTGAACTGAACTGAACTGAAGTACATCTTGGTGCATCTATTTCCTTAGGATAATTCCTTCGTGTGGAAGTGCAGAATCTCAGGCACCCATGTGCTGAGGCTCTTAGCACGGGCTGCCACATTCCTCCCCAAACCTCGTATCGTTTCTGTTCCTACCAGGGATGTAAGAAATTGCCCTGTTCTTCCACTTTCTGCCAACATCATCTGTTATTGTCTTTGTAAAATGTTGCCAATGTTATGGGGTGAAACATGGTTTCTTGATGTTTTAAAGTGCATTCCCTTGATTCTTTCTGAGGTTGACATGTTTTCATTTGTCTCTTTTATGGGGTCACAGGTCTTTCCTGTGAGTGAGCTCCTTTTCTTTTCCTGTCTGATTTGTGGCGCTCTCTCTCTCAGGATTGTGAGCTCTGTCTGTAAGATGTTGCCGCCACTCTTTGGGCACCTCTGGGTGTTACAAGATCTTCCTCCTATGGAGACTGTGTTTGTGTGTTTGTCCTCGAGCCCCCTGGGGCTCTCCCACTTGCTTCAGGGTGGCATCCACAGCCCCTCCTGATCAAATCCCCACCCACCCACCAGTGTCCTCTCCAGCCATCCTCTCCATCCTAAGCTCCGTTCTCATCTACCCCTGGTCACTCCTCAGCTGTCTTGGGGTGACTCAAGGCTTCCAGCCTGTGTCCAGGCTACTCTCCCTGAGTGAACCCTTAGGGTGTAGCTCAGGACAAATCTGAGATGATTTTACTGACTCTCCAGGTGGGATCAGACCCCGCTGTGCCTCCCTCTGCCCAGCACTAACCACTTTGACCTGTCATGGTTCATTCTGCAGCTACCTCAGGGGAGTGGGGGCTCTAGTGGGATAGGCCTGGGTCACACACATCTGCCCCTAGTGCCTGGCACAGAGGGTGGCACCAAGCAAGTGATTAGAGTGTGCTTATGAGTGAATGAAGTAACAAATGGATGACTGAATGAAATTGACCCCTCCCTGACTCCAGGTTGGCAGATCAGGCTCTAAAGCATGCAGTTGCCCACTTACCCACCACCCTAGCTAGGTCTGCTCTCTTCGAGGTTAACGTGAGGATGTGCAGGTGGCTTGGGAGTTCTCTCCACCTGCAGAATCACCTGTGGAGCTCGTTATCTGACCTGGGCACTGCCTGCGTCACTCAGACCCTCGCCCGCCCTTCCCCTGGGCCATCTCTGAACTGAGCACTGTCTTGGACAGGGCTCTGGAGACTGGGATTAAAGGTCCAGCCTCTGCCACATGGTGTCCTGTTCTGCTGGGCTGGGCTTGTAGTCAGCAATGAGGAATCTGGGGCGTTGGCTCCACCAAGCTACCATCCACTCAGTTCTCCCTTCACGGTGGAAAAAACCTTTCACAGGTCAGGTTGGGAACTGAAACCCTGCCACAGGCCGCAAGCTAGCTTTCTTGCCACCCTTCCACCCTCTTTTGCACCTGCTAACTAGAATATGTCCTAACGATTTCCTTCTTCATGTCTCTCCTCTGCTCAAGAACCATCAGTGGACTCCACTTGTCCATCACATGGAATCTGAGCTCTGTAGTAGGAATTCAAGATGCCCCACAACCAAGCTCCAGCCTCATTCTCTGACTCCGTCCGCCATCGCTGTAGCCAGGTTAGTCTCCTTCAGGTTACTGGGACCATCCTTCCTCCTTCTCTCCTATGGACCTTTGCCAGTACCATGCCTTCTGCCTGAGATACACCTGCCCCTTCATCCTACCTAGTTAATTCCTGACTTGCTGCCCCCACCTTCTGTGGGTCTTCTTCCAACCATTTCAGTCCTTGATAATCTGTTTAAAAAGAAAAGACTAAGCCCTTCTCCCCAGTGGAATTACCTGGCTTGCTTATTCGCATTTCAGACCACCCCAAACCTCTATGGGGGTTCTGGGGCCCTGGGCCTTTAAAGACTCCCAGGAGTGTCTGATGCCACCAGCCCAGCTGGGTCCATTGACCTGCATTTGGGAAGTGCTGATTGTATGGGGCTTGGATGCCAACTCCAAGTCTACTCTGGCTCCTGATGTCTACACACTGTGCACATTCCCCTCTTTTCTGCAAATGATAGCTGCCATTTACTGAGGGCTCGCCAGGTACACTCTGAGCACTCGATATGCATCATCTCGTCTAACCTTCATATGCAATTAGGTAGATACTGTTAACCTCTTTTTATTGATAAACTGAGGACCAGAGAGAGTCAGTCTCATAACCAAAGTCACACAGCTTTCGGGGGAAGCCCAATCTCAACCCCAGGACTGGTTATGCTTAAGCCAGAGTTCCTCATCCCTGTGCTATGTAGTCTATGCAACTGGGCCACAAGCCTTCAGAGGGGCCACGTGGTTCAGTTCAGTTAGGGTCAGTTCCATCCTGTTCCACTGGCACTATTACCACTTGCTTTTGCTAAGTCCTGGGGATAGAAACGTGGGTAGGCAGAGGTCCCTGTCCTTGAAGGACACTCCAGTCCAGGCGAGAAGACCAGCACACGCACACCTAGGGGCACGGAGACCGGAGCAGTGCACGCCTTTGGGAAGGACGCAGAGGACAGGGTGGGATTCTGCCCCAGGAGGAAGTGCAAGCCAGCTCAGGCTCCAAGCAACGGGCTGCAGGGACGACAGAGAAGGGGAGGAAGGGCATTAAGCAGATGGGGTGGACAGACAGGTTTCCAGCAGCTACAGAACTGGAGGAAGTGGTGGGCAAATTGGCTGAAAAGGGCTCAGCTCCAGGCTGAGGAGCCCGGCCTTATCCTGTGGGTGTAGGGACCATGAGAGGTGTGGGAGCTGGGGTGTCTGTCCTGAGGGCCAGCACAGGTAGACGCTGAGGGCAAGCTTGCTGCCTGGATTGTTGGGGTACATCTCCTGTCCTCACCAGGGCTGGGATCACTTGGGACTAAAACTGGATGATTCCTGCCAGGAACGGAAGGCCCTACAGCAACACCTCCTCCCCTCCATCCAACCCTTCTCCGGGAGGATGGGCATACTATTCAGCCTCTCGGAGTCCGTTTCCTCATCTGTAACCTGGGGACACACACCAACGTTGCAGGCTGTGAGGATGAAATGAAGGTGAGCACAGCATAGGTCATTATGGGTCTTGTTACATGTGTGGACCCAGGGGCACTGGAAGAAGAGCACAGGCTCTGGGGTCCATTCTCCAGTCCCCTGGGATGCCCATCTCTCAGGGCTTGTGGGAGGGTCCCATTCAGACAGCATCCGATACGTTGCACATGTGCAGTAACTTTGTGGGCTGCCCCATCTGCCCAGGCACACACAGTCCTGCTCACCTCGCCCCTGCTCCTAGGACCCTGCTGCTGTCTCTGCACGCTGCTCTCCTCCCTGGCCCTTAGCTCCCTGTTGCCTGCCATCAGCTCCCCTGCCCCGAGCACCTGGCACACTGGACATGTTCTGTACCCTTTGCAAAGAGCTTCACACGCACGTTCTCCCTGCAAATCCACTCACCTACTGTAGGGGATTAACCTATAGAGTTAATCCCCACCGTGCAGATGAGGAGAGAGAAGGACACGGACACTATTCAGGCACCTATGATGTGTCGGAGGCGTCATACCGGTTAATTTTTCACAACGTCCTGAGAGGCTGGTAGTATCTTCCCCACTGCATAAACGCAGATGCTGAAGATCAGAGAGGGGCAGTGACTTATCCAAATTCATCCAGCAAGAAACTGGCAGAGGCTGAGTGCAGACCCAGGTCTTTCTGACTCGAGAGTCTGGGATTTAGAGCAAACATTTGCAATGTGGGGTTGACAGATCTGTCTCTCAGGGCCGTTGCAGAGACTAAATGGGGAAATTGGTGTGAGAGTGTCTGGCATCATGCTTAAGGACCAAGAGTAGAAAAGGAATCTTGTCCACCTCCATCTAATCATATAGAACACAGGGAGAAATGTCCAGGGAGGGTCGCCACATGCCCAAGGTCACAGCAGGCAATCACAGAGCCCAAGCTCATCGTCCCTGGGATCACTTTTCCCCAGTAAAGGGCAGGGGCTACCCCTCTCCAGAGAATGGAAACTTCCAAAAGTGCCTCTGAGCTGATGGAGGGGGAGGAGGGGGTTGTGGAAAGAGCAGGAATGTTGCCATTGTACGCCAATCTGGAGCCTGAGGCTGAGAGTGGGAAGCCCAGGGTTTGCCAAGGTCATTCCTTTCGGCTCCACCCCCACCCCCAGAGACCTGCGTGAAGACCTTGCCTTCCCAGTTAATCAGCCAACGAGAGGGCCCATTCCAGAGGCCCTCACGGCTGGGCCCCAATGGTCTGATGAACTTGAATAATTTCACAGAACATCAGCATCAGATAAGCACTCTGTGACTGTGATGGGTCATGACACGTCCAGACCCCTCAGTAGCCACGGCCGAACACAGCAAACAGGAACACTGTCCAATCACATCAGCGGCTACACAGCCTCTCCTGGCTGGAGCATGACCTGTGCTTCTTTGTCAGCTATATCCTTAGCTTGGTCTTCCATGTAGGATCTTAATCAAGACGCCCCATCATGGGATCAGCCCCGCTTCCCAATAGCATCCAGTCTAGAGCAGAGACCCACTTCCATAGACCCTCCCCTCAGTCACCTCGAACAAGCCCATATCCCTTAAGTCCCTTCTCACAGCCTGTTACAGAGACACCTCACAGATCTCCTGGGGTTTCTCCCCTCGCTGCAATGAGTAACAATGTACGTGTGCTCAGCCATATCCAACTCTTGCAACCTCAGGGACTGTAGAACACCAGGCTCCTCAGTCCATGGGATTTTCCAACCAAGAATGCTGGAATTGGTTGCCATTTCCTACTCCAGGGGATCTTCCTGAACCAGAGATCAAATCCAAATCTTCTGTGGCTCCTGCATTGGCAGGTGGATTCTTTACCACTGAGCCACCTGCAAAGCCCACAATGAGTAACAAACCCAACAAGTAACCACAGGTGGAGCGGTGGTAAAGAATCCTCCCACCAGTGCAGGAGAGGCAGGAGGTGCAGGTTTGATCCCTGGGTCAGGAAAGTGCCCTGTAGAAGGAAATGAAGACCCACTCCAGGATTCTGGCCTGGGACTTTCCATGGGGGTCGCCAAAGAGTTGACACGACTTAGCGACTAAACAACAAGCAGCCACAGGTGAGCTCCTGGTGGCCCTCACCTGCAGGGCGCCGGCAGAAGGATCCCATCAAACCCCCACCCCTCCCACCAACCCTGCAAAATGCAAAGACAAGGATCCATCACCTCCCTCTTGCAGGTGAGAAAAGTAAGGTCCAAGCCCAAGGTCACAGAGTAGGGTGAATATGTAATTTATCATCCTGAGGGGATAATTTGAGGGTGAAAGGTCTAACTAGGCAGGGACAGTGGGCCGGAACGAGGGCAGTCCAGGGCAGGCCAGGCATGTGGTCTCCCAATCACGCAGCAGGACGAAGGGACATCTGGTCTGGAGTGGAAGCCCGGCCCGGCCATCTGTGTCCCTGCCTCAGTCCCCGGCCCCCTCCCTGGGACAGGTTTCTCTCTGGGCTGGCAGCCAGATGCTCCTGGTTCTCTGCTGAGTTCTGGGGGTGCCCTGCAGTGTGATGTGGAGGCAGAGGCCACTCTCGAGTTTCCACCCGCACAGCTGTCCCACCGGCCACACTGCTGTCTTCTGTTCACTTTCCAGAGAGTCCCCTCACTGATCCCCCTCGGTTATCCTGCCCAGAGGGGGACAGTGGAAGCAGCGTTGGGTGTGGGAAGAGGGTTCACATAAAAGAATTTGCAGGTGAATGAAGGTAACCATTCTAAACACTGAAAACTTTTTTATTTGAACCTCCCACTGGTGTTCTCTCTGATGCAGGTCGCCCCTCCCCTGCGTGAATGAGCAGAGCACAGGAACAGCTGTTACAGCAGAGGCTTTCCTACTGGAGGCGGCAATGACCCAGAAAGGAGATGGAGGGCGTGCCAGGGGCATGCCCTTCCCTCGGCCATGACCCCAGTCCCGACCCGGAGGCCCTCCTAAGAGGCCCAGTGTGCCAGCTCTGATTGTGGGGGCCGGGGCTGAGGTGGTACCACCCATGCTGGGGCCCAGAGGAGCTTTGCAGAGATCAGCCCAAGCAAGCGTCACTCAGTGATGCTGCCATACCTTCAGGGTCTGCTCAGACACCCAGAGCTGTTTGTTCCTGGGCTCCGTGGCCACAATGGTTGTGTGGGTGTCACTCTGTTGGGACAGTTTTTAACTCCTCTGTTCCCACCTCAGTTTCTGCTCTGCACTCTGTGTCTAACCGACAAGATGCCGGGCTCAGAGGACTGTAAGCCCCTGAGGGTGAGGCTGCCATCAGATTGTGTCTCTTTCTGCCTAAAGATCCCAGCTTACCATCTGGCACACAGTAGATGCTCCATAAATGCCACTGGGACCAAAGAAGTTAAGTCAGGAGTCTGAGAGTCAGTGGAATGAGGGATGGGGCATTCCCTGCAAAAGCCTTCTGGGTTCTGGTCACTTCTGTACAACCTCAGGGACCACCAGTTGAGCATAGGAGAGACCAAGGCAAGTGAAGCAAAGGTACTGGCCTTGAGCAGGCAGCCACACTCCAAGATAAATGTGGAAGGGCCAGGACTAACTCGGTCCAAAAGCAGCGACATCGGGAAGAGCCTTCAGAAGAAGGAGGTCTGTGCAGAGGTTTGAAAGATGAGCCTGAATGTGCCAGGCAGAAAGGAACAAAGGGCATCCTGGTGGAGAAGACAGCTTGGCAAGGGCATAAGGCACAGGGTGAGCATGGGATGGGCTGACCAGGAGAAAGTTGGAAGGTCAGCAGAGGTCACTCATGGGAGATTTTGGATCCCAGAACAACAGAAGCTACAGGAAGGATGTAGGACCAGACGTCAGCTCAGAAGACCCATTTCACCATCTGTCTAGTGGACCAAAAGACTCAGCAGGAATGAGAACCCTGATGGGCTTTCACAGGGGATGAGGGACCCAGGGGCAGCACCAAGGAGGGTTCCTGGTCAGAAGCTAGCTTTGAGGTGAGGCTATAAAGGCACTTGAGGGCCCTGGCTGCTGTGAATCTTCTCAACAAATCCTATTACCTTCAAAGCTCCACAAAAAAAGTATTAATCAAAACAGCAATGGCCCAGTAATGTAATCATCTCCTCTCTGTGTGATTCTCAAAATGCTCTCGGCCCACTGAGAGTCTGCAAAATCAAACCCCATTTTGCAGTTAGTGAAATGGAAGCCCTATGAGGTCACACGGAGATTGGTGGTGGAGCCAGATTGAAACCCCGGGAGCAGTTCCATGTCAGCCCTGGGCCTCAGGTTCAAAGCCCAGTTCCTTGTCTGGGAGGGGATCCCCGGGGCTGTCGGGAAGCCCATAGTACAGGTCTTCCTCTTCCTGTGCCGGCCCCTCTGTGCCTGTGTCTGAAGCCTCTTCTTCCTCTTTTGTCCTTGGGGACCTCTGCTGGGAGCTAGGCACGGCTGCCTCCCGCCGCTGCTTCTCTGGAGGCACATCCTCCGTCGCGGGGGCATCAATCAGGGCAAAGTCGTGGAAGCGGTCCAGCTGGCACCTGCAGGTCCAGGACTCCGGAGGCGGGGGCTGAGGTTCCGCTTCCTCAGGTAGAGACAGATTGGGGCTGCTCCCCTCACTGGAGCCCACGTCCAGGTCATCTTGGAAGGAAGCCAAGGGTGCAGGACCCTGGGGACAGGTCGGGGGGCTGTAGGGGTAAAGGTGGAGAGGGTGAGGGTAGCCCTGAGTCAGACTGCCTGGGTCTGAACCCCAGCCAAGAGCTGCAAGCCCCGGGGTAGGTGAGTTCACCTGTCTGGGCCTCAGTTTCCTCCCCTGAAAAATGGGGGGAATACCAGCATTCGCTCCTATGTTTCTCCCTGAGGTTTATAGCAAATAATGAGTGCAAAGCACTTTGCATGAGGCCTGGCACATAGTAGGTGCTCAAGAAATGGACCATTATTATGTTATCCAAACCAGGTCACTTCTCTGCCTCTCCAACCACTCAGGGACTCCTCTGGGCCCACTGTCCCTGTCACACTGGGCGTCACCTTCTGTCCCTTCGTCTGCCTCCCCCACTGGACAAGGGGCTCCCACAGGGTGGGGCTGTCAAGGCCTGGCAGGGAGTAGGTGCCCAGGGATGCTGGTGAGTGAGTGACTACAGGCTTGAATGAGGGATATTCATGTTCCCATTTGTGAATGGCTGGGGACAGGGTGGGGGTGGGGGAGGGGATGGAGAGACCTGCCCGAGGCCAAGAGCATGTCAGCAGCAGAGCCTGGATTTGAATTTAGGTCCTCTGGCTCCCCACCTGGCTCCTCATGGTGAGAGTTCAAACTACTCTGAGATAGGAGTGATTAATCTCATGTGAGGAAACTGAGGCTTGGCAAGGAGAGGAGCATTTGAAGGTTACACAGCAGAGGAGCTGGGGTTTGAACCAGGCCCAGGTAACTAAGCCCAGACCCACATATCTCCTCAAGGTGTCCCCAGCCTCTCTCCTGCCCAGGGTCCCCAGTCACCCTCAGTGGCCCACACCCCCTCCTCCTTCACCCCAGAACCCCTCTGCTCTGCACACTCACCTGAGCCTGCCCTGACTTGGGTCTCTTTCTCCCTCATCCTGGTCCGAGCCCCTGTGGATGACCACGGCGGCTTCCAACCAGGCCTGAGGGTCACGAGGGCCATTTTCTCCTCCATCGCTGGCTCCTGGCTGCCACTGTCCGGGTTCCGGGTCCAGGAGGGGGCGGGGGTTCTCACTGTAGCTCATGACCTTCATCTGGATGTGGCTGAAGTCAGGCAGGCTCTGGTCGTAGGCGGCTGCCTCCCACAGCCTGACATAGGGGGGCTGGGGGCTGAATGGGGGTGCAGGAGACAGCAGGAGAGAGAATAGGCAGGTAGGCAAAGCTTCGCTCTGTGTTGTCCCCTGGCCCACCTGCTCTGAGCAGCGGGTCTCCCCTGATCTCCAAGAAGCCTCTGGGAGCAGTTACTGTACCCAGTTCATGGATAAGGAGACTGAGGCCCAGCAAGGTAAGCTGAGTGGCAGAGCTCAGACACTCAGGCCAGTGTTCCTTTCACCCCGTGTCTCCAAAGTGAACCCCAGGGCTGAAACTACCAAATGAAGGTCGGTTTGCATTAACTGGGAGTTTGCTGGGTTCCAGACGGTGGCCTGAAGGCTTTATGTTGTTTATTCTGAGCAACCCCTTGAAGCAGAGCGGTCGTTCCCATTTTTCAGATGAGGACGCAGCAGCAGGAAGGGCCCAGGGACTGAGTGGTCCTTGTGGGCCGGGCTCTGTGGGTTAGCTCATCGAGTCCTTGCCGGAACTCTGGGAGCTGCTGGGGGAGGCTGAGGCACAGACACTGGCTGGCTTGCCTGGGTGACTCAGACCTAGGGAAGGGGCTGGGATTCCAAGCACCACCTTCTCCACTGCTCTATGATCCAGGGCTGGGGAGTGACAGGGAAGAGCCCAGGCAAAGGGAGATCCAAGCCCCAGCTCTATTCCAGCAGCTCTCTCCGTGTGACCAGTCCTGAGGCTGGTCCCAATACCCACCCAGGGTCTATCTGCCTCAGTCCCCTGGGACATTTGGTCACCTAGGTGCCAGGGACAGAAAATACCATCACCACCTCCTTCCCCAAGCAAAACAGAGCAAGTTCCAGAGCCCTGGCCACAGATCCTGGATCTGTAGCCTGGACTTCTGAACACAATCATCCCAGCTTCAGGGGTGGGGAGGGGTTACCAAGTCAGGTCACCCCTCCAGGGCTGCCGTGTTTTGGCAAGACAGCACTTGGCACTTCCAAGGATGAAGGCAGGTATGGTCTGTGAGGTTTGGGTTTGTGATTGCACTTCTTGAGCCTCAGTTTCCACATCTGTATAAAGGGCCCGACACCACCACCCCTTTCATAGATTCCTATGAAGACCAAAAGAGGTCATGGGCGCAAAATGCCTGAGTTGGTCTCTGGTGCTTTTGGAAGCGCTTCCTACCAATGATGGCAAAGGCTTATAGAGGTCCTGCTATGGTCCAGGCTCTGTTCTTAGCACTTATAAAGTCTGCCATCCATATCACAGGTTCCACATCTGTGGATTCAACTAACTGTGGTTTGAAGATACTCAGGAGAAAAAATTCTAGAAAGCCGCAAATAGCAAAACTTGAATTTGTCACACACCAGCAACTATTTACATAGCACTTACATTTTATTATACAATCCTAGAGAATTCCAAGGACTGTATAGTCCATGGGGTCGCAAAGAGTCAGACAGGACTGAGCGACTTTCACTTTCATTATATTTACAACTATTGACATAGCATTTACATGCTATGTATTAGAAGTAACCTAGAGATGATTTAAAGTATATGGGAGGATGTCTTACATTATAAACAAATATTATGCCTTTTTATATAAGGGACTTGAGCATCTGCAGACTTTGGTGTCTGAGGGGGATCTGGAGCCAGTTCCCTACAGATGCGAAGAGATGATTATTATCTCATTTAGCCCCTCCACTGAAGCTGTATTTGAAATACACCGTATCTGTATTTCAAAGATGGGGCAAAGAGAGGCAGGTCAATTTCCCAAAGTCACTCAGCCAAAAAGTGGCAGGGCCCCAGGGCTGTGCCTTGGCCATCATTATGCCTCTTGTTTGCTAGCGTAGTAGTATCGCCACTGTGTGGGATTTAGGGTCACACCTATTTGGCTGCCACTAATTCACTGTAAGGCAGGACAAAAATCCCCAAGCCTCAGTTTCCTCATCTGTAAAATGGGAACAATAATGACCACCTCATAGACTTGAGAGGCCAAAATAATCTATGATTTCTGAGAGTCTGTTCTCGGTAAGTAAGAAGGTAAAGCCAGAGCCTGCAGCAGAGGGGAGACACTGCCCCTCTGCTCATGCCCCACCCCCTCACTCTCCTCAGCAGGGGGAGACTGGCCTGAGGGTCACTAACCCTCCCCTCCCTCCACTCCACCCAGAGGGCTCAGCACCCACCTCTTCATCTCGGCAGCAAACCCGCTCTCCAGCAGGCCCAGCGCCTTCGCCTTCGTGGACAGGACACCTTGGAAGTCAGAGTCAGCAGGTATGAAGGTGATCTGCCAGGCAAAGGGGAGAAGGCTTCTCTGTAGCTGCCCGCACACATTCGTACGTGCTGCTCCCCCAGAGCAGGGGCCTAACCTCTCCAGATACCCTGGGACAGAAACCTCACAAGGGAGCACACCCTGTTTGACAGGAGGGCCCAGCACTGTTGGCTATCTGGATCCTGGGCTCCTGCTCCCACTGGAGCATTCACCCAGCAAACACTCCTGGAGCATCAGCTGTGTGCCAGGCACTCTTCTAGGCAGTAGGGGGCAGCAGTGAGTGAATGAGACAGGCACCCCTTCCCTGGGGGAGGTCATATCTTGTCCTGCCTGACATGGAGCAGGCCCTTCATCCGTATCTGGTGAATGGGTAAGAAGCAGGTCATTGTCAGGTGTTTCCTGGCACCGACAGAGGCTGCGACAGAGGACAGAGAAGGGGGTGGCCAGGGTGGTGCCCAACACTGACCCCTGAACTCTCCGGGATCTCGAGGTCTCTGCAGGTGCCACACCACAGGTGGGCACGGGGCAGTGGAGGGGAGGCAGGTCACAAAAGAGGCAGTGGGATGAGGCAGAAGGCGCCCTGCCTTTGGGGTCTGAGAGGCTAGGTGAGCAGCCTTCCTTGGGCAGGTCATCACTCCTCCCACAGCCTGTCTGTGATCCTCTGTAAAATGGGGTTCACCTCGAAGAGATATATGCAGCGCTGCTCACAATGGCCAAAAGGTGGAAGCACCCTAAGTACCCATTGATGGAGGACTAGATAAACAAAATGTGGTGTATACACACAAAGGAAGATTATTCAGCCTTTAAAAGAAAAAAAATGAAGTTCTGACATGTGCTACAACATGGATGAACCTTGAGGAAATAAGCCAGTCCCAAGACAAATTCCACAGGATTCCACTTATATGAAGTATCTGCTGCTGCTGCTGCTGCTGCTGCTAAGTCGCTTCAGTCATGTCCGACTCTGTGCGACCCCAAAAACAGCAATCCATCAGGCTCCTCCATCCCTGGGATTCTCCAGGCAAGAACACTGGAGTGGGTTGCCATTTCCTTCTCCAAGGCATGAAAGTGAAAAGTGAAAGTGAAGTCGCTCAGTCGTGTCCCACTCTTAGCGACCCCATGGACTGCAGCCTACCAGGCCCGTCCGTCCATGGGATTTTCCAGGCAAGAGTACTGGAGTGGGGTGCCATCGCCTTCTCCAGTGAAGTATCTAGAATAGTCAAATCCATAGAGACAGAAGGGAGAATGGTGGTTGCCACAGATAGGAGCAGGGCGGATGGGGAGTTATCATTTATTGGGTATAGAGTTTCAGTTTTACAAGATGAAAAGCATTCTGGAAATCGGTTCCATAATAATGTGAATGTAATTAACACTGAAAAGGTCACTTAAAAATGTTTCAGATGGTAAATTTTAGGTTATGTATATTTCACAATTTAAAAAAGCAGGATTAGTATTGCCTGTCTCCTGGCTGTGAGGATTCCATGAGATCATACATAAGGTGTCCTTCAGCACAGTGTCTGGCACATAGTAGCTGTTCTATAAATCATGGTTCGACGCTATTGAAGATGAAATTACCTGACTTCTCTGAGTCTTGTTCTCCTCAACTGAAAATTTCCTCAACAAATATTTGATAAGACCCTTGGGCTTCCCTGGTGGCTTAGAGGGTAAAGAATCTACCTGCAATGTGGGAAACGGGTTTGATCCCGGGTGGGGAAGATCCCCTGGTGAGAATGGAATGGTTACCCACTCTAGTATTCTTGCCTGGAGAATCCCATGGACAGAGGGGCCCGTCCAGAGGAGCCTGGTATGCTACAGTCCACGGGGTCATAAAGAACTGGACACAACTGAGCGACTAACACTTTCACTTCACTTTACAGTATTATACCAGGTTCATGAGCAGCAACCTCCTTTCTCCCTTCCCACAGAGTACAGTGAGTGAAAGACACTTGTCTGCACCATCAAAGCCCAATCCTGATGGGGAGAAGGGAATGATAGCTGGAGGGGTTCTTAGAACACCTGTGAGTAGTAAGCTTCCCCCCAAATGTCTGGAAATGAGGGAGGGCCCTGGGTATCTTCCACAGCCATTAAGTATGTCCTGCACTTGCCAGATGGTTCTGTATTTCCTAGAAGCTTCCCCTTCCTCCTGTCATCCTCCTCTTCATCATCATAATCACCACCATTATCTCCATCAACATCATAATCGTATCATCACCATCAGCACCAGCACCTTCATCAACAGCAGCATTATCATCCTACAGCATCATTGCCACTGCCACTGTGAAAGCCTGGAGGAGAAGGAAAGTCCTGAGCATCTTACAACACAAAATCTTTTAAAAGAGGGGGACAGGCAGAGTTGAAGCTGGGAAGGGGAGATCAGACCATGAAGACAGCAAAGCATCAGGCTAAGGAATTCAGCCTTTATCCAGAAGCAGAGGGAGCCCTGGAGGAGTTCTCAGCTGGAGAGTACACAGACAGATCTGTGTTTGGGCAGAGCTCTGGGAAGTCCCCAGAGGGAGGAACAGAGGGATGATGGAGGGAGGCCCATGGAGAGGTCAATCCATCAGTCACCAATCAGGGGTCTGGTCCTGGGCTCCAGCAGAGCAGGCAGGAGTGGGGAGTAGGGAGTGGGGAACTTGGGGGTAGAAGCAGAAGCCAGGCAAAGAGGTCCAGCCTTCCCAGCCAATCCTTCCCCTTGCCCCATCTCAGCTAACAAGCACAGCATCCCTGACTGTCCCACCGGCTAGATTTGTCCCAATTCTTCCTCCTCTCAAGCCCGAAACCCTGCTGACCACTAAATCTGAGCAAGTCTACTTCAGAAATTCAATAAGGTAAGCAAGCTGGAAGTGCCAGGGCCACACCTAGCCACAGCAGGTACTGTATGTTTGATGAACTGGAAATGTCTTCTCCGCACCTACAGCCTTGGGTTCAAGTTCTGCCTTAATCTAGGAGATGATCATCTCTCACCTGGACCACAGATGGAGCCCCCCCTCCACCTCTGGCCAGTTGCTCTTGAAACTTCCTCCTCCCAGATGTCAGCCTGATAACTTTCCTGAACTGCAAAGCTGCTCATGTCCCCCTCTTGTCCCATCAACTACAATGTAAGGTCCGAATTCCTCAGCATGGCATCCAGGCCCCGCGGGCCCAAGTCCCACTCCCTCTCCACCTTCCCTTGCTCCCTGCACTCTCCAGTCACCATGTCAATCCACTTGCCTTGCTGTTTCACCTCATGTCTTTCTTCACCCTATTCCTTCTGCCCGAAATGTCTTTCCTCATTTTTTCTACCTGGTGAACTTCTACTTTACCTACAAACCCCAAATCATCTTCTCTGTGAAACCCATTCCCTCCCCAGCAGGCAGAAAATTGACTCCTCCACAGTCCTCCAAAGACAGGGACAGCCTAATTCACACTGGTATTGGCTAGCCCTTACCCCCATATTGGGCTTCCCTGGTGGCTCTGCTGGTAAAGAATCAGCCTGCAATGCAGGAGACCTGGGTTCGATCCCAGGGTTGGGAAGATCCCCTGGAGAAGGGAAAGGCTACCCACTCCAGCATTCTGGCCTGGAGAATTCCACGGACTGCATAGTTCGGGCGTTGCAAAGAGTGGGACACGACTGAGCAACTTTACTTACTTACTTTCACTTTACCCCCATATCATAATTGTCTAATTCTATTCCCTTATATATTTCTTTCAATCCAGAAAATTCCCATTTGTCAGGCTCTGAGGCAGGAGAGGATCTGGCAGGGAAGATGGGCATCAGTATTTGCTGAGCACTCCGGTGGCCCAGGCCCCAGTGAGATGATGTGGGAGAGGGGACCCTCGTCTAGCACACCTCCCGGGCTTACGACACACTTGCCTTCTCTCCTTAGTTGTCGCCCTAACAGCCTGCATCCCTGAAACACACATCCACATCTGTGCTCGCATACCTACCTGCACATACATACAAAGACCCGCTCAAAGCCACAACACTGATCCTGAGACGGCTGCCTTCGAATTGGCTCCAGGCCAGGCGTGACGCCAGGTCCCCACACACAAGACCCTATTGGTTCCTCCCACAGGGCCATGTAAGTCTCATGGAGGCAGGGGATTCTTCTGCCAGGGTCACAGAAGTGGGGTACAGGGAGGAGAGATCTGAGGCCTGGCAGACACTGAAACCTGTGCTCTTTCTACCCCACCATGCAGCCTCTGCAGCACAGGAACACGTGAATCCGTCAACAGTTACTCATTAATACCCAAGAATATTCCCTGTCCCCAATTTCTCTCCCTCATCCCCACAGCCACTCTGCCCCCCTCCCCTTCCCTGCCCACAGCCAGCTCTGTGAAGGGGGCCAGGGCAAGAAGGACCCTCCCCCGACGCTCCCCTACAGCCATTGCCTTGCCGTCCCCCAGGGTCCAGGCTCCTCATTGGGAGGATGACAATCAAGACGGTGGTGACGTGGGTGGCTCGGCCCCAAGGCCTTCTTCTCCTAGTGACCTCTGCTCAGGGCATTGCACAGAGTCGAGTTGACTGTAAACTGCTCAGAAAATGACTACAAACCAGCCTGGACCGCCCCAGTGCTGAATAAACGCTCTGACAGCCAGGGGCTGCCCGCAGAGGAAACAGGGCTGGGAGAGCCTAACCCAGGCCCTGGGAGCCTCCTCCCTCCACCAAACCCCAGCACAGCCACCCAGGCGAGAGATGAGGAGGGGGCTGCAGGGGGAGGGGCGGGGAGGAAGGGGAAGGTGGTGGCTGCCTGGGGACTGGAGCCCCAGATGGCAGGACCAGGGGGGTCCTTAAGATACACCCTCTTTCCCACCCCCATCTTCCTAACTCACACATTCTACAAATGTGCAAACTGAGACTCAGAGAGGGAAGGAGCTTAACCAAAGTCTTCCATGTAATTAGAGGCAGAGTGCAAGTTAGAATCCATGCTTCTTTCCTTGTCTCCCTGGATCTAGCTGACCAGCTGCTGTGTGACCTTGGAAAAGCCACTCAACCTCTCTGGGCACCAAAAGATTACAACACTTGATATGCCCATTCCACACTTTTGTTGGGAGGATCAATAACAGTAAGGGTGACAGCCTTTCACCTAAATATTATACTCTACAGTTTACAAACTGTTCGTCTTTTCTCTGTTCTCCATAATAACCATGAGACTGGAGAAATAGGGGCCCAGGGCCTCATTTTGCAGATAAAAGAAACTGAGACTCAGAAAGACAAAGGTCACATAGAGCTAGAACTAGAACTCAAGACTCTCAAACCAGTGCTCTTCCCATCATTAAGTCACTCATTAAAACTCCAAAAGAGAGAGCACTGACCAAGCCATGAGGTTCCAGCTGACTCACTCAGAGCTCTCAGCAGCTCTGGGACACAGGGACCGTTCTGCCGAGGAAGGTTATGCTTTAGACACCACACATCTGAGCTCTGATCCCAACTCTGATACCCAGGAGCTGAAGGAACCTCACTTTCTGAGCCTCAGGCTTCTCCACTATAAAATAGAACTTCAGAGGTACCAAAAAGCTCAGGATGGATGCTGAACATCACCAGGGATACAGGTGTGCCTGGCAGGCAGCAAGCCCTCAGGAACTCTGGTTTCAAGAACCTGGATTGTGTCTCCCACATGGTACCTAGTTCAGGGCTCCAGATTCAGGGGACTTCTGATTAATCTTTATGCTAAGGGATGGATGGATGGATGGATGCTCAGGAGAGTGGAGATAAGAAAAGAAACGGTAAGGGGAGAGGATGACAAGATGATTGAAGGATGGGGGACTGATACGTGGAATAGAGGCACAGCCCCAGACCCTCCTGGGCCCTGGCCCGCAGCCCACCTGTTCCCACTGTTCCCACCTACCTTGGGGTAGCATTGGCACATGCTCCAGATGACACCCCCGATCACCATGACGCCTCCCATGGCGTAGAAGGTTCCGTAGACTTGGGGCCGGTCGTGGCTCATGAGGAACGTGCCAAGGGCCAGCAGGAAGAGCCCCAGCACGATGAAGCCGATGCGGAAGGTCTTCTCATCAGTCATGGCTGCCTGGCCAGGCCTGGCCTGTGAGCCACCTGCAGAGGGGTGCCAGCAAACCAGCCAGCTACCTACACACGCACTCACACTTGAGGAGTGACGCTCCGGGATCACTGCCGATCAGGACTTAAGCCAAGAGGGAGGCAGGCTCCCTGCAGGCCCAGCCCAGCCACCAGGCACACCCCATGCTCCAGGCTGGAGGAGTTACGCACAGGTGGCCTCGCGACCCCACCTTCACCGCCTCACCTCCCCTCTGGCCCTCTGGAGCGTGTGGGAATCTGAGTGAGGGAGACAGAGGGAGGGAAGGGGAGGTTCCAGGGCTGGGCCCCAGCCCAGGCTTTGACATCACCTCATTTCCCTGAGTGGGGCTGAGCTGGGCGGACAGGCAGCCTGCACCATCCAGCCAGGGAAAGCAGGTACATACTGCAGCCCAAAGGCATCAGAATGCCACTGGGGGATTCCAGGATCCCACAGGCTGGCATTTTAGAATCCTGAAGAATTTTAGACTCTTCAAGGTCATGGGCCCACCTGGCCACTAGTTACGAATGGTGCCTGCATGCAGGGCTCTATTTTAAACATGTGATACGTATTAACTCATTTAGGGAACCCCATAAGGTCGGCACTACTATCCCTACTTTATAAATGAAGACACAGGTACATAACTTGCCCAAGGTCACACAGCCAGGAAAGACAGGGCAGTTGGCGTTTGAACCTAGTACTGTCCCCAGGTGAAACTGCCTAACTGCAGCGCAAGGGCTCAACGTGCAGGCTCTGGTGGCCATACAGACCTCCCGGCTTGGCTTCTGACTCCTCTACTACGGGGCGGTGTGGTCTTGATCCAGTTGCCTCTGTGCCGAAGTCTTCCTCCTCCCTACAATGGGGATAGTGATAGCAACTCACAGGCCTGGGCTCCCTGGGTGCCTCTGTCCCCTTCCCATGCTCTGCGATCCATCCAGGCCTACTGGCCATGAAAGGCTCTAGTGGGCAATGCCCCTCTAGGGTGTGATTGGTTGATAGTGAGTTCCTTGCCTCCTAACCTAGGAAGATGCCCTCATTCTAAGAATGACATTCTAATGATGGAATTTCAGTCTTGCAGCAGGCTGATGGGAAAAATCAGATTCTCATAGAGGATTATAGGGAAATGATGGTCAACAGTATCTGTAAAAAAAAAAAAAAAAAAGCATTAACTTGTTTGTACGGGGTTGAACTGGCTCTGAATTGGCGTTGCAGGATGAAAGGTTTTCACTTGGCATCCTGACTTCATAGGCTTGGGGAATCTTCCTGTTTGCCATTGCCACCCTCTCCACCCCCCCAGACGCAAGCTGTACTGGTTCCCAACACCACACCTATGTTCACATGATACACTCTGGTGTCGCTGCCCGCAGCGCCTTGGAGTTTCATTATGAAGCAGTTTCTCCTTCACCAGCCCTCAGATCCAACACTTTACAGTTTGCCGAGGTGTCCTGTAGCAGAACTCAGGTGACCCTTCCAGTGAGAGGTGACTGAGAGGTCAGAAAGGGCTGAAAGGCACAGGGCGACATCTACGTTTGGTGTTTTCCAGGGTGACCTTGGCCTGGTGGCTCTGCTCTGGGCTTGAGTTTGTCATCTTTGGTTGAATGTGGTATCACGTTACCTCCCAGGGGTTGTGGAGAGACGTCATATGATAGCGGGAAAAACGCTTTGCAAACTAGGATTATTTACAGGGCAGAACCCCAGGTGGCTCAGTGGTAAAGAATCCACCTGCCAAAGCAGGAGACGCAGCAGTCACAGGTTCGATCCCTGGGTCGGGAAGATCTCCTGGAGGAGGAAATGGCAACCCACTCCAGCATTCTTAACCTGTAAAACCCCATGGACAGAGGAGCCTGGTGGGGTCGCAGAGTCGGACACGACTGAGCACACACCCTCCAGGGAAACACTATTATCATAATTTTACACAGGCTCAGAGAAGGGAAGCTACACGCCCCTCCCAGAAAATGAATCCGGGGCCCAGAGGGGCTTCAGCCTGCCCTTTCTGGTCCTGGAGCCCGGGTCCACGGCGGCGGGAAGATTTTGGTCGCAATCCAGCAGGAGCCTCTCGCGCCCCCTGGTGGCCATAGTAGCACGCGCTTGGCTAGGTGCTTGCACATCTCTTCAGTTCAGTTCAGTTCAGCCGCTCAGTCGTGTCTGACTCTGCGACATCTCTTAGGTCGTGCCAGCGTCCCGCAACCCCGTGAGGCTACCGGAAGAGGTTACCCTGCCTATTTCACAGGCGAGGAAACTGAGTCAGGGGACATCTCTCCAAAGATCTCCCCAAACTGTACTGGGGGCTGAACGCGGACCTGGATCCACGCAGCCCCAGTCGCATTGTAGATGAATCTGGTCCTTAGGGCTTCCTGAGAAGCCTCCTGGTCACCCCAGCACTCTCCTTGTTTCCCCATCTTTTCTTTCCTCTCCACTACTCACCCATTTTCTGCCTTTTCTCTCCTTAAAACAGGTTGGGGGCTGGGAGTGACAAGAGTAAGAAGCTCTGGGACAAGTAGGTGCTCTGTAAAATGGGTCTAATCTAACCTCTTGCATAAAGCCGTGGTGAGGGTGAAATGGGGACACGTGTGTACAGCGCATTGGAAGTATTGGGTGATCCGTGGTTCCCACTCGCCTCTCACCTGCCTCTGACTTCTGCCTTCCACCCCTGCAAAGCGGGGTGAGCCTGAGGAGCAGTTGCAGAGTCTACCATCTTGCAGCAGAGGGCGCGCTAACCACTGTTTTCTTCCCCGTTTACAGCATTCAGCGTCCCTGCAAGATCTTAAAAGCTGTGCCTGCAGGTAGGTGAATATCACACCCATTTGACAGAAACTGAGGCTCTCAAAGGCAGAATAAGCGGCCCAAGATGGCAGAGCCTGTAAAGAGCAGAGCCAGGGTTCAAACGAGGCCCCAGGTCAGTCCTTGTTGAGTACCTGCTATATGTCGCTCACTCCGAGGTGTGGGTGTCTGAGAACATGGTTATTCAGCGTGATGGCTGGTGGCGGGTCAGATGGTAAAGAGTCTGCCTGCAGTGTGGGAGACCCGGGTTCGATTCCTGGGTCGGGAAGATCCCCTGGAGAAGGAAATGGCAAACCACTCCACTATTCTTACCTGGAAAATCTTGTGGACGGAGGAGCCTTGGCAGCCTACAGCCCACGGGGTCCCAAAGGGTTGGACACGACTGAGCGACTTCACTTTCACTTTCTTTCCTGTTTCGCGGGGCACAGAGATACGTCTGAGGTCCAGCAAGTGCACAAAGCAGCCAGAGGCAGAGACTGGGGAGGGGGTGGCCCAAGGGAGGAATGAAAGGACAGAGTCACAGGAGGGATTCTTGAGAAGCCAGTTGGCATTCTTCTGTCAGGGCAGGAAAAGCAGTTCAGGCAAAGAGATCAACATGTGCAAAGGCCTAGAGACAAGTAAGCACTGACACATGGCTGGAGGTAAAACCAAGTGCTGCGCGCATACCATCCCTACACTGCAGAATCCTCCCCCTCTTCCCCTACCTGCGCCTCCATGTCGGCTCCACCCTTCCAGCACCTGGATATCCTGGCCACCATCCTCACCTCCTCCCTCTCATCCACATGGTATTGGCCCTGCCTCTGGGACGGAGGGCTTCCCTGATAGCTCAGTTGGTAAAGAATCCTTCTGCAATGCAGGAGACCCCGGTTCGATTTCTGGTTCGGGAAGATCCCCTGGAGAAGGGATAGGCTACCCACTCCAGTATTCTTGGGCTTCCTTTGTGACTCAGCTGATAAAGAATCTGCCTGTAATGTGGGACACCTGGGTTTGATCCCTGGATTGGGAAGATCCCCTGGAGAAGAGAAAGGCTACCCACTCTAATATTCTGGCCTGGAGAATTCCATAGACTGTATAGTCCATGGAGTTGCAAAGAGTCGGACACAACTGAGAGACTTTGACTTCAGTGAGACAGAAGAATCGAATCACTTCTCGCTCCCACTACGGCTCATCACTCTGGTCTGAGGCCCATCATGCCTGTCCTCTAAGTGGTCTCTCCTTCTCCCCTTGCCGGCTGCAGTGTCTTTCCAACCTAAATGCCAGATTAGACCATGTCACTTCTCTCCTCAGAGCCCTGGAATGGTTCTCTTCCCTATCAGAGTAAAACTCAAGACTTAAAATGGCCTATAAAACCCTAGATAATCTGCCCAGCCTATCACTGCTCTGAGATAGTCTCCTGCCACGCCTCCCCTCACTTATTCCACCCTAGTCTCCCTGGCTGCATGCTTCTCTGGGAATAGGCCTTTGCACCTGTTCATCCTTCCACCTAGAAGGCTCTTCCTCCAGATATCTGCACAGCTCCCTCCCTTGCCTTCTTCAAATCTATATCCAGATGTCAGCTTCTCTGGTGTGACATCCAAAACTGCAGAACCCCTCCCCCAGGTGTTCCCTGCCCTCCTTTCCTAATTTACTTTTCTCCACAGCACCATCAATTACACTGTACACATAAGTTATGAATCTCACCGCTTGTCTGAATTCCCGCACTAGAATTCGAGCTCCTACAGGCTTGGGGCTTTGTTTTGTTCATTGTTGGATCTCCAGGGGTTAGACCTGGTCGACTCTCAATTCATATTTGGAAATAGAGGGATGGCTATCAGCTCCAGAGCAGAGGAAGGCCGGAGAGGAAATGCAGGCAGGAAACCTGGGGTCAGGCCAGGGGAGCCGGCATCTTTCAGAGGCCAATGGGGAGTCTCCAAGGGAGTTATGCGGGGAGTGACACGGGTTGGATTTTCATTTTGTACCCATCCTCTGGTTCTGAGATCAGGTTGGAAGAAGCAAAAGGAGACAGTGGAAGTGAGGGGCAGTCACCAGACTCTAGTAGAAACCTAGGGCTACAAAGATTAAAATGAACACTTTTTAAAAGAGCTGCTGAAGGGATGGAAAGCGAGGGAATTTTCCAACTGATTTGAGGTGGTAAGCTCCAGGGGGTGGGGTCACTGGTCAACGCAGAGGAAAACAGGGCAAAGGAGGAGCCCAGTGCAAGCAGGGGAGAGGCCTGAACCCGGAGTGTCCCTGATGTCCCAGGCCTGGGGACAGACATCAGAGGTGAGCTCTGGGTGATGGATGAATAAACTGGTCAGCCGGCCTGGGAGGAAAGAGGCCAGAAAGAGAACCAGTGCCTCCTGGGGGCTGGATTGACAGACCCAGCCTCATGGGGCTGCTCAGCCTGAGTCCTTCCCAGTTCACAGTCAAGGCCACTGCAGCTCAGAAAGGACCCTGGCTTGTTAGGAGACTGGCTCCATGGCCCTGGCTTTGCCTCCAAGGAGCTGGTGACCTTGAGCAAACCACTGCCCCTCCCCGGGACTTTCAGTTGGGACGCAGATGACTTAGGACTATAGAAAAAGTTTTTCCAGTCTTCCAGCCCTCCCCAACCCCTGCCTCTTCCAGCTCCTGCTTGGCAAAGGTGGTGCCTCACACCTGCAACTCATTAACTCACCTGCCTGGGGGAAATTCCTGTCTGGAGGTAGGAGGGAAGCTGGGCTTTGTTTCCCAGCCTGGAACCCCTTTAACCCCTTAGGAATTACAGAGGTCCTGATGGATCCCTTGCACTTCTCCCAGCCAAATCCCCAAGGTACACAGTGAAAGCCGGTGTGTGTGCGTGTGTACGGACGCATGTGCCTGCACCTGTGCATCTCAGGGTCCCACAGAAAGGTCAGGGCCAAGGCAGAATTCAAACCTGCATCTCCATCATAGCAGGAAGTACAAGGCACACACAAGGAAGAGAGAGAGGAGTACAGGATAAGGATCCGGGATCTGGTGATGGGGAAAGGAGAGGATCCACAAGATCCACGAGAAGAGCCACAAGATCTGGCTCAGGTGGCTGAGAGAGGACCTGGGAATGACCAGGGTAGCGGACCTTTTTTGTTTCATTTTCAGTCAACAAATATCTACTGAGCATCTTCCACGGGCCAGGCACTGTTTCTAAGCTTTAGGTAAAGAAATTGTATATATTGTATGTATATAATAGTAAAGGAAAGAAGCAAGAATACCCCTGCTCTTGGAGAGCTCGCTGGGGTAGAAACATAATAAACAAAGAAATTTTTAAATATTAATTTTAAATATTAAATGATGACAGGGGTTATTTAAAAAGTAGAGCAGGAAGGAGGCTTGGAGTGCAGGGTGCTGGGTGGGATAACAATTTTAACAGATTGGCTCAGGATGGCATCTTGAAGAGAGGTTCAGACAAAGATGTGAGGGGCATGAGGAGTAAGCCTGGAGGAAAACTTCCAGAGAGAGAAGACAGGAGCAAAGGCCCATAGGAGGGCCGACTGCAGCAGAGAGCAAGGGCGGGGACCGAGACCCACCCACACCATCCTCGATAGAGATTTCATTACTCAGCGTGACCTGGGAACCACTCAGGGTTTTGAGCCCAGGAGGGGTGTCATGCATCTGAGTTTGATCAGGCTCATTCTGTCCAGTGGGCTTCCCTGGTGGCTCAGACAGTAAAGAATCTGCCTGCAATGGAGACTGGGTTTGATCTCTGGGTCAGGAAGATCCCCTGGAGAAGGGAATGGCTATCCACTCCAGTGTTCTTGCCTGGAGAATTCCATGGGTGAGTGGCCTGGTGGGCCATAAGTCCATGGGTTTGCAAACAGTCAGCAAAACTGAATGACTAACACTTTCCATTAAACTTTGAGGAGACATCAGGAGACCCCACAGGGAGACGGGATGGCAGGTAAGGAGCTGGTCCAGGCCTACATGGGAGGATCCAAGGACTGGAACCAAACCAGGCCTGAATGAAAACACATTTATTTATATGAAAAACTTTTATTCTCTGTGATTTTAACCTCTCTTAGACTCAGTTTCCACACCTGTTAAATGGGGACACTACCTGTAGCAAAGAACTTGAGGATGTGAAAGAACTGCAGGGAGCCTGGCCTGGTAAATGGGAAGCTCCTCGGGGAATGCTGTACCTACACAGCTGATTCTGACTGAGCCCCAGGACTTTGAACTCCTGCTTGCGGAGTGACCCTCAGAAGGTTACTTAACCTTTCTGGGCTAGTTTTCTCATCTGTGAATGGGGTATGACATTCTGGAAGCAGACATTTCTATCATATCTGGAATACAAGAAGAGGGGTGGAGCTCCCTGTCACAGAAGGTCTACGAGCAGAGGCGCCTAGTGGAGGGGGGTCACCTCTACTAACAAAATCCAACAATCACTGCATGCTTAAGAGAGGCTGCCACGGGCTCAGAAGTCTGCATTTATTGTTTGCTACATTAGCATTGAGCCTGCAGGTTCAGTGTGATCTCATAATGTCACCTGCTATCATCTCATTTAATGCTCAAAACTCAGCTCTCTAAGGTAGGGGCTGGTGCCTCTGTAATTCCCATTTAACAGATGAGGAAACGGAGGCAGAGAGAGGTATAGTCACTTGTCCAAAGTCACTCAGCGGGTACCTGGTGGAACTCATGCACAGATGGTCTGAATTCAGAGTTCATGTTTTTTTGGTATAACTGAAACTCAATGCATTACTTTGGGCCAGTCCTGGCTCTGCCTCTAGGCCCCAGTTTCCTCATCAGCACAAGAATATTTCCCAGCTGACAGCCAACAGTAACGGCCACGTGAAAGTGCCACCTTGGACATGCTGGGCCCCAGGGACTGCGGCCCCACCAACATCACAAAGGGCCGCAGAACCACCCAGCTGGGCCCAGGCAATCCACAGAATCACGAGGGATAATAAAATGGATTTATTTTCAGCCATTTGTTACACAGCAAGAGAAAAAACAAAACAGCATTCAGCAGTATTTGTTGACTGCCTGTGTGTACCAGGCACTGGACCAGACACTTAGAAGAAGCCCATCATTGGTCTCCAGCTTCCAGGCCTACTAAAAGACTTTAACTTCCACCCTCTGTAATCTGGACAGGGCCCGTGAGGGAGCATGCAGCCCCAGGTGCTGTCTCTCCAGAGATGCCACCAGCAGCGAAGATGAGGCTCTCATAGCTAGGTGGAGGCAAGGGGGGCTGGGCCCCAGGCAGGGCATCCCCCAAGGCACTGCGCTCCAGGTCTTCCTCCACAGGGGACGCAGGTGGTATCAAGGGTCCCCCAGCCAGTGGGCAGCGCACAGCCTCCTCATAAGTGGGGACGGTAATCACCTTCGGGGTCCTAGAGGGACAGAAGAGAGGCTATCAACAGGGGTGGGGTAAAACCCGACGGCACACCGGTGGGGGGGGGGGAGGCTATGGGCTTCCCTGGGCCCGCAAACACCGCTGGAGCTTGACAGCCACCAGCCCCTGTCCACCTCAGCTCCTTGATTCTGCTCTCCCTCCCTTGTAGTCAGTTCTCCATTCAGTTAGCTCTCCACCCGGGCTCGTCACACCCTCTGTCTCCTCAATTCTCTCTGCAGAGAATGTCCTTCCCACCTCCCTCACACCTTCCCTGCTTCCCTGTCAGTTCCCACTTGTCCTTGGAGTCTCCATCCAGGCTCTTCTGACCAGGCTCTGCCCTCTAGATTCCAAGAATAGGTCACTTGCATCCCAGCCACACCAAAGCTGATGGAAATGAGGCTGATCCTCCGTCCTCTCAGGGCCCTGGAGAATCACCTGTGGGGAGTCAGTGCTCCTTCCCTTCCCAGGACCTTGGCGGTAGGAATGTCACTGATCCTATGTCTGGGCTGCTTCTGCTTTGGGAAGATACTGCCACATACAGGGGCTGACAGGTGATTCTGAGGTCCCTTCCCACCCCAAGCGTCTCTAAGGTTGATTATGAGTCACAGCGTTGGCTGGTTCAGCTCCCTGCTCAGCCACATTCTCGGTGGGAGATCATGGGTCAGTGTTAAAGAAATTAAATGAATAGTCTTGTTTAGGCTTCAGAGCCAAAGCAGAGCAGGCCTCTGACCTTGCTTCTAACCTGCCTGGACACTGCCCTGACTGTGAGTGACTGCTGTGAGTGCCAAGACTTGCAGCACCATAGATAAGATGCAGGAGAAATCCTGAGATTGTTGAGCCGCTAGAGGGGGCCTGGCCAACCAAGCCCCAGGCTTAATGACATTCCAAGTTTTACAAGACAAAATAAACAGCATTAACAGGAAGCCAGCAATGACAACCCACTCCAGTACTCTTGCCTGGAAAATCCCATGGACGGAGGAGCCTGGTGGGCTGCAGTCCATGGGGTCACTAAGAGTGGGACACGACTGAGCGACTTCACTTTCACTTTTCACTTTCATGCATTGGAGAAGGAAATGGCAACGCACTCCAGTGTTCTTGCCTGGAGAATCCCAGGGACGGGGGAGCCTGGTGGGCTGCCAACTATGGGACCGCACAGAGTGGGACACGACTGAAGCGACTTAGCGGCAGCAGCAACACGAAGCCAGAGCTGCGATTTGGTCACAGATTGATGATGATCGCAGTTTGCCACCGTCCTGGGATTATAGATGGGAACCCAAGCTGCAGCCTCTGCAGTCTCACCCACAGAGCCGGCGCGCTACCCTGCGACCCTTTCCCAACTGGGACTCTAGATGTGCCGTAACACGGGACTTCCCAGTGCGGTTTAAGTCTGGATGTTGGTCAAAACCCAATTTGGTGATGTATTCTCTGGTCTATTTCTCTTTTCTTTTAATGTTAGTATGTTGAAAACAAGTTAGACAATTCTCTAATAAATATCTGTGTTATTTATTTGTATATAACAAGTGGCTTATTTTGTTAACAAATCCTGTGAACCTGAGATTAAAGTGAAAACTTTTGCAACCAGTCAGTAACTCTATTAACCCGAGTCCCAGTTTCCCCGTCTGTAAACGGGGATGATACGGGCACCGACCTCACAGGACCATGTGAAGATTAAATGAGGTAACATGGGGCACTTCAGCCAAGGAAGCTGATAAGGGGACCCACCCGCCTCTGACTCACAGTGTCATTTGAAGTGAGGGCAGACAAAGAATATCGTTCCTGGAGGCAGACAAGCTAGGTTCAATTGCTACGTGACCTAGGCTATGTTCATACCCAATCTGAGCCTCTTTCTTCTCATCCATAACATGAGGATAACAATTACTATTTTATAGATTCAGGAAAAGGGAAAATGCTTTGACAACTCAAGAAAATATGGGTGATTAGGCTTCCAGAAGCCCAAATCTCCTGCCCTGCTCACCTCCTAGCCATGCCCCAGCCACTCCCTACTTCTCCAAGCCTGCGAGACACGAGGCAGGCTTTGAGTACCCCTGGCACTGCTTCAGCAGGCAACAGCTGGCAGGGCAGGGCACAGCTGCCAGGTGAGACCAGCCCACAGCAGGAAGTTTGCTTAGAGGGTAGAGGTGCAGTAGTCCTCACACCGTCTCACCTAGCCAGCTGGGCCCACCCAGCCCCAGGTCACCACGGTCATGGTCCCGAAAGCCGGAAACTTGGGAAACATGAAGCCTGAGGCTAGGGGACCACATCGCACACTTGAGCGGCAGACCCATTCATGGCGTAATCTGGACGTGGCTCCCTGCAGCTGGGTGGGGCGGGCAGGCCGCTGTGGTCCCCGTGCTCAGGAAGCTTCGCTGAGCCTGGTGGCGACAGGAGATCCGAGCCTAGCACCAGCTTCTCCACCATTCAGCTGAGTCAGACAAGCATAGTAGGGAAAGGGGAAAGGGACCAGGGGTGAAGCACTATTTGCCCTACACTCAAGCTCTCTAATCTCATTTCACATTCGTGACAAGCCTGGTCAGTCATCGCACAGGTAAGCTAGGGCCACACATCAACTAAGCGGCAAAGCCCCAGCCCACGTCAACCGTCACACCTCCCCTACCCGACCCCTGATCTCTCCATACCTCAGCTTTCTCATCTGTAAATCAGACCTTACATTGCCTTTTAAGCAGCGAAGCTTAAATCAGTGGGCATGAAAGGACATCATCAAATGAAAGCAAAGAAGAGAACTGAGTTTTGCAGTAAATACACCTCCCCATCTATCATCTCATTTGAGCCTAACGGCAATCCCAGGGAAAATTCCAGGATTGACGGGAAAAACCAGATATGGCTCAGAGAGTCTAAGTCAAGAACACACAGCTTAGGAAAGAGTGGACACTGACAGCCTTATGTCCGACTAGACCCATGCTTTTTTCTGCTGTTCTCACTGTGGTTGGGAGTGGGGAATCCCAGAGACCTCCCACCCAGGCACTTCATCTAAGGCTCACATTTCATATGGGAGCCCCTGAGAGTAGGGGTTTTGTCTATTTTGTCCACTGCTTCATTGTAAGTGCCCTGCAGAATTAGGTACTCAGTAAATGTTGGTGAAATGCATGAAAGAATAAGCAGATGAATAAATGAGGACACTGAGCCCCCAAGAGGGAAATGGGCCCACCAAGTCATCAGCCTAGATGGCCTTTGTCTCTAACCTGGAGTTACCCACAGAGAGCAAGGCGCCTGGAGGCAGGGACAGCTAAGTGACCTTCCCATGGGGCCCAGATGCTGGGCTTTCAGTAGGAGGGCCAGGATGGCTCAGCCCCAGGGACAAAAAAGAACCGTTAGCAGAAGCAGCCTCACCAACATGAAGCCATCCCAGCTCTGAGTCTAAGACATGGTCTCTGAACTTGATGGACCATGAGTACCCTGCAATGGGTGAGTTCCTCCCTGGCTCAGCTGGGAAAGAAGGCTGAGTTCCCCCACCTGACATGCAGCTGCAGCCCGGACCCTGTTGGGTCAACACGACTGTGGGTATTGACAACACTCACTCTCTGTGCTCAGGTCAGGCTGGGCGGGGAAGGACAGGTACTCTGAGGCATGATCTGGTTCCAAGCAATAACTCACTGAGTGACCAGATAGGTCACTGGTCTCTCTGAGACCCAGGTTTCTCATCTGAGAAGTGAAGAGGCCCCAAGGTCCTGCCCTTCCTTCTAAAGTCAAACCAAGGCCTGACCACTGGACTAAGGGACTTCCATTGAACACTCTATTCTCTGTGACCTCAGGGAGTCCCAGGCCAGTAGCAAGGACTAATCTGTTACCTTCTTTAACTCAGGATGCATTTACCTCTCTAACTCAGGGAAGAAGAGTGCTCAGGGTCCCAGGCCAACTCATGGATATCTGGTTTAGCCCTTAGTGCATGCAAATCCAGTGCTTACAGAGTGGTGTAGGGGAACACACACCTCACAGCCAGCAGGCTCTGCTGCTTTCTAGCTGTATAACCCTCACCCTCTTTTTCTGTAAATAGTACTTCTTACCTTACAGGTGGGCTGGACTGGGGAAGGTACATGCAGGCCCCTGACATATGCAGGCACAGCAGACACTTGTTGAAAGAGTAAGTACATAATAAGAGCATGTAAGATACACGCATTCGCAACAGGGCAAAAACTGGTTCTGGGAATCTTGCTGATACTGTGTTTATGTATAAAGCACAGATATACATGCAGACCAAATATACAGTATATCTGTGGTATTAACATTCCATGAGGGAGTATTAAGGGAAAAAGGCCTAAACAGTCTCCTGGGAGGGAGTGATTTAGAAAAACATGAGAAATATTATGTAAATGTAAGATTTTTTTCTCCATTCCCTACCTCATCCCTGGGCTTCTGCACATGCTCCTCTGCCTGCTGAAGACACCCCTCTCCACCTTATCCACTTGAGGAAAAGTTGGCACTTGTGCATCTATCGTGTGCCAGGCTCTGGGCTGAGTTCTTCATTTACATCATCTCAGGTAAGTACTATGAGCCGACTCATTGGAAACGACCCTGATGCTGGAAAAGACAGAGGGCAGGAGGAGAAGAGGGAGCCAGAGGATAAGGTGTTTGGATGGCGTGGCATCACTGTCTCAATGGACACGTGTTTGAAAAAACTCCAGGAGATAGTGAAGGACAGGGAAGCCTGGTGTGCTGCAGTCCATGGGGTCGCAAAGAGCCAGATAGGACTTAGCAACTCAGCAACTGCTATACAGGCATTTGCTACATTTGTCATTCGTATACCTCCTGTTTCATTTCTGATGAGATGTTGAGGTTCAGTGGGGTTGGATAATCTCCTGAAGTCCCATAGCTAGTTAGTGACAGAACCAGGAGAGGATCCCTATTGGTCTGACTCCTGTGGGTACGTTCTTAACCCCTACACTACTCTGCCCAATACCATGCTAATCACTACTGCCACTTGCTCCAGGAAGCCTTCCTGGGTTTTCCCATGTCCCACACGACCACGTCTGCCCTCTTTCACAGCTTTAACTACTCTGATTTGTCAAAGCCTGCCTCTGTCAAGGGACTTAAAACACTTCCAGGAGTGCTGATCAGCCTCCAGGACCCCAAAGCACAGGTAAAGCCTAGACCAGAGGAGAAACCCCATGGGAGTTTGTTGAGTAAATGCCTGATGGTGTGACCGGGCCCTACCTGTGGCCCCCACTCCCCGCAGCTGCACCTGACCTACAGCTCTCCTTCTCTGAGGACTCCACAGTGAGGTAGTACAGGTCCCTGGAGAGGTGGTATGGGTCCCATCGAGGCAGCTTCTGGGTGCTGGCCTTGACTGACCACAGCAGGCCGAAGAGCAGCAGCAGGCCACCTGCGCTGCAGCAGAAGAAGCTGACCGACCTGAGTAGGGCACCGGGGGCCCCAGGCTCAGGGCATCCAGTGGGTGGGGCCGACTGGCTGGGCGGGGGGCCTGCGTCTCCTTCACTCCACCAGGCGAAGCAGAGGGTCCCAGCCACTAGGACCACCGTGCCGCTGACCATCATGCAGTAGCGCAGGGTGGAGGCCACACGGGCCCTGTCACAAGTCTGGACAGAAAAGGAGAGAAAAGAAGAAACAAGCCCTGTGAGAGGCCTGCTAGGTACCAGATGTGGGTTTAGTCCTGCCTGAGATCACTGAGCAGTCTCGGAGGGGTCATTTGACTCCTCTGTGCCTCTGCTTCCTCATCTGTGGAATGGAGGTGAGGCTCCCAGCCCTCCAGGGCTGCTCTGAAGGCCATAGATCATGTGTCCCAAGGTCCTGGCACCACACCTGGGACCTGGCAGGACTCAGTAAGTGCGGCTGTTTCCTGCCCAGCCTTCCCCCAGGACTCAGAGGCCTCATCTGCTTGGTGGGTATGAGATTCCCCTGTGTCTTCTGCAGGCTGGGAGGGAGGAGAGTGAACCCTGTGGGGTCCACCAGGCCTGCCAGGAGAGGGGCTTGCTGCTTATGCGTTGTCTCACTTCACCCAGGTCACAATCTCGAAAGGGTGATGCTCTTATCTCCATTTGATAGGCTTCCCTGGTGGCTAAGTTGGTAAAGAATTTGCCTGCAATGCAGGAGACCTGGGTTCAATCCCTGGGTTGGGAAGATTCCCTGGAGAAGGAAATGGCAACCCATTCCAGTATTCTTGCCTGGGAAATTCCACGGACAGAGGAGCCTGGTGGGCTACAGTCTATGGAGTTGCAAAAGAGTTGGACATGACTTAGTGACTAAACAACAACTACAACAAATCTCCATCCAACCGAGGAAGACACTGAAACCTGGGGCAGGTACCGGCGCCAGTGGGGAAAGGGCATTGAGAAGCCTGGAGCTGAGATTCACAACACAAAGCAAAATTTCATGCAAAAAGATGGTTTTTGTGACCTTATTTTTAATGGTCATAATTTGGAAAGAGCCTAAATGTCCAACTATAGGGAAAGGGTGAATAAACCATGGCATAAAATCTAGATGGAATATTCATGACTGATTTTTTAAAAAAATTAAGCTCAGCACAGATATTTAACAACAGTGGGAAATTCTTATGATATCTGACTTTTTCCAACTTAGGTGCCAAATTAAACACACAGTATTATCTCAGTGAGGAAAAACAAAATGCCCAGGGGGTGGAAAAAAACACCTGGGAGGAACCCTGGCTCCAGATTATACAGACAGGAAGGGATTTCTCCAAAACCAACATCCAGGTCATTGTACACGCTGTTCCCTCTCCCTGGTAACTTGCTATCATCAATGTCCTCTCCACGCTCAGCTTGACTCTCACCCGAGAAGCCTTCAAAGGGGACACTTTAAACTCAGAGTCCCCTGGGCCTTCATTGACCAAGCTGTTATCTGTCTGTTTGACTTCTCTTTGTGTCTTGTCCTCACCAGACAGCAAGTTCCCTGGGGGCAGGGTCTGTATCTGCCTTGTTTACAGCTCTATCCCCCACTGCCTAACACATAGTAGCTGCTCCATAAACAGGTGTTGAAGAAATTCTCCTAAATGAGAAACAGTGTTGCTGAATAAACCTTGTTGGGTGAAATGCCCCTCTCCTAGCTGGGAGGGATTGGGAGAGGGGAGGGAATACAGGATGCCAGTTGGGGCAGCACCCAGCCTTGGAGTTTGGTTTTGGTCCCTACTCTGCAGCTCACCAGCCATGTCCTGGGATAAGCCTCCCAACTGCGCCTGACCTGTCTCCTCATCTATACAGAGTCCCCCTCTCCTCTTCCACAAGTTGAGCCAGTGAAGGAGAGGGCCAGGGACTCGTAGACCTCAGGAAGACTAATGGTCAGCCTTCCAAATGGGGCTTGCCCAGCCTAACAGGGTACAACTGAACAACGCCCTGCTGTGCAGTCATTCAGAGACACAGTCCTCAGGGAGCTGAAAGTGAATTCACTCAGTCGTGTCCGACTCTTAGCGACCCCATGGACTGTAGCCCACCAGGCTCCTCCATCCATGGGATTCTCCAGGCAAGAATACTGGAGTGTGTTGCCATTTCCTTCTCCAGGGTATCTTCCTGACCCAGGGATCGAACCCAGGTCTCCCACATTGCAGGCAGACGCTCTAACCTCTGAGCCACCAGGAAAGCGCACTCGGGGGGCTGAAGAGCATGGCAAAGTGTTCAAGATCTAGTAGGTGAGACTTTAGATTTCAAAAGGGCATGTTTCCAGATGTGTTTAAAAATGTGTGTATGCATATGTACGGAATCTAGAAAAATGGTACTGAAGAATTTATTTACAGGGCAACAATGGAGAAACAGACATAAGACAATAGACTTATGGACATGGGGAGAGGGGAGGAGAGGGTGAGATGTATGGAAAGAGTGACACGGAAACTTACATTACCATGTGTAAAATAGATAGCCAACAGGAATTTGCTGTATGGCTCAGGAAATTCAAACAGGGGCTCTGTATCAACCCAGAGCGGTGGGATGGGGAGGGAGATGGGAGGGAGTTCCAAAAGGGAGGGGATATATGTATACCTATGGCTGATTCATGTTGAGGTTTGACAGAAAACAGCAAAATTCTGTAAAGCAATTATCTTTCAATTAAAAAATAAATTTTTTTAAAAAGTGTGTATGTGTTTGTATGTACACATGTGAGCGAGAAAGATAAAATGTATACATGAAATGAGGTGCTCGAGGAGTGGACCTCAATCTTTATGAGCCTCCAGGCCACCAGAAGCATATAGAAACATGCCATTTGTAAATTACCTTTGGTTCTCTTCCTGTGAATCTGTCAATGGGGCAAGTGCCTCCTGTCTCCAGCTCAAGGCATTTTCTCTGGGGGAGAAAAAGAACCTCACTACACTCTCTCCAAAGACAGCAAGGAGAGGCTGTCAGAAGGAAAAACTGAAAGAAAAATAAACCCCAGCAAATCGGTAACAGTAACCCCTCACCTATATATTGACACTTGATAGTTCCCCTTCACACCTGGCATCTCATCTGACCACAACTGAGGCAGATGGTCGGGCAGGGAAAGAAATTCTTATTTTACAAATGACTAGACTGAGTCCACCCTTATGGCAGATGACACCACCCTTATGGCAGAAAGCGAAGAACTAAAGAACCTCTTGATGAAAGTGAAAGAGGAGAGTGAAAAAGTTGGCTTAAAACTCAACATTCAGAAAACTAAGATTATGGCATCTGGTCCCATCACTTCATGGGAAATAGATGGGGAAACAATGGAAACAGTGACAGACTATTTTGGGGGCTCTAAAATCACTGCAGATGGTGACTGCAGCCATGAAATTAAAAGACGCTTGCTCCTTGGAAGAAAAGTTATGACCAACCTGGACAGCTTATTAAAAAACAGAGACATTACTTTGCCAACAAAGGTCCATCTAGTCAAAGCTATGATTTTTCCAGTGGTCATGTATGGATGTGAGAGTTGGACTACAAAGAAAGCTGAGCACTGAAGAATTGATGCTTTTGAACCGTGGTGTTGGAAAGGACTCTCAAGAGTCCCTTGGACAGCGAGAAGATCCAACCAGTCCATCCTAAGAAAATCAGTCCTGAATATTCACTGGAAGGACTGATGCTGAAGCTGAAACTCCAATACTTTGGCCACCTGATGTGAAGAACTGACTCATTTGAAAAGACCCCGAGGCTGGGAAAGATTGAAGGCAGGAGGAGAAGGGGACGACAGAGGATGAGATGGTTGGATGGCATCACCGACTCGATGGACATGAGTTTGAACAACCTCCAGGAGTTGGTGATGGACAGGGAGGCCTGGCATGCTGCAGTTCATGGGGTCGCAAAGAGTCAGACTCAACTGAGCAACTGAACTGAACTGAGACTGAGTCCAGGAAGGTGAGAGACTTTACCAAAGCAGCATACAGCTTGTGTGTCAACCCTTGCATTGTAAGGTAACTTACGATGCTTTTAAATTTCTATAAAAGAAATAGTTCCTCATTGTGAAGGAGAGGAGAAAACCACATAAGAGAATAAAAATGCAAATATCATTAATGCTGCCCACCAGAGATGAGCACGATCCACAGTGGATGCTTCCTTTTGGGTCCTCCTCCCTTGGCCTGCATACCTGATGATAGTGGCAGCACGTGTGTACTGGGCATTTACTGGGGCTGGGAACCACACCCAGCAATTTACAGGTGTCCCCCATCTTAATCCTTGCAACAGCACTAGGTCCCAAAGACACTGGAGCTGCAAGGGTGACAGCTTGTCTGAGGTCAACGCCAAATCTGAACCAGGTCTACTCTGACTCCCTGGTGGCTCAGATGGTAAAGAATCTGGTAAAGAAGACTGCAATGCAGGATACCCAGGTTTGATCCCTGGGCTGGAAAGATCCCCTGGAGAAGGGAATGGCTGCTCACTCCAGTATTCTTGCCTGGAGAATTCCATGGACAGAGGAGCCTGGTGGGCTACAATCCATGGGGTTGCAAAGAGTCAGACACAACTAAGCTACTAACACACACACACATTGCTGCTGCTGCTAAGTCGCTTCAGTCGTGTCCGACTCTGTGTGACCCCATAGATGGCAGCCCACCAGGCTCCCCCGTCCCTGGGATTCTCCAGGCAAGAACACTGGAGTGGGTTGCCATTTCCTTCTCCAACGCATGAAAGTGAAAGTGAAGTCGCTCAGTCGTGTCCGACTCCTAGCGACCTCATGGACTGCAGTCTACCAGGCTTCTAAGTCCATGAGATTTTCCAGGCAAGAGTACTAGAGTGGGGTGCCATAGCCTTCTCCACACACACACACACACACACACACACACACTAGTCTAACTCAAATACCTGTGAGTGCACAGCTAGATAGATCTGTATTTTTCAGTATATAAAGTTGAGACCATGCTGTGAATAGACGCATTTGTAAGTCTTTAGCTCAGGCAGTTCCCACTTTCTAAAACGCCCTGCCCTTCATCCTGACTCGAATGCTTCCAGACCTCAGAGAAGCCCCTGGATCACCCCTAGCATGGTCTCACTGGAAGCTGTGTCATCTCCTTCTGTGTGAGTCACCCTCTCTCCATGTGGATTCCCCCGCTCCACGGGCAAGCAGAGCACACAGTGACCTGCCACCCCTGGGCGGTGGAAGCTGTCAGTGTCTGCTGGACAAAGGACAGACTGCCCTGTTGTGCGGTAGTTTTATTTTTACAGATCGGGGCTCTGATGGATTATCAGCAGGATGTGCTCACCCAAGATTCCCCTGGTCCCTTTCAGAGAGGTGGTCTTCAGGCAGTTTACTCACCCTTCACAGGAGTGTACCCTGGACCCTGATCGGGGGGAGGAAGGAAGGGCTCCCTGCCCTGGAGGGCATGACTCCACTCCAGACCCAGAGAATTGTCTTTCCCAATCCAGCACTCAGGCTGCCAGGCTGGCCCCCTCCTTCCAGCTCCCTCCTATTCCAATCCATGCACCCAAGTTCCTGCCACCTGGGGTCCTGTACACCTGCTGCTCCCTCCACCTGGAGAGCCCTCTGTCCCCATTCAGGGCCCTCATTTCACAACCCCCTTTGAGACCCATGCCAAACACCACATCTTCGCAGAAGTCTTTCTGCTGCTACCACCCACACCTCCCACCAGCTAGAGTTATCACTCCCTCTATCAGTTCAGTCACTTAGCTGTGTCCAACTCTTTGCGACCTCATGGACTGCAGCACGCCAGGCTTCCTTGTCCATCACCACTCCCAAAGCTTGCTCAAACTCATGTCCATCGAGTCGGTGATGCCATCCAACCATCTCATCCTCTGTCATCCCCTTCTCGTCCCGCCTTCAATCTTTCCCAGCCTCAGGGTCTTTTCCAATGAGTCAGTTCTTCACATCAGGTGGCCAAAGTATTGGAGTTTCAGCTTCAGCATCAGTCCTTCCAATGAATATTCAGGACTGATTTCTTTTAGGATGGACTGGTTGGATCTCCTGGCAGTCCAAGGGACTCTCAAGAGTCTTCTCCAACACTGCAGTTCAAAAGCATCAATTCTTCGGAGCTCAGCTTTCTTTATGGTGCAACTCTCACATCTATACATGACTATTGGAAAAACCATAGATGTGACTAGACGGACCTTTGTCGGTAATGTCCCTTTGACTATAGCCACTCTGTTTGCTCTGTGATCTTGATCAGGGTGCTCAACATCTCTGAGCTCAAATTACTGCCTCCTGGGGAGGAGCAAGTTGTGAAGATGAAATGGGAGGCTGGCAAGCAGTGACACAGCTGGACAGAGGAGGAACCCTGGCTCTGGCACTGGGTAAGTTGTCTAGATTCTCCATGCCTCAGTTTCCTCCTTTGTGAAATGGGCACAATAATATCCCACTGTCCCCGCTACCAACAAGAGAACTTTAGGTGCCAGTTTTCTGTAAAGAACTAAACCATCTGAACAAGAAGGGTTCTGAACTATCTTCACCATAACCCCGGGGCAAACTGAGGCTCCAAGCGCCACCCAGCGAGTTACAACACAGTTAGGAGGAGACTTCGGTGTCCAAACTCTGCGCACTAAACCACTGAGGTCAAGGTGAAGGGAAGGGGACCAGGCGGGGTTGGCTTAGGAGGAGCCGAGCTGCTCCTGAAGACGGGAGGCGGGGCGGGGGGAGGTTAAGGAAGTTTATACCCACCTTGGGCGCAGTCATCGCGCCGTAGGGTCAGGCGTAGTCCTGGCGCGAGGAGCCCGACGAATCCACCGGGGGTGAAGACATGGTGGCTGTCGAGCCGGAGGGCAGCGCGAACCTGGGAAAGACGGTCCCTCCGGCCTGCTGGGGGCGCGTAGCGTTAGGGGCGGCCCGGCGACCGTCCTCCAGCCCTGCTCTCCACGTCCCCGCAGAAACGCTAACGTCCGGCTGCGGGTCTAGTCCAAGGGTCCCGTCCCGGTCCCGGTGGGAGCGGTGCCAAGGCCCCTTCACCGCGCAGGGGTTCGGCCACCGGGTGGAGGCTTTGAGGGGCGCACGGAGTCCTGCTTGGCCGTCGACTCCGGTGATGACCAGCCCCGCCCCCGCCCCGGGCTTGGCAGACGGCTGCGGGGAACCTGCGCTTGGGCTCCGGGACGCGGCCCGCCCCACCTCTCATCGGATCCGCGTCCTCGCGGCCGGCAGCCGGACGGGCGGAGACTCCCGGGTGGAGAGGCTCCGGGTGGCTCCAGGTGCCGCGCCCGACCTTAAAGGAACAGCGAGATGGCTGGCTGGGGATGGGGTTTCCCAGGGCGAAGGGGGTGAGGGGAGCGGCAAGACCCCTGTTAACGGCTACCTCCCTGAACTGTCGGCAATCCGCGGTCCTCGGGGGCCATCCCGTCCCTACTGCCCCACGAAGCGGGCTTGGGAACGGGACACGAAACTCCTCCAAGAGCTATTGCGTTCAGTCCGAAAGGGCTGTGGCATCCTGAGCAAGCCACAGGTCTTTCGAACACTGACATCCCCAGGAGATAAGCGTTCTCAGAAATAACTGCCTGCCTTTAAGCGCTTCCCCAGCCTCTACAGGAATCAAGTCACTGCCCCAGCCGGTGAGAGGCCAGGAGAGCGCAGTTGGAGAACAAGGCCTCCCACCTACTGTGTGGGATCGTAACTTCTCTGAACTTATCCACTCCTGCATCAAAGGAGAGCTAGGACCCTACCCCACGGGTCTTCAGGTCACCCTTTCACAGGTGCAGGCTGGAGGCAGGTATTGTGGACAAGTGATTCAGGAGCCTGGAGGAAGGGTCAGCATGGGTGAAGCCTGTGTGTAAAACCTTCTGCTGGGGACTCCTGAGTTGTGGCGGGTAGGAATGGGGCGGAGCCTCCAGGCTGAAGGAGCAGCATGTGCAGAGGGTGGGCCAAGTCATAGGCAGGTTAGACCTCAACAAGTTCACCTGGGTCAGAGGGAGGCAGTTCTGGACTAGTCTGGGTTTTGTTTGTGTCTTTTCCGGCTGTTCCATTGAGCCAGGGGGCTGGTCAGATTCCCTTCAGCCGTGGCCTTAGGACTGCCCACTGAGCTGATGGAAACCAACTCCCTTTCCAGCCCAGGGACACAGGAGGCTAGAGCAGCCTGCCCAGTGGAGATCTGAAGCTCGGAGAGGGAAAACCACTGTCTCAGAGTCACAGAGCAGGTCAGAGGCAGGGTCCAGGTCCCTAATTCTTAAACTCTTTGTCTCCAAGGAAATATGCCACCTGAGAGCTTTAGCGTTCTCTGCGCACTGACTCCTCTGACTGGTGAGGTCCTTTTATATGTTATTTCATTTTCACGGTGTGTGTGGTCCATGTAAGTGTTCCCATTTTACAGACAGAACGCTGAGGCTCAGAGATGGGCAAAGGCCTGTGCAAGTCTAAAGAGTTTACAAGAGGCTGAGCTGAGACAAGGGAAGAGTTAGACCTCAAACCAAGACCTCCTTCAGCTTTGCTTTACTTAAGCTGGAGGTGGGAACAAGCACCCCTCTTGCTGTCCTTGTCAGCCTGCCCATGGAGGGTATGAGTGAACAGCTGGAGGCCATGAAGCTGTCAGCACCACTCAGTTCTGCAGAGGCCGGGGTCCATGCAAGTGTGGGCCCTTTGCTGATCTAGACTCTCCTTTTCCTCCCTGCTGGGAGGTCCATGGTCACAAGTCACAGGTTGATAATGTTGAGATCGAATCCTGGCACACCCCTGACCTTGCTGAAACCCGAGTCCCCTGGCCCAGGCTGGCCACTCAGGTCCTAGAGGTGGCCAGGTTGTGATTTCTGTACTGACTCAGTCACTTCCAGGCTGGACAACTCTGGTCCTATCCTTCTCTTTAAGCTGCTGTTTCCTTATTTATAAAGTGGAAACCATGGTTGCTGCTGCTGCTGCTGCGTCGCGTCCAACTCTGTGAGACCCCATAAACGGCAGCCCACCAGGCTTCCCATCCCTGGGATTCTCCAGGCAAGAACACTGGAGTGGGTTGCCATTTCCTTCTCCGATGCATGAAAGTGAAAAGTGAAAGTGAAGTCGCTCAGTCGTGTCCAACTCTAGCAACCCCATGGACTGCAGCCTACCAGGCTCCTCTGTCCATGGGATTTTCTAGGCAAAAGTACTGGAGTGGGGTGCCATTGCCTTCTCCGGGAGACCATGGTACCTCCTTCCTAAGGTAGCTATGAGGGCGCAGTGGTTTAGTAAGACTTTGCCCATGAGGAGCTGGCTTGGGTATGCTCTTGCATTACACAATGGCCCAGTCTGTGAATCTCCCTTAGTTGATGGTGACCTCCTTGAGGACAGGGAGTAGATGTGACTTGGAGTAGGGCCCAGCCAGACCCAGCAGGGCCAGGACCAGAGGGGACTGGGACTGGGTGGTGACTCGAACCCAAGGATCTGGTCCAGGTCTTTTAGCTCCATTTTCCTCCCCCACTTTTGGAGGCTCTGATCCTAGCCCCGAGTCTGTCGTGATGCCCAGGCACTGTGGGGACCATGCAGGCTTGGGAATACTTGTGGGTCCTTTCTAAACAATCAGACTCAGGCTTTCCCTGGCACCCTGGGGCAGCTCAGAGCAGAAAAATCAGTCACCAACTTCTGCCTCCAGGTATGGGGGAGGGAACTCACACTTACTAGACATCACCAGTCAGGGCTTTTCCCATTTAGCTGCCACTTCAGCTAATTCATCAAGGCTGAGAGAGAAATATTAATACCTTCTCAGGGAACTGACTCATTTGAAAAGACCCTGAGGCTGGGAAAGATTGAAGGCAGGAGGAGAAGGGGACAACAGAGGATGAGATGGTTAGATGGCATCACCAACTGAATGGACATGAGTTTGAGTAAACTCCAGGAGTTGGTGATGGACAGGGAGGCCTGGCGTGCTGCAGTCCATGGGGTCGCAAAGAGTAGGACACGACTGAGCAACTGAACTGAAATGAGGGTCACAGAGCTAATAAGTGGGGGGGCTGGGAGTTGGGAGTGGCAGAGGAAGTGCTAAAGTCCACATCTGTCTGAGTCTTCCACACCCACATGTATTTTTCCTTTTTTCCCACATTGGCCTCTCCTCGGTGGACAGGAGGCCTGGGCTGCTGCTCCCCACCTCTCACTGGCCTCTCTGCCCCAGGCTGTCTGCCTTCCGTCATGCACCAGCTTGAAGTTCCAGACCAGCACCCCAATCAGTGTGAGTCACCTCCCTAACCTTTCAGTGCCTCCCACTGCCCTCAGAATACTGACACCAGCTTCACTGCCTGCACTCCGCTCATGCCCCTCCTGAACTTCTGTCCCCCGTGTCCCAAGCGCAATACCACACCTTTGCTACAAAGCCCTCCCGTTTTACCAGCTTCACCTGGTGAACTCACACACTTCCCCTAAGACAGGTCACAGGTTCCCTTCTCTGGGTGATGTCTCCTCAGTGTTCCAAAGGAGAATTATATGGTGCCTCTCCCAAGCCCCCGCAGGACTTCTTTTTATCTCCACTTTAGCATCAAGGAAGCTGAGGCTCAGAGAAGTTAGAATGGCCACCCAAGATCAGAGAACAGAGCAGGTTTAAACTCAGGTTCACCTAACATCAAAGCCCTCTCTCTCTGTCTCTCTCTCTCTATATATATATATAAAAAACACCAAAGCCTCTGGATATATATTATATATATATAATTATATGTAATAATATTTATATTATTTATATAACTATATAATGATATATCATATAATATTTATTATAGGTTTATATGATATTATACATAATAAATAATATATATCTAGAAGCAGGATTATATATTTATTATATAATTATTACATATTATATAAATTTATTATACATTATATAATATGATATGTATTATATAATATAGGGCTTCTCTGGTGGCTCAGGTGGTAAAGAATCCGCCTGCAATGTGGGAGACCCGGGTTTGGTCACTGGTTGGAAAGATTCCCTGGAGAACGAAATGGCTACCCACTCCAGTATTCTTGTCTGGAAAATTCCATGAAAAGAGGAGTCCATGGGGTCTCAAAGAGTTGAACACAACTGAGCAATTAACACACACACACATTATATAATAATATATATATATATATATATATGTATATGTATATGTATATATCCAGAGGCAGGAGATAGAGAACTTTGGTGCTGGATGGACCTGAGTTTAAACCTGCTCTGTTTATATTTAAGCCTACTTTGTATGTATGCTGCTGCTAAGTCGCTTCAGTCGTGTCCGACTCTGTGCGACCCCCTGGACTGCAGCCCACCAGGCTCCCCCGTCCCTGGGATTCTCCAGGCAAGAACACTGGAGTGGGTTGCCATTTCCTTCTCCAATGCATGAAAGTGAAAAGTGAAAGTGAAGTTGCTCAGTCATGTCCGACTCCTAGCAACCCCATGGACTGCAGCCTACCAGGCTCCTCAGCCCAAGGGATTTTCCAGGCAAGAGTACTGGAGTGGGGTGCCATTGTCTTCTCCACTTTGTATGTACATATTATAATAAATGTGTGTATATATATATATGTAAAAGAATGTGCAGAGGTCTCTTTTAACCATTGCCCTCTTGAAATATGGATTTCTTGAGAGCTGGGATTTTGTCTGTTTTATCTGATATGTCCAAAAAGTTTTACTGCCTCAAAGAAGCTAGCACATAGTGGGTGCTTGATACACACTTGTTGCATGAAGGGCAGAATGAATAAGTGTGGATGATTTGAGGGTAGAGGAGTGGCGTCGTGGGAAATCCTCAAGATTCCTGTTGGGTCCAGAGTTGGGCCAGACTTGGTGCCAGGATGAAGTTTTCAGACCCTTGGAGCCGGCTCCAGCTACGCAACAAGGGACACACTCTCCCCCTGCAGTCAACCTTGAGAGGCCGTTGTCTCTGGTGGCCCCGTGGGTTCCGTGAATTCTGTGCCTGGGAGACAGTCTATTCATGAAGAGGCAGGGAGCCACATCCTCTGAGTTCATGTTCTAAAAAAGGAAACTGCTGTCTGTGGGTAAGAAAAGCATTAGAACCTCAAGGCCTCAGCTTCCTTGGAAGGCATTTTCTGCCCAAGTGAGCCAGCTCCGGGCTATTCTGGGGCCTCTGTTCTGGGCAAGCTGAGGCTGGGCCAGCAGGCCTGAAGGGTGGGGGAGATGCACGCCGGTCAGGGGAGGAAATGTGGTCTGGGAACCCAAACAAAGGCTTGTCGATGGAGGGCTGGCGGCAGCCTTGACTCCAGGGCTGACCTCTGGGAATAGACACATAAAAGGAGGCAGATTCTGGGAAAGACCCAGCTGTTCCCTCTGTTTCCACAGATCCCGGGAAAGATACGGTAAGCTCTCTTGTCGGTGGGGAGCATGATTCTCAATGTGCTGAGATGGGGCGCGAGGGAAGAGAGCTGCCCTCACAGAGAGCAGGGGCTGCTTTGGGTCCTGACTCTGACTTGGCCAAGTGTCTGTCCCCTCTCAGTCTCCATTGCCCTTACCTAGGAAAAGTCGGGAGTCCTTTCAAGCTCTCAACCCTATTCTGAGGCTTAATTCTCTCTTCTTCTCCTCTCTCCTCCTCTGAATTGGATTTACTAATCCCATCCAATTCTAATAGCAATCCTAGACTCTGTTCATAGAGTCAGCGCTTTCTTTGCAGGTCTGTAGAGGCTCTTTCCCTCAAGCCTAGCATTTCTTTTTTTTTTCTAATTAGAGAATAATTACTTTACAATGTTGTGGTATAAACATTGATGTAATGCCATACAACATGAATCAGCCACAGGTATACATATGTCCCTTACCTCTTGAACCCCCCTCCATCTCCCTCCCCATCCCACCCCTCTAAGTTTTCATAGACTACAGCTTTGGGTTCCATGCATCATACAGCACACGCCCACTGGCTTTCTATTTTAAATACGGTAATGTATCTGTTTCAATGCTATTCTCTCAAAGCATCCCAGCCTCTCCTTCCCCCACCTTGTCCAAAAGTCTGTTCTTTATGTCTCCTTTGCTAACTGCAAGTGAGATCATCAGAACTGTTTCTAGATTCCATGCTGCTGCTGCTTAGTCGCTCCAGTTGTGTCCCACTCTGTGCGACCCTATGTACTGTAGCCCGCCAGGCTCCTCTGTCTGTGGGATTCTCCAGGCAAGAGTACTGGAGTGGGTTGCCATGCCCTCCTCCAGAGGATCTTCCCGACCCAGGGATCAAACCCGGGTCTCCTGCATTGCTGGTAGATTCTTTACCGGAGAAGAATCTTTTTTATTTTTTCATTGCTCCTTATTTTTATTTTTTTAATATAAATTTATTTATTTTAATTGGAGGCTAATTACTCTAAAATATTGTATTGGTTTTCCAGAGAAGAATCTTTACTGAGCCAACAGAGAAGCCCTCTAAATTCCATATATATGGGTTAATATATGATATTGGTCTTTCTCTTTCTGACTTATTTCATTCTGTATAGTAGGCTCTAGAACTGACTCAAATGCATTCCTTTTTATAGCTGAGTAATGTTCCATTGTGTATATGTATCACAACTTCCTTATCCATTCACCTATCAATGGACATCTAGGTTGCTTTCATGTCCTAACTATTGTGAATAGTGCTGCAATTATGATTTCTTCAGGGTGTATAGCCCAGCATTTCTGAAGAGCCCCATCTCCTGCCTCAAATCCCTCCTTATGTACCAACCCCAATCCCACTCGACCAATGCCTGGTGTCCCATATGAACTGCCCTCTCAGCCCATTCCAACCAAAGCACCATTTACCCCCCGAGATGCCCAGTCTCCTGTGTCAATGCTCAGTGAATTCACCCAAACAAGGACACCACCAGCAGCAAAACAATCACTACCCTTCCTGGATCTGGTTTATCAACAATTAAATGAGGGCTTGCAGCTGACAGCAGCTTAGGCTGCTGACAGGCTGAATGCTCTGATTTTACTCCAAGACTGTTATCAGCCTGTGAAGTCACGTCATTCTTCTCTTTGACCTCAGTTTCCGCATCAGTAATTGAGGTGATCGGACCAGGTCGGTTTTGGTCTGGCGAGGTGGATAAAAGCACCGACATTGGACACAGGAGATCTGACTTCCCTTGGTCACTGGTTCATCTTGCCACCCTGGGCTGGTCCCTTCCCAGGCTTAGGTCATATGGCGAGGGTGGCTTATCTGCTCTCCCAGGACCCCTCTCTCCCTGCCCTTGACATTCCTGGGAACAGGTCCCTTAAATCACTTAACTAACAACTCCCAGATATGTTTGTCTCCTCTCATCACTCTGGAAGCTTCCAGATTGTCCCTCAGAACAATTGAAGGCTCCTTAATCACTGTGTCTGCTCTGATGGCTGGAGAAAACTTGGCAAGCAGGAGCTTATATTCCATTATTTTCAAAAGGAAAATTAATATTGTATTCAGAGCCCACCATAAAAGACCAATTTTCTGAATGTCACTAAAACTCTCTTGGACATCTGTTAAACAAATCGCTAGGGATTGCTACATAACATGAAATATATAACCTCTATTTAACATGAAGTATTGACCTCATTGGATGTTCTTAATACACAATGATCCCGTAAAGTATTGGATAAAAATTTTGGGGCTTCCCCGGTGGCTCAGTGATAAAGAATCCGCCTTCCAAGCAGGAGACTCAAGTTCGATCCCTTGGGAAGATCCCCTAGAGAAGGAAATGGAAACCTACTCCAGTATTCTTGCCTGGA